>NC_051063.1:119930740-120538240 GCF_004664715.2 Peromyscus leucopus | reverse complement strand
AAATCATGTCTATTATCAGGGTCACCATACATGTGACAAAGGAGGCTAGTCAGAGCAGCCCCTCAAGGTGGTGATGAGAGAGGAATCCTCAGAGTTCTGAGGTGGGCATGCACCCATGAGGGACCCCTTCCAATTGGGGCATAACCAGAGGCCCCCGCTGGCCCCTGTTGGGTTGGGCAGACAGGCTGGAAGGTCATGAGGCAGACGTAGCAGGCCTGGCAGCAGTTCAGAGAGCCAGCCTTCCTCCAAGCTGCTGTTCTCAGGCGTTCACAAACCCAGGAAGGGCTGAGACAGGGAATGTTTGCCCAGCAGATAGGCCTCTCCGCGCCTCCCTCTGCCGGCCACAGTGGGTGCCAAAAGGCACGCCTGCTTTGGGCCCAAGCCCGACCCAGAGTCCTCCTTTGATCTGAGAGGCTTGTCTTTCTTGGGTTATTTATTTGTAATAACTGCCGTGGTTTCCTACCACTCCAAATACGCTGAGAGGAAGCTGCGGGCGGAGCTCTACAGCAGAGGCAATTACTTCCCTCGGAGTCTGGCATATTGTGTTACCTGCATCCCATCTCACAGGTGTGACCTGCAGCCCTGGGCTATGCAACAAACACCCACGTTCTCAGGAAGAAAATGAGTTTTGGCAAGGCATGGCTGGAAATGGCAAGGCTCTGGGCCTAAGCCTTATCTACATGGGGAAACATGCACTTTAGTACTTAGCACTTGCTTAAGACCACAAGCTGTGACTGGAAAATGCAAGACATGGATGCCTGCCTGCAGAAGCTCCCTCTCAGTCCCCGGCTCTGGGACCTTTGACTGACCACCAGGAGACCCCAGGCCTCGAAACAATTGCTTCCTTCATCAATACAACATTCCACTATGAAAATGCTCAAACACACAGCTAAATTTTAAGCACTTCAGTGAACCCTTACTGACCCACAACTCGCTACCAGCAATACCATTTAACCTACCATGGAACCAACTAACCATGTCTCTACCTGGTCAAAACTCCCATCTTAATTTTTGGATGTACTTCCCGGTGGAGTGAAGAAATGGCTGCCTTTCTAATGTGTTTGACGCACACTTTGCACACTGAAGTTCAAGATTTGTCCACGTGATGGAGACACACAAAGCTGAAGGATGCGTGCATTGAGTTTGGACAAATACATTGTGCACATGTAACCAAAGTCCTACACAGGTACAGAACAAAGCTGTTGATCCACTGAGCTCTTTCACATCCTTGCTCAGTTTAGTTTACCCACGGAAGGCTTCTCCTCTTAACCACTTCTCCAGTTTAGAGTAGCAGAGACCAGCAATCATTTTGCCTCACCTAGAACTTCGTACCAAAGAATGGTACAGCATATGAGACTGCCTGCACCCAGTGCACTGTGGAGATACGTCTTTGTTGCTGCCTATGTCCTCAGGAGTTCATGGTAGGCCTTAGCTAGCTGTGAACATATATGCTATACCACATCGTGGCTTTGGCTGTGCTGGTCTAGGCAATCCCCACAAAGTAATACTGAGGACTAAAGAAGAGTCTTCAGTTGCTCTGAGAACCCACACAGATGATCAAGATGCTGTGAAAGCAGGTATCCTTGGTTCACATCCCCTCGACAACTTACTCACTGAGCAAGATTGGGCAGGTCTTGGAGAAGTCGCTCCCCGTATCTGTGGGAGGTACAGATCAAGTCTCCTGGTGGATGCCGGAGACCACAGACAGTTCCAAGGTCTGTGTACACATTCCACTAAAGGGAGCTTTGGGGTCACTAGAAATACATTAAGGGTCATTTGGACATAAGCACTCTAATTCTGTGATAACAGAGTGGTAACTGAGATGGCTGCTAAGAGGCTAACAACAGGTGGGCAGCACATACAATGTGGATACGCTGAGTTAAGAGATGTTCTGGCCAAGAAAGAATGAGATGTCCTAAGACATCATCATATGACCCGTGGTGGTGGTGGTGGTGGTGGTGTTCAATTTTAAACATATGAATTATGTATTTCCTAAATTTTCTACTTGATATTCTCGGACCATGGTTGACTTCGGGAAACCGAAGCCACAGAAAACAAAACCACATACATTAGAAGCTTGGAGGAGGGTAAGGTTGGCCTCTGTACCCCTCTGTTCTCCAGCTTCCTTGGCTGAGGGGTGCTGGGAGCTGCAGAACCACCCTCCAATGACTGGGAAACATCGAGGTGAGCACGTGGAAAAGGTTCAACAGGCTGGGGAGGAGCAACTTTGCCTGTCAATGGGAGCTTGCACCCCAGTGTGCCACACAGTAGCTCTGTGAGCCTGGGGAATTTCCATGGGCTCCTTTTAAATAGGAGTATTCATACTAGTTTATGATATTATCTTGTGGGTTTGTTTTTCCTCTCCTGTTCCCCTGCTCTCCCCACCACCTCCCTTCATTCTTTCAGGCTGAGGCTCCACTCTAGGCCATAAGGCTACAATAGGTTAATGTCTTCTACCTAAGGGAGTGTTGGGGAGAATTTCAGATAACAGCTAGGTATGGTGGCTCACACCTAACGTCTCAGCATTTGGGAGGCTGAGGCAGAAGGATTACAAGTTCCAGGTCAGCCCAAGCTACAGAGTGAGACCTGATCCCCCCCCAAAAAAAAGGGTGGGAAGGGGTCAGCTTAGGAAAGTACTTGTACCTGTAAGCATGCTCTAAATTAAATTACACACACACACACACACACACACACACACACATCATCATCATCATCATCATCATCATCATCATCATCAGTGCTCTCTGAAAGTTCAGAACAATGACTGGTTCCAACTGCCGAAAACAGACATACTCAAGGAACTGTTGAGAGTCCTGCCTTATGAAGTCAGAACACTGAGGCTGCAGCTCAGGTCAGCCTTGGCATCTCTGCCCATCACAAGCACTGAGAGTGAAGTGCAAGGAGAGCAACTACCAAGTCCCTGAAGCACCTCCTGTGCCCTCAGGCTTCAGCCTGTGCTGGGTTCCTAGCCAGAAACAGGAGCCAAGCAGCAAGCATAGTCCCTGTCTCTGGCTCTGGCTGCATTTGCTCAGCTGAGCCAAGGTCCAGGATGCTGGCCTTAGCTTAACCCAAGTTGACTGCACTGCCTAAGCCTTCTTCTGAAAAAAGTTATATGTGTGTGTGTGTGTGTGTGTGTGTGTGTGTGTGTGTGTGTGTGTGTGAGAGAGAGAGAGAGAGAGAGAGAGAGAGAGAGAGAGAGAGAGAGAGAGATGTCCTGGCAGAGATTTAGGGCTGTCCTCACTGGCTACCTACAGTCTGCAGAGACCCGGAGACTGGGTGAACCCAGCCTGACCTGACTCCAGCATTTTCCTGATTCTGTTTGCCACAGGCAATTCAGTCTCTGAAACTGTGTTGCCGGAATCTCAATGCAAGTCAGACCCTCAAAACCACTGAGAACATTTCAAATCCCCTCCTTCGGTTATTTTGACATCTACATTTAATCAGCAGCCACCTAGCAATGACTAAAGAATTCCTCCTGCCTAACTGTGGCATTGTGTCTGCTCCTCAGATTCCCCTTGTCCCACCTGGGATGCTGGGTCTGCTAATTACTGTGCTATAATCATTCTACCATGTGTGAGCTCATCAAAATATAACTTGGTGGTCTGGAGGTGTAACTCAGTTGGCAGACTACTTGCCTAACACACGTGAAATCCTGTGTTCAATTCCTAGCACCATATAAACCAGTGTGGTGGAACACATCTATGATCCCAGCACTTGGGAGGTGGAGTTGGGAGGTCCAGAAGTTCAAGGTCTTCCTTAGCTACATAACAAGTTTGAGGCCAGCTTGGGCTCCACAAGACCCTGTCTCAAAGCAAGACAAAAAAGAAACATTGCTTTGTACCACAAAAATATAGAGTCACTTGCCAATATAAATTAAGTACACCATTTAAAAGTGGGAGCCCGCCGGGCGGTAGTGGCGCACGCCTTTAATCCCAGCACTCGGGAGGCAGAGGCAGGCGGATCTCTGTGAGTTCGAGGCCAGCCTGGGCTACCAAGTGAGTTCCAGGAAAAGGCGCAAAGCTACACAGAGAAACCCTGTCTCAAAAAACAAAAACAAAACAAAACAAAAAACAAAAACAAAAACAAAACAAAACATAAAAGTGGGAGCCCACAGATCCTTCAGTTTGATCAGAGATATCCCAGAGAAAATTCAAAGTGAAATGAAATCTTAATTCTGCCTGACGCATGTTTTGCATATTAGATTGAATAATAAGAAATGATCCATGTTCAACTGTTAGAAAAATGTGGGGCCCATAAGATTCAACGTGTTCATCATGTAGCCACTCAGTACACACAAACACCATTGTGTCTGAGCCTGGGAGGTGCTGTGGAGACACAAGAATAGAGGAACAGAGCTGCCTTCATAGTGTGCGTTGTTGGTCTTTACTATCTAATCTCCCTGTCTGCATCTCTTTCCCAGGCTGCCTCACCTTTTCCTCTCAGATCTCTGTCTTTGAAACAGAGCCAGCCACTTTCTTAGGGCATCTGGGGCACCACAAGCTTCACCCTGAGCAAAATCTGCACTCTGTTCAGAGCATCAGTGGCAGAAGTTTGTAGGATGGGCCTCCTGTAGCCAGACATACCCTGGGGACTCTTCCTCTCCCAACAGTAAAATGACTGCACCAGGACTTTTACTGAATGAATGTGAATGGTCATTCTTAGCCTGACTGTAATCCCTTCTATGGCCTGCTTTTGATTCCAGGATAAGACCCGTCTTCCAATAACTCTAACCTCTGTGCTGGCTGAAGACAGTTGGCATTGACTCAGGTATTAGCCAATGGACTCAGAAGAGTCCAACTTCCTCACCCATTAAGGACATCCTGGCTTCTGCCTCAGTGTCCACATTGCTCCTGTGTGTGTTGTCCTCATTGTCTTTCATGTCCAACATGTTGTAAAGACAGAGGAAGTGATTCTCCTGACTCACTCTGTATCCCAGGGCAGGACCCCAGGGTCACCTGTGTGACCTGGGAGGAGGATTCATGATGATGAGGCAGAGGGTGTGGACCATAGGGCGATGCCCACAGATACTCAGCCATCTGTAAGAGTGTGCTGTAATCCACATCAAAACAAAGACGGGAGCAAAATAAAATAAACTGTGAAGTTAATTGCAGTCTTCCTCCTCGTTTGAGGTTTAAAATGAGCTAAGGCCCACCTTGTTTGTCTGGTTTCCACGGTCCTGACATAGGATGAAGGGAGGCGAGACAACCCTTCTGAATGTGCTGACATGAACACAGAGTCGAAAACTTATTTAGAATAGGGACAAATGGGGGATTTTGTTTGGTTTTTGTTGTTTTGTTTTAAGCAAAAACCAGAATCACATCTCAGTTTAAAGGAAGGCAGTGCAGAGGAAATGACAGGCTGGCTCAGAAAGTTTCCTGAGTTGAATAAATAGAGGCCGTGCTTCATAGGAGATGAAGAACACCATCACACTGGTTAGTTATCACTCTTCTCCAAGGAAAAAAGGAAAGAGATTGACTGTAGAGACTGTTTCAAAGTTCTCGTTCCGACCGAGTAGTCCTCTGGTGAGAGAGCCTTCACTGTACCTGCTGTTGAGTGATTTTACTCACACCCCAGAAGTTAAGTGGTTTACAAAGACATGGATCCCAGGGTCCAAATCATTAGTTGTTCAAGCTCTTACACTGTCTCAGCTCTACCACTCAAGGGAAACGAGAATTCCATTAGCACACAGTTACACACTCTCACACATGTCCTTCCTACTCCGCGCCTTCCTTATCCTATTTGACCTTTATGCCACCTGTGACCTCTAACCCAGGCTCTGTATTCTCATATCTGCAGTGGCCTCCACAGATACCCCTGCCACCTCTTCGACTAAGTCACCTGCACTGCTCTCAGAGAATTCTCAATGGTGGCTCTTGTGTTTTATATCCTTCTAAAATGTTGATACTGCGTGAGGACCTTCATGTGGTTTCCAAATGCTTCCCAGCTTCACCCCTCAGAATGTGCCATCCTCCATTCCTCTGACCTACCTGAACAGTCAGATGACCCATCAGCTACCCAAGACCCTCTGTGCCCAAGTTACCAGGGTTGTCAAGGGGGCCTGAAGTCGTTGCTTTCCTGGAAGAAGTCCCAAGAGGAGCTGAAAACTTCCCTCTCTGCTTCCATCCTATGTAGCATTTAGCTTTTGTTTCTGTTGTCATTATGGGGTGTTACTGTATGAGATGTCCATGTGGCTAAGTGGGCTCCTAAAGGCTTGGAGGCGGTCTTTTTTTCTATGTCTCTCTATCTCTTATCTGAGATCCAGCCCAGAACAAACACTCAGCAAGTACTTGTTGGACAAATAACTGAATTAATGCTCCCAGATTAGTGGGCTAAGATCTCACCCAGGAGTGATGAAGAGAGTCGGGGACCACTGACTCATCTCACCACCTCCTTTCCCCCTCTTGTCCCTAGTCCTCTTGGGGAGGGACTGGTGGTGGATCCAAGATTGTCTGCCACCCCCCCTTTCCAGACCCCACACCTTGCAGGGATTTCATCCCTGGGGAGCCCCAGCCAATCGGCTGGCCCGAGGTGACCACTTTATGAAGATGCTGCCCTACACTCTCCAAACATACCATCAAGCCTGATTAGCTGTCCCCACCCAGCTCCTGCCATAAATACCCAGAATTGCCTACCTCTTCCTCTGACTGGACTGGTCCACATAGACCTGCCCCTTGTTGGACAATCCCAGCATCTTGCCAAATGAATCTCTCACATTACACAATCCAACTCTTGTTCAAAAGCCTTGGCGCTGTCCCCTCCCAGATACCAAGGCTCAGAAAAGGGTGGCCTTCATCTGATTGTCACATCTGAGCAATCATTCCTCAGCATGAGGTAAGCAGAACTGGCCTCCCTTGAGGGTGTCTCTTTCTTTGTTTGGTTCTCTATATACATAGTGGGTTTTGTTTTGTTTTTGAGACATGGTTTCTCTGCGTGACCCTGGGATCCTGGAACTTGCTCTGTAGAGCAGACTGGGCTCAGAGTTCCGCCTGCCTCTGCCTCTGCTTTTGGAGTGCTGGGATGAAAGATGTGCACTTGTGCCACCCCCACCCCCGACTCTTCTGCCATATTTTAACTGAGCCACATTTTTGTGAGTTGACTGTTAGCATCAAGAGACAACTCACTTCCTGGCTCTCATTCTTTCTCCGAACTGTCTCTACCGAGTGTCATTCTTAGCCACACACAGCTTTCCCACAAAGAGAAACCCCATGAGTCCCCGATTTCTTTGTCCCTCACATCAGCTCCTGTTAAACAAGCTGGAGCTGGGGAATTACTGGCCTAAGAACTCAGTGATCACTAGCAGGGCAGATAACTGCCCTTGCCATGGCCAGGGTTGACGAAGAGAGACCAGGACAGGTAAGGATTTGTGGCTGGAACAGAGGACAGGCCCCTTGCTGAGAGAAGGGCTAACAGCTGTGAGCTTCTGGAAGTCCCTCCTTACTTGAGAACCATGGAGCAGCCAGTTGAGCACAGATGTCTTTTAGGCAGGAGGTGTTGGGGATCAGAAGGGAAGGGTGAGTTTTAGATGTAGTTTAAAGAGTCCTAGTTCAAGGCCAGCCTGATCTAAATAGCAAGTTCCAGATTAGCTGGAGTTATACAGTAAGATCACATCTCAAACAAACACAGAAACAAACAAAAAAGAAGTCCCCGAAGCCATCTGTATCACTGATCAGGGGAAAACCAACTTTCAAGACTGAAGCCTGAAGTCACAGAAACCATTAGCCTTGGGCTTGTCTTGGAGACTGTACCCTGGTCTTGCTTCTGGGTTACAGCAACAAGGTCAACTGTTTTTGGGGTGCATATTCCCACACCCCTCCTTCTCCCCAGGAGTCCCCTCCTATCTAAGGGCAAGCCCACACCTTGAGGCCTGCAATGTTATCGGAGCGTTTGAAGTTGCTGTCTGGCACTTGTGGGACCGGCAGTCCACCTGCCACACCTGGCTGCCAGCCAGCCGCACCACCTGCTCAGTCAGGGCACCTTTTTTGTCAGCCACAGCTGCCGACAGGCTCTGCCCTGACTACAGGCTACAGGCTGCTAGGGTGCTCTGGGTTTACCCTTCCCAGACTGATCCTCACTGGGAAAACAAAACAAAATAAAAACAAACAAACAAACAAATTAAAAAAAAAAAACTTAAAAGATATAACCCAGCCGGGCGGTGGTGGTGGTGCACGCCTTTAATCCCAGCACTCGGGAGGCAGAGCCAGGCAGATCTCTGTGAGTTCGAGGCCAGCCTGGTCTACAGAGTGAGATCCAGGACAGCCAGAGCTACACGGAGACACTCTGTCTAGAAAAACAAAAGCAAAACAAAAAGCAAAGTAAAAGATATATCCCAGACAAGAGATTTGGGTTATTCTCCACCTCCCCAGAGGAAAGTCAGCCCCTGTGAAGGGTCTGGAGCAGGAGAAGGGGCTCCAAACACAGGTTTTGGCCCAGGTCTCAAGCACATGAATAAGTTGCTCCTGAGCCCTGACCAGCAACTTCAGCTCCTATGAGGCCATCTACCCACCGTGGAAGTTCAGGCGTGGTTCAAATCCAGGCTTCTTCCATCTGCCGCTGGCAGAAACAAAAAACTGTGTAGTTACCTCAGAAACCAAACAGACTTTTGCTCAGGCAAAAGGACCCTGTATATCCATTCTTACATACAAACTCAAGAGAAATCAAAATCTTTGTCCATAAAAAAAACAATCTACGTGTGAAGTTGTTTTTTTTTTTTTTTTTTTTTTTTTTTTTTTTTTTTTTTTTTTCCGAGACAGGGTTTCTCTGCGTAGTTTTGCGCCTTTCCTGGAGCTCACTTGGTAGCCCAGGCTGGCCTCGAACTCACAGCGATCCGCCTGGCTCTGCCTCCCGAGTGCTGGGATTAAAGGCGTGCGCCACCACCGCCCGGCTAACGTGTGAAGTTTTACACACAACGTCATTGTTCCTAACAGCCAGGAACGGAAGCAACACAAATGTCCATGAACTGATGAGTGGATAAATAAATAGGGTCTCTCCACACAATAGAATATTGGTCATCCAGACAAAAGGATGAAGTCCTGACACATCCTGCAACATGGATGAGCTCTGAAAATATGCTCAACAAAAGAGACAAGAAAGACCACAACTTGTCTGATTCTGACACATTTATCGGATATGTCCACAGTTGGCAAATTTTCAGACACAGAAGTCAGATGAGTGGTTGTCAGGGACTAGGAGAAGGGTGACTGTAAAGTGACAACAGCCAATGACAGCTAAGTGGGGGGGGCACATAAAAATGTCTTAAAAGCAGATTATAATGGTGCAAGTTGAAAGACCCTCTACAAAAACTACTTAATCACACACTTTAAAAGAAGGCATTATAGATGCAAATTATATTTCAGCAAAGTTGTCAGAAAATAAATCTAATCATCTTCTTGGTCTCCCTCAGACAAGGGACTGGGCCTCTGTTAGCCTGTGTTCTTGTCTGTTACACCAGGGTGAGAACACCATGAGGACTAGACTGAGAACCATTGGAGACCATTCCAGCGGCTGCCACCATAGAACCCAGGCTCTGTGCATGCAGTCTCCATGCTGTGCCTTACCCTCTTGGCAGCAGGGCCTGGTGAGTGACTTTGCTTTGTCTACATGAAACAGAATGATGCTGAGGATGCCCAATGTCCAACGGCCAGGAAGGAAGTAGCTAAATCAAGGTTAAATTTCGCTTGGTCTCACTCCAAAGCCTGATCGCACATGCCCCCCTCCCTCCCCCACCCCTCATTTGGGAAGCATTGATGGGATACCTACTACATACCAGCACTAGATTTGGCCTTAGGGAATCAGTATTTAATGAAGCAGCCATGTTTTCTGTTTCCTTGGAGTTTATAATCTACTGGGTATGGATAACATCAACCAGTCACCAAAACAAGTGAATGAAATACAAGTGACATAGTAAGTTATTGTCACAGAAGGCCATGGAGAGTATGACAGAAATAGATTTCTACTGGGAAGGGACTGGGTGCAGAAGCCCATGTTGGGCTACCTGCAGGACCTAGGCGCTTGGCCAGGGGAAGAGAGGGCTGAGCGCTCAGGTCAGGTGTGTGACTGACATGGAAATGAAGACGGATGTCACACTCTAAACCGTATGATGAGTTTATGCAGGTGAGGAGAAGCATCCATCTCCACAGCAGAGATGCCCCTGGGTCTGATGCTGCAAAGGGATTAGGAAAAAGCCCATGTTCTGGTGGGCTTCCCTCCCCTCTGGTCTGGCCTAAAGAAAATTAATGATCTGTATGGGAGCTTGGATCCATGTGGGTAAAGGAAGTCCTGCCCCCTGAATCAGGTGGGTGTAACAGGGTGTGCCCACTCAGGACAGGGTCAGACTGAGGTGCAGCTGGGGTGGGTAGAGGAGTAGACCAGGGAACTCTCCCAGATAGAGGGTGTAGGAGAGCCAGTCTGCTTATGTCACAAATTATCAGGTGTATCTTTACCCAAGACTCCAAGGCTCAGTTTTCTCCTATTTCCTCTGGCTTAGTGTGGCCCCGCCTGATGATTCTGCCTAGCTCACTTGCAGTACTTTCCACCTCAGCCCTGGCCTGTCTGCCCCATGGCCACAGCCAAAGTCAACATAGAAAGCTAAAGTCTGGAACGTATGGTGTCCCAGACTTCACTGAGCTAAAATCAGTCCAGGAAAATCTGTCAGGAAGACACTTCTCCTCCCGAGACAAAGACCATGGAGGGAGGGTACTGAAGGAGACCAGAGAACCAGAACCAGGAGAGAGGTGACTGTCAGCACCCTGTGTCGTCAGGGACTACTGACAGGTCTCTATGCCATGATCTCATGCCACCCATCTACCAGTCACTTCCCAAACTTTGCATTCAGGCTTCTAGACTAGCTGATTTAGAGGGTGTCTCTACTGCTGAGAACTGGGCATGCCAGGTGCTGTGTTCTGGTGTCCTGTTCACCTACCAGAGGCTGCACTTGTCTGGGTTCCACGTGCCTGCCTTGCTGGATTCTAGAACGGGTGAGAAGTCCTCAGTGTCTCTGAACATCTCTGTTGTCTGAGAGTCACCTAATCGTCCCACTCTGACCTCTGTCACTCTGTCACGGGAGGCCTTGAAGTAGGGTAGAGACACAGGAAAGAAGGGTGCCTTGCAGAGCAGCTGGTCGGGTTCAACCGGCTTTATAAAGCTTCAGCTGAACGGAGCAGAAATTCCTCTTTAGGCTGCCACAGCCTGTGAGTCACCCTGGGGGTGGCTTTCAGTAGCATTCTCATACCATGGAGGTCGTGGTCATCCAAAAAGCCCAGAGAGGAAGGAACAGGCAGAGTTGTAACCTGCCTAAGCTTAGGAAGGGAGGCTGCAGCTGCTCCCGCCCCCTCCATCCTGGCATTCTGCATATTTTAATGGCCTGGGCTTCTTTCTCCCAGATGCACTAAGGATCCTAGGACATGGGCTGCCAGAGGACACAGGCTGGTGGGTGGAGGAGTCCCGCACAGAAGCCCAGGGCAGCTTCAACTTATCTTGCAAGGGGGAGGGAGGGGCACAGGAGCAGGAAGTCCATGCCCACTGACCAGCTGCTCTCTAGGCAAGAGTGGGTGAGATGAGGACCCATTAGCGTGGTTGTAGGGCAAAGATCTTGGTAGCATGCCCTCTGGAGATATATGCCTGGCCGGCTTCCCAAATGTTGACTTCCATCCTCACTTGGCCATGTTACATATTCAAAGGAGGCCTTAGGTAATTTCTGTTACTGCCTGCCTTTGTTCTGCCGTCTGTAAAGCTCTCTCTCTCTCTCTCTCTCTCTCTCTCTCTCTCTCTCTCTCTCTCTCTCTCTCTCTCTCTCTTTCTCTCTCTCTCTCCCAAGCACCAAGCCACTGCAATGAGAACGCTAAGATGCCCTCCAAATCAACTGTGCCTGGCTCTTGTTAGAGTCTACAACAGGCCTTCCCCCTGAGCCCAGGCTGAACTGCTAGGGACTGAGAGGGACCCAGGGGGAGAACACTTGCTAGATCTCAAGACACATAGCCGCTGGTGGCTGCCACCCACACTCTGTGTCCTCAGCTGCCACACACAGAAGCAATGGGGACACTAGTGAGAGAGGCTTCCTGTGGGCAGATGTCCTTGACTTGTAAACTGCAAGCATATAAGCACGCTCAACCTTGTGTGCGGCATGTATGGGCTGGATTCAGTCAAGGCTAGACCGGTGAGACAGCCAGACTAGCTCCACTTACTAGTTCCCGGCTCTGGGATCAGTTAGTTCCCTCATTCTATACATTCTGACCCTCGGTGTTCTCCCTGTAGCAGTGGGATAAGCACAGTAGCGTCCCCGGCAGGTCATGGAGATGCCGAAGATACAACAAGCAGCATTATTCTGATGGATGACTAGACTTGTCCCGGTTGCAGGGCAGTTCCCCCTGCGTGACTCACACCTCTAAGGCCATCTTGTCCAGTCCAGGGCATCACCTCCCACTAGCCAAACTCCATAGTTTTCCATCTCAGGTGGTGGCCTGCACACTAACCGTGGGGCCCTTCCTGGCTCTCTCCCCACACCCGCATCCCAGCTACCTCCTTGATCCCAGCATCCTCCTTGATCCCAGCTACCTCCTTGATCCCAGCATCCTCCTTGATCCCAGCATCCTCCCCAGGCCTCTGGAATTCATCTCCCTATTTCCTGTTTCCCTTATCTGATCTCTCAAGTTTCACTCCAGTATCTCCGGGACAGCAACTCTGTCCACAGCCAGCCAGAGCCCTGGCTCCCCTTTCTCCTCAATCTCCCCAACCATTTTCTGCCTGTCTGCCTCTCACGGTCCAGCAGAGCAAGGCTCCTGAGGAGAGTTACTGACTAATCAATGGACAGGATGGAGAAGACCAACAGGGAGAGGAAAGGACGAGAGGCAGCAGGGAGGAGAAACCGCTTGTAGCACATGGCCTTTAGCTGACCATGCCTGTTGAAGAGACTGTGTAGGATGGGTGGTAGCATATCACCTTAAAAGCGTGGGGATCCGACCCCTAAAACCTCACATTAAAAAATCCAGGTGTGGTAGTACATTTGAGGTCTCAGCACAGAGGAGACAGGCAGGTGGATTCCTGGGGCTCACTGGCCAGCCAGTCTAACCTATTTGGTGAGTTCACCGCCAATTAGAGACATTGTCTCAAAAAACAAGGCGGTTGACACCTGAGGAATGACGGTTAATGTTGTCCTCTGGCCTCCATACTCACATACATCCATAAACACACACAGACACGGACACACAGACAGACACCACACAGAGAGAGAGAGAGAGAGAGAGAGAGAGAGAGAGAGAGATACACACAGACAGACACACAGACAGACATAGACACACCCACACAGACACACACACACCCACACAGACACACACACACACACACACACACACACACACACACACACACACACACACGACTAAGTAAAGGATAACCCAGCACAGACTGCACCCAAATGAGTCTCCATGTGGGTTGTTGAACACCTGGTATTGTGTCTCCAGCTTAAGAGTCTGAGACCAACTGCAACACCAGTGCGCTGGCTAGTTTTATGTCAACTTGACACAAGCCACAGTCATCCGAGAGGAGGGAATCTCTATTAAGAAAACGCCTCCACAAACACTGGGTTGTAGGTAAGTCTGTAAAGCATTTTCTTAATTAGTGGTTGATGGAAAAGCACCCAGTCCTTTGTGGGTGGGGCCATCCCTGGGCTCGTGGTCCTGGGTTCTATAAAAAAGCAGACTGGGTAAGCAACACTCTTCCATGGCCTCTGCATCAGCTCCTGCCTCCCGGCCCCGGCCCTGCCTGGGTTTCTTTCTTGACTTCCTTAGATGATGAACTGTGATATGGAAATGTAAGCCAAATAACCCTTTCCTTCCCAAGTCACTTTGGTCATAGTGTTTCATCACAGAAATAGTTACCTTAGCTTAGACAACCAGTGTAGATTGTAATCTGTTCCAGGTACTGTGCTAGGCACTTCCCATTCATCTCCATATGTGATTGTCACCAGGAAGGAACTGATGCCTTGTTTGACAGATGAGGGGCCAAGAGATTTGGTAATTGTCTCAAGGTATACATGGACAGTTAGGGAGAGCTGATGGCAGAATCTGACTCTGTCTGGTCACAAACCTTATGCTTTCTCCCCTCCCCATGAGAGACTGCCATTGGTCCCTCCTGATAGGGCCAACTGCACTGATTGGCTGGCCTTTCTTGGCCAAAACATTTTGGGGAGGGTCTACCAAGGACCTATGAGAGAGGAAACTATGAGCCGAGAAGGGAGGGAGGAAGACCTCCTCTCACATAGCTCATGAACCAATCGAACAAGGTGATGTAGACCAAGATTAGAAATGCAAGAGAGAAGGATCGAGGGAGAGAAAGAACATGTCACCAGGGCCTCCCTCTGTCCTTGTGCCAAGGCGACAGCAAGAACCAAGACTCGTGAGGTCGTCTTCTCCCTTTGTAGAGAGTGGGAGAACACTCTGCTGTATCGTTGGATTTGGGGGGTCTCCCTCCATCATTCTTCTCCTGCCTCCATTTCCCACGACTGACATGGAGACTGTGGTTAGATGGGACCCCTGGGCATCTGCAAGCTGAAAGCAATAGTCACTAACTCCCGGCCCAGGGACAGAGTCTGGCCTGCAAATGTGATTAGTTCAGCCTACACGGTGTTTGTAAGAATTTGTAACAACTGAGAAATTTCACACACATTTCTGGATTTCCAGCTTGGCTGGAAAATCGGCAGCTCCAGCAACCGTCAGCTGGAATGGGCCACAGCTGCTGCCTCAGTCGGGCACAGTTTCTCTTCCAGGAGATGCAGAGGGAGGGCACCCTCATGCCATCCCTGGCCAAGGCCCCAGGTGCCGGGAGAGAGGCTGTGCCTTCCTCTGCCTGTAGCTGGTGAGGACAGAGAGTGGCTTTGTCGGCTAATGAAGCTAAGGTACGGTGGCCCCACAGTGGGGAACCAGGCAGGCTCCGAGCTGCCTGTGTCTTGACCAGGGGCTCAGGCCCTCCAGGAAGACTTCTGGGATTTTTAATGCAACATCAAACACATCTGGCTTCCTGACCTGGACCCCCTGGGGCTCTTCCTCAGGCCACAGTGCCTCCCCCACTCCCATGCGCCGCAGGCTGGTCTGCCCAGGGCACCTGGACAAACACTTGGGCACTGCAGGCCCAGGCTGGCTGCCCACACTTCAGGCTGGTGGCACCCTACAATTTGAGCAGTGTGTCCCAGGCAGCTCCCTGGAGCTCGGGCCTGTTTACTTCCTCAGGGAGGCATGATGGCAAGGAAGCCATTTCAGAACCAGCAGGCAGACTTTTCTTTCCGACTTCAAGAAGTTTCCAGAAAACCCAAGCACATATTTCATAACAACAGCCTTGCCATAGCTCTCTAGAGGCTGAGCCAAGAAGAAGGGCAGAGCTGACAAGCCGGCAAGGGCTCAGAGAGGTGGGAGGGTGCCCACAGGCGAGGGTGGCTTGCAGAAATGGGCCAGGCAGCTGTGGAGAGTCCAGCCCTCCTCTCATGGAGCAGGACACAGTGGACAATCATGTCAGCTCCTACCAGCCTGGATTTCCATCCCTCCACCATGGTTCTAGCTCCCAGGAACCCCCACAGGCCCTTGCAAACACTGGCCTCTTTGGGCTCTGCCTTCCCACCATCCCCTCTGTACCTGGCCTCTCTTCTGCTGCCCACCTGCCATTAGGATTGGGAACTTATGTTATTTTTTTTCTTCCTTTCATGTTTGGGGAACCCTACACATGACAGACTTCATAAAGACCTCAACTCCAAGTCTCCATCTTGCTCTCCCCTCTGGCTGCCTTTGGGTGAGTCAGTTCCCCACCCCCACAGTTCTCTTTCCAACCTTGAGAAGATGACAAGGGAGGGGTGTGTGGTGAGTCTGTACTGTGGTGAAACACAAGCAGGCCTTCAGAAAGACTTCACAAAAAGCCAGAAGGAAGAAGAACCCCCTGGATGGGAGAGCCACCACACACAACTTCCTTGGGGCCGGATGCTGCGCTGGCACCCAGGGAAGCAGGCAGATGAAAGCTTCCACCGCAGTGCCATCCGAGGCTCCTCCCACTTCCAGTTTAATCAGTTGAGGCCAGCCCCGAGCCCAGCTGATTTCTGAAGCCTGCAGAGATGCTGCAGGAATGGTGAGTCAATGGCCGGCATCTTCTCCTCAGAGCACAGGGCTGCGAAGGCTCACCCTACAGGTAGCGCAGGGGACCCTGGGAAGTCTGGCCCACTGGGCAGTAGCTGAAGGTGCTGGGACTCTTGCAGGGCCAGAGGAGGGTGGGGGGAGATTCTGAAGCTTGGAGAGCCCATGACTGTACACCTGACTTCCGAGGGTGGCCGTAACTGTCATGTCCTCTCGCCCCACTGCGTCGCTCCCTGGTGTGAAACAAATTCCCCTTGTTTGTCTAAATTCATTTGTGGTTTTCTTTGGAGGCAGAGTCTCACCTAGCCCAGAGCAATCTCAAACCGGCTTTGTAGCCCATCTTCCTGTCTTCATCTTCCAAGTGCTGTGATTGTAGGTATAGACTCACTATGCCCAGCTTATGTGGTTCTGGGGATGGAACTCAGGGCCTCTTGTATGCGAGGCAAGCACTCTACCAACTGAGCTGTATGCTAGCCCTGTAATTCAGCCTCTAGTTAGGGCTCCAACACAGCAACAATACACACACACACACACACACACACACACACACACACACACACACGACTCCAAAGCCCTCTCTCCTGACAAGCTCCCTTAGAATAGAGGGTTCCTATGTGCTGGGCAGGGCACCTCTTACCCTGAAGAGTGGGGTGGCCTCACTGCTGCTTCTGCCACACCAGGCAGAGCAGCAGCGCAGCCTCAGCTCTACCCCCACCCAGGCCTGCTCTTCCAGCTCTCATCCCTCTGAGAGCCTTGCACAAATCAGAATGCCTTGGTTATCCTTAGCAGATAACTGCTAGGTACCCTGAGATTCAAACTCTCTGATACCTGAGGTCAAGCACACCAGCCACTTAAAGAGAGTGGGACAGGGGTGGGGAGCACGCATTTTGGGGGGCAGGAAAGCCTAAGGCTGAGTGCTTGCTCTGCCTTGCCTTGCTGAGAAACTGAAGCTAATTGCCTAACCTACCTGTTCTCAAGGAAAAAATGGGAATTCCATTTTCCATCCAAAGAGACCAAGCAGAAGTATTCTGTGGATCTGAGAGTGCCGTGTGAGCACTGTGACACAGACTCCTGGGATGGCCTTGACCATCAAAGATGTGCTCAGGGCCTCTTCTTAAGCAAGATAAATGTGAACCCCAGAAAAACACAGAAGAGAGAACTTTGGGGCTTCGGATATCATTACCAAGGAATTTAATCCAATCAGCTGCTGCTAAGTGGCACAGAGAAGGGACATTGCTCCTGAACTTGAGCAATGGTTAGGATTTGGCAAGCGGAGAGTCAGAAGCAAGGACCAGGGAAAATCTGCAGAGACCGGGGGCAGCTAGAAGAGACAGGATGGAAAAAAGGGCCTTGCTGAGACAGAGACCAGAGAAGTCCCACGAGAAAACCACAACCTGAGGGGAGGGTTTGTGGGCGTAGGTGATACCTCCTTGTGGGGAACATTAGATTAGCCACCATCCTGGCTATACCATGAGCTCAACTCATCTGGGACAACTCTGCTCCCCAAAGTGAGCATCTTGAATAACAAGAAATGTGCACTAGCAGTGTCCCTAAATAAATAAAAGGATGATTGATTCAGATGCTCTGCAATATCCGGGCACTTTCTCTTGATGGAAGGCAGATGAGGATGAAGAAAACATATGAGAGTATTTAGTGCAGGAGTCCTAGCAAAGCCAGCGCAGCTCCTTGGCACAGCAAGGCTTGGAGGTTCACTGACCGAACTCGGTGGCTTTCAATCTAGACAACTCTTGTTTGTTTTTCTCCCTTCCAGCAACCTCTCAGGAATGTTTTGAGGACAGACACAAGCTGATGGCCTGCAAAGTGTTCCGTACCAGACTGGCATGGAGAAATCATGGCATTCTCTTTGGTCTTGCTACATTAACCAGCTCTTCCAGGAAAGCCTGGGGGAATCTCTGCTTAATGTGATTCTACACCATAGCACCTCATTCCTTACACCCCCCTCAACCTCTCAGTCCCTGCCATTTACACATCCATTTGTCTGTCTGTCAATAGAGGATCTGCACGGCAACACGCTGCCTGATCTATGCATCTTGAGGTACCTGCCTGGCAGTCTATGCTTTCTAGATGGTTCCAGGCAGCCAGAGATTGGTAAGGAAGGCTCAGGAGCAGCTCCAGCTGCTCCAGCTGCTCCTCGGCCTTGGGGGTCTGGCTAGAGGAAGATACATCTCCTGGCCCATGCTCCCATGATAACTGCAGGAACTGCTGATAAGACAGGAACTGCTGAAGGTATCCTCCAGGAAGGGTCCTACCCTGGAGGGAAGGGGCAAACAAAGGCTGGAGAGAGACAAGAGATCATTTTTCTAGACCAGGGCCCCAAGCATCCAAGTACTCAGAAAGTCTTTAGGCCTTTTCAGGTTTGGTCCTCACATTACTGTCTACTAGTCTGCCTTTTCATAAAACACCACGCTGCTGTCCGCCCCCAAGGTCCTCAGAGAACACTGTTTGCTGAACGCCCTGTTGGTTGGACCATTGAAGTCTGGGTATGGAAGCTGGTGCTAGACCAGATTTTGCAGAATGTGGGGAGAAGGTCTTTGGTTTGAGCGAGGATTGGGGATTAGCTAGAGGGAAAAGGAAGGAGCTGGGGAGATTGGGTACCGGAAGAGGGAAATAAAAGATGTATGTGTTTAAAGAGGGGTTTCAAACTGGGTTTTAGTTTGTGTTTTGGGGTGTGTGTGTGTGTGTGTGTGTGTGTGTGTTGATAATGCATGGAGGTCAGAGGTCAACGTCAGCTGCCATATACCTTGTCTCTCACTGGGACCCAGGGCTCGCTGACTGAGTAGGCTGGTCGGGCACTGGGCTCCCGGGGTCTACCTCTCTCCGTACCTCAGCACTGGAGGGTATAAGTATGCACCACCATATCCAGCTTTTATAGTAGGTGCTAAGGCTTGAACTGAGATCCCCTGCCTTTCTGGGATGACTGACTGAGCTAGCTCCTCAGCCCCTCAAGCTGTTTTTTTAAAGGAGCATGTGTCATCAAACCCTGTTTATCCCTGAAGCCTGCAGCAAGATGGGTTTGGTGTGCCTTATATTGTGGTGCAAATGGACAAAAATCTCAACACAAGCTACAAGGACGGCCGGAGAGTGATCAAAAAATTTACTTTAAATTACCACCAAAACCTACTTTAAAAAGGAGACACTTGAGCCTCGGAGTTCTGCCGCTCTGGCAGTCACCAGCCCCAGCCCTGTCAGGATACCTCCTGAGAGGCAGAGCTCAGGTCCCACAAAGCTCATTGTATCTCCCTCCTCAGTCAGGGAAACAGGAGCCCGTACCAGGGTTCTGAGGCCAGGAAAACCACCAGCAGTGGAGAGGGTGGAGGAATTTTCCAGGCACTTTTTGGTTTAAAAGCAAAAAAAAAAGCCAAAAAGTTACAAAAAATAAATAAATAATAAGTTTCTTCCCCTCTCTAAATATACCAAGCATGAGGCTCTTTTTATGAGCAGACCAAGTTACACATGACCTATTTTGATGTTTCCCAACAAAGCACTTAGCATTTGAAAAGGCCACTTAAAAATAAAAGTGTGGCTCTTTCCATCCCCACCTAAATGTTACTGTTATTATTATTATTATTATTTAAAAAGGAGAAACACAGCTCACGTTGAGGCATGGGCTCCAATCTGTCCTACCTGTGGGCAACAATGGGGTAGAGGGGTCAGTGGTGGGGAAGTGAGACAGTGGATGGTCACAGACGCATCCTCCTTGCAGTCCCTAAAGAAGAGGAAACCTTTAAGAACTGCCAGGTTCTTACAAATTCTGGAAACACAGGTGTACTCATAGAGGTCTTCAATGACAACTCCAATCCATAAAAGTTTAAAAAAAAAAAAACAAACCAAAAAAAAAAAAAATGGCATGTGCTTAAAGTCATCATGAGCCACTCCAGAACTTCAGAATGTTAGACAGCCTGGTAGACTCCACACACTTCCATCAGATCAACCTCTTCTGTGACTGTCCCCAGGGGGCTCTATGCCACTCAGGGCCAACCTGACCCAGGAGAGGACAAATGCCACCTGTGAATAAATGCTCATGGAGTTTCTATGTTCTTGTGCAGGACTAGGCACTGGTGGGTGGACCCTCCCCTTCTCTGCTAAGGGATTCATGATTGTTCTTCATGACTCGGCTCTGCTAACACAGTTTGCTGATGTCTCCTGCCCAGCCACTGACTCTGGTCCCTCTTCTTGTCTGCCTAAACAATTGCATCTGGCACATGCTATAGCAACCTGGGTGTGTCTGTAAGAATTGTGAGACATAGCTCAGTGTAGAGCACTTGACCTGGGTTCTAGTCTCCGAACCATGAAAACAATCCTGAAGAAAGACAAATTGGAGATCATTTGCCATTGTGTATCTGAGTACCATTTATTTATCCCATCAATAGATGGTGAGCATTAGGCTGGTCCCACTTCAAGCTCTCATGGATGCTGTTGCACAAGTGCTAATACCTTTTTGTACTCCCCACTGGTGCTGAGGAGAGCCCCAGCTGTTCTGAGTCTTCACCGACATTCAGCGTTAGTCTTTTGACTGTACTGTGTGTGGCTCAGTATCGTCAGAATGTATACATCCCTGTGAACCAGGGAGCTCTTCCCCGGCCTTAGGGTACTCTCATCCATGAAATTCTACTCAAATCTTTGCCCACTTTCTATAAGATTATTATTTTTAAAATTTTTATATTAATCTAAAACAGGGTTTTTCAGTCTTCCTGCTATTGATATCTTGGGTCAGACGTGTTAGCTAGCTAGTTTTTTGTCAACTTGACAAAAGCTAGGATCATGTAGCACAGCCGTTTAACCTTCCACCCCCCCATTCATGTATCTGACACCCTGGAAATGAATGGGTAATAAGGGCCATAGTTTCCAGAAGAAAAAAAAAACTAATTTGTTTAAAATTGACCACATTCTGAGACCTCCTCCTACTTTCCAACATGAGAAGTCCTTGCAAATGGCGGGAACTGCAGAACAGCTCTTACTCTGTAACATTGAGGATCTAGTGGCCTGGTACACACACCCAGGAGCTAGAGTGACGTTGCACTCAGACAAACCAGAGCTCACAGGCCCTGTGATCGGGAAGCTATCGCTCAGACCCTGTCCCACCAGGTCACTTGACTTTGCATGGGAAATCAGAAGCAGACCTGTTGGCTTTGAGACCGCCCAGAGGCTTTCATGTTCCATCCTCGGGCCAGGTCTATGGATCAGTTTGTGGGAGTCTGTTTTTTGACATGATCTCACTCTACAGCCTAAGCTATCCTGGAACTCATGGAGATACTCCTTCCTTGGCCTCCCGAGTGCTGAGATTGCAGGTGTGTAACACCACACTTGCTAGTGACTCACTTCTAGCAACCTATTGAAGGGAAGCGATGCTTTGCTGTTTCTGAGAAATTAGAAAGAGTGAGAGCTTGGGGCGGGGTGGTCTTTTGTTTCTCCTTCCTCTTCTCCTTTCTCTTCTTTCCTTATTCCTTCTCCTCACTCCCCCTTGCCTCATTTTCATGTTCTAAACACAGCCACCATACTGTGCAAAGCCAGACAGCCACGTGGAAAGGCCACTGTGTCCTGGGGAGGTGTCGGTGGGAAGACCGTTTCTGCTGCCAAACACATGAGCCAGCCTCAGATGGTTCAGCCCCAGCTTTTCAACCGAAGCAGAACATGAGCGGAGCAGCTGACCCCGCTGAGCTGTCCACATCCTAGGTTTGTGCGAAAAGAAAACTATGGCTGCTTTGAAAATCAGAACTTTGGGACAAACTGGGCAGCCACTGATACATGGAGTATCTAGAGCTTACTTAGTGTGAACTTTGCTTTTCAGATTCTTAAAACACTCACAGACACCAAGTTCTCCATGAACCTGCACCTTGACCACCCCTAACTCATTCTGAGGTAACTTTACCAAAGCACATGTGCTTGCTTGAGACCTCACTTGAAAGCAGGTCCTGAATCCTGAAGTTGAGACATGTGCCATCTCTACCGACTTTTGGACCAAAGCAATCCATTAAGTGGAACTGGAAATGCCTTACATAAGCTTCCCCTGCCACTTCTATCTGTCTCTGTCTTCCTCTGTCTCTCTGTCTCTGGTCTATGTCTTATACACATACACACACACACACACACACACACATTTTGCTTGAACTCAAAGCTACATCAGTTTGGAGCAGTGCAGTCCCGTACAGTAACCTCAAGACAACACAGATCAAAGAATTCACTACTTGCAACTAATAATACCAGCGCTCACCCATGGAAATGTGCTAAATGTGGAAAGGGCAAGAGCTTCCAACCAGATTTTTTAAATCAAAGCAGGCCGCCTAGGAAGGGCTCTGTGGCGGTGTATGCTAGGCATGCACGCTCCCCTAAAAGCACATTCTTGACCTGTAGGACTGAGCAGGTGAGGCTTACACCAGAATGACAGCCAGGAAATGCCTGTGCTCGGTCCCTCTTCTCTCAGTTGCTCAGTCACGCGCCTTCTAAAGCTACCTTTCTCAGGCTTCAGCACATAGACACCAGCCTGGCGAAGGCCAGAGGAAAGGAAATTGCCACTGTTGACCTTGAGGGAGCCATAGGGCCAGCAGGTGCACCCAGGGTCCTCTGAGAAGAGTGATGACAAGCTGTGACTTGTGGTCAGCTTAAGGACACCGACCTTCAGTACTGACCTTCGCAGCCTACAACTTTCTGACACCCGGAATGCAGGTATCTGTAAGGAAAGAGGCCAGGACAAGGAAGCAGAGAGCCAGAAATCTGCAGCTTGAGCCCTGGCACCTGAACCTAAATGTATGGGGTTATTCCAAGGCGCCTGGCATTCACTGTCTCTGCATGGGACTCCTAGACAGAGGCCATTCTTTCCGGGTCCAGCAGCTGCTGCCTGATTCTAAAGGTGGCCTGCTTAGCCCAGGTCCAGCTGCCCCTTCCAAAGCGCATCACATCCTTGTATCCTGCTGCCTCGCCTACCCTCCCAGGAGAGATCAGTCACTCAGAAAGGCTGTGGCGGCCCCTGTGCCTGACTTCACAGTTATCTTGGATGTCACCGGCCGTTGCTGCTGTCTCCACCACCCCAGCAGCCTCTGCTTTCCTTGACCCTTTCCCCACTGTGCCTCTCAGAACCTTGTACCTTGCCCAGGCCTCACCCTCTTCCCAGACAATTTCTTCCACCTCCTACCTAGGCCTCAGTCTAGTTCTTTCCTGAACAGAGTTCCCATCAGCCTCCCAAGGCCACCAACCGCTTTACCACACCTGCCAGATCCTCCAGGTGGGAGAGTGGATCATTATCCCCCAGACCATGCTTCTCAAAGCCAGCAGGATCTAAGTCCCCTGATTCCTATCTGCTTCTCAGTGACTTCCCAAGCCACATGGAAGGCGTGGGGGTGGTAAAGGTGGGGTCCATTCTGGAGTCAGTACTTGAAGAAAATTATGTAAGCCACTCCATAAAGGCAATTTCAGAGGGCCTGATTCTCACCCGAGTTGCCCTGGAGGCAGTGGGGAGGGGCCCCAGCATCCCCAGTTCTGGTCTCAGCTGCGACAGAACAGTCAGGTGAGAGAAATTGGAATTCCACAAGCAGCAGGACACCCCAGGCTAAGGGATGCCCCACTCCTCCTCCCTGCCGTTCCTAGGCTGACACCTAACAGATAAAGATGACCTTCCGGCAGGCCAGCACGGGGGCTTTGATTGCATTTTCAGTTTACACTGAGGGTGATAATTGCTGCAGAAAGTTGAACCTGCTTCAACAGTCAGATATGAAAGAAACCAAATTACAGAATGTTGAGCGATTGACACAGGAGAGCTGAACAAAGAAAGCTTATTGGTGGATGCAAAAGTGACCAGCTGTCAGCCCCAACTAGAAAGCCTGGACCACAGAGGGATGAAAGAGGTAAGGAGTATTCTAGGCAGGGTGATCCCAGATCCCCCAGATCCCCCAGGTCTCCCAAATCCCCCAGGTCCCCCAGATCCCTCAGACCCCCCAGATCCCCTTAGAACGTGAACACTGGGCTAGGTATGGCCAGGACCTCTGGCCCAGGTCTGATCACCCGTTGGCCACACACACACACACTCCTGCTTTCTGGGGTGCTGGGTTAAGACGCATCAGTTCACAAGGGACTCATAGAGAAAAGCAAGAGCCTGAAGATTTCTCAAGAGGACATTTATACACGGTGGTATTTGGGGAATTTGCAGAAAGGAAATGGTCTGCCAACCTCTTCACTTTCCCTGTAAAAGCCTAGTACTCTTTGGAGGTGTTTAGTTGGCCCTTGGAGATTCTCCCCTCGACTGTGATGTGCCATAGAGCAGGCCTTCTAGGCACATCCACATGGGAAGCAGAGCCTGAGATGTATGACCTTGTTCCAATAAGCCCTCACAAGAGGTCAAGAGGAGACCTGCTCTTCTGGAACTGAGGTGGAGGCCCTTTTTACCTCCAAAACATCCCAGAAGCTTCTGCGTTTATGGTGGGGTTCCACAGAACAGTTGGAGGTCTACAAATCTGAAGTGGGTCAAATGAAAAAGGGTGGCCCAGGAAGGTGGAGACCACCAGTGGCTTGAATGAACAGTACAGTAGTGAAAGCAAGGGACTGGGGAATGGAGAAGGGAGATGCATCCCTGAGATAGAGCCGTGGTTGAGGTGGCTCAGCAACCCGTCCACCCCAGAGATGCTCAAGATAAAGGAGGGCCCAGTTCACCACTGAGAATGGAGCAAATGCCAGAGACATGGGCAATGGCAAGTATTCAGAGGCAGGATGTGAAGATAACCAGATCGAAGTCTGTGCTTTCTGACGGTGGGGCACTCAGGGAGTAGAGAAGGCTTGGGGCAGTGGTGGGACGTGTGTGTGTGTGTGTGTGTGTGTGTGTGTGTGTGTGTGTGTGTGTGTGTGTGTGTGTGCCCTACCGTAGATCCTCAGCATGGCTGCCAAGGGACTGTTTGCTCCTGTAGTTTATCAACCATTCTCTGTGCAGGACAAAGAGGAAGGGGCTGAGTTTCCCAGAAACAAAACAAAACAAAAACAATCCATTTCTTTGTGAAGAGAATGTTCAAAGTATCTCTTCTAGATATTTTAGAATTCTAAATACTTGATGTCAACTACATTCTCCCTGCTGTGTGATGGCAGTTTCTTCCTCCTGTCTCTCTGTAACATTGGCTAATCTCAACATATACACATGTGAAAACACACCCCGTAAGTAAGTGTAATTATTATGTCTCAATCAAAAAAAGATGAATGATCCAGAACCCAGACTGTGATTCCGATCTCTAGATACCTACTCAGTTTCAGGCCCAGCTGGTTTCAACTATCTTGGAAGCATCTTAAGTCTACTGAAGACCACACCTGTGGAGACCTGCCACTCAGTATGATCTATTACAAAGACATTTTTTCACAATGGAACCTGCAACACAGGCTGGGACAAACAAGAAGTCACCCATCACCCCACAAGTCACTGTCATTTTCTTAGCAGATCCAGTTCTACTAAGCTCTGCTTTTAGTGAATGAATTTCAAGAATACTCTTTCTTGGGAGTATACTTATATCACCAGGGAGATACTGACTGAATAGAGGGATGGAGGGAGGAAGAGAGAGAGATATTTTACTCTGCAAATGATGAGATACAGAATTCACTTAAAATGTGATGCCTAGCAGTCAAGCTACATCTTTTAAATCAAGAAACCTGATGATATAACGACCCAAATGGTTTATAGCCTTTTTATTTTAAATGCTGTGATATTTGGACTAAACCTTAAGATCTGCAGATATTAAGGTTTAGTCCAAAGATTTGCAGATCTTAGTGAGGAAAGGAGCACTCTCAACGCCTGAAGAGTCCCTGTGTGTCCTACAGTTCCTTTGACCTGAAGGATACCTGAGCACTCTGGCCAGCCAGAAGTCAGTGGCTTGGCTCCAGAGCCACGCGGCTGATGGAGACTTTTGTTCTCATCCCAGATGCTAATGAAAAGTGCAATGGCCTTGCTTACTTGTTTGAACCATGGCCATGTGTGCTGTGGCTTGGCAGGTGCTCAGCATTTGGAGTGGTTTAAATAGCAGGTCAGGCAGGGGCCTTCCCAGCCCAGCCTTGTCCTGGAAATTCTTACGAACATTTCCAAGAAAAAGAGGAGAAAATAATACTTGCTTCGCTGAGGGTGGAGCTGAGGGCTCCACTTAACTTTGGAGTTAAGAATTTAAATTTTATTCTGGTACAGGTGAGTGTCCTTCACCAGATCATTCAGTTTCCCTGAGCCTCAGTTTCCCCACTTGCAAATTGAAAGTATGCCAATACAGGTTTGCTGAGTTACTGGATGAGGTTTTTCCACGCAACTCATGGTCACTCTATAGTGACCAGGGTGGCCACCTGCCATATGGTATACCACATTCAGTAATTCTCTTTGTCGACCAGTGGAGATACCAAGACTATACCAACCTACAGTGCAGATTTGTTCTAGAAACCCAAGAGAGAAGACATCTAAGCATCTGTTATTGTTAAGGCTCACAGGTAAATGGCTAGCTGGAGAACATTCCAGAACATTGTACGTCTCAACCCAAATTGACCAAAGCTGGGTTTTGGATTTTCAGTGAAACCTGCTTCTTCACAGGTTCAAGAAGGTCACTTTCTGAGCTGAATCTTGGGCCCCTGCCACAATGGGAACCGTGTGAGAACCTGAAAATGAAGTATCTACCCTAGCTAACTCAAAAGTTTAGGGCAATCAATGATAAAAACCAAAGAATCCTTCCTACTTAGAGTTTTTTGAACTATGAATGAAATATGAGTTAGTAAAACTAGACATAAGGCTTTGCCACCTGTTAAGAAGAGCTGACCCAGGCTACTGGTATCAGAATAAGGATCAGAGCCCCCTGTCCATAGCCTACAAGAGACTGGAATTTGCTGATGTGCCCAAGCTCAGACCTGAAGAAAGAGTCAGCAGTGAGTGCTCTGGGGTGGGAGGTTGCTGATCTGGAGCAAATAACAGTGGGACTGTCCTCTTGTATCTGAAGAAGATTGGACCAGATACAATCAGAACTCCTGAGGCCACCTGCCACCAGTGTGCCAGCTGAGATACCAGCAGAGGGGACCTCTCTGGTGCAATTAGGATTCAACCAAAATCCTAAAGGATGTGAATGTGAGATTCAAGCAAGTAATGAGGATGTGCTCGTGGTAAGGGAATGGGAACAGATGGAGATAGCAGCATGGGGAACTGGGTGGAGAGTTGTGGTGACCAGAGCTGCAGGAAATCATCGCAGAGTTTGCAGAAAGGTCAAGTAAACACCTCTCTCTCCTCATCCACAAGCTCCTGGCAGATACTGTGAATCAAACACAAGCTCCTTCCCTGGGAACCCCAAAACAACCTCTGCAAACCTCACCTGAACTGGTGAGACACAAGCTAATCACAGTCCCAGCCTCTGATGCTCCTGTCCGTGAGTCTCTGTCCAATCACACAGTTCACTGGGCATCACAACAGTTCAATCACACAGTTCAACGGGTGCCTCCCTCACCATCGTGTCAATCAGTAAAACTGTTATGAAGTAAACACACCTGGCTTGTCAGGAACCTACGGTGGGACTGAGATGGAAGAACAAGGCCCCTCACATCTGATCTCAAGATAGGGGAGCTCCGGGAATAGCATGGGTAGTGTGAGGATTATGGAAGTAAAAGGTCTCTGGGGTCTGTGGGAAGGAGAGGGGCTCTGAGAGAGTTGGCCTGTGGCTCCATGGGGCCACGTTAGAAGAGTTCTAGGGCTATGGGGAGTGTCTCCAGTCCTCATTCCCGCCCTGAGTTCTGACCTTAGGCTGCCACAGGAAACTTTGCTATTGATAAAGTCAATAGCAAAGGCCTCACTGGAGAAGACACTTTGCTCCTGGCCAACCATCTGAGGAATCCCAGTGTGCTCGAAGCTGTCTCTCATCCATGCTATGGGTTGTACTTTGCTTCAAACATCTACAAGAACCCACAAGCTAACACACCCGGGGGAGGAAACACTGCATACTCTTATTTCAAAAAGGAACTATGACAGCCCTTTTCTCCAGTTGCGTCCTGGAATCCTATTCTTCCCCATTCAGTCCCTCAGTGTAAAACAGAATTAGGGCTTGCTGCTGGTGCTTTAGTAGGCAAGATAGCCTAGCCCAAGAAAGATTACGCGATTTTGTCATGGCCACACGGTCGGCAGGAGCTCCTGCAAGGCTCAACTCTAAGCCTATGGTCTCACTTGGTTTGCCTATTTCCCAAACTTGGCTCTCCCTCCTGGCCATCTGCTCGGGGGCCTGAAAAGTGAGGTGTTCTCTGTGGCAGCAGATGGAAGTCAGTCATAGAGTATGAACCAAATGGCATCATACTGGGGGCAGAGATGTTCTCAGACTGAAAATAGCCTCCGTTTATGCTACAAGTGACATAAGGAGGGGAAGAAAGCCAAGCCATTGGCCAAGCAGCTGTACTGTACTGTCTCCTCCAGACCCTGCACTCTCCTATCCCGCTCACCGTCGCCCAGCGAGTGACTATGTTAAACACAGTTTTGATGCTGCTAAAGCCAGAGCCAAGCTTTCTGCTCCTGTCCATCCTCTCTTCTGTCCTGTTACAGGAAATGAAGGAAGGCAGAGGCTTGTGAAAACAGAGTCTGCTTGAGAAGCAGATGGTGGGAGCTGAAGGGGGAGCTCAAGAGACCCAGGCCAAAGGGGACTTAGCCCCCCTGCTTCAGGGACCTGCTTGCTGCCTGGCACAGGCTGGGTTTGGCTTGGAAAGGGAGAGAGCTATGATTGTACACATGAGAGGACCATCAAAACACCCTGAGCTCATTACACACATCCATCACCCTCACTTCCTGCAAGGTCTCTGAGGGGGTTGCCCTAAGGGCTAGCAGTAGAGAGGCACATGCATGCTCTCAAAAGACCACTCCAAGAGCTAGAGGGATCTGGCTCTGGGCAAAACATTGAGGTTGATGGAAAACCCATCTACCGAAGACCCCTTTGCAGCCGGGAGTCTGTGTATAGGGACATTGTCATCTTGCTGCCCTGACTGGGACCATCCATCAAAACCAACGGATGTACCATGACTTCCGGTACTATCAGATCCCATCCAGGTAAGGCAGGAACAAGTTGGCACCCTTCCATTACCTCCCTACTTGTAAATGAAATGATCCAATTGCTGAACTAGGGTCTCAAGTATCCATAGCCAGGAGGGAACGAAAAACAGCTAGGTCGCTCCTCAAGTATCTGGTGGCAACTGGAAGCCCCCTAATATGGCGGTCTCTAAAAAGTTCAAGACCTTCCAATAATTTCCGACATATACCTCTTTGTAATCCCAAGAGAAGGCAGAAGGGCACAGCTGGGGACCATTTTAGGAATTTGCCAGCCAGAGTTATTTATCCTTTAGTAATGTTCCATCTCCTGTCAACCCTGGCTTTGTACCATTGCTTCATGGGCACATCTAAGTAACACAAGAAAGGGAGGAGACCTAAAGGGTTTGTATAAGTACCCTGGGCTCCTCAAAGTCCCCATCTCCACCCCACACACTTCCCTACCTCACACCCTAAGTAGGAGTCTGGCATCCTATCTTCCCAAATAAAACCTTTCAACTTTTCTCCTGAAGATTTCTTGGGTCTGCCCCCCCCCCATTTGAGGTATTTGTTTTTTGGTTTTTGTTTTTCAATCTTGTTAGGGGCAAAGCTCCCAAGCCAGCATCCCTGCCCTGGCCTGCCTCTTCAACCCAAGCCTCTTCCTGAATGCAAATGCTCTCGTGCTTTTCCCCTGCCAGAAGCTTCTAACCTCATGGCTCTCAATTATAGAAAAGTCATAATTTCTCATCATGATCCTTCAACTTGAACTCTGTCTATGTTTCTGGTCACTGTCAACACTGGCACACAAAACTATCAGGAATAAAATGAAACAGAAATTAAAGTTTGTGACTACAATAAGCCAGTAGAGAATGGAGTTTTCCATGCCCGCCTGAGTGTGAACCATCGAACTCCTGACCTTGTGCTGCCAGGGGCTGTCTCCTTAAGAATATATCTGCTCCAATGGGAAAAGGGGTTCATAATTCCATCTCCAAATCCTCAGCATCTGAATTCTAACATGTCTTGCTTCTTAAGTTATTCTATAAGCTAGAAAGTGAATTTAAAATATGTATTCAGGGTCACACAACTGACAATGTGCAGACAATAAGTGACTTTGGAGCATGCAGCCCTAAATGGAACCTCTTTATCAAACCCCTCCCCTCAATGCTGTGGGATATCTTTCTGTAGGCCGTGAATATATGTTACTCTGATTGTTTGATAAATAAAGCTGCACTGGCCTATGGCAGGGCAGGATAAGGTTAGGCGGTACATTCAAACTGAAGAAGAGAGGAAGAAAGATGGAGTCGAGGAGACGCCAACCTGCCTCCGAAGGAGCAACAAGATGCCAGCAGACTGGTAATGCCACGGCTATATGGCAACATATAGATTAATAGAAATAGGTTGATTTAAGTTATAAGAGCTAACTAGCAAGAAGCCTGACCCATAGGCCATACAATTTGCAATTATTATTAAGCTTCTGAGTGATTATTTTATAAGTGGCTGCTGGACCTCAGGGCTGGATGGGACCGGAGAAACTGGGACCTGAGGAACATGGGACCGTGGGACCAGATGGGACTGGAGAAATTTACAGCTACACTTCAAGGTTCAGGGATCTATGTGGAAGAGGAGGCAGAAAAATTGTAAGAGCCAGAGGTGGTGGACGACTCCCAGGAAAGAGTATCATCCAGACACAACAGGACTGATGTACATAGGAACACACAGAGACTGTGACAGTACAGACAAGACCTGCACACGTCCAGACCAGACAAATCCCAGCATGGAGAAGGGGAAGGGGACGCAGTCCCACCCCTAACCAAAAAGCTACATGCAATTGATACCTGCTGGGAGAGAGAAATCAGTTTTCTCCACTGGAGTGTCACTGGGTGTATCAGCTACACTGAGCCGGGCACCATGCTCAGGTATAGTTGGCCAACACAAAACAGACTCCATGTTTTTAGTGCACTTTTTGTTTTATTCTGTTTTGTTATGGTGGTTTTTTTTTTACTGGTTTATTTTTATTTTTTGGTTTGTATTGATTTTTACTTTGTCTTCTATTTTATTGAAGGGGGGAGAAAGAGAGAAAGAGAGGGGAGAGAGAGAGAGAGTAGGGAGGTGGAGAGGATCTTAGAGGAATTGGGGGAGGGGAAAGAACATAATCAAAATACATTGTATGAAAAAAGTATTTAAAAAATCCATGGTTACCCTGATACTAAAACCAGATAAAGACTCAACAAAAAGAAAGAAGAAAAGAAATTAGCCGGGCGTGGTGGCGCACGCCTTTAATCCCAGCACTCGGGAGGCAGAGCCAGGCGGATCTCTGTGAGTTCGAGGCCAGCCTGGGCTACCAAGTGAGCTCCAGGAAAGGCGCAAAGCTACACAGAGAAACCCTGTCTCGAAAAAACCAAAAAAAAAAAAAAAAAAAAAAAAAAAAAAAAAAAAAAAAAAAAAAAAAAAAAAAAAAAAAGAAAAGAAATTATAGGCCAATCTCTTTGATGAACATAGATTAAAAAATTCTCAATGCAGTGTTTGCAACCTGAACTGAGAAAAACATAAAAAAAAGTTGTGTGCCATGATCAAGTTGAGCTTCAACATAGGGATGCAAGGTTTGCTCAACATATGCAAATCAATACATTTATAACATCATAGAAACTCAAGAATAGAAATCACATGACCTCAATAGATGCAGAGAAGACCTTTGACACAGTAAAACATTCCTTCATGATAAAAGCCCTGAAAAAACAAGCAACCTAAGATAATATCTCAACATAATAAAAGCCACATACAACAAATCTACAGGCAGTGTGACACTAAATGGACAAAACATCAAAGCATTCCCAAGAAAATAAGGAACAAGCCAAAGGATCTCCACTTTCCCATTTTTACTCAATACAGTGCTTGAAGTCTTAGCTCATGCAATCAGAGAAGAAAGGGAAATAAAAGTGATACAAATAGTAAAGGAAGAAGTCAGTACACCCTTATTTGGAGATGACATGATCCTATACATGAAATACCCTAAAGGTGCCATCAGACAACATTTATAAGTGGTCAGTGTCTTTGACAAAGCAGTAGAATACAAAATCGGCACACACAAATCAGTAGCTTTTCTATATAGAAATAACAAAGTCTCCAAGCAAGAAATCATTGAAAAAAAAATCCCATTCATAACAGCCTCTATAAATACCTTGGGGGCTGGAGAGATGGCTCAGCCGTTAAAGGCTAGGCTCACGACCAAAAATATAAATACCTTGGAATAAACTGAGGAAGTGAAAATCCTCCCCAATAAAAACTTTCAAACACTGAAGAAGATTCTAGAATATGGACACACTCATGCTCACAAATTGGCAGAATTAATATTACAAAAATGGCTATATATGTGTAAGGCAATCCACAGATTCAAATCCACATAAAAATTCTAATGAAATTCTTCACATATGTAGGAAAAAAACCCTCTGAAATTCATATAGAATCAAACTATTCCGAATAGCCAAAGCAATCCTCAGGGGGAAATTCTTGGGACATCATACCTGATTTCACGTGACACTACAGAATAACAGTAACAAAACAACATGGTTCTGGCACAACAGTGAATAGACCAGATAAATTTAATAGAATAGAAGAGCCAAATATAAAGACACACATCTACAGCCACCTGAATACATATGCCAAAAACATACATTGAAAGAAAGCTTCTTCAACAAACGGTGCTGGGAAAATAGATTGTCGCAAATCAAAGAATGAAACGAGATCTATTATCTCTTGCCTTGTACAAAAATAAATCCAAAAGGGATCAGAAATCAATGTAAGACCCCAAACTCTGAAATTATTAGAGGAAATTATGAGCAAAATACTTCATAGGCATAAGTGGGAGTTTTCTATGATTTCCAATAGCACAGGAAATAGAACCAAGAATTGACAGGGCTAAAAAGTTGCTGCACAGCAAAGGAATTGCTTGAGTAAAGAGACAGCCTAAAGAGCAGGAGAAAATCTCTGGTATCTATTTATCTGATCAATGTCTAGTGTACAAAATAGCTCATAAAAGCTAAACATTACAAAAGAAAATAATACAATCAATGTGGTGGTTTGAATGAGAATGGCACATATATATATTTGAATCCTTAGTCATCAGTCGATGGATTATTTGGGAAGAATTAGGAGGTGTAGCCTTGTTGGAGGAGGTGTGTCACCTTTGTTGAAGTTCCAAAAGCCCATACCAGCCTCCCTGCTCTTTACCTGCTGCCTGGGAATCAGGATGTAAAGCTCTCGGCTACTGCTCCAGTACCATGCCTGTCTATTCCTGCTGTGGCAATCATGGTCTAACCCTCTGACAATTGTAAGCAAGCCCCCAGTTCAACATTTTTCTTTAAGAGTTGCCTTAGTCAAGGTGCTTCTTCTCATCACTAGAACACTAAAAAAAATCAATAAATGAGCTAGTGAAATGCACAGGTAGTTCTCAAAGGCCAAAGTACAAATGGCCAATAACATATAAATTATGTCCACCATCACTCTATCAGAGAAAAGAAAATTAATACTATGTCTAGATCCCATTTCACACCAGTCAAAATGAGAACAAATGTTGATGAGGATGTAGAGAAATAAAAACCCTTATTCATTGCTGGTAGGAATGTAAACTTGAGGAGTCACTATGGAAATCCTCAAACAAACTAAAAATAGAACTACTATATGACCCAGCTATGACACTCCTGGATATATATCCAAAGAAATATGCGTGCATGCATGTGCATACACGCATACACACACACACACACACACACACACACACACACACACACACACACGGGGGGGGGGGGGCCGGGGAGAGTGTGAGAATGAAATTGGGTTGTTTGCTGGGAAATGGATGCAAATGGAGATCATCATGTTAAGTGAAATAAGCCAGGCTCCAAAAAATAAGCATCACCTGCTTTCGCTCATTTGTGGCTCCTAGCTTCTATAGAGACACATAAAATCTGTTAAGTCTGTAGGCCATGAAAGTGGAGGTGGAACTGCCTCGGGGAATGAGGGAGACCAGCGGGAGTGGGTATGGAGAGAGAAAGGGGAGAGCATGGCGGTTAAATATGGTCAAAGTACATGGCATGCTTGCACAAAATGTCTTTAATGAAACGTGCAATGAACACATGCCTACAAAAATATATATTGTCATATAGTAAAAATTATTAATTTGTTAGTTAAGTCTCAGCAACCACCACAGAACTTGATATTTGAACAGTTACTTTCTTATCCCTGCCTTCTCAAAGGCTTCAGGCCCTTTTGTAAAGTCTAAATCTGCCAAACCTGGGGTCTATGTATTGTACTCTACATCCCAAAGTAGATGCTTTTGGGCTTTCAGTGTGTTTGAACTTCAGAACTACTTTGAGAAACAGATACTAATCACAATAAAATGGTAATATCCAATTTTTTTGAGCATTGATTACAAGACAAGTTGTCCTGAGTGTTCCCTTGTTTATGTTCCTTTATCAACAACAGCCCATCTGGTTAAGGACTATCTATCTCTCCATTCTACAGGTGAGAAAACTGAAGTTCTCTTACCCCCAAATCTTCAGGAATCAAGTCTAGATCCAGCAACTTTTATTGGTCATTACTCCCCTGTTCTAAAGATGAAGAAACTGAGGTTTAGAAAGCTGAGAGGACTTCCGGTCACATAGTAAGTATCTATGTCTGCCCTCTCCATTCAGTGACCAGCTACCCTCTCTCAGGTGGTCCTGACTATGGTTTAGGGTATCTGAGGCTGAGGAGCTTGACCAGTGGGGAAGCAAGGTCCTAGGATCAGAAGACCCAGGAAAGCAAACTCGTCAGAATATAAAGGATGCACTGTGCCACCAGTCCTCTGGAAATTTATGCAGGCCAGAGAAATACTGGGCTCTGCTCACATACTTTTGGCAGTTGGAAGGACATGTGACTAGTGGTATTTATATGGAGCAGACTGCCCACTTTCCTCTGGCCAGTCTGAGTAGCTATACTACCATGGAATACCATTGCCCAGGAGAGTTTCAGATCAAACAGAGGAAAGCCAGTTTGGGAACAGACACATGCAGAAGCAAGCTGTAGTGCTTTTGTACAGTTCCACACAGTTCCAGGAAAGCTCTGCACAGTGGCCAAGAATGGCAGATTAACAATGGGTGAGAAAAAGTCCGGGCTGGTCCTTGCTCTCCTCACTCAAGCTGCTGGGCAGTGTGGGATGTCTTCGGTTTGACTCTCAAGATATCTGAGGAAACCCAGGTGAGTTAGGCAGGCTCACCCTTGAATCCTGACTGCTCAAATGAAGAAAAGGGGCCAAATGTTCCAATTTAAGTGAGCCTTAGTTTCACCTGGCATAAAATAAGGCCCATCTCTCAAAGACTTAGGTGAATTCAATAAGGTATTATAACAGTGCATGCTCTAGGCTGGTCTCTCCATCATTTTTCCCTCTCCCTAAGACAGGTCCTTCCCTTTTCCCTGAGAAAAAATGTAGCCCTGGTCTTAAATGATGCATATCCTCAACCTCTATTCACAAATGCTCTGGAGGGTACGCACAAGCTGTACTGCCGACTGTCTTGGTGAATACTAATTTGAGGAAATGTACCAGAGTTCTCACTCCAGGTCACATCCTGCCTTAACCCAGACATAAATGGGTGTGACAAGATGCCAGATGAAAAGCAACTTCTGAACTGCAGCCACTGACCTCCTGTTGAAAGCAAACACATGCAAGCCAAACCAGCCGGACATATTGGAGCATCCTGGAGAAAGTGGCCAGCCCTCTAGCAGGACCCAGCCCTGTCATGAGTGAAACAGAGGTCCTGGCTCTGTGGCTCCAGATTTCAACTCTTCCCCTGTGCCTCTACATGGCTTCCTGAGATCTTCACCACACAGTGACAGCCATGGCATCCAGGCAAGAAGGGAAATGGGCGAGGCTGCAGGAAGAATTATATAAGCCTCCATTTTTTAAAACAGAGTGGGTATTTTGGGAAAGAACTGGCTGGGTGAGTTGTTTAGCAGTCTTTCTGGATAGCCTGTGGGAAGTTGAAAAACAGCTTCCTCTCTGGGTCTTCGGGAAGTTGGATTATCTAACTCCATCAAAGAGGAATGAAGATGTCCAGGCTTGGTTGGACCAACAAAGGAGGATACTCTACAACAGAATGATGTGGACAGAGCTGGATCCTTGCTAAGCTCTGACCAGGCTCCCGAATGCATACCAGGAGGAAAGGTGTTTGTAAACCATTCCCCAGCCAGCTCTCCATAGACAAATCCTTTCATTAGCCACTGTGTTTCCATCCAAGAGACAAAACTGATTAAGGATGACAAAGGCCTGGTTTCTACTCCTCCACTCCCTTTTTCCACGTCAGACACTACTAATCAATCACAGATCTCATAGTCTGTGAGTCCCACATTGAATTCTTTATACAGGACTCCCTGAAACCACAAACAATGGTCAATGGGAGATGGTCTGCAGTGATACATCTTCACTCTCTCTTCCATCACAACTGAACAGCTACTAGCTTCTGTTTGCATTCTGTTAACCTGTTGAAATCTAAATATTCCTCCATGGCCAAGGGTTCTCTGTACCTTAGTATGCAGGGATTCTGTTTAGCTAAAGAGTAGATCATTCACATTTGTTTGGGGGAAAAAATCACAAGCACTTAAAAATCTAGAGCATACAGTAGTTCCTGCATTAAACATGCCCACAAACATGCTGAGCTTCTAGGAGTCCATGGTAAGTTTGCCTTTCTCAGTCTTCTTGGAAGTTGGATATGGTCCTGTGTTTTCATCTGGCCAGTGACATGTGAGCAGAAGTGACGTCTCATATGTGGAAGGTCATCATGGAATCCGAAATGTTTCCCCTCCACCTTGGTGATCACGGGAGCACATGCTAATATGCAATTTCTAGTCAGGAGGGTCCTTGAGTAACTGTGATGGACATTTCCTCATTAATGATCCATGTTGAACATGATCACAAATGAGAAAACTTCTTTTGTGTTGGGTTACTGAAAGCTGGGAATTGCTTGTCCCTGGAGTATTGCTTTGTTTAACGTGACTCCTACAACATGTCTACTACCAGCCGTTCTTCCAATCCTATCAACAACCTTCTGCAATAGGAAGCATGTTACTGTTCACATTGTACAAATAACATTTATGTATAAATAATGCATATAAATTACATCCAAATAATGTCTAGAAAAGGAAAACAATTAGCTGGCCACCTGATCATAAAAAAAAAAGATGTAAATGCTCTGGTCATGTAATTTTCACAAGAGATGGGATATATCAGCAAGGCTACACTGAAGATTAAAAGCTGACTAAACCCCCCACACCCCTGCCACCTGTGGTGGGTGAGAGAGGTGACCCTGCCCCGTCCCAGCTACAGCACTTAAGAAAATGAGCACTCCATCTCATGTGGGCAGAGCTGACCCTATTGTCAAGGGTACTGGTAAACTGAGAAGATCTGGCCTCACCCCTCATGGGCCATATGGTGGTGTGGGCTTGGGAGAGATGTACCCTCCCCTTGCTGCCTGTGGCAGGTGAGAGAGATGGCCCTGAGGTCATAAGATTGGGAGAGATGTCCCTGCCCCTCACCAGCTGCAGCCCTCTCACTTGGGAGAGTGGCCCTTGTGCCGTGCCTGGGCAACACAGTAGAACTGGCCCTAATGGTCCAGGTGTAGGAGAGCCAACCCTAAAGGCATGAAATCAGGGAACTGGCCCCTCCCCTTGCTCATTGCTTCAAGGGGTGAACTAGCTGGGGCAATGCTGGAGAGTTCACCCTGGTGGTGAGGATGAAGGAGAGCAGGTGGGTTGACTAACCCTGTAACTACCCAAGCCCAGAACCAGGGTTGAGTTGGCCCACCCCAACATCCACTCATCCATGATCTGCAAGAGCACTGCCAGTCCTGCAGACCCAAAGCTGCAGGATCTCCATGACACAAGGCAATAACAGGATATCCAAGAGGAGTCCCAGTGAGGGCCCAGCAACAAGAGTGTAGCAGAAATCAGAAGTCTCGAACCAGACCAATGACTCTTTGCAATGAACACTTGCAAGTAAAGATATATGGACAAACGTGTTTACTGCATGACTTACTGGGTCACATTACAGTTTTCATGATGAGATTTTTCCTTTTTTTTTCTCTCTCTCTTAAATTTTATTCTATGGGAGGGGGAGCAGTTTGCAAGAGCAGAGGGAGGATATGAAGGGACAGGGATATGAATGGGATTGAGGAAGGATATGAATGGGATCAAGATTCATGATGTGAAAGACATAAAGAATAAATAGAAAGTTAAAAAAAAGCTGACTCAACACCAAAATCATTTCTATGATAACCAAATACAACCATTTAAAAATAAAACCATAACTTACCACTGTAGCCTCCTAAATTAAGGATCACATCCTTCTTTGCAATAGTCACCCAAATCCCCAGACCCAGCCACACCCTACCCCTGAATGTTCCCATCATCCTCTCTGCTTCTACTCACACCTTATTTATGGAAAATCTTTCTTCTAAAGGCAGTGTACATTTATTTAAACCATTCTCCCAGTTCTTTTCTCTCAAATGACAAGATACTACACATTCCAGGACAAGCCTGCCCAATAGACTTCCATAGACCCTTCTTAGCTATATATAATTATTATTATTTTAGGCAGTGTTATAATTTTAACTCCTCCTAACACAATGGCTTTCCACTTCTCTTTCTACATAAATAGCCTTATTGCAAATGCTTTCCTGTCAGCCAACTTCACTATTTTCCAGAAGCAGGCAGAGTAGATACCACACGCATAAAAACATAATAGATTTCTCTGCCTTTTCATCGGGCATATAAACATGTCAGCAATGAACTACTGAGAGGAAACTATCTCTTTGACTTTGTCCTGGAGGGAAGTGAACAGCCAGTTCCTGGTCACGGGGCCCAATTGGTTACCTGGTTTATACACATTGTTGAGCTCTGGGTTGCAGATACACAGAAATGAAGTCCCCCCCCCACCTACTCCCATCACTCCCTGCCCCCATGGCCTGCCCTGAGGCTCCTCCCTACCCCCAACACACACACACACACACACACACACACACACACACACACACACACACACACACGCAAGAGGGGAGCTCAAATCCAGCTGGAGAGGAAGAACTAGAATGGCCTTATTTCAGAGGGAGGTCTGAAAGTTCTCACAAAAGAAAGTTGTGAAATCTGGAGCAATCAGAGAAGGCTTCCAAGTGGAGGGGATGCAGCTTTACCTGGGCCAGCAAAGGTGGCTCATATGAGTGTAATGGGAGGACTCCCATGTGGAGCAAGCAGCAAGAGCTCAGACAGGAGGAAAGAGGAGCTGAGATCGTGAGATTGGCAGAGCTGTAGACTGCAGGAGATGAAAGCGGAGACTGGGAAATGTCTGAAAAGCTACCGGTGGGACCCAGCCGCCTCCCCGCTACCACTGAATATAGGGAGTATAGGCTTTGAGGGTTCGGGGTCCTGCTGAGTTGGGAAAGGATGGAAGGGGTCAATCATTCTCTCTCCTAGTGCCTTGATCAGGTCTGCACACACATAGAGCTAGGTCAGCCTTAAAAGAGACCGTCTCTGACTTTTCACCGCAAAACCCCTGCAAAAGGGTCTGCTGGAGAAAGGCAGTGTCTCTCAACTCACTTGGATTTTTAAGCATAAATTCCAGTGCGGGGGAATGTTGGAAAGAGGGCACCGGCAATGGAGTCATCCCAGGAAAAGTATTTATTCTCGCCTTTCCTTGGCCAAGGAAAGTTTCTGCTCTGGAAAAAGCACCTCACCATGCAGTAAGTTGTATGGCGAAGGTTAAAATAGAAATAAAGACCCAGTTCTGATGGCCTGTCGTCCTGCTTTTAACTCTGCTGCTCCCGGGGTAAAGAAGATCAGAATCTGGCCCCTCCTGCTTGCAAAGAAAGATATTTCTTTGGGTTTCCAAACAATATCCTGCTTTTGAAAAATTATAGCTTTTGATTCTCTTTATTTAAAAGGCACTAATTCGGAATTTTTTTTTTATCCCAGCTTTTTATTTTTTAAACTAAGAGACCAAGGAAGAGAGGTGGTGAGGGAAAGACCAGAGGAGGACAGAGGGGGGAAGCGAGGGAAGGGAAAGGAGGGAGAAATGAAGGAAGAAGGGGAAGAGAGGGGTCAGGGAAGAGCGTTCACCGAGAACTGCTAGAATCCAGGGACCTAGTTACCTTATTTAATCCTCGTGGCCAGGCTATCTGGAAAAATACTCTCCATCTCATCTTTATAACCAAACCGTTCAGAACAAGTCAGTGGCTGCTTTTGTGGCTGTAAGCTCTCAAAGGAGAAGGGTCACAGCCATTGGTTGTATCTACTAAGGAGGACACACGAAACCCAGAGCAGATGTCAGAAGGCTGTTCTGTTGGTACAGGGACCTCCATGAAGAGAGAAGGCTCCCTGGTGGAGATCGACCTGGATGTCTCTTGAGATGGCTTTTATTGTCAACTTGACACCTGGGAGTGTATAGCTCTGGGTGTACCTGTGAGGATGTTTCTAGAGAGGTTTAAATGAAGAAGGATAACCTACCCTTTAGGGTAGCACTGTTCCCTGGGCTGGGGTCCTAGGCTGAAGAAAAAGGAGAAAGTGAGATGAGTGACAATAGTCAAGTCTCTCTGCTTCCTGGCCATGGCTGGACCATGCCAGCTGCCTCACATTCCCATCTATTCCTCCCTCACCATGATGAGCTGTGTCCCTTTGTAAACCACCAAAATCAGCGTGCATCCCATGAGTTACTTCTGCTCTACATCTTGTCACAGCAATCAGAAGGGTAGCTGACCCACTTCCTGTTTCCTGAAGCTCATGGAGTCACTAAACACATCTGTCCACGTTCACCAAAGGTGCAGAAGAAACACAGGTTACTGCTTCAGTACAGGCCTAGATGAGACTATTGCTCAAAACCACCTCTTAGAAAATGAAGCAAAAACCCAAACAAATTTAAGAGGTGCCTACAAAAACAAAACAACAACAACAAAAACTACTGACATTGAAAATCATAGCATCACCACAGGCTGGAAACAAGAATAAACTCAACTACGAATCTCATTCACAGTCTCAACTAATATTCAGAATACACAGCCTTGAGGAAACAAAACAGAGCTAAAGTCACAGGCAGCAGCTTTTCTAGCACAGAGGGGAGGGACCACCTCAAGGGGGTAGGTGAATTAAAAGTGTAACCTGGAATTTAGCTCTGCCCTGGGAAGAAAAAGCAGCTCCATTAACTTTGGGGAAAATACAGTTTTCAAGTGTGGAGTCCCCAGGAATCGTGCATATTTTTGCCCTGATTTGTGCTGTGGGGCTAAGATGCCCTCATCTGCACATGCCCAGAGCACACCTATCCTTAAAGAGCCCCCCTGAAGACCCTGAGAGGGAATGGCACACACTGAAGCATCAGCAAGCTCTTCTTCGAGTAGAAAGCAGATAAAGGAGGTCTTGGTGGGGTGGTAGAGTGGAGCTGGGACTCGGAGGACCATAGGAGATTGCCAAGGACACCCAGAACTTGAAGAGGGTCTTCTGAGGCAGAGGAGTCTGTCCAGGGCAACATCCCAGCTGTAGCAGAGAAAGATCTGCAGAGGACCAGGCTGAACTGAGGCCAGCAGCTAGCCTGAGTCGTACCCAATAAGAAGCCAGCAAGTCTGGGCTTTACCCTGAGATGGTAGGAGGGAGAGGCTCAGCGCTGACCAATAAACCTTGGCTGCTGGCGGCTCTGAAGCTGAAGCTGGAAAGAGGCCGAGTAATGGAGGGGGCTCTCCTATCCCTAAGAAGCCCAGACGCTGGAGAGTTTAAATGGGAGAAAAAATAGCCAAATGCATCATTCACACTCTCCCTTTACTTCCAAGAGACAGATGCATGAGGAGAAGCAAAACTAACCATTCACTGAAGAAGGGAAAAGGCAATGTGAGGCCATGGAGCCTGTCCTTTGCGATTTCAGTGTGACTCTAAGGTAGAGATGCTCAGCATAGGTCTTGAGAAGCCATGATTGACACCGGAGCTCCCGCTCTACCCCTCTTCCATCACAGCATCTGAACCTTGCAAGATACAGCGCTGTGGTCATTACTTGGCCTCTGCTGTGTTTATGAATGCTTTCATTCCAGCATCTTCCCAGCCTAATAAATTAGGCCTAATGAGTTGCTTTCCTGCTGCATTAAAAAGGACATGACTGCATGTTTTTCATAAACATGTTTAACCATAAATCTGCTTCATCTGATCGGTGAGCCAATTCTGCCTGCAGAAAAATATGAGATTCTTCCAACAGAGCTTAAAATATCAAATGTCCCTGCGAGTGACAGTAATAAGAGCAATGACACAAGCCACCCTCATTACCAACGATGTTCATTTACTTCATGCTTCGCACTGTATACGCCTTCGCACATGTTGTCACAGTAAGCCCACATACAGGTGACACTAACTCTGCTTTACAGGTGATGAGAGACCTGAGCCCCATCCATGAGGCTCAGATTCAGGGCCATGCAGCTGATGGCTGAGGCACAGATTGAGGGCCATGCAGCTGATGGCTGAGGCACAGATTGAGGGCCATGCAGCTGATGGCTGAGGCACACATTCAGGGCCATGCAGTTGATGCAGCTGATTATCTCCAGACTCCCTGCTCTTTTACACCAGCTTGTAATACAAACAGGAGAGTGTGGTGGCTAATTTTAGTGATCAAGTTTATTGGATTGAAAAGTGCCTAAAGCATTCATGTGTGTACCTTTGAGTGTATTTGTGAGGACGTTTCCACAGAGGACTAACCGAGAAGGGAACATCCGTCCTGGATATGGGAAGCACCATCCCATGGGCTACAGTCCCTGACTGAAAAAAAAAAAAATGCAAATATCAAAAAAGCAAGTTGAGTACAGGCATTTCCTTCTCTCTGCTTCCTGAAGCACCGAAATAAGGGCAAGCAGCACCTGTGAGCTCCTGTTACCATGCCTTTCCCACTATGATGGGCCTTATCTCCTCAAAACTTGAGACAAAACCAACCCTTATTCCCTTAAGTTGTTCCTTGCCAGGAATATAGTTATACCAGTGAGAAGAGTAATTGATACAGGGAGAGTTAAGAGGAATCTGCAGAAAGGACCTCCAAAGCTTCTGTTTGAAACTAGCCCCAAGTGAGCATGAGGAAAAGCATTTATGTGGTCCCGGATGCTGGCTAATCAGAACCCTGAGGAACACTGTGCTCACAATGGATTTGCTGGGGCTGGCTACCAACAACTCAGGTTAGAGCTGTGGTTGGAATAAATGAAAATTGTGCTGCTGTGAGCTTCTGATCACAGGGACAAGGCACTGGGCACTCACCACTGCTGGCCAAATAATGCCAGAGAGATCTAGATGTCTGTGGGCAGTGGTGACGACTGGTGGATAGTGAGTGAGGGGACAGAAGGATGAACAGGCAAAGGGATGGGTGCACATAACTGAGTATGTTGTTAGATATGTGGAGGTGATGCCAGGTGGATGGACAGAAGGAAGGGAGGGAGGGAGGGAGGGAGGGAGGGAGGGAGGGAGGGAAATTGGTTTAGTGGAGAGATTAGTGGGTGGTTAGAGGGACAAAGAGCAGACAAGTTCTCCAGCGGCCAAGTCACTGAGTCATTTTAAGCACAAGTTTTAAAGTCACAGATGACTCAAGAAAGAAAATGGGGGCTTGCTTGTTTTTTCAACCCAAAGCTAATCTTACTTAAATCAAAACAGAAAATAATTTTAAGCTATTTTACTTAAGCTATATTATTTATTTCAGTCATCATATTAAGGCTGGGTCTCAACATTGTCACAGTGTTTTATATCCACATTACTATTAAGAGAAACAAACCAGGGTTAGGGTGTAGTTCAGCTCTCCTAGAATATGCAAGGCCTAGGTTTGATCCGACCTCCTTTCCTCTCAAAAAAACTGAAGAAGAGAAAAATGAAAACAGTTCATCTGTTTGTGGGACACGGAATTCTCTGATCCCCTACCAAGATTCTCAGTACCTGGACTGAGGGCTGTCATATAAACCAACACACCAGTTTCCCCCCAACAGTTTCATGAGGAGCTTCAGTCTGGGTAGACAATGGGTCAGCGCATTTCCTTCTAATTGACTGAGGAAATATTCAACCACAACATTCTTCCTCCGAGTGATTCAAATACTGACTATATGGCATGAATATTTCCTCCATGTAATTAAATACCATTTTATAAAATTTTCAATGGCCACATACTATTACATTCAATAGAGGAAGAATAATAGAGTCAACCTTTCCCCTACTGCTAGGCATTTGGCAATTTCTGAGTTTTTATTATTATGATCATCACTTGATTAAAAAATATCTTGTCAATGAAATATTGTGTTCTTCCCTGGAAACTTTTCAAATGAAGTCCCAGGGACTGGAGAGATGACTCAGCAGTTAAAAACACTGGCTGCTCTTACAGAGGACTTGAGTTTTGTCCCCAGCACCCACATAGGTGGCTCACACCTGTAACTCACCTACACTCACTTGCACACACACACACACACACACACACACACACACACACAAATTTTATAAATTAAAAATAATTATTTTTTAAATCCTTTGGATACATTCAAAAAATAAAATTAAGGTCTAAGAAATGACATTGATACCTCACTAGGTGTTCATTTGTAAAATTTCCCACCAGTATTATATGACCTGCTCAAGTTGCCACACCTGGCTGCAGGGGAGACCTTGAAAACACCTCACCAGTTTGCATCTTTACATCTTTATTCACTAGCACTCACGTTTCACGGACATTTCATGACATTTCTCTGCATTTTGAACAACCGAGTATGTCGACAATTGAGTCAGCCACAGTTTTCAGTGAGGTTGGTTCTCACCTCTGCTGCTCAACTCTTATTTGTTGCCAATTGCCCAACTCTGTTGTTGACTTACTCATGCATGCCTTCCCACATGCTTTCATTTCAGCCTGATGACTGCACGTACAGAACCGACTTTCTTTCTTTTTTTTTGTTTTTTTTTTTTTTGTTTTTCGAGACAGGGTTTCTCTGTGTAGCTTTGTGCCTTTCCTGGAACTCACTTGGTAGCCTAGGCTGGCCTCGAACTCACAGAGATCCGCCTGGCTCTGCCTCCCGAGTGCTGGGATTAAAGGCGTGCGCCACCACCGCCCTGCCCGATTTTCTTTATTACAGAGTCCATAACAGATGCCTTCGAAGCTTCAGCCCTGTTTCCTCTGGGGATTCTGTGGCATTGTTTCTTTGTCTGTTCAATGCCATCACCATGACTGGCTTTCTTGTTGCGTAACATGCACACAGCTCTAGGTTTGGTTTTGAATTTCCCAATTTATTCCTCTTTGGTGATACCACCCTAACCACATCTTGCGTTTCGTGGCCACAGTGTAGACAGATGCTCTGTATCCCACTGCTGGGTCTGTGGGTGCTGTTAGAATCCTGCATATAGAAGAACTAAAGTGGGATAGGAGGCTGGGTTTGATTGACAACTTGATTGGATTAAGAGACCCCTAGGGCACTAATGAGGCACGGCTGTGAATGTGCTATAAGGGTGTTTCCAGAGAGCATTTCTTTGGAGGAGAAAGAATACCCTGAATGTAGGTTGCATCATTCCATGGCCTGGGGTCCCGGATTGAAGAAAAAGGAAAAAATAAGAGCACCAGCTGAGCACCAGCCAAGCACCAGCCAAGCACCAGCCAAGCACCAGCCAAGAACCAGCATTCCCATCTATCTGTCTAGAGGTGAGCAGGCAGCCTTATGCACCAGTGCCGGACCTTCCTGGCCATGATGTACTGTACCCTCAAGCCACAAGGCAACAGAATCTTTTTCTCCTTGAAGTTGCTTTTTGTCCAGTATCTGTTCACAGGGATGAGAAGTGTAACTCGTGTGCAACAGAATATACACCAGCCGGAGTCTGGGCACAAGGGAATGGGCATGCAACAGGCCGTTTCCAGACAACCCTGGCTGACACACACCAAGGGGCATGGTATCGGCAAGCTGTCACCAATTCCAGAGGTGAGGTAAACTGGTCACAGACAGGTCTTCACAAAGTCAGTACAATAGCCATGACCTGACAGAAGCAGCAAACCAGATACGCAAGCCAAGGCCAAAGTTGGGGAATAGAAACTTCACGGCCATTTGATGGGCTTGAGCCCTTTAATACAGCCTCTGAAAGTGATGTCATCATATCCTGAACACTAATCAAGAGGCCTTGGTGACAATGCTACAGTGAACACTGTTCCAGGTGTGTCAAACTGCAGTCTGCAGACCACACGCACCCAGGGATAGCTGTGAATGGGGCCGACAGCAAAAATCATGCACTTAGTTAAAACATTATGAGGGGGTTTTCAAACTTGATTGTGTGGTTCTCAAGCATAAACTTTGTAGGTGATATGTCACAATGTCAAGTGGCTGGGTGTGCCTAAGGGCCTTATCCTACACCAAAGAAAGGCCTTCAAAATAAGCATCTGAGGTTGCTGAGGACAGTTTTTTAAGAACAAGGGATCTGGATGTAGATTTGGTATGTGATGTGGTTGGAATGTCCCTTCCAAAACAAAATTCATTTCAAAATTGTCATGGTAACAGTGATGCATGTAGGACTACAAAGAGTTAGGCCATGTGGGCTCTGCTCTTACACACACCCTCTGAAGGAACTAAGGACCTGCTGTAATGTAGTTCTGGAGAGACAGGTTTTCAAAGCCTGCTGCACACTCTTGAGACTTCCGGGGTGTTTTTGTAGCCCAGGCTGGCTTCAAACTCAGGATCCTTGTTCTTTAACCCTCTGAGTGTTAAGATTATAGGTGTGTGCCACAATGCTCAGCGTGAGGTTACAATGAACAGTGGAATTTTTTAATCCTTCCTAGGATATACTTACTGGGAATGGGCAGACATCACTTGAAAAGAAAACTAGACATGAGCGAATGAGCAAAAGATGGCGTTCCAGAAATATCTGGTGACTGGATGAGCAAATGCATCCCTACTTCCTCTTTCTTGGGAGAAAACTGTTCTCCTAGGTCATCCCATACTGCAGGGAGACCTTTTTCCTCTGAGCACTCACAATGCTTCTCTGCACAGAATATTTCCCAAAACCAGGATCCTCGAGCCCCTAAAGACACAGTCTCTGAGTTTTGCAATGCAAGAACTGTGTGAGCCGGCAGGATGAACATGTTGCCATGATGAAGTGGCACCCGTGTTCCACGGCCCACACCTGCCTCAGTGAATGCATTGGAGCAGTCAAGGTCAAATGTCTAGGAGCATCTAACAAATGTTGAGAGTGCAACCATTCATAGGTAAAGCAAGAACAGTCGTCACACGGCACGGTACCTGTGTTGTGAGCATGCCATGCTCTTGATTGTGAATGTCTCAGAGGCTATTCTGCTGGCTTGCAGATGCATTCTTCAGACTCTGTCTTTGCCATACCAACGGTAAGTAAATATATACTGAAGATTATTCTATCAACCAGAACGTGAATTTTTTTTTTAAAGCATCAGATGATATGTAATTTCCAGGCTACAGACATGGCTCAGTAGATAAAGTGCTTGCCATGAAAGCAAGGGGACCTGAGGGTGATATCCAAAGACCTAAGTTTGATGTGCATGGGAGGTAGAAATAGCAGGATCCCTAGGGCTTGCTAGCCAGCCAGCATAGCCAAATCAGCATTGAAGAGACCGTGCCTTGAAAAATAAAGTGGAGAGCAACCAAGGAAGACATCTGACATTGACCTCTGATTTTTACATGCATGCCACACTTGCCTGCACACATACACGTACACACTCGCATACGACACAGCAACAATTGTGGTATTTTCTTTTACCGCTGTTAAGTGGGCTTAATTAAATAATGGATCTGTGGCTCAGAATCAGCCCCACGTTAAACAGAAGAAGAACTGGCCCATGATGACTCAAACAATAGTCCTTATGTGAAAAATCAAATCCAGGCACTGGTGAGTGAAATACGAAATGGAGAGATAAAGTGTTTCCCACTAAGCCCGCCATTAGAGAGACAAACTTCGTGTTGGCCGTTTGGATCTTATTCAAGTTAGATTTTTGTTTGTATAACATTTGTAAAGAACTTATATAAGCTGAAGGATTTGTACCTATCCGTATGTTTACACACATTTAAATAATATAATAATAAAGGTAGCTTGAGTCAACACTGGGCATCCTGGGAATGTTTTCCCTTAAAAAGAGCCTGTATGCTGCAGGGGTAAGAGCAACCCTGGTCCTGAGCCTGATAAACCACAGCTTAACCACTGAGGCAAAGGCAGCAGCTGGCTAGTAAACTCACTCTCCAAACCTTCAACTGGTGCCGGCCATGGCGGGGCACAGGAAGAACCTGCCTTGGTGGGTGATTTTTAACCTGAAAAGAAGGTCTGCTTGTTTGTAAGTCCTCTTTGTAAATATTGTCCCGGGTTGGGCAGGAAGGGGCAGGTTTTCAAAACACCCATAATCATCTTCTTCTGTGTGTTCCTTCTGCCTTGGATCTGCCTTCCAGAATGCAAACAGCCTCCAGCGGACTTGCCAGGGAGTGAGGGAGAGAGACCAGCCTTCTCCAGGACTGACGGCATCTCTGATTTTTATCAAAAATCAGAGCTTGTTCTTTGTGCTGTTTAGGGATAAATCTGCCTCTCCTGCTTTACTACGGTGTGGGAGCTAAGGGGAGGAGAGATGTAGAGACAGAAATTGAAGCCTTTGTGCAGGCAAACCCATAAGGGGAAGCATGCAAGACCAGGGCTGGCGCGGTGGCTCTGCACGCTGCCAGAGAGCTTGCCCCAGCCTTGGCTCCTCTAAAGACACGGCCTTGTTTCCTCCTAAGGCAGAGAGGCACTGAAATCCTTCCAGCAATGATGGAAGCTGCAGCCAGCCCGTCCCTTTTGCTTGTCCCTGGGTTCGGGTACTAAGGTGAGAATTCTGTGCCAGTGTGTTAACAAGTGGAGAGAAGATCTTGGCTTCATCATTAAAGGGAAGCATCTGCTCTGACATCAGAATCTTTCCCTGGGTTTTTAATGTTTACCTGAAGTGAAAAAAACAAAACAAAACACCCAGGAATCTACTGGGAAAGATACGTGTGCTTCAAGCAAGCCTGATCCTGCCTGGAAACTGGCCTTGGGATAGTTAGGAAAAAAAACAGTGAAGAAACCTGGTCTCCTCAGCCTCCCGTCAGAGCTGGAAGGAGCTCAGAGATAATGGAGCGTAAGTTGTTCTTGTTTCGTAGTTTGGGGACAGGCTCAGAAGAACCACCTATCCCAGCTCACACAAGCACTTGGTATCAAAGCTTAAAATATTGGACTCCTGACCCCTACTCCAGGGGCTCTCCCTGGAGAACCACAATTACATCTTCCCCACAAGGAAGGAGGCACAGTTTAACACATTCCCTGGCTAAGCAGTAGCATCCTTTACAACGATGGTCCTGAGAAGCCACTGACTTCCTCAGCCAGATGCAAGACAAAAAAAAAAAAAAAAAAAAAAAATCTTGGGAGATGGTGAGATTGCTTAGTGGATAAAGATAAGTTGGTGTGCAATCCTGAAACCTGAGTTTAATCCCTGAAACACATGTATTTGACTCCACCAAATGTTCTCTGACCACCATACATGTTTCCTACCCCAGCACATAGTTGACATAATGCAATAATAACACAACTTTGTAAAAAAGAGAACTCTTGAGATTCAACTAATTCCAGATAGGATCTTAGAGGCTCAGAGATATAATTTATCCACAACAGAAAAATGCAGCAGAGGCAGAGAAAAGACCTATGGATCTGGAGCCCAAGAGAGTCCCAAGATTGTGCACCATACCTCCTGCACCCCACAAATTAGCTGGGAGCCAAGCTCATAGACTGGTCGGAGATCAAAATGAGATGATGGCTGTTAAGTGCTTATCCAGTGTTCTGATAGCTTCCACCACCATCACCACTACCACTACCACAATCCTTGTCATGGTTTGAATAAGAATGGCCTCTATAGGTTCATATATTGTCTCTCTACATCAATATAACAGTAACTAACACAGAAGTTGGTACCAGGAGTGGGGTACTGCTGTGATAGGCCTGGCCATGTTTTTGGTTTGGAGGAATATGGAAGACTTTGGGACTTTGGATGAGAAAAGTGGTTGAACATTGTGAGGTTTAATGGGCCATTCTAGTAGGATGATGGAAAACAGCGTTGGGAGTGATGTAAATCATGAGGGCCCAGTTCAAGAGGTTTCAGAGGGGAAGAATATTAGTAAGCGGCCTAGAGATATTTTGGCAAAGAATGTGGCTGCTTTTTTCTTTTGTCCTAAAAATCTGCCTGAGGCTAAATTAAAGAGGTTTGAATTGATAGCACTGGCAAAGAAGATTTCAAGACAGCCTAGTATGGACTTCTGTCGTGTGGTTATTAGTAATTGCTCTTCTGCAAATCTATAATGAAATGGAGCAAGCAGGACAAAGAGAAATACAAAGTGTACAGTTCAAGGAGAATAGGAGCATCAGCAATTTCAGTGCTCAAGGAGATAAAATGTTTGAAGAAAAGCCTGATGCCTAGTGGAATAAAGGGAGTGAGTGGTGAGCTTAGGGCAGGATCCCACTCAACTAAGCTTCCAACTTGTGGAAAGGAATGGAAGAAAAGCTTAAGCAGTGAAGGAAACCACCACCAACAGAAAGCTGATGCAAATGTAATTGAATGAGGGGGACCAAGTTCCAGCTCCATTAAACAGCAGAATTTGACACCTTTGGCTTGTGGTTCTGGCTTTCGAGTCAAGGATAGAAGAAAGGGGTTATGGAATCTCCCTCTGTGACTAAGAAAAGCTGCTGAGGCTAGGCATGTGTCATGAGTGTCTCTGCATGGAGGTCCAGAAAGGCCTTTTGCTTGGAGTTGTGAAAGTAAAGTCTGGATTACACTGGAGACCTCAAGATATTGGAGATGCCAGCATTGTGTGATACCTACCACGGAGAGCTGCTAACAGGTGGGGAACCAGCCCAAGAGAAAGAAGTGTGTTGCAGTCAACAGAGCTGAAAGGAGTTGGAGATCTGAAGAGCACTTTGACATCGGACATGGAGATGCAGAATTTGGAGCTTGCCCTGTTGATTTTTGGACTTGCTTTGTCCAGTATTTCCTCACTGTGTTCCCTTTCCTCCTTTTTGGGATAGCAATGTATATTCTGTCCCATTGTATGTTGAAAGTATGTGATCTGCTTTTTGATATTATTTTACAGGGAGTTACAGTAAAAAAGATTGCCATGAATGTCAGAAGAGAGTTTGAACTTTGGACTTTAAAACAGTGTTGAGACTGTGATAGACTATGCAGACTTTCAAAGTTGCTCTGAATACATTTTTGCATTATGATATAGCTATAAGCCTATGGGGGCCAGGGAATGGAATGTGGTGGTTTAAATAAGAATGGCCCCCATGGGCTCATAGATCAAATGCTTGATCACCATGGAGTGGCACTATTTGAAAGAATTAGGAGGTGTAGTCTTATTGGAAAAAGTGTGTCAATGGGTGTAAGCTTTGAGATTTCAAAAGCCTATGCAAGGCCCAGTCTTTCTCTCTCTGTCTCTGTCTCTGTCTCTCTCTCTGCTTGCTGCCTGTGGATCAGGATGTAAAGCTTTCAGCTACTACCCAGCACCATGCCCATCTGCTTTCCTCCATGATGATAATGGACTAACCCTCTGAAACTCGTTGTAAGCGAGCCTCAGATTAAATGCTTTCTCTAATAAGTTGCCTGGGTCATGGTGTTTCTTCACAGCAATAGAACAGTAACTAAGACAATCACCATCACCACAACCATAGCCACACCACCATCATTACCACCACCACTGCTCTCACCACTACACAATCTTCACCATTACTACCATTGCTACCATCACCAGCATTATCATCCCCACCATATCACTATTACCAGAACTACCTTTATTACCTTGTCTCTCAATTCAGGACACTTTGCACTGCAATAATTTTCTTCTTTTATTATTTCTTGACTTCGATATTTAAATAAGTCTGAGAATTAAACCTTCTAGGTTTGGCATTTCCTAGCCCAGTGCCTACAACTCTAGGTCCAAAATGAACAAAATACATTCCACAAATCTGCCAGGTATGTAGCACCCCTGGTTGGTTCTTTGATGACCATCTCAAGGTCATCATGCTCACAGCCATGTTAAGTATGCATACTCATTCTGGACAACAGCACTATCCTTCTGGCTTCCATACAAAAAGATGAGCAGATCTACGCACTTGTGGCCCTCAAGAGAAGTTCTATACAACCTTGTGGAGATCATTAGGTAATAAAGTCTGCTTTATATCACCATCTGTGGAGACTACTCACCTCTTTTACTCAGCAGAGAAGGTGAGAGCCATTTCTGGCCACTAGCTGAGAACACAAACTGACAGAGGAGAGAGGAAAAGTTAAAATCAAACTGGGGGCTTGGTCTCTTACTTTGAGCTCTGGAAGGAATGGGCAGAGAACAGCAGCGCTGAGAAGCCATTCTGCAGAAGATCTGCACCCCATGCACCTTCCCAGTGGTTCACTCCTGCAGCAGTACCTCGGCAGAGGGGCAGGCACAGATCATCTCCTCCCACGTAGTGCTTCTGCCCAATGAAGAGCTGTCCGGACCCTTTCTTTTTTTTTTTTTGTTTTTTTGTTTTTTTGTTTTTCGAGACAGGGTTTCTCTGTGTAGCTTTGCGCCTTTCCTAGGACTCACTTGGTAGCCCAGGCTGGCCTCCAACTCACAGAGATCCGCCTGCCTCTGCCTCCCGAGTGCTGGGATTAAAGGCGTGCGCCACCACCGCCCGGCGTGTCCGGACCCTTTCTGCTGCTCTCTTCATCCCAGCCAAGCCCAGCCAAGAACAGAGCTAGAACGAACAACCCACTCAACTCGTTGCCTTTTCTTCCACTCTAGCAACAGCTTGTTCCAGCACTTTCTAGGCATTGTCTCCTTTAACCATCAGTGACCAAAGAGGCTGTGCCTATGACTGGTCCCTGTTTAACAGGAATGTCCTCTCCCACTGATGCTGGCTCAGGCCTTTCTGTGCAGTTCACAAACCCTAGCAAGATATCACAGACTGAATGCTTAGGTCCCTCCAAGAGGTATGCTGAGACCCTAACCTTCCAGATGAGGCATTGCTTCCTATGGGAGTTAACTAGGCAATGAGCGTAAAGCCCTCATGAAAGGGATCAACACTCTTACACAAAGACCCTGGGAGATGCATTCTCTATTTCTTCTGCCATATGAAAAATATAACCGGAGGATGGTTGTTTGCAAACCAGAGATGGTCCTCATCAGAGCCCCCATGCTGCCACCCTGACCTCAGACTTCCAGCCTCCCGAAGTATAGAAAGCCAATTTCATCTATAAGCCACCCAGTACTTGATTTCAGCAGGCCAAAGTGATGAAGACAGGGCCTCTGAGAGGAGATGCCAATTCATTTTTCTTATTTCTCCACCAAAACAAGACTTGTTACCCTCACTGTACACACAAAAACTAGGAAAATTAGGCTGTCAGTGACTGTACCAGCTCCCACACAAATCAGTGCCAGAACTAGAACACAGGACCCCTGACTTGAAATCTGAAGCTGTCTTGATCACATCCCAGGACAGACATGTGGACATGTGAGGAAGCTCCCAGAACACGTACCAAACCAGAAAGATTTATTTCAGTCATTTAAAGATTGAGAGAAAAGCTGTGAGAACTGACCCAGAATCACTGGAAAGTGATTCACTATTCTAGCTAGCCCACACCCCATGGTCATTATTTTAAAATGATGAAACCAACCATGAAATGATTGCTGGTGCTGGAGCTGTGCCCCTGTCAACATCCGGTGTGTGGGCAGGCCCTGGGGACCATACTGCTGATGCAGTGGGTTAGGGTAGAAGCTGCCTTCCGGTGAGGTTGGTGTGCCTGTCTGGAGACAGAGTTGGGGCACGGAGAATGATGAAGGGACCACTGGGTTTTCTTTGTTCTCCAGCTTTGCCCCGTAGCCACCGACAAGTTACACTAGGTTTCAGGATCTGCCGCTGAGATGCTGGGCATGTAACCTCCCCCACTCCCATCCTGCCTTGCTACCACATATCCCAAGAAGATGAGCTGGCAGCTAGATGTCACAAGAAATGAACTCAAGGCCGTGTTGGCAGAATTAGGGCTTGAGCAGATAACAATGCTGTGTCACATGTCACTATACCCAATAGGAGAGAGATTCTATCACCAGTGGCGGGGGGGCGGGGGGGGGGGAGTTAACCTCAGAATGCCTCCCCTCCTCCTACCTTCCTGCCTTTCTTCATATCCATCTATTCTCTAATAGCACTCTAGCTTCTCCCAACAAAAGGCAGAATCTAATTCTCTTCTGTATAGGAACTGGCCTTGTTTCAGCCAAAAGGAAAGGTAAGAAGGAAGGAAACTGTCTTAGTCACTTTCCATCGCATGGATAAAATGCCAGATAAAAAGTAACTTGTGGAAGAAAGAGTGTCTCGGTTTACAGTTCTAGGGGGATGAAGTCCATCATGGTGGGCAGCATGGCAGGTAGAAAGGGAAGCTGAGAGCTCACATCTTCAAGTGCAAGAATGAAGTAGGGAATGAATCCGAAGTATAGCCAGACCTTAAACTCTCAACATACTTCCTTTAGCAAGGCTGCACCCCCTAAATCTCCCCAGACAGAGCCACCAACTGGAGACTCAGTGTTCAAATATCTGAGTCATGGCGGGGATGGGGTGGGGTGGGGGGAGGTAATAGTTCTCATTTAAACCACCAGAAAGGAAAAGAGCAATGTAGCATTAAGCTCAGAGGTATCTCAAGGAGACAATGCATGCTGTTTCTACCTCATGGAACTTTATCACCGTGGGGACAAGTCCAGACTCATTTGTTGATAGTGACAGACATATGGTCCCATCGCCCTCTTCCCCTCAGTAGATAGCTGACTCTAAGGCCAGACATGTCCTAGACCACCCAAATCCAAGTTGTCTGCCAACTAAATGTAGACCTAAGAGCTCATTAGGAACTGAAAGCCCTGTCTCCATCAGTGAAACCAGCTGACCAATCCACAGACTGAAGATATGATGGTTGTTTAAACCACAGCCCCAGGGTGTACTTTGCTACACAGTAATAGCATAGATTGAGAAGGAGCGTTGGGAATGCCTCACAGAGAGGATGATGCCTAGGGAGGGTCAGGAGAAAAAAAAAAATCAATGGATTGTTGAATGGTTGGTTAGAGAAAACAGCAAATATAGCAAGGAAAAAAATGGCAAGAAAACAGCATTATGCCCAAAGGCCCATGAAGAGCCCTAGTGTGTCCCTAGAATCCAAGCTGGAAGTGAGGCATACCTGGACCAGAGTCTGGAGAAGGATACTATCCAGCCATGAGATCCTCCCCCATGGGTCCTCAGACTGCTGATTCAATGGCCTCAATTTATCATAGATCTTTGACAAGGTATGAAAAGGAGCAAAGTCAACGCATTTGCCCCTGTGCTGAGGACTGGAGTATTTCAAACATGTCCAGAGAAAGTGGGGTTGTCAATTACCATGCAAGTTTCCTCTCTAGCGCTGATAAAAAGTTTTTAAACCTGTGGTGAGCACAGACCCCTCAAGAGCATGCCCATGACAGAATAAGGAAGGAGTCTCAGCGTTAGATGAGAAGATGAGGAAGAAGTCCCAAAATGAGATGAGATGGAAGCCTGTTTCCCAGGACTTGGGGGGGGGGGGGGTTGGGGGGTGGAGGGTGTTGGAGGGAGTGTTGTTTGAGACAATGTCTTCCTATACCACACACCCCACCTCAAAAACTGGAAAGAGCAAAAACGCTCAGAGAACAGTGGGCGATTTCAACTGCCTCTTCCACCATTTGTGAATTAAATCCAACATAAACTCCCATCTCCCGAGAATCCACCAATGATGCTTAGAACCATGACTCCTGAAGTCTGGGAAAGGTGAGAGGAGTTCCTGTGGCCGCTGATGAAGGCTGATGAGACACCTAGGGAAGGGCTATCCAGCCAACTCTGCAGAAGGACTTCATGACTCCAGCAGCAGGCAGCCAACGCCCCAGCATGCCACAGTCTAATCCTCACTTGGCCAACCCTCAGAGCGGAATCGCTGCAGGCTGGCCCCAGCCTTCACTCCCAGACATATCCAGGCTTGGTCGGCTGAGAGGCACTCACTGAAGTTGGCCCAGATGGTCAGATCAAGTGTCTGCCTGAATTCCTACTGAGCTAGCTTTATCGCATTCCTGTTATCTCTATGCTGGTAACTGGATCAAATATACTCTTCCTGGCAGCACAAATCAATGGATAAAGGAAAGATTGTTCGATAGGATTGTGCTGGGCTAACAGGTTAGTAAATTGAAGGGATAATGGAGTTAGCTTATCTTCTTGCACCATGAACTGAAAAGGAATGCCAGACGGGTCAAAGAGCTTAAAAATCAACTTGCGGATCACCAGGTAGCTCTAGAATTTTCCTTGGTGAAAGAGATCAAGATGCAACTGATAGGTTGGGCTGCATGAGAATATTTCACATACCATATTTTTATAAAGTGAAAAATAGAAGAAAAAACTTTACAAATTCATAGGCATTGGGAATATTTTAAGAAAAATGTGAATACCTCAGAAGTAAGCATATAAGAAGAGCTTCTGACTTGAAAATGATTTTCAATCTTACCAGTAGTAAATAAATACAATTAGGTGTTTGCAAACAATAAAGAAATATCGCTATGATTATCATCTACTAAAACGAATTTTTAACTCTAGTAAGATGGACTGTTGGTGCACCTGGAACTGTTACAAGCAGTAATGCTGAAGATTTGAATAGATATTTGGAGGTGCCTTGAAAGAAGAATCAGAAACAGCCAAACACTTTGACCCATTCCATCTCTAGGAATCTTTTCTATGTGAATATATCAAAACTGAAGGAAATGCAACATTTTTTAATAATGAAAGATTTGGCAAGGAATTTGAAGCCCTTAAAAGAGCAATTAAACTGATGGTTTTTAAAATTGAGAAAAAAAGCTTAAAACCATGTGTGTGCAATTTAAAGTTACATGGATGTATTACAAAATCTCCTAACAACACCAGAAAATTATTCATCAAAACTGTACCATGGCTCTTGGGTGTTAGAGCTAGACTTTTTCCCTGTAATTTCCAATTGATAAATTGTGTTTGTTGGTTTGTCAACCTGACACAAACCTAAACATATTTGGGGAAAGGAATCTTGATTGAGAAAATGCCTCCACTGGAGTTTCTTCTATAAATAAGACTATAGGGCATTATCTTAATTAAAGATTAATGTGAGAGAGCCCAGCCAACAGGGAGTGGTGCCACCCCTTGGCAGGTGGTCCTGAGTTGCATAAGTAAGTGGGCTGAGAAAGCCGTGAGGAGCAAGCCAATAAGCAACATTCATGCATGGCCTCTGCTTGAGTTTCTGCCTGCAGGTTCCTGCTGGGACTTCCCTCATTGAGAGACTGTGACCTTGAGCTGTAAGCTGAAATAAACCTTCTCTTCCCCAAGCTGCTTTTGGTCATGGTGCTTTATCGCAGAAATAGAAACCTAAATAGGACATAAATATAGTTATGTGGTGGTATTAGTTGTTTAGTAGGAGCCTGTTACATGTATATACATGTGCAAATTAATTAAAAGAAAATTAATCACATATCTTTCCTAGTCACCTTGCTCCCGGCTGTTGCTTCTTCCTCCAAAAACTTCTTTTTGTTTGTTTGTTTTGTTTTGTTTTTCGAGACAGGGTTTCTCTGTGTAGTTTTGGTGCCTGTCCTGGATCTCACTCTGTAGACCAGGCTGGCCTCGAACTCACAGAGATCTGCCTGGTTCTGCCTCCCGAGTGCTGGGATTAAAGGACTGTGCCACCACCGCCCGGCCCAAAAACTTTTAAATCAGATTGATTCAATACAGTACCCAAAAGATACACCTAAATGTTGGTGTGATGAATGGATGGATAAACAAGTAAGCAGATGAATGAGTGATTCTGTGAGGGAATGAATGAGCAAACACATAAATAACTGGGCATTCTCTTTCTACACAGGGGCTTTAAAACCTGGAAACATCTTGACATTGCACACTTGTTAGTGAGATCATGCTCTCTTGCAGGCATGAAAAATCTCCAACCCCTCAGGTCCCTTCTGCTCATGGCTCCCTTAATGGACCAGGTTCTCTGATCTCTCTTTGCCCAGAATGCCCTTCTCTGATCAACAGACAGATTCTAACTATATTTGTTAATGTTCAAATAAGCATCGGCTTCTTCAGGAATGAAAGAACCCTTCCTCTTTTCCTGCCCTCTGCATCCTTTATGAGCATATGTTATTCTCATTTGTTCACACGATTGCACCCCACTCACTTCCACCACTCCCCCGGGATTGTAAGAAGTGGTAACCTGGTTTTGTGCCCTCCCTGTCTGTGTGCAGTTGACTATTAGATGCCTTTCGAAGAAAGGGCCTAAGCAAACTCAGTATCTCATGGTCTTATCGAGCTCCCTGACACTGACTCAGAGCTTTCAGACCCATCTAGCTTTTTCAGCAAACAGGTCAGACCGATAGATGAATGGGTGACTTATCACACCCCTAAAGTGGGACACAAAGCACGCACCAAGAGTCCTGTGATAAGAGCTTCTCATCCAGAACTCCATTGTCTGCTCATTCGGTTCCTGGCCGTCTCCATTGTCTTGGGTTCTTAGAGCTCTCTAGGATAAGAATGGGAGTGTCGAAGGCACATGCTAGTGGCCCGGAATCTCACCACAGATCACATTTATGACTCACTCTACCGTTCTGAGAGTGACCAACAAAGAAGATAACCCAAATCTCTGCTTACTTGCTTAGTTTTATGAACAATAATAATATAATAATAAACTGTAAAATAGATCAAAAGTAATCTCTTAATATTCTTTTTTTTTTTTTCCTTTTTTTTTCCAGACAGGGTTTCTCTTGTGTAGCTTTGCGCCTTTCCTAGAACTCACTTGGTAGCCCAGGCTGGCCTCGAACTCACAGAGATCCACCTGCCTCTGCCTCCCGAGTGCTGGGATTAAAGGCGTGCACCACCACCGCCCGGCCTCTCTTAATATTCTTAACGAGAGCTAACTAGAATTCCACAGTATTTTAAAGAAAGTGATTTGGTTTTTTGTTTTTTTTTTTTTTTTTTTTGAGCACTGGATAATGCTGTTGAATTTTTAGAGTTCCTTGCTTGATCAACCAGTGGCCTAGCATACATATGTCTAGCCCAAACCTTCTCTAGTCTTCCAACACACGGAGCTTCCAGGACCTCTCCTCCTCCATCAGCCTGTGTTCAGTCCGCCATCAAACGATGTTCATTGTATCTCCTGAACCCCACTCAGACCCATCTGTACTCTTTTTCTCCCCCTCTCAGACTCCCTTACTCTGTCTTGACCCCAGCCTCCTAGCCTCCTGTGTCTCTTTTCTTGCTAACCAGTGCCTATCAACACCCACCCCCACTCACATGAATATGAATCTTCTGAGAGCTACCGGAGGGATCCATTTAAAATTAAAACAAAACAAAACAAAACTTTTCCCTACTCCCACTTCTACCAGCCACCTGCAGCCAGATGCCCTGACTTTTGTCCCTCCTGAGACCTTGCAACCTTTGAGTCAAGTCACTGACCACAGTTAGAAGTGTGTGCATGTGTGCTGTGTTCTGCTTCTCCTTGCTGACTCCCTCTGGACCACACTGTCCCTCTAGCCACACCCAGCTGGAAGACGGGAGAGATGGAAGAGCAGGTAGGGTGGTTGAGATGTGCCCTAAGTGAAAGATACACACTAATTTTGAAGACTTGTTATAAGAAGCTGCACTATCTCAGTATTTTTAGACTATCTGTGAACTATTGCTGAAGCTGCAATATTTTGTATGCGTTAGACTATAAGAAAGTATATTGTGAAAACTAATGAGCTTTTTATACATGTGTGTATGCATTGTTTGTATATGTGTCTGTATTTGTGTGTATGTATGTGTGTGCGTGTGTGTGCGTGCGTGTGCGTGCGTGCGTGCGTGCGTGCGTGCGTGTGTGTGTGTGTGTGTGTGTGTGTGTGTACATGGAAGCCAGAAGTTGATGTTGGATATCGGTCAACCATACTCTACCTTATAAATGTTGAGAAAAGTTCTCTCATTTGAACCCAGAGCTTTCCAGTTCAGTTAGTCTAGCTATCCCACTTGCTCTGGGAATCCCCTATTTCTGCTCTCTAGGTGACGGCTGGGATTAAGGGTGGGCCGCCACACCCACCCAGCATTTACATGGATGTGGGAGCTCTGAGCTCTGGTCCTCATGCTTATGATGCAAGCACTTTACCTGCTGAATCATCTATCCAGTCCCATAAAAATTAATTTTGCCCACTCTTTTTCATTTTAAGGGATGGTAAGAACACTCTGATTCTGTCTGCGGCTCCCACTGAACTTCTATGGGACAGCAGCAAGCAAAGGATACGTTTTGGTTGAAAAGACATTCTATGGCAAAGGCAGAAGCTGAGCATCACAAGAAGTTTTGAAGAATCAGGAAAAACTTTAAACATCATCAGAGGCTACAGAATGAATACGCTGTCCCTGTCCTGATGCTGGACACAGAAAAACCAGGATTCCTCAAACAGTACAGGAGGATATTATCAGGCAATTGAGATAAATGTTGAGTCCAGAAACATTTCCTCAAAGCCTTGAGACTCTTCTGCATGGCAACCAAACCCAAGTCCCAGGGAGTCAACCCTAAGACTCCAGGATGCTTTGCATGCAGAGCTCCCTGCATGCAAAATGAGTAAGCCTGGCACCCTCAGGTCTGAGAGTCTGCTCAGGGCTGGAACCATTAGCCTCTCCATGGGGATTCTGGAATGCACTGGCTGCCAGGAATACCACAATCTTTGCCTAAGCCACCTCCCCACCCACCCACCCCCACTCCCCCACCCCACCCCAGGAACTAATGCCTGCATCCTGGTCACTCTTGTCTCCATTCAGAGATACTGAAGTTAAAGGCTTAGGCTTTCAGACTGAGCTTTCAAAGCAATCTTCACCTTCTCCTCCCTCGGGGTCTCATTCCCAGTCCCAGGAGACTCAGAGACCTTCTCCAAGTACCCATTTCCCAGATCCTCTTCCCTTGGCCAAGGCTCTTCTTTCCTTCCTTCCTTCCTAACCCTCTCTGGCCTGCAAACTGCACTCTTGTTTAAGAGCTGATCACTTCCTCCAGGATGCCTGCAGCCTGCCGAGAAGCCTTCCCTGCAGAGCTAGCTGTTTGTGCTTTCTCTGGAGTGACACTCCATATTGCTTTGTTCACACCTTCTTACAGCCCAGATTGTAAGAGGGTTGTCTGTCTATCTCTCCAGCTAAACTGTGAGCTTCTCCATTGTGGAGAGACAATGATACTATCCTTAATCTCTGGTGTCAGAAAAGATCCACACTTAACAGTTGCCTTAGGGTTGGAATTCCTTTCAACTTGCTCTACTGAGAAGGATAACATTCCCCTAAACACATTTTGCCAAAACTCAAGAGTCAGGCCACAGCAGTCATTACTAAGAACATGGCCTTTTAGGTCATGTAGCCCCCAGTCCCAGTTTTCAGTTCTACCACCTCAAACTGGGTAATCTTGACTAAATCATGCCACCTCACTGGGCCCCCTCCATCTGCAAAATGGAACAAAGGTTTGTCAGTTAGATAAAGTGAGGTGCTGTGTACAAAGTGTTTCACATGGATCTAAATTTTGTAAGTGTTCAATAAACCCCAGATAGTTGGCGCACACCTTTAATCCCAGCACTTGGGAGGCAGAGCCATGTGGATCTCTGTGAGTTGGAGGCCAGCCTGGGCTACAGAGTAAGTTCCAGGAATGGTGCAAAGCTACATATAGAAACTTGTCTGGGGGTGGGGGGAACCCAGATAGTAATTTACATGTTAGGTATCAACCCAGGGCGACAGGAGCACAGACGTCTCAGAAGGTTACCAAGAACTGCTACTTTTGCGACACTCGCAGAGCAAAACATAGAAGAATTAACACTGCCAGCTCTGGTAGTCCAGACCTGAAATCCCAGCTACTCAGGAGGTTGAGGCAGGAGGATTGAAAGGCTTGCTAGGGCTATGCAGTTAGTTGAAGGCCAGGCTGGTAACTTAGTGAGACACTGTTTCAAAGGAAAAAGGAAAGAGTAGGGGGGGGGGCAGTAAACAAAACAACAGCAACAACAAAACTGCCAACATGACATGACTGCTCCATGATATGGTTAGGGTTTCTATTGTAAAGATTAGAGAGTAGAGAGAAAAAATAATGAAATGAACATGGCAGCAGCAGGCTGAACATGACCAGAGTTAGGGAAGCAGGAGAGAAGGAGAGAACAGTAGAGACAGTGAGACAGCAAGAGAGAGAGAATAGAGGAGAGAGAAAGGAGAGAGAGACAGAGACAGAGACACAGACAGAGTCTGAATAGTAGGGAATAGAATAGCAGGTGATAAGAAGGGTGAGTAGCTGTGGGGAGGAAAGGCCAGGAGACTGGCATGGAGGGCTGTGATATACCAACCACAGGTATATAGCTACGCAGCAAAGTGTCCCTTCTGCCAGCTGGGCACTAACTGGTTTCAGAAGTTCCTGAGGAATGCTGGCTTTTCTCTGAAAGAAAATCCCCCTATAGTCCAGATGTGAGCTCATTTCTAGACATTTGGACAGGCTGTGAGACCTAACAAGAACTTTGTGAGTTCCGACTACGTGCTAGTCATTGGCAAAAATGACACACAAGTCTCTGCTCTGCACCAGCTCGGGATTCTGTTTCTGAATGAGGAAAGGGCTATGGACTGCACTGTTGGTATATAAAGGCATCCCATGGACATAGAAATCATCTCCAGCTAAAAGAAACCACGTTCTCCAGAGTGGTCACCAAACATCTGTGAAAGAAGCACACACGCTGTTCAAATCATGACTCCCCTTCCTGTCCCCAGATCCCAGTGTCCTCAGGCAACCTCCGCAAAGCATGGGTTCAAGTTCATGCTTATGAAGCAAGATTTGTAAGAACCATCACCTCTGTTTTTATGTCAGGAATAGCTTCTTATTTAAAGCAACAGTATATGGGTATGTTTAAAGGAAAAAATACTTTCATTCCATGATCATTCTCAGAAAATTCCAGACGTCGATACGCTGCCATTTGCACCAACCATACCCTATGATTTTAAAATCTGAATCACATGTAAACTCTTCCTCAGCCACCTGAGAAGCCCAGACACACATCTAACTCACAATTACGTGGTCAGCATCATCGCCCAACTGTTGGGATGCCTTTATATACCAACGACATGGCCAGACCTTTGTGCCTTTGCAAAGTATTTCAGTAAGAAGGGAGTCCCAAAGCCCAAACCCTACAACTGCTTTTTCTCTCACTACCTGGAACAAAACAGAGGAATCTGTTGGTTGGTATCAGTGCCTTTTTAGAAAGTCCTGGGATATGGGCTGGGGACATAGCTCCATCAGTGGAATGTTTACCCAGCATGCACAGGACCTTGGATTCTATCCCCAATATCACAGACAATGAGCCTGGTGGCATATGCCTATATTCCCAGTACTTAGGAGGTAGAGGCAGGAGAACCAAAAATTCCAGGTTATCCTCAGCCACATAGTAAGTTCTAGGCCAGCTTGGGATGCAATGCAGTCCTAGAGAAAGGGGGTAAGGGAAGAAGTCACAGGCACAGCTGCATTACAGTACAATGAAATCTGCAGAAGGTCCTCCCACAGGCCACTCGTTTCTTCCTTAGCCAGACACACAGGTAAACAGGGGAAGAGGAAATGGGTAACTTAGGTTCCTGAATCATGTGCCTCTCGTGCCTCAGTTCCAGAGTCTCACATCTCAACAGAGTCACAAGTGCCCTTAGCATCCCCAGAGGCTTGTTTGAGCCACCATGACCTAGGGTCAGGCAAGTAAAATACTTACCTTAGGTATAAAATGAAGAGTGCTTGCACGTGTGTGCGTGCGTGTGTGTGTGTGTGTGTGTGTGTGTGTGTGTGTGTGTGTGTGTGTGTGTGAGCTAAACAGACAAAACCTCAGGAGGGTCAGAAAGCTTGGTCCTTAGTATATAAATGACACTGCAATCCAACATGTAAAAATCCAGTTAAAACACCCATGAAGAAGCAGGAACAAAACTCTAAGTAAGAATAGAGCCAGTATAATGGATGATTTTCCCCTTTGCCTCTGGCTTATATGCTTCCTAGTGTGCAGTGAATGGCTGCAGAGTCACTCAGCTGTGAACCGTGAACATGAGTCAGGGCAAAGAGGAATGTGTGACCTCACTCAGGCTTGAGCAACAGCAGAGAAATGCAGCATTTTGCTGAGTAACATGGAAATGGATCTGAAATGTATGGATTTAATTCCTCTGAAAACAGCATGATTTTTCAAGGGGAGGAAAGGAAAAGTACTTAGCAGTGGTGTCTGAGGTTTTTTTTTTTTTTTTTGAACCCTATCCTTTGGAAAATGAACACACGCGCAGATTACTCAGCGCCTGCAATCCAGCTTTGAAATGTGCTTGTCACAAACCACCAGCTTGTTTAAAAACGGGTTGTTGTTTTTTTTTCCCCACTCAAGCTTGCTCTCTGTGCGCTCAGCTTTGGGGGCTGATCTCTACTGTTCATTAGAGGGAGGACAGCTGTGTCCCATCACACAGTGAGACAGGGCAGGAACAAGTGTCCCACCAGACAGTGCGACAAGTGTCTTCTCCAGGAGGCACAGCATGCCGATGGCTCAGCTGGTGAAAAGCTTGCTGTACAAGCAGGAGGGCCTGAATTTGGTCTTCAGGAAGAATGGCATGTGTTTATAATCCCAGCTCTGGGGTGACAGGGACAAGGGGCTCTCTAAAGTTCACTGACCAGCTGACAGTTGAAGGTGTGAGCTCTAGGTTCAGTGAGAAATGTTTTCTCAAAACTGCAGAGAAAGACTGAGAAAGATATCCACCTCTGGCCTCCACATGTATGTGCAAACAAGTACACACACACACACACACACACACACAAAAAAAAAACATGTTTTGATAAAGAAGGCAGGAGAGTGATGCCTTGAGCTAAAAGCTGGGCAGAAACACCACACAGGTCTACACCTGTGTCCTCAAATCCCACCTGCAGATAGCATGCCCGCCTCGGGAACGTGGAGGGAAGAAGAGGTGAAGTTTAGTTACAGCCGAGCAGTGGCCTCTCCACACCCCTGTCATTGAGGACTCAGGCTTGTCAGCTAGTCTCCCAGACAGTTCCATGTGCCTGAGAGAACCAGGGTCTGTGGTCACCTCTGCTGAGACACCAGGACAATGCAGAAACTACCCTGAGTGTATGAAGCCCAAGGAAAAGCCTAAGAAGGAGGGAAAGGCGAAGACTCCGTGCCTTGGGAGCCAGTCTTCGTGAAGGGTTCCGGCTGCTGTGGCAATGTGGGGTGAAGGCCAGATGCTCCCCAGAGAGTAGAGTCACAGTCACCTTTTTCTCCAGCCTTCCCTGAAAGTGCCAATTAACAGAAGGAACCCTGGGCAACCACAGATGCCTATCCTGGTAGAACCTATGTGCCAGCATGCTGTTTGCCTGTGCCTGGGTTTCTCACATACCCAATAGGTTCTTCTGAAGGGTGAGTGTTTTCTAAGTTCTCTGGACTAAACAAGACTTGTCTTCACCATCTTAAATAGTCGATATGGTTATGCTGGAAGAACTAGCACCAACCCCAGAAGTGGCTTTCCTGATCCCCTTTAAATGACCGGGACCACTCATCAGGGAAGGGCAGGTCTTATTCAAATGGTGTCCCACTCAGGGTATCAATTTTCTCCTTAAAAGAGAGTTTTGCAGGGGACTCACAAAAGCCGCACTTGAACTACCTTGCTAGCCAAAGTCTTCTATATCAGCCTTATCTCCCTTTCTAGGTCTCCTCCTTCAAAAACACTTTGCATTCGAATTGGGCTGTCTTGCATTAATGAAAGGAGATCCAAGGTCCTCTGTAGAATGTGTTGGCATTTTACATCCAGGAAATAAACTAATTTTTTTCATTACCGGCTTTTATAACATATGAAAGTCTTAGGAGGCTTAAGACTGATTGACAGGTTTGAAAATAAACAGCCTATTTTTGCAGATAGCTCACAGCTGTATTGCTTCCTCCCATGGTGAGCTCAGCTGGAGTTTTCTGTCAGAGAGTCTTTGCCAGTAGTAACCCTTATCCTCTGTATTCTTTAGGTTAATACATGCAAAAGGACTCTGGTCTTATTTCTTTGAAAATTGATGACACACACATACACACACCATTAAGAAAAAAACCAGCAAGACATCAAAATATTTAAAAGACAGAGCAAGATAGACTGTACTGAAACTAAGATAACACCATTAATATGGCTGCCTGGAGCAAAACACAAAAATCTTAGGAAAAAGGCTTTTCAACTGTGTGCCTGGGAACACAGAAGGATCTTTGGAATCTCTTGTGGGTCTCAAGACAAACACTGCTCCCCTCCTCGCCATAGATACTTTTTTTTTTTTAAACCTGGTTTGTGAATGGGACTTAGTCAGATTTTATAGGAATAAAACATTTTATAGTTAAAGTCCTTTTTTAAACCTCTAGTCCAGGAGACAAAAGGCCCCGAGATCTGCCACTGTTTGACAGGCTTGCTCTTCTCCATGATGTAGCCCAAGGTCTGGGCATGTCAGGGGGCCTATGTCCCTGAGTCAGATAGGCACCTGAGAGTTGCAAGAAGTGAGCCATTTGGGACTGTTGGTGCTTCTGCATCTTTCTCTGTGCCCTTCTCTCTCTGTGGAATGTTTCGGAGCTTCCCTCTCAGAATCCCATTATTATCTATGCCTATTAACCCTTCCAGACTTCCACGAAGCTTCCTGGCTTCACCTCCAGCTGAGTCAATGGCTCCTCTGATCCCCCAGCTCAGTCCTAACCTCTTCCCTGTGAGCCATCTTTCCTGGTCCCCCTCACTCTGTGGAGAAACTTCTGACCTGGAGGTCTGTCCTTCCTCTAGACTGTTAACTCCTAGAGATCTTGGAGCATGTCCTCAAATCCATCTCCCCAGAAATTAATTCAAGGCCCACCACACAGCCTTCTCTGTTTTCAGTCTCCAGATGTGGTGGTGGATGACAGAGTGGAAGAGTGCACCTGCATCTCCGGTACCCAAAATGCATCTGTTGTGGACACCCTACTCTTGCAGGAACACTGCAAGGATGGGGGACTGAGGATGACAATTGGGGCTTTAAATTTAATGCTCACTTTTTTTTTTTTTTTAAAAAAAAAAAAAAAAACCTTTTAGAGTCCAGGAAAGTTGTTTAAATGTAAACATGCATTCTCACTGTCTGGAACCAGAGTTAGATGAAATTCCTCAAATGATCTCTTAATGCCACCAAAATTGCATTCAAATGCTTCTGCCAGGCAAAGATAAATTGCCATTTACACAATAATCTTGTGCTTAAAAGTGACTGGGTCCAGAGAATTTGGGGAAATTTATTATGACAGGGAAAAGGGGTTCAAGATATTTAGTCTGCTGATAAGACAGCTTAGGAATGACCATAATTATCTCCGGGAATTTGAAGGGTCTTTATAAGGTCACTAAGAGGTCATGGGCCAGCTTGGCTCCATCTACTTCAACATCAGAAATTGACTTAAACGACACCAAACTGAGTTAGTCTGAGTCACAGAATGTCAAGGGGAGTTTCAGAATCAGAAGCATTCCACCCCCCATGAACTTGTTAGAAATGCTGACCTCCTAAATCCACTCCTCATCTGCCAAGCCAGAGTTGTGCTCTCTCAAGCCTCACTGTAGCTTATTTACATGTTCAAGCTCAGGAAACTCCTCTAATGTAAGAAAACAGAAAATTGGAAGAGCCAAGGACCCTTCCCCAAATCTGACAGCCAGTCTAGGTTAGGAGCAGAATGGCAATGATCATCACCTTCTATCCAGTTTCCAAGGGTTGCTCCAGTGCCCTTCATCTTTCCTGATCAAAAGGAGTCTGAGTCCTTCCTTCATGTTCACTATAATGTCTTCAGCACCATGCCCTACAGCTATAAAGATTCGGGCAATAGCACGAACCACTCAGCTCAAGGCAGGGTAGCTTGTAGTAGGCTGCTGAAGAAGCCTTCAGACTTCTTGTCCCTAGAAACAGGATAGACACTCTGCGTGGCAAAGCCAACAGCCTCTGTTCATGACTTCCTTGTAATAGAAAATGCCTGATGGCTTACTTAGTTCCTCACAGATGGAGAAAAAGGGCATAGCTCTTTCCAAAGCAGTGTTTCAAGCACTCTAAAGTTGTGACTAATCCCATGGTCTCACTGCCCTTGCAGAAGATTCAGAGCAAATGCCTTACAAATGCCTCACAAGTTCCCGAGGCAAGAAGTCTAGGGTGGAGAGAGAGAGATACCTGCTCAGAGTGGGTACCTTTGCAGGGAAAACCTTCCTAGGCTTCCAAAGGATCCTTCCTTTGCAGGGCTTGGAAGAGAAAGCCCTATTAGCTTCCTGGAGCCAAGAAGAACCTAGAGGAGCCAAGCAGAGTCTAGGGACAAGCCCTGGAAAATAACAAGGGTAAGAAGGAGCTCCTCTGGGTGGGTAAGTGTGTTTCCTGGCACCAAGGGAACTGAGGAGCAGTATAATGTATATTTGATGACATTCTCAGCAAGAAGCCTCCCTGCCAGAAACCTAGGCTAGAACAAAGTCTGGCACCAGGGCAGACAGAAGATAAAGGGAAAACTGTGGAACCTGCCAGAGAGGCCAGGATGGTCCCAAGGGAGTGGCTAGACAGCAAGGTGTGGAAACTAATAAAAAGTCACCATGACAGGCACCATCCTATCCAAATCTGCACAGTTCCCATGTGTAAGGCTTTGGGGGATGTGAAGACCATGCCGAGAAGCTGGCAAAGCAACATGAAGAAACACATGGCCCTGAGCATGTCCCCACTGCCCACTCCCAACTGCTGCCAACCCAACCAAAGTTAGGCGAGCAAGATCCTCCTAGTCCCCATTCAAAGGAAACTGGAGCTCCCATCACAGCGATGAAAACCACAAAAGACAGCTGCCACGTTAGTCTGCTAAGATCAAACACCTGTGTATTTGCCACCATGCGCAAAGATACATGTCACTCAGACTGCCACAGTTGGGGAATCTTGTGGATGAAGCTCACACACATAACTTTGTTCCCTTTGGGCAGCCAAGCTCCATGCAAGCATGGGCCTTTTGAGCTATAGATAAAATGCAAAGTGCACTTAATCTGCGTGATGGTGCTGATCTGCCAACACCACACAGGACTAAAAGGGGTCACTTATGCCACAGGCTTCCAAAGGAGCCAATAAGAGTAACTAGAGATGCCTTGCCATCCCACTGGCCCTTCTCACCAAATGTCATCCTTGCCAACAGATCGGTCTGCCCCCAAAGACTCAGACACAGCTGCCACAGACAGACAGAATGCAACAGAACCAATAATGAGTTCCTTTCTTCCTCCCCTCACCGACCTTGCCTCCCAGGAGTGTTCTATGGTTCAGTCATTTTCTTACCTGGAAGCTGCAGGGACACTGGACTCCGTCATGCCCAGAAGACAGCCCGGACTTCAGGGTGAGTTGGAGACCCAGATCCTTCTTATGTAGTCACATCAGCAGCAGAGGAAAGTCACAGAAAGACTCCCAGCATCTGTGGGCTGCTCGGGAACTCCTTTCAAGTGGAGGAAACAAAGATTCCTTCTGATCTACTGAGAGAGGGAACGAAGGAAAATCTGAGCACACTAGAATGTGAAACTGGCAGGAATAGGCACGTGTACATGCACACTCCCGGGGGAGGTCTGACTACAATACTGCGTGCTTGTCGCTCCATCATCCATTTCTTTGGCATGTCATATGCTAGTTGTTTCTATCAGATAGAACCCCAAAATGAAGAACTTAAGGGGACCTCCAAATCTAGTGAGGACCAAAACATTGTGAGCAAAGTGTCTTGACCGGGTTGTCACGTCCCAGCAAAACTCAAGCATGTAAGAGGGTGTGTGGCGTGACCACTCGAGGTCTGACAAAGCCAGCATCTCTCTTCTACAGGTAACCAGAACTTTATCTAGAAAGAAGGCCTTGGAGACCCTCCATACCTGTACCCCAGGGGGGCTGTGCCTCAGTGGGGCTCCTTAGCAGATTGTGTGAGGAAAAGTGCAGGAAGAAACGATCATCTAGATCAAAGTGCTGGAATGATGGGCTGAAAATGACTTCTTTAAAAAGAAAATGCTTCCTCCAAGTGGTACAGGTGGAGAAGCAAGGATCTGATTGGCCTCTCATAAAAATCCCTCCACTTATCTTCCTTCAGCACTTTCTTCAATTCCCTCAGTGAGTTGTCAAACATGACAATAAAATGGCGGAGTTACTCCCAACCAGTTACTGGGTTAGGAAAGAGGACACGGGGCTGGGAAACGTAATTCAGAAAATGCATAGCACTTTGAAAGGCACCTGTAACCGTACCATTTTAGGAGTTCTCTCTGCTCAGCACTAGACTTAAATGCTTTGCCGTATACTAGCAATTTCCCTGGCCACTTACTGGTGGGGTCCACTTGTCTCCACTTACAGATGAGGAAACAGGTATCAGTTTAGTTGACTTTCCCAAAGTCACAGATTTCTCTCTCTCTCCTCCTTCCCCTTCCCTTGTTCTTATTATTTATTATACATATGCTGCTGCCACAAGCAGAAAAGACCTTCTGATTTCTTGTAATTTTTAAAATAAAGGAACACACATACATACACACACTACTGTATTTTGGTATAGGTAAGTGGTCCTCAACTCTTGAGTCACAACCCCCGAATTCCATCAGAAAACATAGATATTTACATTATGATTTATAACACTAGCAAAATTACAGTTATGAAGTAGCAACAAAAGAAAGCAATTGTATGGTTGGGGGTCAGCACACCATGAGGACCTGTATTAAAGGGTCACAGCGTTGGGAAGGTTTGGAACCACTGGTCTAAGTGGGGCTCACAAGAAGAGCCCATCCAGCATCATTTCTTACTAGAAGAAGGAAACAACCCCTTGCCCGATTCCCAAGCAATCAGTTGGAACCGTCATCTACTGGGATAAGCGGAGCCCTTAGAAGCTGCCTCCAGAGCCCTTCTCTAGAAGGCTCTGTTAGGATCAGAAAGAGTGTAGCTGGTTTTGCACACCCACTCAGATACTTCCTTGTAATTTTGTCTTACTTGGTTTCTTCTCCATTCTGTCATAAACTGTGAAGCTAAAATACTGATTCATTACCATATTTATTAAATTGTTTTAAAAAAAAAAACAACATGACCTTATGTCCTACACTGAAAGCAGTTTAGTTCTATACCTAATTACATATGCTTTTATCTCACTGTCTGGATCACGTAACAAAGGTTGCACACCTGCCACACCTCTGAGGGATCTCCACAGGGCCACATAAAACTCAAGTGGCATTAAGAGGCTACGCAGAATGCAAGCTCTGCAGGGGCCTGGTAAAAAACCACAGCCCCTGGCAGGGTAGACTCCCTCCTGAGTGGTTAGTGCCTCCAAAATGAACACCTAGGTCCACAGGTCTTTTAGTCCCTTTCTACCTTCCCAGTGTCTCAACACCTGAATCGGAAGGAGGCGCCTGCCTGCTCCAGACTCACGGCCACAGGCCCCGAGTGGCGGAAGTAGCTGGGAGCTGTCCATGGTGGCTCCGCGCCTGGGCACGCAGAGCCGCCCGTTCCCCGCCCGCGGGCGCGCCTGGGGTCCCTCTCCACACCACTGACATGGAGACGACTTCCTGGCTCACTGTCTCCTGGACAGGGCTTCAGCCAGGCCGTGGCTCTCACATCAAAACTTAGCTTTAAAAGGGAGTTCTTACCTGTGGGCAAAGTTGGCTGGTCGGAGCAGTACTGAGAACTTCAGACGGGGCGCGGGCGGAATGTCCAACTCTTGGGGAACAAGGATGCACCGCCCCTCTTATCAAGAACACACGCATTCTCCCGGGTCCATTCCGAAATCTCCCCGGACCTCATTCCCAGAGAGGAGAACTGGAGAACCGTGTACGACTCTTGTGCCCTGATGAGACCTTTGTTTTCCTGTCAATCTAGCGAGACCCTTCTTGCAGGTGACGTCCGTTGCGAGGGGCCAACAAACATTCCTGCAGTGCTGCCAGGCTTGGTGTTTGCTTCAATATCAGCAGGGACCATCGAGGTCGTCTAACATCAGATCATCTCCTCTCGCCCCGTGCCAGCGCATCGCTGGGACGGCAGGGGCTGACGAGGGAACCCAGAAGACCTTGCCAAACGCGGAAGCGACAAGGTGCAGACTTGTGAGGCTCGCGACCACTAGCCCAGGGTAAGCTCGCTCACTGTACTGAGCTCCTTCTGAGACCTGCTTCGGGGCCATTCCTCTTCGGCGAGACACTGTTGTTTGTGTGAGCATCTTAGTGCCATTCACAGGAGGACAAGCTAAGCAAAGCAGAGATCTGCCTCCCGTCGAATGCGTTCCTGGACGTTGGTGTCCCCAACACCTGCCGCTTGTAAAGACCTCAGAGACGACCACGGAGGACGGGGACGGGGGCGTGTGCCCACCAATACACTCACGGGGAGACAGACAAGCAGGCAGGCAGGCAGAGACACATGGGCAGACGGGCAGACAGACAAGCAGGCAGGCGGACAGACAGACAGAGGCAGACAGCACAGAACAGCTGGACAAGGGGGCCGACGGAGGGCAATGTTTTCCCTAAACCGAGGCGAGGCGCTGAATTCCGACTGTCCTCTCCCCTCCAAGACTAAATCCATGCAGCCCTCGCGCCCCAGCCCGGGTCCTCTTACCTCCGCGGTCCTCTTACCTCCGGTTGATGACCGAGACAGTGCCACGCCTCGGGGACCTGGAGTGCAGCATCCCGGAGTATGATATCTGATCCCACGCGTCGAGCTCCCGAGCGAGAGCCAACTGGACGAGAGCGCGCGGGAAGTGGGGTGCAGATCCGATCCTCACTCAGCTCAGTGAGCCCCCAGCACCAGACCACTGCCACTCTGCGCCCCAGGCGCTCCTCTCTCGGCTCCGCGCTCGCTGGCTTACTAGCTAGCTCGGAGCTGCCAGCCCGAGCCGCCGCTTTTTATAGCCGCCTTCCGGGGCTGGCTCCTCCTCCTGGAGCCCCCGGCGCCCGCACTCATCCAGCACCCCCCCGCCCCCCCCCTCCCCGTCTCGGGGCAGCGTCCTCCCACTCACCGAGGTGGGCGGCCTGTGGGGGCCGGACCCGGGCGGGCTCTGGCGGCAGCTCGGGAAGCCGCAGACCCAAGCCGGAGAGCCCCGGCTGGGACAAGCCGCGCCACCAGGTGAGGGCGCTGGAGCCCAGGACGAGCGCGGCCAGCCTCCGAGGGTTGTAGCGGTGGAAGCGCGCTTTGCAACCCAGTGGCCTCCCCAGGGGACAGGGGACTGGCAGGCGAGAGAGAAGAAAGGCCTGTGACTTCCACAGAGTCACCACCACTCTACATTCCGGCTGTTAGATTTCAAACCCCCCTCCTTTTTGTAAGCGGACATAGCAACAGAATCCAGAGTCGCCTGGGTAGGTCTGGAGGTCCCTTGGAGAGGAAGATGTATCCTTTTGCTGTCAGAGTGCTCATTGACTAGGGAGGTGGCTCAGTCACTAAAGTGCTTACAGACTTGAAAACCAGAGTTCAATCTCCAGAATCAATGTAAAAAGACCTTGGGTGATGGCCCTGGTTTATAATCCCAGCTCTGAGGAGGTAGAGAGACAGGGGCTTGCTGGCCAGCCAACCTAGCCTACTTGGCAAGTTCAAGGTGAAGGAGAGACACCTCGTCTCAAAACACAAATAAACAAGACGGCAGCTCCTGGGGCCGGACACCCCAGGCAGCTTGACCTCTGCCCTGAGACATGCATACCCACATGCATCCCAGAAGGAAGGTAGAGTGACGTCACACGTGCCAGTTTTCTGAACATGCTAGTTACTCCATCATGGACAAGGAGCATCACCAACCGGCTTCCTCGAACCCGGGGAGAGGATTTCAGTGAGACTGGAGAGTATAGGTACTAATTAATAGCTAGTGCTTGCTATCCTGCATGTAGGGTGGTGGGACGCGGAACCTCTTGTCCGCACTGGCCAATGTTCTCAGGGGTCAAAACAAGAAGGTACCACCGGTGAGCTATTCCCTGCCACAGGAATCAGCCCATACAGAGTGTGGCATCTCCTCGGTGCCCGGAGCACCAGCTACTTAACCACTCTGAGCCCAGCAAGAAACAGAAGGTGTTATGGAGGGTTTTCTTTCCACTTCATTTTAATTCTAAGATGAGGGCTTTGATTGCAATTGTGCATCCTGTCCCCCTTTGGGAATTCGTCACTCAGCTCCCTCCTCTGGTTAATGGGAGTCTCCAAATATACATTTCTTTCTTCCTGCCTGCCAGGGTCCTGCGAGCACCTGGCACCGCTATGCAGGAGGGGCTTCTCTCTAGGCAGCACTCACCAGTTTGGGGAATCTAAGTCTGGGTCTTGGGGCCAGTCTATGGTAGAGACTTTGGAAGTCTTTGTCTAGGTCCTCTGGGCAGAAGGCCTGGGGCACTTGTTGGAACCATGGGGGGCACGTCTCCAAACCTTTCCTAGAAAGCTGGAAACAAAGCTGTGCCTGTCCTTGACATCTAAGTACACCAGAAGCTGGGTTCTGTGGCGGCTTCCTTTCCAGCAGAAGAGAACTGGAACCTACCCCCTTGTAAAGTGCCCATCCAGTCCTCACTTTGTGAGGACCCACTGCGTCCCTTTCTTAAGGAACCCATTCCCCAGGCCCACAAACACTAGGGCGTGGGCTGGGTATCTGAACATGGTGCCCAGTGGAGAAAAGTATGTTTGGGTCAGCCTCTCCGGAGCCATGTATGAGACGCCTCCTTTTTCAGCCAGTGTAGCACAGACCTGAGGCTGCAAAGCAAGAGAAGAGCTCATTTCCACAGGCCTCTGAGAGATGAAGAGTTGTCTCCTGCTTAAGGGATGGGCTCTGGGAAGTGCTTTGTCATGCTTTCTCCAAGATCCAAAGTGCCCAGCTCATTCCTCTGGTATCTAGTTTTCTTTCTCATTGGCCAATGCCTGGGGTGTGGAAAAATGCTGATGAATTACAGACAGGCTCTGTATGTCTAAAACCAGACTATCCAGCCATATCCACTCATCACTTCTACTCGGTCCTCTGTGACAGACAGGATATGATGGGTAATTCTTTTTGGGTGAATACCAGCAATATGAACCTGATGGATTTCCTAGCCACACTTCTCTAAATTCAAGGACTTATAAATGCAGAGATGGAGGCTAGCTACAAAATGAACTGTTAGCTTTCTAGTTCTGACCAGGATTTCCCCCTCCCCCAGAGAAGAGTGGTTGTCTTGGCTGGGGGTATGGAGTCCCGCCCAGCCTCCACACCCTGTGATGGGTTCCCACCACCTTCCTGAGATATGCAGCCCCCAGACCTCATCCTGTGTGTTGTGACATCCTGCCTGCCTTCTGCTCCACAAACTGCCTGGATCTGGCCGTTTTTCATCAGCCCACCAGCCATATTCCATATCTGTCCCTTAAAACAAAGGTCACCTCACTCCACCTACTGACCACCGCCAGAGCTACGACGCTCTCTACATGTCTGTGTGAAGCTGGAAGGGCTGGCCACACCTGTAGCTTCATTCTCCAAGCCTCTAGTCCTGGCTTCCTGAGACTGACAAGGGACTGAGAAAACAGAAATGAGAAGCATGGTGAGGCTGGGTGAGCCGCCTGTAGATCTCAAGAATTCTAGCAAAATGGTGAGCCTCAGATAAATCCCCATAGCCTGAAAAGCTCATGTAGGGGAAAAGAGAGAATTTAAATCCCACCAACAGGGGTCGCCCTTGGACATAGAGCCTGAACCTGGCATCCGAGAAACGAAATTCTGGGGTCTGCATCCTGAAGCCAGGTTTCTAGCACTTTGAGTTGCTAAGTTCCTGTTGGAGGCAAACGAGGTCCAGTAGGGAGAGATTTTAATAATATCGCCAGTGTTTCTGGAGAGTTCACATCTAGCAGGAACTTGGGGCAGGGAGTCCTAGGATTCATGTCAACCTCTCAGGAGCCATGGAAGTGGATTTCTGCATTTCTCCTCCAAGGTGGTCATCATCATAGAGAGGGAAATAAATATTAAATACATGCAAGCTTGTGTGAATGTTTTCACATTTATTTTTCCTAACTGAAAAAAAATTCTATGTGTCCTATTTTCAAAAAAGAAAATTAAAAAAAAAAAAACTGAACACTGAGAGGATCACCTAACTTTTAGTACAATGTACCAATGAGTTTACAATGTAGAAAATTTTTGTTGTTGTTTTTTTGGAGGGGTGTTGTTTTTTGTTTTGTTTTGTTGTTATTGTTGTCTTGTTTTTGTTTTTGTTTTTTGAGACAGGGTTTCTCTGTGTAACAGCCCTGGCTGTCCCGGAACTCACTCTGTAGACCAGGCTGACCTCAGAGAGGCTATAATGTAGAAAGTTTTTAAAGGCCAGGCACAGTAGTTTGCATCTGTGATTCAGATTAGTAGGTGGAGGAAAGAGAATCTGGAGTTCAAGGCCATTTTCAGCTACACAGGGAGAGTGTAGGTAGGTTTTTAGACACAAGCTCCATTGTCTGAGAAGAGGGAGCCTGAATTGAGAAAATGCTTATCACACTGACCCATTGGCAACTCTGTAGAGCTGATTATTGATTGGTGTGGGAGGGTCCAGCTAACTGTGGGTGGTATCATCCATGGGCAAGTGGTCTTGGGGTGTATAATAAGCAAACTGAAGAAGCCAAGGGGAGCAAGACAGTAAGCAGTCTTCCTCCATGGATTCTGCTTCAATTCTTGCTTCTAGTTTGCTGCCTTGAGTTGCTGCCCTGGCTTCCGTTCATGATGGACTGTGATCAGGAAGCCAAATAAACCCTCTCCTCCCCACGGTCATGGTCATGGTCTTTATCACAGCAATAGAAGCCTAAGCAAGACACAGAGTTTGAGGCCAACCTGAGGCCTTGTCTCAAACAAGTAAAAAGCAAAACAAAAACTTGAAATAAATATTTATTTATTAATAAGTAATAAATAAATAAATTGAAGCACAAAGGAGGAAAATATCTCTTTCAATCAAAGCCATCTCTGTCCGTCTCAGTGTATAGCCAAACATTTGCCCATGTATGTTACATAGAGAGGTACAGAAATATGTAAATGTAGGAGGCATTTAACAAATAACTCCATAGCTCAAAATCCTTCTCCTCCACAGCACATGTCCTGGGCTATGCCTCTTGAATGCACACATCTACCTGCTCCTCCTACATCATCCAGCATGACTGGTTCTAAATGGATGAGCATATGCATAAATGTTTCTTAGAAAGACAATGTGAGCTGGGCGGTGGTGGCACATGCCTTTAGTCACAGCATCAGGAGGCAGAGGCAGGCAGATCTCTGTAAGTTCGAGGCCAGCCTGGTCTTCAGAGTGAGTTCCAGGACAATCAAGGCTGTTATATAGAGAAACCCTGTCTCGAAACAAACAAAGACAAAAAAGAAAGACAACATGAATACAGTAGAGATGGGTCAGCAGGTAAAGGTACCTGCCACCAAGACATGGTACAAGGAGACAACCAACTCCCCCAAGTCATCCTCTGACTTCCACGTGCCTGCTGGTACACACTATACACACACACACACACACACACACACACACACACACACACACACACATAAATGTTTTAAAATATTTTTTAAAAGAGGAGACACAAACACTTGAAAAGATGCTCCACTTTGTCCATTAATAAAGAAATGCAAATGTATCCGGTTAGCCAAAGGAAAAAAAATGATAGTATGTTTGCTGGTGCTAGCCAGTGAGTGAGGGTGGGGAGCAGCTCACATTCCTTGTTGGTGTGAGCCTGTGTCCCTGCAATGTGAGGACAGTTTGACAAGGCTTATGAAATGTACATAGCATTTCACTTAGTAATTCCATCTTCAGGAATTTGTCCTACAGATATGATGTGGAAATGATTAACACCAGATTTACACTACAGCCTTTTATCTGTGTGTGTGTGTGTGTGTGTGTGTGTGCGCGCGCGCGTGTGTGCGCGCGCGCACGCGTGCAGATTGGTATGTATGAGTGTGTGAGTGCATCATCCACAGTGTGGGGATGAGGTCAGAGGCACGCCCTTAGGTATCAGCCCTAACCTTCTGTTTCAGTCAGGGTCTCCTTCCTCCTGTGTACACCAGTCTTTCCTGGATCATGAACTCCTAAGGAATCTCCTGCCTCCACCTGTCTGTCCTCTCACTGTCTGGGATTACAGACGTGCACACTACTGCACCTAGCTTTAAGTGTCTTTTGAAGATTCGAACTCAAGTCCTCAGGCTTACGTGACAAGTAAGTGCTTAACTAACTGAGACATGTCCCCAGCTCCTGCAGCTCTATTTCCAACAATTGCAGCAAAGCAAACAGCTTAATGATTGTTAAGGATGTTAATCCACAAGATAGAGTATTGTGTAGCTGTTGGTGGGGGTGGGGGAAGAGAACAGCGATGCATGCCTGTAATTCCTGCTACTTGGCTAACTAAGGCAAGAGGATTGCAAATACAGGGCTAGCCCAGGCTACACAGTAAAACTACATCTAAGGAAAAAGAGAGAGAGAGAGAGAGAGAGAGAGAGAGAGAGAGAGAGAGAGAGAGAGAGAGATAAAGAGAAGAAAAGAGGGAGGGAAAAAAGTAATTGTTATTTTATTAGATTTATTTTGAATTGTGTTGCATGTCTGTGTATATATGCACATGAACTCCTGCAGTCCAGAAAAGGATGTCAGATTTCTTGGAGCCGGAGACATAGGGAGTTGTGAGCTGACTGACGTGGGTGTGGGTCCTGAACTGTAGTCCCCTAGAAGAGCAGTATATAGTCTCAACCACTGAGCCATCTATCTAGCCCCATAATAATTATGTTAGTAAATGACTTTAGATAAAATGAAAAATTAAAATGTACAGCAATGAATAGTACCAGCTGTGCAGACACAGGGAAGGAAATGTACATTTGCAAATTTCCATTTATTTCTGGGGATAAATGACCTAGATGGTGCACAAGAAGCTAATAACATGATTTCCTCTGTGTGTGTTCAGTAGTATTTAGTATATTCATAATGTTGTGGAACTGTGGGGAGGGGGGCCCAAAACAGCTTGACCACACAGCTGCCATGATAGGCCTAGAGGCCCAGACAGAGCTATTGTGACAGGCTTACTGGCAGACAACGCCCAGACCCAGGAAAAGCTATAAGCTGACCCCACCCAGGGATCCACCCAGGGATGGGGAAGTACCTAGCATCCCAAACATCCCAACCATTAGATAAGATAGTCAGATGTCCTTGAGCCTAGCATATACCTATTTCCCTTCTTACCAAGATACCTCTAGACAAATGTCAGCCAATAAGGGTCCTGAACCTTGGAAACCCCCTCACCCCAACCTCTGTTATGATAGAAACCCTACCCCACCTGGGCTCAGGGCTCTCTGCTCTCACTGCTGCATCGGACAGGCAGAGAGACCAAGCTTTTTATGTGGCTGCTGGGGATACAAGCTCAGTGCCTTATGCTTGCCTGACAGGCACATTACCAACTTAGCCATCTCTCTAGGCTCTCTAGAGCACACTGTCTTTGCTTTAAAGAAGAAACAGGGCTTTGTGGCACCTAAAATCAAACATGATGCTGTATTATCAGCCGTGAAATCATGAGGGGAGTGTGCACCAGCTCAGGGCATCTCCACATTTACTTCTTCATTCTGCAAGAATGACAACGAACACCTGACCGTAGGCTGCTTACATGTTATTTTCCACACTGAGACTTTCTCTTTGGCAGGATTGTAGGTATTTGTTTATGTGTTGATTGACGTAACATCTACCAGGCCCCTCCTTGTGCTGGCCTGTGGTCAGAGATGAGGTAAGATGAATCACTGTTTCAGACTCACAACCGGAGAGGAGCAGATGGATGAGGCCCCCATGCACACATGCACACCTCTAGGATTCTATAAAGAAAGTTGGCATAGGACACCGCTGAGGCAGCATGGACAGACAGGGGAAGGTTGGGGGGACATGGTAAGAGAAAGGAGCCCCTCACCCTGGAGTCTGACTGAGATCTCTTCCCAGCTGAGAGTCAAGAATTCCAGCAAAAATGATAAAAAAAAAATTGCTTTGAAGAATACCTACATGGAGACAGTATCCCTTCTCTATAGAGATATTTTCAAATAAGAATGGTAAAATTGTAATGCACCATGCTTCAGGCCTACATATACACAGACTTACTCTATTCCCAGCACTAAACCAGCAGCTCTCCAGGAATTTTACAAACAAGACTATACATTTTTGTTTACAGTGAAACATCTTAACTTCTCCTGTAGCCCTCATGACTTAAGGATTTTTACCTTATCGCTATATGTGAAAGGATAAACGGTGCTGGTTGGTTGGCGGAAGAGTCACGAGCCACGGTTATCAGAGCTAGAGTGGGCTTTATTAGAAAGAAGAGGGGAGAGGATGGAGAAGCCAGGCCTGGCAGAGGGAGGGAAGCGGGGCAGAGCAGACAGCAGAGAGGACATGGAAAAAGGGAGAGTGGGGGTACGTGTGTGGCTTTTTAAGGTGGAGATTGCGTGATCACGTGGCGGTACGCAGTCGCTGGCAACACACTGATGACCTAGGACGTTACACCCGGAAGAGTGAGAACAGGATACTAACGATATGATCGTCCATAGGGGCGCCCTATGGTATCCTTTGAAACTCTTTAGCAATGCTTTGAGGTTCAACTTCAGAAGCCACAAAAATCAGAGGTATGTCTATCATAAAGTTCAACTCTTCCTGGAAGCCCACGCCCGCACTTGGCTCTGCCTCGTCTTTTCTCTGAGTGCCTCTCTTTCTATAACTTCTCTCTTAAATGTATGTTAAAACCTCCACCCAATAAACTCCAGCTCTGCTTCGTCCTGGGTCATTCTGAAATGCATTTCTGTTCTGAGGTCAAGAAACCCAGCTCCCCCTGAATGGAGGTCTCTGAAAATAACTTGCCAAGCTGCTACTGGTGGCAGGGTGGAACTGGGTCCCCATGCTGTGCTCCACGGCCACCGACACCTTGAGAACTCAGGGCAGGGATGATGAGAATTTCTCTAAATGACAGTGGTATTTGAGGTAAGTATTGAGAGTGGCTTGCTGCTTGCTGCTCCCACCCCCACAAAAAAATGGGACTAGGAACTGGTTTTTGTTTGTTTTTGTTTTTGTTGGCAGTCGGAGCTGCCAACCAGACATACACTGGGCCCCAGTGTGGACCCAGAAATGCAAATGAGCTATTTGACATCTGAATAAGAGCCAATATACCCAAATATTCAAGATACATTCTGTTAGACTGCATCTACTTTCTAGGAATGGTTTTTGATACAGTGGATGCTAGGGTCAGTAATCGAAAGATGTTCAGTCATTCAGCAAATACTTCTGGTGTGCCTGCTGTCCTAGACACTGAGAACACAACCATCGATAAAACGACGGCATTTTTGAGCCCTCGGCGCTCAGATCACAGGTCCAGAGGGGGCAGGTAATAAAGGAAGCTACAGCAAAGGAAGAGGCTGGACGAGAGAGTGACAGTGACGTGACTGTAGAGGGAGAGGAAGTCCTTTCGGAGAAAGTAAATCGGGAGCAGACTCCTAGTTCATGACAGAAGGGCACTTCAGGCAAAAGGAACAGCATGGACAAGGAATCCTGGGCAGTTACTCTAAGGAAGTAGGACAAAGGATCCATCTTGAATGATGACGGAGCAGCAGAGGTGGCTGCTACTCCCGGAGGGCATCCTGGGTCGCAGTAAAGGCGTCTTTTGTGAGAATGGGAAGTGGTTTGCTGGGTTCTGTGGAGGTTTGCACTCTGCCTTCTGTCTTGGAATGCAAGGTCTGGCTACACTTTTATGCTTCCGTGCTTTCTGATATTCCAAGAGACTGTCTATCATCGAGGGGTCCAGCACCGTTCAGCTATTGGTTATGTCTCCCCATGTCGGACGCCTCACAAGTAGTTCGTGAAGTCAAGTCCTAACCCAGCCTATGGGGACCAGGCAGTTTGCAAAGGAAGAGAGATACATGTTGGATAAAAGCATTTCAACTGGATGGGCAAGAAAATCAAAGAGGGTGAAAATCCAGGCAGAACTTGCTCCTTTTCTACCAGATCGAGAAAAAGTTTAAAACTAACCAAACACACAAGAATGGCAAATGTTAGGATGGAGAGAAAGGGGTAGTGATTGGAGCAGACATGGGTGGAAGTTTTCAGGAGGAAAGCTGAGCGTAGATAGGAGCACCCAGGAAGTTATGCCAAACAACGAATGAGTTGTGAAAAGCTGTTCAAAGCCTAGTCTAGAATGCTGACATCAGCAATAAGATACTGATCATATAAAGCTTATCCCCATCAGGAAATGACATACCATGTTCAAATAATTTTGAAAGGCATTTTAGACATGGGAGGACATTTATGAGCTATTGTTAAGGGGAAAATCATTATGTATGATATAAAATTTGGCATTTCAAAGTCATTTAAGGTTTTAACTGGGTTAGGAATTCACATGGCTCAAAAAGGAAAAATAGAGGAAAAAGTGAAGGAACAATTGGTTTTCCATTGTGTGGCTGTTTAATGAAGGAATAAGCACAGAGGTTTATTCCTGTAATTCCAGCTACTTGGGAGGCTAAGGGAAGAGAATTGTAAGTTCAAGACCAGGCTGAAACCATATCTAAGAAAGAAAGATTATTTTATTAGATTTATTTTTATTATTTGTTATTTTGTTATGTGTATATGTATCTGTGTGTGTGTGTGTGTGTGTGTATTTGTGTGTTTGTTTCCCACCTTCCAACTCCCTAAATTATCAATAGTACAGAGCAAGAAATCAGGCCAGGCAGATAGCTCAGCAGGTAAAGAAGCTTACCACTTGCTTGCCTGAGAATCTGAGATCAATCCCCAGGACCCACAGGGTAGGGGAGACTCCCAAAAGTTGTCCTTTGTCCTCTCCATATGTGCATGGCACATATACACACGCCCACATACCCCAAAACATAAATGTATAAAAATTTGAAAAAGAAGCACTAGTTATGTTATGCCCAGGTCACAGGGACCCCCAAAAGACCGCCACGGCGACCAAATCCCATATGTAACATGGCTGTCACCCCAGTGCAGGGCAGGAGGTGGAGACAGCAGGAACCTGGGACTTACTGGCAGCTAGTCAAGCCAGTCAGTGAGCTCTAGGTTCAGTGAAAACGACCCTGTCTCAAATGAAAAAGAGAGAAGTGACTAAGGAAGAAAGTTGACATCAATTTCTGGCTTCCACATGCAGGTGTATACGCATGTACACACACAGAGACACACAAACACACATGCATACCACCACCACCTCATAAAAAAGTGCACTCCCAAGAGAAAAGGCTTTGCTTAAACTGTCTACAGATCAATCTCAGACCCTGGGAAACTTCCTTCCCCTGACTGGCCTAAAATGAGTAAGATGTATGTAAACAATGGAGTTAGACTGACAGCCTACGTGTTGGTATATAAGAACACCTGCAGTTTCTCACCCGCATGGCCCACTGGGTGTATTTATTTATAACACTTGTCAACCCCTGGGTGTCTCAAGCTGTCCCCAGTGGACTGAGCCCACCTGTTCGCACGGGGCAGGGGTGGGGGGTGGGTAGTGTTTCTAGAAAGAGGCCACTTCTGCGCATCTGGAGCTAAGCAAGGGAAGGGTTAAGCACGGCAGTAAATTGCTAGGCTCAGATGCAGACTTGGGGAAGTTTGTGCTCCATCTCTCAGCAGAGGGTGCTCAGGACTAACAGACCTGTAGGAAACATGGAGGGTGGGATGCTGCTCACAGGCTGGCTTCCGGGAACCACTCTACTGATGGACGCTGTCACTGAGACGCTCACACTAGAGTTACAGGTGTTTGTGAGCCACCATGCTGGTGCTGAGAACAAAGCCGGGTCCCTGCAAGAACAGTAAGTGCTTTTAACCTCCGAGGCATCTCTGCAGCCCCTACGTCTTAGTTTTTGGAGGAACCTCCAGAGTCAACTTCATAGTGCCTGCACCAATTAACACTCCTACAAACAGTATACGAGGGTCCTCTCCTGTAATCCACACCAGTATTTGCTGTCAATTGTTTTCCTTGATGATGGTGGTTAATGCAAAGACTCATGGCTTGTCAGGGTGCTAAGACTAAGTACTTTCAGTGCTCAGTCCTCAATGGAATATTCCTATTACCCCTGCCAAAGCTTAGGGACTCTCACTGAAGAGGAGGAAGAAACAATGTAAAAGCCAGCTCATGGGGAGGATGGCCTGGAACCTTGTGTTCTGAGCATGATGTGGCCATTGCACTTTACCGTACTCACATGCGGCTGTGGTTACCTGCGCAGGGCCTGCACAAAACCGAAGCCATTGATATTCAGTCACGAGGGGCCATGGACCCAGCTCATCTGCACAGGGCCAGTGGCAGCTAATGGCTTCTGCAACAGGAGGAGTCAGTCATTGTCTTCGGAAGTGTTATCACTGGTGACATGCACCTCAGTTGATAGCCCCACACCCCTGCCAGTGAGGGGGCCCCGGTTAAACCCAGATGTCACAAAACCTAAATAAAGCAAAAAGACACAAAGAGGGCTTGACTCGGGGAGGGTGGAGTGGCCAAGGTCACCAGAATGTATATTTACACAGATAAGATTGTCGAAGAATAAATAATTCAAATCAATAAATGAAACCAGTTCTTCTGGTTTCTTTTTCTACGACCGGAGAACAGTATATCTTTCTTTCTAAGAACAGTCACCAGAGACTTTCAAGAACCCAGCGCTCAGGAGAATCCCTTTTGTAATTAAATAGAAAATAATCTGGTTTAGAGGTTCTCAGATTTACTGAGGATGAAATGAGATCACCGGGCCAGCTGCTGAAACATACACTCCACCCCGAGCCACACACCCTGCCCAGCCCAGACTCTCAGTCAATAGGCCTGGACTGGAGCCGAGAATCTGCCTTCTGAATTCTCCAGTTCCAGGGAAGCAGCGGCTGCTGCTGGCCTGGGATTTCCTCTAAGTACTCCTGGGCAGCATCAGCAGTCATACGGACGGCAAGACACTAGTGGGTCAAAGAACGCCTCGCGAAGTAAGATTACGACAGGATTTCCCATAGCCTGGTCTGCATTTCACACTCATGGGCGGAGACGACGTGAGACAGGAGAGGGCTCCCTCACCCCACACACAAAAAAGAAAGAAAGAAAGAAAGAAAGAAAGAAAGAAAGAAAGAAAGAAAGAAAGAAAGAAAGAAAGAAAGAAAGAAAGAAAGAAAGAAAGAAAGAAGAAACACTTCTTCTGGGCTGGCAGGACAGTTCAGTGGGTAGTGGCACCTGTTGCCAAGCTTGGAGACCTGACTCCAGGGCCTGAGACCTGCCTGGTAGAAAGTGAGTACTAACTCCTGCAAGTTGTCCTCTGACCGCCATACCTACTCTCACACAATAAGTAAAGTAATTGTTTAAAATCTTTTTTTGTGTGATAAAATAAACAAATCAACATATTCTTCTTCTCCCTCAGCTTTGCTATATGTCACCTCCTTTGAACAAGGAAACTGCAAAAGCCCCAGGTCACTGGCAGGACGGCTTCTGAAGCCCTTAGGTGGGTTCCTCTCAACTTTAAAAAAGTGGGCTGACCTTTCTCCTGATCAATAAAATCGCTGGCTTTGCTTCACTCCAGCTCATCCCAAAATTCTTCCCTGTAGGTCGACAAGGATCCAGTTGTGTCTGAGCGTCCGAGGTGAGGCTCACAGGGCTTCTCAGCCTCACAGTGGCAAGACTGAGCTCCCTGCCACAGTGACATACACAGGTGAAGTGGGATAACTCCTCCATCTACAGATTGTGGTTGGAGAAAATGGGTTCTAGGATGTTGCAGTAACTTCCTCCGTCCCTCCTCTCTTCCCCACACTTTCCTTCTTGGAATGTGGTCCATCTCATGCTAGTGAATTCGCAGACCAGCACTTCTGAGGACTTGCCTAGGTTGGTGATTCTGCTTGAGAAGGTCTATGTTGATGCAGAACGAAGCACTTACATCAAAGGGGATGCAAAGCAGCTTTTTCTTTTCTTTTTTTCTTTTTAATTTTATTTTACAATACCATTCAGTTCTACATATCAGCCACGGGTTCCCCTATTCTCCCCCTCCCACCCCCTCACCTTACTCCCAGCCCACCCCCCATTCCCACCTCCTCCAGGGCAAATCCTCCCCTGAGGACTGCGATCAACCTGGTAGACTCAGTCCAGGGAGGTCCAGTCCCTTCCTCCCAGCCTGAGCCAAGTGTCCCTGCATAAGCTCCAGGTTTCAAACAGCCAACTCATGCAATGAGCACAGGACCCGGTCACACTGCCTAGATGCCTCCCAAACTGATCAAGCCAATCAACTGTCACACCTATTCAGAGGGCCTGATCCAGCTGGGGGCCCCTCAGCCTTTGGTTCATAGTTCATGTGTTTCCATTCGTTTGGCTATTTTTTTTTCAATAATTGAGTAAATCCGAAATTTATTATAAGCCACAGTCGTCCTAGGGACGACCATGCTATATATATAGCCTTCATGGTTCTATGGGTTGTGGTCTGATTGTTCTTTTTTTTATATCTAGAATCCACCAATGAGTGAGTACATACCATGACTGTCTTTCTGGGTTTGGGTTACCTCACTCAGAATGAATTTTTTCTAGATCCATCCATTTGCCTGCAAATTTCATGCTTTCATTGTTTTTCTCTGCTGAGTAGTACTCCATTGTATATATGTACCACATTTTTTTCATCCATTCTTCCGTTGACGGGCATCTAGGTTGTTTCCAGGTTCTGGCTATTACAAATAGTGCTGCTATGAACATAGCTGAGCATGTATCTTTATGGTATGAATCAGCATTCCTTGGGTATATGCCCAAGAGTGAGATGGCTGGGTCTTGAGGTAGTTCGATTCCTAATTTTCTGAGAAACCGCCATACTGATTTCCACAGTGGTTGTACAAGTTTACATTCCCACCAACAGTGGAGGAGTGTTCCCTTTGCTCCACATCCTCTCCAACATTGGCTGTCATTGGTCTTTTTGATCGTAGCCATTCTGACAGGTGTAAGGTGGTATCTCAGAGTCATTTTGATTTGCATTTCTCTAATGATTAAGGATGTTGAGCATTTCTTTAAATGTCTTTCAGCCATTTGTAGTTCTTGTTTTGTGAATTCTCTGTTTAGCTCTTTAGCCCATTTTTTAATGGCTAGTATTTTGATGTCTAGTTTCTTGAGTTCTTTATATACTGTGGAGATCAATCCTCTGTCAGATGTGGGGTTGGTGAAGATCTTTTCCCATTTTGTTGGCTGTCTTTTTGTCTTATTGACTGTGTCTTTTGTCCTGCAAAAGCTTCTCAGTTTCCAGAGGTCCCATTTATTAATTGTTGTGCTCAGGGTCTGTGCTGTTGGTGTTTAATTTAGGAAATGGTCTCTGGGCGAAGCAGCTTTTTCTTGAGCCAAATGCAGGGGACTGTGGCCCAGGAATATGGAATCAAGTTGCCTCTCCTGTCATGTTCCAATGTACAAACAGTGTGATGAAGTTTTGTAGTTATAAAATAAAACAAAACCGTAATCAAGATACTTTTCAAATGCACTGGCAGGAGCATCCAAGAGGTGGATTATAGCAAAGTGGGCAAATCTCTGCCACAGGTATCAGATGCTGTTTGATGACTTTCTTAGCTTTTAGATTGATGGAAGATAGTGGTCTCCTACATTAATACAGCCCCAAAGATTCTACCTGATTATTAGAAGGCTGTTCAGTCAAAAACTATGATGGGTAATGAATGGCTGTTATATAGAGCAATAAAGTTAATTTACCTTTAAAAACCAAATTGCTGTAGTTATTGGAATTGTCACAGTTCAAGCAAACTGGAGGAGGTGTACAAAATGGTTGACCCTGGCTAGGACCGACAATGATAGTTCAATATTGTGATGGCTAGTCTTTATTTTCAACTTGACTGGATTTGGAATCACCATGGAAATTCACCTCTGGCATGCTTGTGAGGGTGTTTCCAGGGAGGTTTAACTGAGGAGGAAAGATTTACCCTGAATGTGGGTGGCATCATCCCACGGTTGTGACCCTGGACTGGATGAAAAGGCAAGAAAGGAAAAATGCAAGCTGAGCTTCTCCCTGACTATAGATGTTCACACTCAGGGCTTCCAACCATGAATGTTCACACTCACGGCTTCCAACCATGGATTCTCACACTTAGTGCTTCCAACCAGGGATATTCACACTCAGTGCTTCCAACCAGGGATGCTCATACTCAGTGCTTCCAACCATGGATGTTCACACTCAATGCTTCCAACCAGGGATGCTCACACTCAGGACTTCCAACCATGGATGCTCACACTCAGGGCTTCCAACCATGGATGTTCACACTTAGTGCTTCCAACCATGGATGCTCACACTCAGTGCTTCCAACCATGGATGCTCACACTCAGTGCTTCCAACCATGGATGCTCACACTCAGTGCTTCCAACCATGGATGCTCACACTCAGTGCTTCCAACCATGGATGTTCACATTCATTGCTTCCAACCATGGATGCTTACACTCAGGGCTTCCAACCATAGATGCTCAAACTCAGGGCTTCCAACCATGGATGTTCACAATCAGTGCTTCCAGTCATGGATGTTCACAATCAGTGCTTCCAGTCATGGATGCTTACACTCAGTGCTTCCAACCATGGATGTTTACACTCAGGGCTTCCATACCCTCCCTGCCGTGATGGACTAAACCCTTAAACCATCAGCCAAAATAAGCCCATCCTTCCTTAAGCTACTTTTCATCAAAAAAAAAAAAAAAAATCACATGATCACCTTGAAAGATGCAGAAAGAGGTCTTTGACAAAGTTCAGATCTCTTCATAATGAAATCCCAAAGAACCTGGGAATAGAAAGTTCATACTGCTGTTGTAGAATATTAGTTGAAGATGTGTTACATTTGTTTATGCTATGGAACATTCACTTAATGAGCAAAGATATGTTGCATTCTTTTAAGTCTGTGAAGCTGAGTTACTTTGCCTGCCTAAAACACCTGATTAGTCTAATAAAGAGCTGAACGGCCAATAGTGAGGCAGGAGAAAGAATAGGTGGGGCTGGCAGGTACAGAGAATAAACAGAAGGAGAAAAGGAGGAGTGAAAAAAGGAGGAGAGGAGGACACCAGGGCCAGCCACACAGCCACACAGCCAGCCACGGAGTAAAAAGTAAAGAAAGACATATAGAATAGAGAAAGGTAAAAGCCCAGAGGCAAAAGGTAGACAGGATAATTTAAGAAAATCTAGCTAGAAATAAGCCAAGCTAAGGCTGGGCATTTATAAGAAAGATATGATTCCATGTGATTATTTGGGAGTTGGGTAGCAGGACCCCCAAAAGAGTCAAGAGTTAAAAAACAGCCAACTACATACTGCAACATAGTAAAGGCTATATGACAAACTTACAAGCAATATTATATTGATTGAATAAGGGCAAATTTAAAACCATTTCTTCTAAAACCAGGAATGGGACAAAGGTGTCCACTCACCACTTTCACTAGTTAGTTTTTCATTGCTGTAAAGAAAATGCCTGACCAAAAGAGCTTAAGGACTGAGGGATTCATCTCACGGTTTAGGGGATCTCGTCCATCAGAGCAGGGGAAGGATGGCAGCTAACATATGGCTTGGTCTCATATGGTGGTGAGTGTTGGTGACAGCTGCTTGTTACACAGCATCCACCAGGAACCAGGGAGCCCAGGCTGGGAGTGGAGTCCACCCTTCCGTGACTCCCTTCTTCCAGCCAGGATCCACCTTCTATTCTAAAGGTTCCACAGCTCCCAAAGTCGCACCACCCGCTGGGAAGCCCGTGTTCAAACACAGCCTGTGGGGCATCTCACCTGAAAACTATGACCGGGAAGAAAGACTTACATTGGTTAGTGGTTTCAGCGAGATCAATCCTTAGCCATCTGGATCTGTGTGCTTACAGAAAGACATCATGGTAGGGGGAGTAAATGGCGGAGGAGAGCTGTTCCCATCATGGCTGACTAGGAAGTAGCCAGGGATAATACATCCCGAGGATTGTTCCCCAGGAATCTACTTCCTTCATCTAGGCCCCACCTCCTGAAGGTCTCACAAGCTCCCAGGGTAGTGTTATGAACTGGAAACAGAGAGTCAAATATGAGCCTGTAAGGGACAATTCTTGTACACACTTCTTATACACACATACACAAGTGCATGCCTAGGCACATCACAGCATGCACATGCCTGTAAGAAATAGATTGTGCTAGTCTACTTTTAGAGTTCACCAGGGTTAGAGATGAGTAGGAGGCACTGGGCCCTCTCCTCTCTAGGTGGCAGCTGGTGACAGCTCGTCTCAGAACTCCGAGAGCTGTGAATTACAGGTTGTCTGCAATGTGACTGAGCCCACAATGAGAAAAAGGGAGCAGATTCAAGTTCCAAACTGTTCATTAAACCAAGGCTTTGGGTACTAACCAATGAGATAGGGGATTTGGAGAGAGGGCAAGTCCCAGCCTCTGAGAGAAGAGGACAGGAATTTCTTCCAACCAGGAGGCTTCAAAAACCACCACCTTGTGCCAAATTCTCTGCACCGACGCCCTATTTGCAGAATGGCATGTTAAAAACGGCTTCATTTTCACTCATCTCTTGAATTTGTCATTTTATTTCCCACATGTTCCCATATTCTGACCACACAGACATGCGAGCAGTTGAAAAGGAGGTAGTCAGCACGGTGTTTACTCTGGAACACAGGAAGAAAGACAATGTGACTAGGAGAAAGTGAGGTTTGGCAAAATGGTTTTCTAAGGTATTGGCAATATTTGTTTCTTAATTCAATAGCAGGAATGTAGGTGTGACTATTTGGGGAATTAATTTAATTTTTTAATATTATTTTACGTGTATGTAAATTTATTTTGTTTGCATGTGTGTCTGTGCACTACGTGAATGCCTGATGCCCTCAGAAGCTAGAAGAGGACATTAGAACTTCTAGAACTGGGGCTGGAGAGATGGCTCAGAGGTTAAGAGCACCGACTGCCCTTCTAGAGGTCCCGAGTTCAGTTCCCAGCACCCACATGGTGGCTCACAACCATCTGTAATGAGATCTGGCACCCTCTTCTGTATACATAATAAATAAGTAAATCTTAAAAAAAAAAAAAAAAAAAAGAACTTCTAGAACTGGAGTTCCAGACAGTAGTGAGCTGCCACATGGGGTGCTGGGAATGAAACCTGGGTCTTCTGGAAGAGCAGCAAGTGCTCTTAACCACTGAGATGTCTCTATAGCCCATAAAAATTGTGTTTTGTTTTTTAGAAAAAACAAAAATTAGGTGAGTAAAAGACTTAAGGCCTGCCTTAAATAGAGTCTGAGCCCAGCCTGGACTATGTACAGCCAGGTCCTGCCTGGACCAGGCCAACCTTGGGAAGTGCTAGGTCAACTACCTGGACAGGGTATAGATTCAGGCTGTTGACTGTCTGTGTAGGTCTGCAAGCTGGGGGCCACTTCCACATACATTCAGACAACACAGACAGGGCCAGGTGTGACGCAGCTGGCCCCAGGCAGATGGGAAATCATTCAGCAGCAGAGCAATGATTAGGTAGCAGTGCAGCAAGGTCTCAGGCAGATGAATGAATTCAGTGTCATTTTGTTCAGTGCTTTGTTCCATCCTAAACCCAGACTCTCTGCCTCTACTTAATGTGGATGCAAGCTTCCATTTCTTCTCTCCAGGCATTTCAACTTGCAGAATTTCATTCAGTCCTTTCTGGACTGTGGCTGATATTACTATCATTTCTGAAAAGGAAGGGATTCGTTTAAGGTCACAGGCTCACTAAGGCGTAAGAATTGCGAGCCAGGACTGTTACACACAGCACTTCCAACCGTCTGATGCTCACTGGGCCTTCTTTACTCAATTCTTTTACCTCTTTTACACTTTTTCCTTATGCACAGAGCCCTGACAAACCCCCTGGGGCTCACTGAGCCCACAGAGCAGATCCGGCTCCTCAACCCCTTCATGACCTTTAGACAGTCCTCAAAATCAGCAAGTATTAGTGGGGTTTTTAGTGAGTGTGGGGTGGCTTGGTTTCTCAAGACAGAATCTCATATATTTTCTAACTCATTATTATTAATAAATCTGGTGGCAACTGAATTTTTTTTGTCCATTTTTATTCAGCTCCTATGCTGGTTGGTTTTTGTCAATTGGACACAAATCCAGATATGAATGGGAAGAGGGAGTCTTAATTGGAAAAAACAAGTTTCCATAAGATGGGCCTGTAGGCAAGCTGTGGCCATTGTCTTGATTAGTGAATGATGTGAGAGCCCAGCACACTATAGGAGGTGCCATCCCTGGGCTGGTGGTCCTGGGTTCTATAAGAAAGCAGGTTGAGCAAGCCATGGAGAGCAAGCCAGTAAGCAGCACTCTCAGGTTCCTGCCTTGGTTCTCCTCAAAGGACTGTGACCCAAGATAAATAAACCCCTTCCTCCCCAAGTCACTTTTGTCTAAGGAGTTTTACCACAGTAATAGAAACCCTGTCACCACCCTTTGGAATCTTACATCTTTGTGCAATTGCCTCTCTTGAGTTGGTTGCACTCTCTCTCCCTTCCCTGGCTGAACACATGGTGAGAATTCTTGGCATCATACTGTAGTGTTGATGGCAACATTAATCCTTGACTACAGAGCAAACAACCTGAATACAACCAATATACGTTAACCAATGACCTAAGTTGTTTTGTTTTTTTCAATGACTTAAAAAAACATCTTAGCAGGCATGATGGCACACACCTGTAATCCCAGCTGAGACTCAGAAGTGGGAGGAAGGAGGAATTGATTACCTAAGGATAGCCAGCGCTGCAGGATGAGACTCTATCAAAAGAAGGAATCATCCTTCTGTACCTACTTTACTAGAATTTCAAGTCAGAAGTGAACATCAAGTCATTATTGCTGGGCTGGGATGTAAGATGGTAGTAGAGCATTTGCCTAGAATGCTCAAGGCCTTGTGCTGGATACCCCAGCACTGAACCAAAAACAAACCATTACTGTGGAGAAGTAACTACTGAGATTATGCCTTACTTATTAACATGTATTTACATTTTGTTTGTGTATTCAGAATAAGCCGTTTAATCATGCTGTGTTACCTTGACAGATGTTGATAGAACATCTAATGTCTCACTCCACATTTGCTTCTGCATGTGAGTGTTACTCTGGTCTATGAAAGTGTTTATCGGCATGAATGTACCATTAACAGTCTACAGATGATGGAATTCACTGTTCCTCTGAACAGTATGAAAGACTTTATCTGTACAGTTGCCTGAGCCTTACATATTTTTGGAGACAGTTTTACACTTTTACCTATCCTTTCAATGTCATTGCCCAGGAAGCTGCATCTTGACTGATATCTCTACTGTGAGGCTTTGCATTCTGTTACAGACTAGAAAAGCTGTTCGCGGGTCTCTGTTTCCAAGACTCTGTCCTCAGGAGCACTCGCCAGTAGCCTAGACCAAGGGGAACATGAGAGGGAACGCATGTATGGCTTTCAATTTGAACCTGATGCTTCTGGCTTCATTCTTAGAACCAGCACACACATCAGTGGTTCCTTTCCCAATGTTTCAGAAGTCTGTGGACTGGCATTCCCTTACTGAACTCCAAGAGTCATGGCACTGTACCCCAAAGGAGTATCTTGACAATTCATTTGCCCTTACAAGCCTCTAATGGGTCTCATAATCTATGCGTGTATCCCTGCGGGCCAGAAGAGGGAGCCAGACCTCATTACAGATGGTTGTGAGCCACCATAAGGGTGCTGGGAATTGAACTGAGGACCTCTGGAAGAAGAGCCAGTGTTCTTAACCTCTGAGCCATCTCTCCAGCCTGGTTCTCACAATCTAAATTGTTATAAGAATGGCTTTATTTTGAGAGGATACTTTTTCTGAGAAAACAACCACCTCATTCTCCAAGTTTACAAAGAATGTGTCAAAACAGTGCTTTACATTAGGATTTGCAGGTTTTTTTCTATAACAAAACCCCCCTCCATCCAAATCTTTATCATTAACTGGTGATTTGGATGAGAATGGTGCCCACAGGCCCTGATGTCTGAGTGTCTGAATACTTGGACCCCAGTTGGTAAAACTGTTCGGAAAGGATTAGGAGAGGGCCTTGGAGGTGACACTGGGGGTGGGATTTGAGGTTTCAAAAGCCCACACCATGCTGTTAACTCCCTCTCTTTGCTTCCTGGTTGTGGATCAGATGTAAGCTCTCAGCCACAGCTACAATACCATGCCTGCCTGCTGCCCTGCTCCCCACTATGATGGTATTGGACTCACTCAACCTCTGAAACTGTAAGCACCCTATTAATGTTTTTTGTTTTTTTTTTTTTTTTTTTTAAGTTTCCCTTGGTCATTCTGTCTTCACAGCAATAGAAAAGTAATTGACTTCTTGATTTCAGGGATAACAATCATCAGAATGAAAGTGAGTGTAGTCACAGTATCTTACCCTGGATGTGATTTCTATGCCCATCTTTTAATATTTTAAGTGGAAAGCACCAATTCATATATTAGAAAACAACCCACTCAGTTTCAAGTCTATGAAGAGATTTTTCATAGACTCTTGATTTCTTTGTTAACTAAGAGAAAGGCAATTTAAGTCTTCCAGAGAGAAGCTTCTGTACCCACAGCAAACCCAGTGGGCATCATCAGATTAGGGGTGAAGCCCAGCTCAGGAGGGAGCCTGCAGTCAAGTCTCAGGGGCTCAAGACCCCCATGGGATTCCATTACTTCATGAGCCTTGCTCAAAAGGATGCTGCCCTTACATCACGTCCCTTGGCTCTGGGAAAGCATAGGTTGCTTTGAATGACTATGAAGCAATAATGAAAGAACAGGCCTCTCAGTTTCTATCTGCCCTGAGTAGTTTCCTGTTTGTTAATAACAACTGCTGAAATTTAGCTGATGGATTAGTAACTTCACTCCACTGTTTAGTAGGTCAAAACAAGGAGGTAAGAGTATCAAAGATCTAAGCACTCCCAAAAATCAGGATGAGAAATCAAGGTGTTTAGAACTCTAGGTTAGCTTCTCCTCAACAGGCCTCTGGGGTGTTTCTCCCCATCTAGTGCTCTGGATTTCTGGGCAAGCATACCCTGGAAGCTTTTAATGCACTTGCAGAGGATCAGCCCTTCGCCCCTCTTCCCAAGGATCCCTCATTACCAGCACTGGTTTAAGACCAGAACACAGCCTGCTCATGCACGCATACACGCATGTCCTTTACCTTCCCCAAGAGCTGGAACTAAAGCCTGTGCCATGTCAGGTAACTACCATATCCTCTTAGAGGGCTGCTCTAAGAGCTGGAAGCTGGCATCCTTCCTCTGGTGTTCAAAAGGCTGAAAAGACCCTACGGTATCTCCACGACTCACCCTTCCCAGAGAAACAGATACTTTTGTCTTTTGCCAGCTGCGTGGCAAGAAGACTGCTCTCAGTTTTGTGCGTTTATAGCAAGTGCCCACTGCATGTCCCACTTAGGGACCTTCTGTGTTTCCTGCTGCTTTGTGTTTCGGCATCTTACTTAAGTATTTCAGGCCTTTTACCAACAGCCGTGTCCCAAGGATCCTCCCCTCTTAAGCTGAGATGAATGGTGCACACGATCTTACTATTTCCTTTGATGGCGAGATGAAGGAAGAAGCACACAAAGCCCACGTGTTCTGATCCATGCGTCCTTTATTCCATTACCAACCACCGTGCCACATTCAGGCAACAGCACACAAACTGGCAACCAACGCAATCCAGTTGTACAACGATCTGAGGCTTACAGTACATTTAAGGCTTTTAAATTTGAAAAAAAGAAAACGAACTAAAATAAGACCAAAAGACCCCAAACCCAATTCCCCAACCAATACACGTAGTGTAGCAATTTTAAGCATCTCATTTCTGATGTTCACCTGGCACAACTCCAGTGTCAAAACCCAAATAACTCCTAAACTAAGAAATCAGCTTAGGGTAATTTTAATTACCTAAATTCTTCAAAGCAGAAACTTGGAATTTTTGTCTTGGAAATGTTATAAAAATTTTAATAGCAAAACATAGGAATAAAAACATATTAACAAAATGTATTCAATCATTTACAATACAAACAAGGAATCTGCAGTCTGTTGTTGTGGCCCGACAAAAGAAAACTACCCATTAAGAATCTGTGCACAATGTCATTGCAAATATGTACAGGACTTTAAAAAAGCCGACAAGGAGGACTTTACAGAAGGAAAGTCGGCCAGGCTTTATTAGACCAACCAGACAATCAAAATATTAAAACTCTTGGCTAGTAATAAATTTACACTTAAAAAAACCCCAGTTTCCTGTTGTTTACGAATATTCCAGTTGTATTTATACGGTTACAGCAGATGAAGCTGTTGGTGAGAGTTCCAGTAAATTACTCTTCAATTCATGTGAGTGGGAAAGACTGGCATGTTAACACAAGTTAATGGAGGATTTCTCACAATGTTTTTCCAGTTACACTACCATAGCTTCACAAATGGATCTCACCCACGGCAGGCACCAAGGCTGAGAGTGAGTGCCGCAGGTCAAACACTGGCACATGGGTGAGAGGGTGATCCTGCACCGGGTGGGGAATCAGAGGTGACAGCGAGGGAGACAGACTTGATCACGATTTAGTCTACGATGCTGGGAAATAGTCCCCACAGTCAGCTCTCGTTCCCACTCCTGCAAGGTCATGCAGCTGAGACTCCAGCTGCTCAGCCTAATGGAAGGTGGAGATTAAGTACAAAAGACAGACTTTGTTAGCTCTTTAAGGAGAACACCCCAAGGGCTGGGCCCTTCTCTGTGGTTATTGGGTATCACTGTTAAATCCAGTCAAAGCATGTGCAAACAAGGATCCTCGCTTCACAGTAATGAGGTAAGGTCGGCTGCCATCTTCAGGAGTTGGGAAGCTCGTGAGATATGAACTGTTTTAGTCGTTCTAGGTACTGTGCGTACAGCTCTATGTCATTGTGCCCAGCCCCCTCAACCCACAAGGGCTCCACAGCACGGGGACAGCGCTCATACATCGCCAGGCCATGGGAGAAATCGATGACCTCATCCTCGGTACCGTGAATGACCAATACGGGAGAGGTGACTTTAGATATCTTGTCAATGCTGCAAGACAGAAAGGGGAGGGGGAGACAAGGACTCCTTTAGTCACACTCAGAGAAGTGCTGCCCTGATAAGCGGGTCAGCATCACAGCTGGACAGTAGAGCTGGGCCATGCCCTCACGACTAAGAGTAGTGCCCAGGTACACTATAATGGCTCAGCTTTCTTTTCCCATTGTCTTTCTAGTAATACTTTTTTCTTAACATATATTTTTATTTGGAATCATTAAGGATTTATAGCAAAGGGAGATATCACAGGTTCCCATAATCCCTAACTCATTTTCTATTGGGCTAACAGCAGCCATTACCATGCTATATTTGTCAAAACCAAGAAATCAACTTTGGTACGCACATATTAGCTAACACCTCCCGCCTTTATTTGGATCCCACTTGTTTTTCCACAAATGTCTCTTTTCTATTCCAACATCTCATCAAGAATACTGTACTGCACTTACTACTTTTTTAAAAAGTAGTTTATTAAAAACGCCAGACTAGCAAACCAGTACCTAACATTTTTTTTAGATATTCATGTTTTAAGAAAACTTTAAAATATGAACAGGCCAGCTCTTGATATATCTGAATGGATATCTCTGCAAAGTAAGACTGGATGCCCCTCTAATTCTCAGAACTCTTCTTTAAGAAGCAAATCCAGGCCGGGCAGAACGCCTTTAATCCCAAGCACTTGGGAGGCAGAGGCAGGTGGATCTCTGTGAGTTCGGGGCCAGCCTGGTCTGCAGAGTGAGTTCAGGGCAGTCAGAGTTACACAGTGAGACCATGTCTTGAAAAAATAAAGAAGCAAATCAGGGCTAGAGAGATGGATCAGTGGTTTAGAGCACTTGTTGCTCTTGCAGAGGGTCCAGGTTCAATTTCCAGAATCCACACAGTGGCTCACAACCGCTGGTAACTCCAGTTCCAGGGGATCTGATGCCCCTTTCTGGCTTCTTCGGGTACCAGGCACACATGTGGTGCACATACATGAAGACAAAACTTATAAACTAATCTAAAATTTTTTTTGAAGAAGCCCATTTCATAACAGCAGAGGCCTAGCTTTTTGATAAAAACAGTACTACTTGGCTCCAAAGCTTCACATGATGTTTAGATTTTACTCCAGCTGCCTTCTGTTTATCAAAACCAAATCCACTCTCACAGGGTGAATTCTCAAGGATCTTCAAAAACTGTACTTTAGGCTCTGAAAACACATCCCAGGGAGGGGCTGAAAGGACCATCAGCATTTGTCAGGCTGGGTGCCTGGGTGACTGCTCTGATGGTGTGATGGTCCATTAAGCCATGAATAAACATATCTTTCCATCTGTCCTTTTGCCTAAGACCTTCTTACTGCTGACTCCTTTTTATAGTTGATCCTAGTCAGACTTGTAAAAAGACACAAATGGGTCTATTTGTGGGAGTCTTTCTGATAAAGTAACAGCTAACATTCATCACAGCTGAACACGTGTGCAGTCCACATGAAATCTCATTTAATCCTTATGAAACAGGACCCATGAGGAATTGCCTTCTGTTTGATCAGGGAGGGAGCTGAAGCTCAGAGAGATTATAAAATAACAGGCACCTGGCCAAGGAGATAATAAAGAGGGTTAACATCAGTTATAGATTCCAAGGGTCTTCCAGTGACTGTCACAGTCTTTATGAACAACCCATGAAGCTGCCAACTGCTTGAAGGCACCCCAGAAAGACTGCAAAACCCCAGCAGCCAAAGAGTCTGCGAAGATCAGAGCCTCTGTGGCCATGTGCAGTTTTGCAGAGCATGAATGAATCTTACCTGAAACCTACTCCTCCCCTGGATTTCATTTAAAGTGCCTGCCTTTAAAAGCCTTCAACTACACTCAATTAAAAAAGATATTTACTCATCGGTTATGACAGGCCTGAGACGATGCCCATGCTGCTATTTATGGGAATCTCTGACCGTCTGCAGAGGGCATCTGAAGCTGAAAGCCATTGTCTGATCCTACATGCAAAGGTAGAGAATACCCAACATTGAAGTATGAACAGGACTCATTCGCTTTATCTTTTTAACAATGGAAGGGACTGTGAACATGTCTTCCCTTTCAGAAAGAAAACATTCTGCCATTTAGTAGCAAGTGACACTATATTTAAAAAAAATGTTTGCCAATCCAATTAATGATGAAAGCCAGTGCAGCCATTAATGGCTTGAAATACATTCCATCAATAATTTAGGGTGCTGAGTAGGAGCAGTGGCTTCTTTGTCTCTAACCTTATGAAGCCAGTGATTTCACTGTTCCTGGCTGATCTGTAAAGAGAACAGTAACACGATCAACTTTTTAAAGCTGCTGGAAAGGCAAACTGGAGGGACAGGCACACAACACCTGGTGGGATCAGAAAAACAGCATTTGTTGCTGGTTTGTTATTAATTAATAAAGTGCAATTAACTACAATGGAATTAGTTTCAATAGCTGCATGTTAAGGTATAGGCTAATCTCATCATTTTATTTCCAGGGTAACTCCTGGAATTGCTTCCCACAAACATGCAAAATATCCGTCTTTAAACAAACTGCCTCTCATTACCAATTCAGCACAAATAAGGCCACATTTGCAAGGCACATCAACCCTACTTAGCATTCGCAGCCATGCCGCAGAAACGCACAGTGTCCCATTCCCAGGAAGCAGGGTTTCAGTGAAGCCTGGTACAAGCTCCACAGCTGAGGGTCAGCCAAGGTGTTAACAAAGTTTCTTCCTGTGAAATAAGACAGTGGAACGCAACCTTATGCAGCCAAATGCTGTATTCCCTTCTCAGTAAGAACAGAATGATGACAGTTAATAGGTCAAACAAAGTCTTGAGACCATGCATTACTCCTGCTGATGCTTTTCCTGGAAAGGAAATACAAGCTGGCTAGCTTCTGCAATGTACTGAGGGGAAAAGCTACGGGAAAATACTCTAAAAATGCTTCTCACATTATCACTTAATTAACAAAAAACAGAACAAATAGCCAAGAAGGAACTTGCATAGAAAGCACTTAGCTCCCAGCTTTTATATTTACAGTGGTTCTCCCTCCCATTAAGGGGAGCCAGAGAACAGCAGGGGTCAGCTAGCAGGAGGGCCCTAGGCTGGCCTCTCCCAGGCAGGGCATGTCTGCAGGGACAGGCTCAAATTCTAAGACTGGGGAAAGAAGGTGGCTTCTCAACCATCCCCAGGAAAACCCTCCTATTCTTTACACAAAGACTACCTGAGCATGTACCTTTCCCCTCACCTGCACCCTCTGACTGAAAGAAGAGAAATCCATATATGTGCTTCTCTTTATTTCAGGGTCTAGACCAGGGCTAACTGCTCCTTTATACTCTTTACACCTCTCCAGTAACGGAGCAATAGAGGTCCCTCTGAATAAATCAGCACTGAACTGGAAGTTCCTTCAGGACATGCTGCATGTTACAGCTTAATCAATTAGTCCTGGGCACCGACACACTCAAGGTCCTTATCCATCATCTGGAGACTGGAGTCTCAGTATGCTACATCTGCCTCACACCCCCAGTGCTGCCCAGTCAGTCAATATTAGAAACTGCACAGGTGTGGACTCGGAGCACTGGCTGACTTCTCACTCGTCCAGCTGTAAGCTTACCTGGGGAAAGCATCAAAACAGTATGTTTTCCTGGTGTCCGGAAAAGCGACCCGCAACCCAGACATCAGAGGGGAATGGAGGATGACCGCTGCACACTCATATCGTGAGGCCAGGTCCACAGTGGGGACGGTCCCAATGCTCTGTCCATAGAGGATAATGTTCTCAGGACTCACGCCATACCTGAGGAAAGAGAGGTCACACACCATTAGATGATGTGGGGGGGAGGGGGGACGATGACAACAGTATTTTAAGCCCACAAAAGCTCCCACATACATTAGCTTAAAAAACTGTTATCGTCTAACTTTTGTATTTTAGCTTAACATGAACATGAATTTTATAAAAACAACAGAGGCCTACTTCAGAACTAAATGACTAAGAACCTGCTTTCTGCAGGACTTTGTTCCTAGCTGATCATCTAAACAAACGCACTGTAAGCTTCAGGTAAGGTTTTACTCAGTCTTCACATTTCCTATTATTCCTTTTAAAACTGATAATCACAGTTCTGAAGTAAAAATAAAAACAAGATCTGGCAAACTAATATTAAGAACTCTTCCAGTGAAGTTTTAATGGTATGACCGACACTGGCACTTACCACAGAAGAGTTCACTAAGAGATAATTAATTTGAAAGCAATCACATCTTAAGCCTCTTCTCGGGGCTAAATGCTTCCCCGAGTTTCAACTCAGCAGCCGTCTCCTGATCCGCTTCTGTAAAGGTTCCAGTAATGCCCATGTGGAACACTGACTACACTTCCCAGCCTCCCTTGCAGGTGTTAATTCTGTCTCCCCTCCCTCCACGTTGGTGGGAAGGGATGTTAGGTGAAGGTGTGAAAGAAAGCTACATCCTCCCACAAGGGCAGAACAAGCGGGCAGACAGAAGAACGCAGCAGCCCTTACTAGCCTACAAAAGATGGGTGCAGAGAGAGATGACTCGGTGGGTAGATGCTTACTGCAAAGGCTAAGGACTTGCGTTCTTATCCCTAGGACCCACATAACAGAAGGAGGGAACCTATTCCTACACTGCCCTGACTCACATATGCGCAACACACACCCCAACAATAAATACATGGAAAACAATTTTTTAAAAAGCTATCAAGAGTATACTAAGAGCACTTAGAAAGGACAAAAAGAAGGACAAACGGGTTGGGGGCCGAGGAAGCACAGACACTTGCTACAAATTGAATACACAGTATTAGTTTTGTTATCACATGAAGATGCACATTAAAGCAGTGAGTATTATTTTATACCCAAGACACTGAGGAAAATGAGAAAGTAAGACAACTTCTGGGTGACGTGCACTGTTTAATCCTCGCTGCCATCCTGGCTGAGTCTGGAACCCCCTGGGAAGCTCTACCCATCTCTGCACATGGGCGGGTCCTGTCTGCAGAGGCTCTGGCTGAGGAAGGGGCCATCTCTCTCTGCTCCCTGACCAGACCCATCGTGCCCAGGGACCTCGTATCCCACTGCCCTGCCTTTCCCCCACGCACTCAAACCGCAGTCAATGAAAAGCCTGTCCTTCGTCAAGTTGCTTTGGTTACTTGTGTCACAGTGATGAGAAAAGCAATACGGATGACAAGATTGAAGAACAGAATGTGTAACCTTATTGAAGGAGTGTAAACTGCTACAAAAAACTTGGGAAAACAATCTGGCAATCTGACATTAGCTGGTAACACTAATGATACCATGTGCAAAGTGTGTAAACCCACCCAAATGAAATGTTATTGCTCACTGTTCACTTGACAACAATATTGTTACTGTTAACTTGATGCAAAACTGAAAAACAAAGATGTGAATCCCGACAAGCCAGGACAGTGGTGATGACGGGACAGGAAGGTTTCATCCGGGAAGAAGTGTGCCACTGGCACAGGGCGCTGGCAATGGTCTACTATGTCTTGTTACAGTCTGCATCTTGTTGGTCATTAAGCTCGACATTTGCCAGCTTTTGATCCTCAGAGACTGGAGTTTAGATAGTGGTTAGCAGTCATGTGGGTGCTGGGAACTGCACCCAGGTCCTCTGGAAGAGAAGCAAGTGTTTTGAACCACTGAGCCATCTCTCCAGTCTCTAAAAAAAGAAAAGTTTTAAAGAAATATGAGGCCAACAAATAGTTACTATAGGAAAGCTAACATCAGAATGTTCAACCAAAACAGCCTACAAAAATAGGGCTGTGTTCCTTTAAAACATAAAGATAAGGAAAGGGACCTTGACAGCAGAATGGGAAATGGCAATGATGGTGTACTTTCAGGTGGTAAAATTCACTGATTTTTTTTCTTCCTTCACAGCCCATTGAAAATAGAATCTGTGGTGCTTCTTTGGGGGAGTTCACAAAGAAAGGCTCAGAGCCCATCCTGTCTGAGGACATGGAACTCCAGATGCAGCTCAAGGAAAAGGAACAACTTCATGCTACAGGCCAGCAGAGAGACTCCACAAAAGGACATGAAGGAGCAAGGACATGAAGAACAAATTGAAGAGGATGCTGTACCCAGTACCAGAGTCAGTCACTGGTGGAACTGGGAAGTGTGGAGAAGAGAGGGCCAGAAAACACACAGGAGGTGGACCTAGGCACCTGGAGGTGGCGACCAAGACGAGAGACACAAGTATGTTCAAAGGTTAGGCCACTTGCCATCTGCTGAAGAGTTATCTGGCACCACCAGTTTGAGAATAAGAAGGAAGAAAATGTCTAATAAACCAAGAAATTATGAAAAGTAACTGGCAACAGCTCGTGTAAGTTCACAGTAACTCAAAAGAGCCAACACAGGCCAGTTCTGCCTAGGGCAACCTCAGGGAGCTGCTGTACGGGGACCTGGGGGCTCGAAGCAGCAAAGCGAGTGTTCACTGTCACGAAGATTCCCGCCATCTGGAGGGACCGGTGAATGACATCTCTCCTGCAGTGGGGAGGGTACTGAGCTAGCACTCGCTGTGGATAGCACAACCCTGGGAAAAGGTTCTCCTGGGCCTGGTTCACACTAGCCACATTTCTTCTTCCCTCGGGGTTCCTTCTGCTTCCTTGCTCATGCCTGTTTCCTCTCAGGCATCCCACAGCCTCAGTTCTCAGTCTTTTCTAGAATCTTCATAATTATTTCCATGTAGAACTTTCCAATGTCAGCTTCCATCCGCAGCAGATGTGTTACAGATGTGCAGCAGCCATTGCTGAATGGATGAATAGATAGCCTGACTTCAGCCCCTCCTTGTGCCGCCACTTTCTTCTCAGTGTTCAGCACTTCACACTCAGCACCTCCCCAGCACCTCTTCACATTGTTTTCCCATTTTCTATTTCTCTTCAGTCTCATTGCTTTCACCCATGGGCTGGGAACCCGGGGGATTCCCCTGCACACCCTCTTCGTCACTAAGCCAGACTGACGGCTTCCGTGGCACAGGCTGCTGCTCTCTGCTGGTGGATACACCTGGTGGCATCCTGTGTGCAACTGACAGGGGCTGCCTGTTGAGTCAAGCGTAGGCAGGTGTGCTTTCAGGGTGATGAGCACCCCGTTTCAAGAATCTGGGGTCAGTTCCCAGAGGTCATTCTGGAGATCTTACTGGCACTGCCTCTACATCTTTCTCCAGGGGCTTAGACTGCACAGGGGTCCTTCAATGCTGACTTCTAATCTGCCCCATTCTCTCAATCATCCCATGACTATGGGAAGCCGGTGTCCTAGTTTCTGGATCCCAGCCGGGTTTCAAGTCCCCTGCCTCATTGACTCATGTTAATGACACACAGGTCTGATAGCCTGCCAGGACTCTGCCCTCTGTTCAGGGCAGAACTTGGATATCACAGACCCGAAAAAGCCCATGTCTAACCTGCCCTTCTCTCAGACCTGCCTTTCTTCCAGTTCTATCTACATGAACTTCCACATCCTCATTCCAGCTCATCTCTCATTCTCACTACATAACATACCTGTCTGGAAACAGAGCAAATCACCTTTTATCGTGTTATTTTCTAATCAAACCCTTCAGTAAGTCCCTACATCCAAGCCTACATACCCAAAGGAACCACCACCTACCCCAGATAACCATTCCAGCCTTTACTCTCCCAGTACCCCTTCTGCCAGGGAAAGCTTAATTTCTTGCTGATCACAAACACCCTATGCCTGCAAGTCCTCGATGCCCTTCATCACCGTCAACCACCGGACCCTGCAGACTCCTCCCAGTCCTACCTCCTTCCACACTTTCCTGATGCCTCTAGTCCACCCGCACTATTATTCTGCCTGAGCTGTTCATTCACGTTCACTGGAGTGAGGTGAGGGGTATGTGATGAGCCACTCGGCTGCATGCCAGCCCCGCACTGCTTATGGGGTGTAAGCCCATAACCTTAGGCATACCCTTTAGGAAAGTTAGGGACATCCATGTCCAGGGATCAGTTGGAGGCATTTTCAGCTTTGAACTAAATGTGATTCCAGTCAAAGGCTACTTGTGTAAGATACAGAAACAGACAGACAGACAGACAGACATACAGACAGACACACACACACACACACACACACACACACACACACACACACACACACCAATAAATGGGGTACTACCCACCTTTTCTTTTTTTTTCCTGTTTGCTTCAGATAAAAGTTTCTCTGGCCCAGAGCTTGCCCAGGAGGCTAAGCCAGGCTGGCTAATAAGCACCAAGAATCTACCAATCTCTGCCTCCTTAGCGCAGGGATTACATGTGTGTACCAGCATGCTTGTTTTTTCTACAAAGGTTCCACAAGACCAAATTCAGATCCACAAACAGAGCCATCTCTCCAGCCCCAAAGGCTGTTAAAAAAAAAAAAAAACCCTTAAACTAAATTCTATACATACTTAATACTTAATATTCCTATGATATGAAACTCACTGAAGTCTGACATCTTGGAGATGTTGGACAGGAGCAGAATCTCCCATTTGCAGGAGAGTGAAAACAGAAGTCGCATTAGTACCCAGTAAGCATATAAACTTTTGTCTTCCGGGTATGACCTAAGGTTTTCTTGAAACAATGCTCAACATCTCAGAGTCAGTGTATGAGGAAGCCATCGACCTGGCACAGTTCTCCGGAATCAACAGCATAGTGTGCAGACATATCCTTGCACATCTCCATATTTTGCTCTCAGCCTCTCCAAATGCCCACCATGGTTGTGTAACCCAAGCTACATGAAGTCCAGGAGTGGCCTGGAGCCAGAGGCACCATGACCCTCTCAGCATCGACAGGTGTTGGACAGGAAGACCCACCCTGGAGGCTGAGAGTACCAGGAATGAATATGGGAGCCCTGTCCCATGAGAATAATCACCTATTACATTAAAGTCGTTTGTTTTTGTTTCAATGTAAGGCTTTCTTCTCTCTATAGTAAGCACAAGCCCAGCCTCCGTGAGACACCCTGCATCCTGTGTGAGTTAATGGGCCTTGACTTTGTCCTTTGTCAAAAGCTTCCTCATTTATCTTCAGAAGTGTGCTTGGCACAGTTCCGCCGACTTTGAAGTCAACATTTTAAATATTTCAGAGCTAGAATTCCTAGGGGAAATTTCTTCAGTTGTAGGATGAAGACAAATACACAAGGTAGTGGGAATGTTAATTGAAGGATGGGGGTCTGAGGATAAGGAGAAACCCTTATCTATTGTGGGTTAAAACTGCAGAGAACACAGCAGACAGCCAGGCTGGAGCGGGAAGCAGGTGCATACACAGCCACAGCAAGACTGGGTTCATTGCCTCCAGGCAAAGTTACAGTGAGCTGACTGGAGGCTTTCTGGGCACAAAAAACTTAATCAACATGAACTTCACATTTTAAGTATGAGGAAGAGGAGAGAAAACATCTATCACATAAAACATGTTGATCTCCCCCTTTTCAAGGTACACCTTGGTATGTCTGAAGAGGTCTTGTGATTGACTAAACAAAGCCTCATGCACTGGCTTCCCTGGGTGTTTATTCTAGTGGTGAACAAGAAACATTCAAAGAATCTGCTGCATGGCGCTGCTTGAGAAAGTAAAACATTTACAGGTTATTGGCATGGGCTATATTTCTTTTATTTCTAATTTTCAGTTGACTTAGTTGAAAAGGACATTTTCTTTTTGTAAACTGTCCCCTCTCGAAGCTTTACAAATGTGAACACAATCATTGTTCCATCCACACCTGTCATAAAATCCAACAGGCCAATAAAACATGAAAAGTAGCCTTGTTGGCGCCAAGCCACGGTGTGTGTGTGTGTGGGGGGGGGGGGATATGTGCTCCTGAACCACGTGTCTTTGAAGGAATAAAAAGTAAACAGATTAAACTGAGAACAGGCAGAGAAATAGGTACAGATGACGGCAACACCAACAAGACAGCCAGTAGGTTCAGTCCGAGCTGAGAGGAGAGGATGGGTATGGGGAGTTGGGTGAAGGTCTGGGAAGCAGGCGAAGTTAGAAGCCAGTCAGAGGAGGCCGAGCTCCAGGGAGGAACCTGGGGGCCAGAGGGGTGCTACTAAAAATAAGTAGAGATGCAGCATGGAAAGACTTGAGGGTCAGGCACAAGATCCCCAGAATATAGAGCCTGGTAACAAAGTGTGGTCTGCGGAAGGCCGTGGGTAGAAGACAACTGTTTACATCAACGCGTACGTGACACGAAGGCTCAGGGAAGGGAGGAGCGAGTCAAACACCACAAGAGAGGGGAAGGGCTGACAAAACTGGCTAAAGTGAGGAGTCACAAGGAGGTCGGCTAGAGCTCGTCAGAATTTTGTTTCGCTAGGAAGTTCAGTTTGGGACTGTACTGAGTTTCAAGAAACTCAAAGTCAACCTGCTGTAACACATCATCTTCTAAGCCAACTGCTCCAATCTCCATGAGCTAACTGTAGCCACTGGGTACAAACTTCCCAGGGTGGCTGCTTCAGGCCACCTATGCCCCTGTCTGTAGCCCTGCACCCACTGCTCTGGAAACAAGCCTGCTAAACTCATTGGTCCCCAGAGGGGACTTTGGCAGAATTGTAGCCTGTTTTGTCACTGGGACCTCAGGAAAAATGGCAGACATTATTTAGCCCCATCCTCCACCCAAGAAATTTGAGCAATACAACCTGTCAGGATTAACTATAAGGAGAAATCCTCTCAAATCTGTCTGATGTGTATGCTAGAAAGACCATCCATGAGTACAAAGCTTTTATCTTCTGCTACAATTCAGAAGATGGCTGGCTGAAAGAGGCAGCCTGGGGCATGTCTGTGTATGTGGATACCAACTCAGCTCACCCTGGGTATCAAAGGATGTCTCCAGAACCCCTGTGGGATGTTCAAGCCTCTTAGGCAAAACAGTGTAGTACTTGCATATAAAAGCATGCATACCTTGACACTTTAAATCATCTCTATACGGTTTATAATACTTAACACTATTGTTTATGGTGTAATGACAAGAAAACGAGCCTACATGTTCAACACAGGGACAGGCATAGTCACAGCAGGCCTAATTACAGCCCACAGTGTTCATGGGGGCTGGAGAAACTGGCATGAAAGGCAGGAGGCCACATGCATGCATACATATTACTCTGTTCATATGGATTTGGCATGTCACTCAACAAAGAGCAAATTCAAGTTTTGCTTTGGGAAATGTTCTAGAATCTACTCTTCCACCTCCCAGATATTCCCATTCCCAATTTGTAGTTGGTGGAATCCATGAATGCAGAACCCATGGGTAAGGAATGCTTAGTTAAATATCTTGCTAATGGCAGAGACTGGGAAGGATCAAGTGCCCAGATCCCATTTGCAACGATAAAATGAAATGCACAGGACACAAAAGCCTCTAAAAATATACAACTTCCAGGAAGGCTTGCAGTGGTGGTGTGTGATGCTGATTAACTCAGCCTTTCTTTGTGTTTATCTAAATACCCATGAGGCCGTGCACCTTCCTTTCACAAAGCACTATCCACCTGTTTACAAGGAGTCTTTCTAGCCTAGATGTTTGCAATTTCCTACTAAACAGAGATTAAGGGAGAGGTTCTCTGACAAGTCAATTTTTTCTGACATTCAAAACTGTTCCCTACTCCAACTCTCTGTCAAAGCAAAAATAAATAAAGCCTGACATGACTTAATTTTAATATTTTAAAAACCATCTTTCAGAGGAAAACTAGAGTTCTAAAGAATATAGAATTAACTGTCTCTGGATCTGTTACAATTAAAATAGAATCACTTGAATTTATCTAAATATAATCGAGCATGAAATTACCCCATGATAATCAGACTCTTGGCATTCTGTAATTATCTGACATGCTGGAAAAGCCAGAAAATGCTGCCTCCCCTCCCCGACACAGCTGCAGATACCTCCTAGCAGGTGAGAGCACAGCTGCCCTTGGTCCTCTGGAATCCAGAACTGCTTTATGCAAAATCCCAGCCTGGGCACTCGACAAGATACCAGTGGCAAGTGTTACCTCTGTCCAGTTAACACAGTTAAACACAAACCCCACCTCTAAGAGACCCCAACGAAAGCTAAGGCACAGACATCAGGAAAGCTCTCCCATGGGAAGACAGAGTTAAAACCCAACTTCATGGCCCCTTGACTGCCAAGGCAGAAAGTTACTTTTTAGAACTATTACATCCGGAAGTACCTGACCTCACTCTAAGCACATTCTCAGAGGAGCTGTGGGAGACCCGCAAGGTTGGAAGCTTTCCTGCGTGACAAGACGGGGACACTACAGGTCACATCAGCTCTTGCAACAAAAAGGTTTCCACTAGGAAGTTCTCAAATGATGACAGAGGAGACAGGACACCTAAGACCTACTCTCTTTGAGGAGTACCACATCTGGGATATTCAGTGAGATCTGGACCCCTGTAGGGTAACAGAACAACTTTTCAGGGTAAAACACAGGGTATCTGCACTCTTGTCTGAATCATGTCATGGACTGAGGCAGGACATCTTTGTCACCAGACTCCTTGGCAATGACTACAGAGAGGAAAGCCAAATAAGGGGACATGTGACCCTGGTTCTTAATGCCACAGCCTGAGACCCCATCCCAGTCTTGTACTTTGACCAGGACGGTTCCTGATGAAGCTAGGTGAACGATGTTCTCTGGTAAGCAGTGAGACACACATGGTCATGACTGGTGGTAATGTGCAGAGCAGGGCAGAAGGAAACCCAGGATTGGGAATCAGCGCTCCCAGGTCTGCATCCTAGCTTGCCACTGCCCTACAACAGGAGAAGTACACCATCCTGCTTCTCTGTCCTCCTGGACTGCAGTGACGAGTGAATGAAGCGAGAAGAGAACCCGGGGCACAGGCCAGCCCCAGGTCTCAGACTCACTTCCACACACCCAGCAGTGAACCTCACTCAAGCTCTCTCCTTCACAGTCCTGTCTCCCTCCCCTGGGCCTTCGTCGCTGGTGTCTCAGTACTTACTTAGCTAGGATTTCCTGTGGCCCCAGCTACCACAGAACACTACACAGGCTGAGGCCAGCACACTGGCCCCCTTGCCCTGCTGTCACGCTCTGCTCTGGACTCATCCTGACTAAGCTCCAGACATCTGCAATGTGACTCTGGGCAGACCTAGCAGCTGGCCCTTCCTCAGTGGCATTTTCAGCTCCATTCTTCTGGGCCACATTCCCAAAAGTGTGCCTTGTGGTTTTCTCCTTGTGTCCTCCACTCTTCCTTTTGCTTCCAGAGCCTTCCATCACCCTCTTTCTTAAAAAACCCAAAAAATTCCTATCATTAATTATGGAAATAAATCAAACCACAGGACAGCTTGGCAAGGTCCTTAGAGACTGTAGATGGATGACTGCATTTTACAGATAAGGAAACACTAGTTCTGAACAAGGTTACTGAGTTAATAGAGTGCCATTACCAAGACAGCTGTCTAAGGGAATCAGAGGCAGAACAGGGACCAAGCAAGGCAAGAGCCGCAGATCCTGTGACACAACCTCCCTGGCAGGTGTAATACCTGAGCTGGTATCACCACAGCTTTGAGGTCAACAACAGCTTGTATTCCACCTCTACCATGTCGGGGGCATGCTTTCCAACACTGCACTGGATTCTAGTTCCCACTGTGTTCCCACTTGACACAATGTCAAGGTGCTCAGTGCCACGGGACCATCTACTTAAAAGTGGTTATACCTGGAACCAAGTATGGTGGTGCACACCTAATATCCCAGCATTAGAGAGGATCGAGCTCAAGTTTAATGGCAGCCTGGCAAGTTTCAGGTCAACCAGGATATACCAAGACTCGAATAAAATCAATTTTTTTGTTATTGTTATTTTGTTGTTATTGCTGTTTTCCCAATTTAGGGTTGCTCCGTGTAGCCCTGGCTGTCCTGCAACTCTGTTGACCAGGTTGGCCTTGAACTCAAGAGATGCACCTACCTCTGCCTTCAGAGTGCTGGTATTAAAGGCACGTGCCACTACACCTCACCTCAAAAAAAATTTTTTTTAGGTGATAAATAAAAAGTTGTAAGGGCTGAGTATAGTAATACACACCTGTAATCCTAGCATTTAGGAAGTAGAGGCAGAAGGATTGCTCTGAGTTCAAGGCCAGCCTGGTTTACATAGTTAAGACTCTGTAAACTTTGGTGATACCAAAGCTGAGATCCTAAATACTGCTGTGTAGACATCACTTTACTCTCTTTGCCATGAAGGGCATCCATAGCCTCTTCTCCTTGAGAAGGTCTAAGTCTGCCATGCCTTTTCTTGGGGAGGAAAGGATCCCCGGGGACCCCTCAAGGCAGCTATGCACTGTGGAGAAGCACATCTTTCAAAGGTGTATTTCCGTTGAATGGAACAGTAGCAGAACTCCAACTTCTCCACTTGAGCACTCACTCTAGGGCGGCTGTTCCAGGGCTGCTTTCTAAGGTTCACCCTCACCCGGTCAAGGCCTCCGGGATTAGCTGTACCAGAGTCTCGACAGCCTGCAAAACAGCACTGGAGACTCTGTGACTCTGAGGCCCAACCCACAGAACTTCCCATTTCCTCTTTCTAGGAGGCCTCAAACAAAGCCCTGAAGCGACTTCAATGTTCTGTTTTAATTAAAATACGATGTAGGATACAAACCTAGTGAGGCAGGTCCTACATCCTTATTTATCGTAAACAGGAAGGCTTTCCTGGCCACTGAGAACACTGAGTACCACGATCAATAATTCAAAATACCCAGCTAACCACATTCCATTCCACACACTCCACCATAACCAGTTACAATGTCTTATAATGCAGTCCTAGGGAGTAAATGCAAACCAGAGGCGTGGCGGGCTCGGGGTGGCTGTGGCAGGCAAGACAAGCATGCAGGGCTGAGTGCTCAGAAGACATTCAAGACCTTTCTGTGGTTGCTGCTGTTTGTTTGTTTGTTTGTTTTTCAAGACAAGGAAGGTCTCACTATGTAGCCCTGAAGCTTACTATGTAGACCAGGCTGGCCTCGGGCTCGGAGACCCACCTGCCTTTACCTTCCTAGTGCGGGGAGTAAATAAAGCTGTCACCACTACACTGGCTATTTCCACAAGCTTTTAGGCAGCAAGTCCACACCTGTGTCTTTCTTACATTGTTCTGCCTTGGTAATCACGGCTCTCCTTTGGCAGGACATAAAATGTAACATATCTCCTGTTTTCAGTTACTTCAGAAATGGTGATGCCTTCTACAAGCTACATGCTAACAATGCCTTGGACAGCTCCAGATGCAGCCCTGCTTCCTACTCTGAAATGAAACTGTTCTGTAACTGTAAAACCTTCACACTGTAACATCTGGATGCATTTATCATCCACACGCAGGTGCCTGGTAGGGGGGCCCTCTTCACCCTGACAGCCAGCAGGAACTGAAGAGGACAGCACACACAGGCTGGCAGAAGTGGGATCCATGGATTATGAGGACAAGGGACAGTCAGCCCAGTACCCTGGACTGAGCGGTAAACAAAGGCAGGGAGATGAAGGCAGTGTGGTAGAATCAGACATAGAGGGAATCTCCCTCTATTTTGAGCAGAGAATCTATTATCTCGGAATACATGCATCTGCTCTCAGGGACTCAAGAGCTTCCCCTGCTGGGTTCTTCCTAAATCCACCTAACTTCAAACCCTGGTGAAATCCCCTCCAAGATGCCTCTGGGGCACTTCAACACATCAAACTTTTAAGTCCATCCTCAGCCTAGGAATGTCCTCCCATCATTATTTCTAAGACACTGTTCCCTTTTGCTAATTTTGTCCGTGTTTGAGCTCCCCTCAAACCAATGCATTAAAAAAGTCAGATGTGATCTTACAAGTAGTAAAAAGTGGGAATGTGTGTGACATCAGAGAAATCAAAATGATATAAAAATCTACAAAGCAAGAACAAATGCTTTCCACAATACCTACTTATATGCATGTTTATCCTGAAATAAGCACATTTTCTACAATGTATTAAAATTCCTAAGACTGAAAAAAATACGAAACATATGGCTAAAAAATTTAAGAAAATATCAAGATTTTTATTGAGATTTCACATCTGCTGTACTCCAGCACAAACCAAAATACATGAATGGATGGCAAATGCCTGAGCTGAGCACCCCTCTCCCCCAGACCTCTTAGGAACCCGAGAAAAAGGCAGCTCTGACCTGACCCTCTATGAGAACTGTGACATGGCTTTTGGGGCCTGCCCTAGAGGTTGTTGGACTAGCGAGCTGATGAGTGTCATCTGCACTCAGTACCAGAACACCCAACTTCTAAGTATGGCCAATCTGTCTCCCAGGACTGACACTCAGGGGCCTCAACCCAGGCTGGATGTACTTGGCAAATCTGTGCTTTTAGATAATCCCTTTGGTCACCTAGGTGATCAAGTTTTATCTTCTAAAACAGCTTCAGTTCTCTTCACACCTTGGAGGGCCCTGGAACTTGCTTACCAGGTTGCACTGACTTGGATGTACCAAGTGAGGTCAAGGACCCCGCACGCACAAGTCACCACTCCTAAATAATGCCCTATTCGTGGACCTTATGTGGAAGGTCAGCACTAAGGTGAGTTAGGATGATCTGTCCAGTGACAGGAATGAATCAGGCCTGGACCTTGCCCACTCCTGCTCCTTCTCTGCTAGAATTCATCACTGCCCCCCTACAGGCTCAATCTTACTAGGTGCAAGCAACCTAGGTGTTACTACTACCTGTGGCTCAGGCCTGATATGAACAAGAAAGAGTCTGGTTCTGCGAGAATCTCTGCACACCGTGGGCCACTTGTATCTGTATGTAAAGGAAGCCATGTACTCATGGCAGGCAATTCTGTTACAGCAGTGGCTTGATCTTGCCATTTGCAAATGCCTAGCACGCAGCAGAACCCATTCTATACACCCTGTCTCCGATCCTAGCAACAATCTGGCATTGCCAGCTCCATGACACAGACCAGGACACTCAGCTCCCTCCAGTCGGGTAAACTGAGTCCAAGTCTGGTGCCTGCCTCCGTGTCTCCACAGAAGACCAGTAAAGGCTGTGGTGAGGGCCAGTGAGAGCAGCCTTGCTACACAGTAATATGAAGTCAGGAATGCAAGCCTCCCCAAGTACATAAGGAAGTCCTTGGGCCTTTCCCATAATGCTACACTCATGATTCTAAGGATGAAATACAAATCTTAGGAGGAGGCCCCAGAATCACAGCAATGTAGTCAGAGTATGGCCCGTGAGAGCAGCATGGCCACTGGTGCCGTGGACCGCAGGCATACTCGGTGACAGCTTTAAGCAGCCACTTTCCCTCTCTCTCGCCTAGCATTCCCAGTTACTTCAAAGAAACTATTTTCACAGTCTGGCCATGTTCCAGTTTTAAAAGAATGCAATGCTATGACAATGATGGTTAGCTGAAGGATCAAGAGAGCCTCCAAAAAATGTGGACTATTCACAGCCCCAGCACAGAAGGCTGGCAGGGCCCAAAGAATGTGCTTTATCACATGTGCAGTGGAGCTCTGAATGCCACCTGCCAAACAGCCACATAGTTGGGATTTCTCACCTTCAATTTCTCAAGTAGCCAGATAACTTCACATACCCTCCCTGAGCTAGAGGCCCCAGTCTCTGTATAAATGCCCTGCACATCGGGCCACGACACTCAGTGATTCAGAGTTCTGTCATGGAAGGAAGGGGGTCACAGCTCTTAAGAACTAATCATGCCCACTACAGTGTTTACAAGTGAGCTAATGGATTTTCTCTCTGCACTTTCAGCTTAACATTTCTCTCTTCCTCTGTAAAACTGGAACAGGGCTACCTGTGACCTCAGACTGAACTTACTTCAACTCCTAGCACCAGACAACTATGAGAATACTGGAGCTGACTATCAGAAGGAAACCACTTAGACATGTGCAGTCTATAAAGTGCTGAAAGGGACTGAACTCAAGAATCACAGTAAATGCCATGGGAACGATCCTTTCTCACTCCACCGTGAATGACCACAACAAGAATAAAGAAGTGGTTAACCCAGAACAGGAGAAATCCTTGGCATTTTAGAAAAATGTAGCATTCTGAACAATCCTGAATCAAAGAGAAATCACAACGATAGCTAACACACAAAACATTGGGAGCGCCAGCTGCTGAAGCAATGGCACTTACTAGCCATCATCCCGACCATCCACATAACCAAAGTCACAGCAACACTGAACTACAATATGAAGCTCGGTGCACAAAAGACTTGGGGATGATGACATGTGCCAAATTCGTGGAGCAGGATTCCCAGCCACACCTGCCTGTAGCAGCCCAGCATCCTCAGGACATCAGAGAACAAGTTAGGTCATCTCTACTACAAAGGTCTGCAATATCTTAGAATGGAAGAGAAAACATTCTGAATTATTTGGGACAAGTCTGGATGAGTACAGTGGCATTCATTTTTATATGGCTGCCAGTCTGGAACCTCACACCCATCACTCTAGTTTTCTTTCTGCTGCTGTGATAAAACACTGTAAGCAAAAGCAGTTTGTGGAGGAAGGGGTATGTTGGCTTATACTTCCAGGTTACAGTCCATCACTGAGTGGAGCAAGGGCAGGAACTCAAGGCAGAAGCCATGAAGGAAAGTCTTGCTGGCTCACTCTCCATATACAGCCCAGTATTACCCACCTCAAATGGGCTGGGACTTCCTACATTATTAACTACCAAGAAGTCCCCCAAAGGCAGACTCACAGACCAACCTGACAATTGAGACCTTTGTACCCCTCTGGTGATTCTAGGCTGTGTCAAATTGTCAGTTAATTCAACCTAGGACACTCACAGACACTAGCATCTCTGAATGAAATGATCACCCATGCTACCATGCCTTTCCCTGTGATTCCTGGACAAGTTGACTGGTTATTCTGCAAGGTTCCAGAGCAGAAGAACATAAAAATGCGGATTATATAATTGATGTGGAGAGAAAATACCATTGGGTACATGCTTGGTGGCACCTGTCATAATCAAAACTCTGTTCTCATCTAGTAGAACTCACAATAGACAAGGATCCCAAGAAAAAACTGGGTCAGAAAAACTCTACCTTCAAGAAAAGTAGGCATAAGAAGGCTGAGGAAGAAGAGGGAAAAGATGGGGAAGACAAGGGAGCACTACATGGCACTTTCGTGTAGAAACACCATCAACCCAACAAACATGACAGCTCCATCCAACAAACTTAGGGTCATCACAGAAGCACTTCTGAACCTCCTGTATGGCTCCATCTTGTTTCCTCCGGTCACCCTTTCCCCCTCTTACTGTCATCCACCCCATTTATAACAGACCTCCCACTAGACAAGATATTAAGTCAGCAATCAATCAAAAACTACACAGTAGAATACCCAGTTTCCTAATGACGATTCAGAGTCATTAATAAATGATTACACCATTCATTTTCTGCTTAGAATGGAAAGGAAGCACATAGACATTTTAGACCTGTTTTTATCACAAATTGCTCTTAAGTTTTGAAGTTTAAAAGGGCACACACCAGCTCTGAAGATCTGTAAGCTACAGCCAGACTGCAGCTCCTCAGACAAAGATCTGGCTACCTCTTCCCGCTAAGTGTCTGCCCCCAGCACAGTGCTCTGGATCCCTCAAGTAAACAAACCCTTGAGAGCCCTAGACTTTGGAACTCTACCCTCAGTTCAGCAGAAAGTCCAATTTACTTAAATGCCTATCTGGCTGGGCAAACAGCTTTCTCTAACAGCTGGCCACAGCTGCCTTGGGGGCTCTGACTGCAGGGAAAGCTTTTCACCCTCCCCTGCCTTTGAACATGCATCTGAATCAACTCAGTCCTGCAGGCTGTCTTCCTCCCTGCTCAGCCAGGCTGTCTTGCTTTTAGAATCCTGTTGGGGAACAGGAGGAACAAACACACAGGATACCTGGATGGTGCTGGCTCCTAACACTCCACACAAAAACTCACATCTGAGGCTTCCATTCTCCAAAAGTATTAACAAGATCAGTGACAAGGGGATATGGAGGAAACATGCTGCTCAAAATTACAAGAACATATTTACTTATGTTTTTTTTTTTTTTTTTTTTTTTTTTTTGGTTTGGTTTTTCGAGACAGGGTTTCTCTGTGTAGCTTTGCGCCTTTCCTGGAACTCACTTGGTAGCCCAGGCTGGCCTCGAACTCACAAAGATCCGCCTGCCTCTGCCTCCCGAGTGCTGGGATTAAAGGCGTGCGCCACCACCGCCCGGCTTACTTATGTTTTTTTTTCCTTTGCAGACAGGGTCTCACTGTGTAACCCTGGCTGGTCTAGAACTCCCTAAGTAGACCAGGCTGGCCTTGAACTCAAAGATCCTCCTGTCTCTGCCTCCCTTGTGCTGGAATTAAAGACATGTGCCATCCATCATGCCTGGCCTTCAAGAAGGTATTTAATATCGGTGTTTCGAAACTACTCAAAGCTGGTTTTAAAAAGTTAACGCTAAGCTAGAGACTTGTTCTGGCAACAGGTCACATGGGGAAAACAATGTGGGATTAGTCTCACCACAGGTCTGTGTGAAATGACACTGCTGAACACACAGAGGACCCAAGTTCCTAAACAAGCCTGCTTCCCACACCTGACCCTCTGGGCGTCCCACTGCTGTGACTGACGTCCTGCCACTGGCCAGGTGTATCCTGAATCAGCAGAACCCCGATGCAGGAGGCCCTGTCTGCTACAGGTGTCCCAGAACTGGAGCATCTGAGCTCCCAGGAACCCAAGTGAGGGAGAGCTTTGGGCTCCTGCTAGGTGTAATATCCACCACTTGGAAAGACATATACCAGGTGCCAAAGAAGGCTTTCAGGGTCGTCACTCTACAGCTAAGGCTGGCCTGGGATTCCTCATCCTCTTCCTGTCTCCTTGTGCTGGAATTCCAGTCGTAGGCCATCATGCCCAGCTTATGCAGTACTGAGAATTGAGAACTGAGAATAGGCAAGCACTCCAACATCTGTGCTCATCTTTAGCCCCAAATAAGAATTGTATGAAAATGGGTAGGAAATGGAAAAATGTAAGTGCTAAAGCTAATAATATATACAAGACACATGTGTTTGAAATGACTTCAGTGAAGATAAAAAGGATTCAGCACACCAAGCTTTGATTTTCTTTTTCTGTACACTAGTCTCTGGATGAGTGCATATTCAATTATAAAGAGAGAAGGGACACTTAAGGAACACTTATAAGAAGGTACAAAATTATCTTTAAAAGTCAAGACATAACTAGGAGACTACCTTTCTCTTCAGCTCTCAATGAAACCTCCCGTGACACTGTCTGCAGTTCTGCTTGACCCACTATTTGCAGAGATGCACACTGGGCTTTGGAGGCAGGAGAGAGAGCAGGACAGAAACCACACAGGAGGTGGATGACCACTTCCCTAGCTTTTGTCCAAGGCACACCTGGTGCATTTTAAAACAACCAACATACACTGATAGACGAGGTCATAAAAAGTATCAACAACCTGGTAATTCCATCAACCAAATCTCATGTCGGAATGTGGCTCAGTCCTGGTGTACTTGCTGACATGAACAGGGCCACAGGTTACATCTCCAGCACAACGAAATAAATAACTCAACTACGGACTTGGCACTAGAACTTTTTGAGAGGAATTAAGTCCTGAGTCAAGATGAGTACATCCTAGTGGTCCAATTTTCATACTTGCCAAACTGCTCCTTTCCTCCCGCAAACAAAATAAGGGGGTTACTAAGTTTGCAAAAATTCAATAGCAATCAATGACTGCAGTAAAAAGCAGAAAGGCAGTCGTTTCTGCATTCGGCTTTCTAGGAACTGGCATCGCCTTCGCTTCTTGCTTTCCTGCTTTACCGTGAAGTCAAAATTTCTTCTTGTACCATTGGCATTATAGTCTATATGATCATTCCCATCCTCACGATTCCACTAAGGATCATGTGACTGTCAAAATAGTTTTAAGAACGGAAAGGCCAAACCCACTGACAAGTACCAAGAATTTTACAGGGCACAGCCTTTTTCATCACAAGTGGCCTTGCCTCTGAATCTCTCTGGCTAATTTAAGACTAAACGTGAGTGGGATCAGGGGGCTCCATTCAGTGCTGCTGCCTGCAGACTGGATGGGTCTCCAGAGTCCCCTTGCTGAGGACTAAGAGCCACCACCACATTCTAAACTTTGAGAGCAATGTACCAACAGCTAACGAGCTATGAATCATACCTCCAGCTGGGTTCCTGTGGTCGTGAAACAAGCCTGTCAGGAGAGAAGTCCTTAGGTCAGGAAATCATCACAGAACTGCCCAGTGCCAGTCCTCTGAGCAGCTGCTGCTGAAGACAAGCGCTCTACATCCTGAGTCTACAGACTTCAGTAGGGAAGGTACCTGCCATGCTAATTTAAGTTCCAAAAAGAAATCAAACTGATTTTTTAAAGCATTTCAATACCCCTGAAGAGATTGCAGGGAAAAGCTGGTCCCTATTTAAATGGTATTATTCCTGCAGTGGCCACACTACAGGTTCGAAGTCTGAGCGAAATTAGAGCATTTCAAAATAAAAAATAAATAAATTAACTGAGTTAATCACTAACCATCATCCATTACAGGAGTATGAGTGAGTGAGGTGGAACACTCAACTGCCCTAAGCGGGGCAGGGTTAAACACAGAAGACACTGCTTGGAAGCAACTACCAACAGACCGACTGAGGCAGGCCGTCACAGTAATGTTTAAACAATGGCAAGAGAAATGGCAGCTGATACTTACTCCTCAGCCCCTGGCTCAGCTACACTACTGCTCACTGGCTCCCTCCTAACTCCCCAAGTGGAAGCAGCATCTCTCCTGCTGTTCCCACAGAACTGTTCTCAGATCAAAGGTTTGGAAGCACTTTGAAGACTGCAACCCCTTTAGAAACACCAGGTTGATCTCTTTCAAATCTCTGAGGACTATCTATACTCTGAGCTGACTCATTTCTCTTCCTTTCAGTTTCCTTAAAAAAAAAAATCAAACTTTGGAAACACTGGGAACAACAACTCTTTTTTTGCTTGTTTTTTGAGACAGGGTTTCTCTATGTAACTCTGGCTGTCCTGGAACTCACTCTGTAGCCCAGGCTGGCCTCCAACTCACAGAGATCCGCCTGCCTCTGCATCCCGAGTGCTGGGATTAAAGGCGTGCACCACCGCAGTCAGCAGAACAACCCTTAAAAAACCCCATTTTACAGAGGATTCTGAAGTGTAAGGTTCAGTCAGGAGCGCGCACACAACACACACACACACACACACACACACACACACACACTCAGGAGCGCAAGCAACTGCTCACTGTTTTCTTCCATGTGGTTTCCAGAGCCAGACATAGAATACTGTCTGTTAGAAAACAGCAATGAGTTCCTGAGGGGTACTTTATAAAGGTGTTCAAAGTCATCTTTTCAGATGCAAACTAAATCGTGTGTGTGTGTGTGTGTGTGTGTGTGTGTGTGTGTGTGTGTGTGCGCGCGCGCGCGCGCGCACAACGTAAGCCCCTACCTGGTATTTAGCCCTGCACCAGACACAGACATACCAGGGGCCCAATTTGTCCAAAGACTGAAATTTCTACACATTTTGTTTATTGTCCTGCCCAGATCTAATGTGAATACATGACGTAGAAATATACACCCACTGTACTGGTGTTTGAACTTAGGATGAGAGCAGGGGATGTGAGCCTGTGCACCACTTGAAACAGGCTACACAACTGATGTACACCAAAGGCAAAACCAGTAAGCCAGGTGGTGGCGCACGCCTTTAATCCCAGCCCCTTGGAAGGCAGAGGCAGACGGATCTCTTGAGAGTTCAAGGCCAGCCTGGTTTACCCAGTGAGTTCCAGGACAGGCTCCAAAGTTACACAGAGACATCCTGTCTGGAAAAACAAAAAACCAAACAACAACAATAATAATAAATAAATAAAAAGAAAGAAATGGTCAGTGAAAATTATAATTGGCACACAGACCTCTAAATTCTGATCTTGCTTTTCTGCACTCAGGCTTGAGTGTCCCCCACAAGACACACACACACACACACACACACACACACACACACACACACACACACACACACACACACAAATGTAGAGCACCACCTGATCTGAGAACATAGAACACAGGCCCCAAGGTCAGCCACCTGGGGTCAAACTCTGCTTTGATGTTTAATATGTGACCCAAGGCAAATCACTCATTTTTCCCTAGTCTTCAGTTTCTATACCTGTGAAATGGGTCAACCACAGTGCCTGCTTCATAGATGTGCTAAAAATATATAATAGGTAAAATAAATGTTTTCAGCACCAAACTGCCACTTAACCAATGCTGCCTCAGCAGAATGGGTACAAAACTCTTATTACAACAAATAGAGGCACTGAGGCCCCAAGACAGCACCCGCCATCTGCGTTTTGGTGGTCACCCCGAAGCCACTGCTCCCCTAGGGTTCTGACCAATTCTGTCACTGATCTGTCTGTCATCTTTGCATGACCGATGTCAGACTAGTCAGCTATAACCTAGAGCCTTCCTTCTCACTATCTCTACTGTCTCTCTCTGCAAGTCCCTTCAGGTCATCACACAGGAGCCCCCCTCCAGCCGTCATCTAGCGCCGCGTCTACTGTACGGTGAAGAAGTGGGGGGGCCACACTTGCTCACCACCAGACCAGATAATGAGATCCTGCCAGGAGCCAGAGGGCCAGCATGGCTGCATTTCAATGCCTTTACACTCTTCCTTTGAAAAAGAACAGCCCACACAAAGTACTGATAGCAGCCGAGTGAGTGGAGATGGATGCTGTGTGGCAGGGTGTCAGTAACCACTGAAAGATGAACACTAATATCACGGGGTTTATTCCCATATTTCCTTACTTTGCTTACAATTGAGATTTTCCAAAGCAAGTGGCTTTCCATAAATAACACGGTACGGGGGAAAGGGAGTTCCACGATCTCACAGACCAGAGAGGATGAAGCAACAGTCAAGCACTTAGTGAAACCACGTTCTCGTCATTGTCGGCTGACAGTATTTGGAATAACCACAACCATTCTTACAAGTACTATAGAAACAGAATGAGAAGGCGGCACATATACATATTGAGGATGGTAGCTAGTTCTCTGATAGTGGCTAACTTGCACCCAACACACACACACACACACACACACACACACACACACACACACACACCCTGTCCCCTCTAAGCAATTTGGTCACCTTTTTGGAATGCAGATATGGAGGTGTTGATTTTTCTAAGAAAGCAAGTTTCATTTTTCATTAGGACTGGTTTAAGGAACTGAATTGCAAGCTATCAAGACCTCAGTTTTTAAGTCCTTATATCCAAGATTCCTGTACCTTCCCTGGGCTGAGGTACACTTCCACATTCAACCCTAAAAAAGGACTTCACAGAAAAAAGTCTAAGACTGCACCAGCTACCTGACTGATGCTTTTGTGGCTGGAATTAAGGAGATCAAGACCTATGATCTTGAATCTGAAAGGAAAAAGGCCCTAAACATAAACCCAGTGCTTCAGATTGTCTACCCATCCACTAATGCTACCAGAGCAGGTAGGACCAGCTCTACAGGAAGACGGCTAAGTCTAAGAACAATTAGTTACGACTGCGTCTTTCCTCAAGGAAGTTACATTCCCAGGAGAAGGCAGACACAGACAAGCTACTCAGAGGACTAGGGTGTAACCAAACCCAGCAGAGGCAAAATCAGAGCGATCAGAGTGGAGACAGGGAAGTTTGCTGTGTGGGCAAGGTGAGTGTAAGGGTGGCAAGGGACCAGGAGCCAGAGGATTCCAGATAGCACATGATAGCCAGAAATGGGCAGAGAGGAGTCAAGCTTTTGGAATGGAGGGAGTCCCACTTCCGAAAATACAGGTAGCAGTCTTTCATTCTACAAGAGACAACTCCAACTCCTATCAGATCTAGATTCCAATTGTTTGGGGTGTTAATTAACTTTGAAGTTCTCTGGCAAATGTAAAGTTAAGAAGCTAACTCAAAACTAAGAATGGACTTGAGAAGAAGCTTGTGAAAGTCCCAAGAAACACTTGTCCCACTTTCAGTTCAGAGGGGAAATAGGAAGACAGGCAGGCAGCCAGCACTGTGGAAATGAAAATGTTATCCTTCACCATCCTTAATCCTGTGGGTCTCTGGCACTTCACACATCAAAAGATCAAGAGTACACCAGGCCAGGCCGGGAGGAGGAGGGCTTTTCCAAATGGATCCAGTGGAAGCCAGCAAGCATGCAGTCATGGAGACTGCTGTCAAAGCTGCAACGCACAGCCAGCATTGCACAAACAAAAAGGTGAGCACAGAGAACCTTCCAGGGCTTCATGGAGCTCAATGGGACAAGGGAAACCAGTGACGGCTCCCCAGACAGACAAGCTAGGTAGACAGAACACACACAATCTGATTCCAAGAAGTTCTCTCCCAAACAAAAAGAGGCCAGCAATGAGTGAACTGTCCTTCAGCACTGGTCTCTTCTGGACCTGCAGAAACACCAACCACAGAGACCCTGGAAGGAGAAAACGGACTGAAGAGAGCTCCTGCAGGGTTACCCTGGCAAGGACAGTGATAGAAGCATGCGGATTCCAGCAAAAACGGCAACTCTTTTGTTTTAACTTTTTAAATTTACATTCACCCATTCATGTGCTGTGTGTTGCCGGAGGGTGGGCATCTCGTAGGACTTCTCTCCTTGCACTGTGCAGGTTCCAGTGCTCAAACTTAAGTTGTCAGGCTTGGTGGCATGTACTTTCACCTACTGAGTCATCTTGCTGTCCCCAAAGTGACAACTCGTTCATGTGTTATCTTGGGCAGAGTTTCTATTGCTGCAACAAAACACCATAGTAAATTGGGGATGAAAGGGTTTATTTGGTTGACAATTCCACATGGCTGTTCATCATCAAAAGAAGTCAAGACAAGGCAGGAACCTAGAGACGGGAACTGATACAGAGGTCACGGAGAGATGCTGTTTACTTGCTTGCCCCTCATGGCTTGCTCAGCCTGCTTTCTTATAGAACCCAGGACTTCCAGCCCAGGGATGGCACCACCCACAATGGGCTGGGCCCTCCCTCATCAATCACTAATAAGAAAAAATGCCCTGCAGCTGAATCTTAAGGAGGCCATTTCTCAACTGAGGTTCTCTCTTTTCAAATGATGCTAGTTTGTGTCAAGTTAATCTAAGACTAGCCAGCATAGGTGGTTTGGTTTTCTTTTCCTGTTTGTTTTCAATAGATCCCTTTCTTAATTTTCAAACTTAGCTCTAATCCAGACTGCTCCTGAATTCCACATGTGTGCTCTACTGCTTCTTCTCCATCTCCACTCCATGTCTGATGGGCACCTCAAACTCAGACGCCCAACAGCACACTCCTATATAAACCTACCGCCCTAGCCCTAGCCCTAGCCTCCAGCTCCAGAGAAACAAGGGCAGCTTGCCTACCCCTCAAGCCTCATCCCAGTACCTATGTGTACATTTATTCATCTATTTACTTGAGACAGGATGTAGCCTAAGCTGGCCTTGGACTTGTGAGTCTCCTGCCTCTGCTCCACGTGCCGGGATGCCAGCAAGAGCTGGGATTACAGGAGTGTATCCCCCCTGGCTCCTGCTATCATTTCTGACATTACCATTCTCCATTCTGCATCAGCAGGTACTGCTGGCTTTACCTTTAAAATACACCCAAACTTCGAGTATACTACCTCATCACTCCCACCTGAGACACTCCAGTCAAGTTCTCACTGGTCTTTCTTTTCTAGTGGTGCAGCAGCCCCCCCTTCCCACCCCCATCCTGGAACCTTATCAAGAGCACACCCCTAAAGGGCTAACACCTACATCAAATCACATCACATCTCTATCCAAAGCCCTTCCACAACTTCCAGGTCCTGCAGGGGTCCTCGTCTATTGTCTTCCTCCTTGGAACCCTTGACTTTCCCTTCCCAGCCATTCTGACTTCCTTGATACCCTGCATGTGCCAGGCACACTCCAACCCTGGACCTCTCAGCCCTCTCCTACATACAACTCTCCCTCTAACTGCTTCAGGCCACATGTCCCTCTTGAGACGAAGCAAACCCTAGCCACCCTTCTCTAATGGTCGCCACAGCCCCTCTCCAGTCCTCGAAGCAGTGTGCCGAGCTGGTTTTTCTACAACACTTTCTGTGCTCTACTGCGTGGCCATCATTATCATGAGCAGTGTTTGCCATCAGCACTTGTGAACAGAAACATCTCCAGGCCAGGATTTGCTTTGTTTAGTCAGAATGCCAGGCTCACAGAGGACACTTAACACACCTGTCAGTAAGCAGACCCAACAGGATGTGAGGTGAGCCACAAGGGGGTGGGTGTTTGAGAATTCAAAATCCTTGCAGCAGTTCAGTCCAGGTGACTAGAGGGGCAAGATGGGAGCACAGGTGTGTGCCGTGCAGTGGTGCCAGTCGGAGAAGATAAAGTGAGCAAAGGGATCACGAGGCAGGCTGCTCAACAGTGCCTGCCCATCACACGCTACTGAAACTGTACGGGCTGCCATAGGCGGGCGACACACAAGAACAGGGTCAACACATATTCACCGACGCCTAAGACCAAGGCCACAATGAGCCTTAAAACCAGCAAAATTGCGCATCTAATGTGTAACAGCTGAGTATGGTGGCTTATACTCAGAGGCTGAGGGATGCCAGGCCAGCCTGGACTAGAGAGAGACCCTATCTTCAAACAACCAAGCAGTATACATACTTCAAAACACAATGTCAAGTCTGTCACACTACAGTGACACACTTCCCATGCTTCTCCACCCAGGTGAACAATTGCAGCAAACGTCAGGGAAAGGATGATAGCTAAAATCCAGTCATTTTGCAGGTCCTCCACTGCCTACTTCACAAGCTTACAAGTCCCAGTGTCCTAAGGTTTAGATCACACACCCTCACACCAGTCTTGGGATCGCCAACTCAAACGTGGCATGCCAGACCGTTCTGTTGCAGCTGTATGAGAAGCACTAGAACGCCAAGAGAACCACACAGAGTCATGACTGACCCAGGACTGGAGAGAGACCTCTAGAGAGCAGACAGGAGGCAGGGCTGTAATGGGGAAGAGGTGGCAGATCAGGAAAATGGTTGACTGCTCGGATACATGATGAAGGCGGAAAGGCGCCAAAGGGCTCTCCAGGCTCAAAACAAGGGTGGGCCTTCTTTACGGAACACTGAGCCTAGGTACAAGAAAAGGCCAGCGGGTGCCACCTGAGAGTGGGAACCCTCAGCTGCAGGAACCCAGGATGATCTGAGCGACACACCCATTACAGCCCAAACTCTTAGCCCTCTGTAAGCTTATTTTTAGCTCAGTATGTTCCTAATCTCGTAGAAAAACTAACGTCTTCCATTAACTCCAAGTCGCTATGTTCATTTCTTAACTTACTTCATCTAGCCTAATTATAATATAAAAAGTGCACAGAAGCACATTAGCATGTGAATAGTCTTTTCCTAACAGGTATATAAAAATTACAATAGTACGTGCTGGGAGAGATCCCACAGCACAAGAGAGGGCTTGCTGCTCAAGCTCTACCCGCCCAGTTCAATCCCCTGGAACACACATCACGGTGGAGGCAAGAACCCACTCCACACAGCTGTCCTCTGCCATCCACCCACATGCAGTGGCACATATACTAACATATACATAATAATAAGAAGACTGGTCTTGTTCTGGCACCGTGGACCTTTACAGTCAGTCAGTACTGCTATCACTGCACAGTTTGGCTGCATCTAGGACAATCACTAGAGTCAACTGGGGCTAAGCTGGAACTCTCTTCTGAGTTCCAACCCTAACACTACAGTGGCAGCCAGCAGTCACACTTCCCATCTGTAAGCTCATTCTCTGATGGATATATTCTGAATATAGGTCTGCTTTCCACTCTTCCCCCAAAGCAACTGCCCATACTTCACTCTAAGCATTTAGAATGTCAGGTGAAGCAGCACGCAGGGGTTCTTTGTGTTCCTTTTTGTTTGAAGATATAAGCAGTCCTGTGCTGAGAGGCAGCGGCTCAGTGTGTAACTGATACTCAGCTAACTGTCGCCTGAGCCCTGGGCTTGAGCAAGCCAGACTTCCTGGAAACAGGTTTCCAGTTTCACCATGGTGCCACGGCCCTTTAGTTCTACAGTGAATCAATATCATGGAACTTATCAATGAGCTCTGTTACACAGCCTTGAAAACACTCCCTGAATAGAAGGTGCAAGGCATTATGGGGACATTCATATTTTAAAAGGAAACATGATTCAAGTCCCATGGCCAACTTCAGGAAATGGGCAAGTGACTGCCTATGGTTGTCCCTGTAGCAAAAAGACAGCTAGAAGGTTATAAATGGCTAGAAGAGCCAAGGTTTCACTCCTGTCCTGACATCCCCCAAAGCCTGACTCCTGCTGCATCTGAGAGGGCTCCCTTGTGGCTGCAGCAATACAAAGGACAGCCTGCAAAGTGACTGAAGGTATTGGGTTACAGGTAAGGCTTCTGCTCCTGGAAAGGGCTCCTTTGAGAATATAAACACCTTGGTAGGAGCACAATGCCACTGCACACTATCCTCCAAAGCAACAAATCCTGAGCCCCCCTCTCTCTCTCCTCAGCTCTAAGCACACACCAAAGTGAGGCTCCACTTGGACAGCTCCTTACAGACAGGATGGGGGAATAGCCACCAGTGGGAGTGGTCTCCACTATCACCTGATACAGCAGCTCCAACAGTTCTATCAACAATCCCCAGCAACGGCATCTCATTCTTGTGCCTCACTGTCTCACTGTGGGGAGGTTGCATCAGGACCTGGCGCAGGTATTATCATTTACACAGCATTATCACTTATGCTACTCAAGGGAGGCTGGAGAGAGCCACAGCATCTGAATGGCATCAAGCAAACTTGTAAGTGGAACAGCCAAGACCTAAATCCAAGTCTGTTATTCTAAAGTCTGTTTCCTTCATCACAAAACACCTGAAAGCTCAGGCTGGCAGGAATGTGCCTTTCCAGGCTACCCATGAAAACAACCCTGCTTGTGTGATTCTGACAGACACTGGAAACCAGTTCCAGCTGTCAATCTCCTAAATGAAGAAATAAACCACTGGACCACCTCACGCTGGGGACCTTTAGCCCAAGCCACACAAGCCCACCTGCACTGTGTAGCTTCTGTCCTCATCCCTCTCCTGCCTTCTCTGCCCTACAATCTGTTCTGTTCACACCCACACAGCAGGCTCTTCCAGCAAACCCCCAGTGTCACCCGGTGTCTGTGGGAAGCGCCCATTTTCCTTGGCTGTTCACTACCATCACTCCAAGGTTTCCGTCAGGTGCCCACACATGAAGTCACTGAAGAACAGTGACATTACTGCCCCACTGACCAGGTTTAAGGAATTAACTGTGCTCCGTTCTTCAAGGCCAAGATTCTATGTCACACCCCCAGGAATGGAAAGCAGGGCCCACGAGGAGCAGGACAGTAAATGTGAAGGAAGCACTGGCACGGTGGAGCTATGCATCTGCTCTTCCCAAGACCAGCGCTGAACCTTAATTCCCGCTGTACCAGAGTCAGGAGGATGGACCTTCAGGAGGGGATGGAGCAAGATGGCCCCACCCCCGTGAAAGGAAGGATGCCTTCTGTAAGAGTGGCTTATCGTAAAAGGACCCTTTCTATGCTGAATAGGATAGAGAAACCACAGGGAATAGGAGATAAGGGTAGGTAGGGTTCAGAAACACTCTTTATAGGAAAGGGCACTGTAAGCAAGCACAAGATAGTGCTGCATAAATAAAGCCCCACCCACCCACCCAACTCTAGCCTGTGAGAAGCCTTCCTCCCCCTAAAGATGGCCAGCATTAAGATAATGCAATGTAAATAAAGCCCTATCCACCCACCCAACTCTAGCCCATGGAAAAGCCTTCCTGGAAGCCAAGGCAGGGTCCTCAGCACACCACAGAACCTGGTGGTGCCTTGATCTTAGACTTCCCAGGCTGCAGAATGAAAAGGAAGACATTACTCTTCTTTATAAATTACCTATTGCTACTACAACAGCACAAAGGGACAAAGTGATAGAGTGAGTGAGTTGCAGTGCTGAATTGGAACTACCTGCCAAATCCAAAAGGTCTGACCTATCTACTGTCCATAAATCCTACCTTTTCATAAAAATCAAGGGGCCCGTTACTTAGAACACACCGTACCAAAAAAAAAAAAAAAAAAAAGTCACCGTGTGGTGGGGAGTGGAAGAGACCTCCGGCTTCAGTAAGGGGTTAGCAAAGCCAATGCAGACAAGAAAGCTATGATCAAGTGAACTCTGCAATCTCCAAAGCCAGACTTGAGAGTCTCCCCTGGGAGATGTCTGCTAAACAGAGAAGTTCAAGGTGAAGGGAGAAGAGAGGAGGCAGAGGTAGCAAAAGGACCCTAAGGGTAAGGTCTGAGTAGACTCAGGACAGCCAGCCAACCTTCTTCCAGACTTGAAGACTGAACGTTAGTTAGAGGAGGAGTCTTCAAGAATTTCCTAAGTCAAATGCTGAGAGAAGAGCAGGCCCATGCAGGAGTTACACATTATTAGAGAAAACAGCATTTCTCCTGCAACTGGATCACAGCAGAAGTTCAAGGTCCATCGGACAGAACCAGTCAGCAGGTTTCCCTGGGATGAGGCAAGAACTCAGACTCGGTTCCCTGAAGAGGCAAAGCAGGAAACCCAACAGCCAACTGTGGGGAGAAGGAGGGAGCAGCCAGAGGGGGAGCTCTGTGCAGACAGGCAGGCAGACCCCGACCCTGACTTTCAGGCTGCCTTGCCTGAACACATCTGCTCTGAGGAGGAGCCACCTTCTTCTAAGGGGAGTCTCCCACTGCTCTCGGAACTAGAGCTAGCACGGACAGCTGGCCCTCTAGGTCCACAAGTTTCACACCTTCGATGATTCACCATCGAAGTATCGAAAATACAAACTGTGTGTGTACTGAACGAGACCTTTGCCTGGTCATTATTTCCCGAATTCAACAACTATTTACATGGCATTTACATTTCATTAGATATTACAAGCAATCTAGAGATGATTTAAAGGACGCACGTGGGTTATATGCAAATTCTGTGCCATTTTCTACTAAGAACTTGAGCTGTGGATTTTTGTATCCACGGGGTCCTGGAAACAGCCTCCCATGGATACCAGGAGACAAGTACATTTCCTTTCCATAAATACTACTCTGCTTTCTCCTCCTATCAAGCAGTGCTCAAAGCAGGTTCTGTCTTCGTACTACTGATCAGAATCAAGTGGAAATCCAAGGCTTTTTCCCTTACCGATTCACAGTATTCCTTCTGAGAACAAAGAGGTTACACTACCAACTTCACCACGCTCAGAAAAGGCAACTATGTTACTCTTAAGGACAATGACACCCTGTGAGTGCCAATTTTAAATACTATTCAAAACCAACCGAAGGTGCCTTTCAAGTCCCCACCACCTATGTTAGCACAGCTTTACTGTCTGTCACAGGATTCCCCAAATCACAGATCCTAGGAATGGCAGACATTAAAGTTACCATACAGCATGTGGATACAGGTTCGGCTGCTTCTAAATTCAGTTGTCAGAGAGAGAAGCAGACAGACGATGCCTAATAAATGGTTTGCTGACTGAAATATTGGGTCTTACCAAGGCACAAAAGCTCCTTTCTCACCTCCCCTCTCTGCATCTGCTTTCTCTGTTACCAAATGATTTCCCCTCCACTGTCCTTGCCACCTACATCAAATAGAAGGCTCAGAGGTGACTTCTGTGGAAGACATCAGTAAACCCCACTAACAAACCAAATCACGAATGCCACCGTCTGGGTCTCCAGATCAGAAGACTCAGCTAAATACTCTGCCTACTCTGCACCTCCTTCTTGAGGGTTCCCGCTAAGTCACAATCCCACGTCTACAGTGTGTAATCGCTCTTGCCAAGAGATGTCTCCTTAAAGGGCATGCATAGAGCCTACCTAGATCCACCTAGCCTCACCCTGCCCTGCATACATCAGCCACTTTCTTCCCTCAACTCAAGCACACCACAGGCTCCCACAAGACCCCACGATCTACAGTGTCCTCTCTACAAATGCTTCAAAGCCTGCAGCGGCTGCAATTCACAGTGCACTTGTGATGTCCAGCACAGGCTGCAGAGTTGATGCACCTGCATTCCTGGTGCTCACCATCAGGCTCAAGTTAGTGGCTATTCCCTATGGTCACATGCCAACTTTCTTCTTCCACACTGGGTCACACTTTCTAGCTCCTTCAAACCCTAACTCTCTCCAACACTTTTTTTCAGAAAATATTAAAATCTTTGAAACAATAACCTATTTCTCCAAATAGCACATCCCCCTTTCTGCCTCTGTACCTTTTAAAAAAGGGATTTCCTGCCTTTAGCCATGCAAGTGGCTCTGCACGCTGGGGAGAACTCCAGCTTTCTGTTAACATCACAGTAATAACACATAGGTGCTGCACAGACAGTGGATGAAAACAGAAGACAAACGAGGAATGAGAAGAATCCTTCTTTTGTTCAACCAGACACCACAATGTCAGGAGAACAGCTTGAAAGCGGCTGAGACCACTAGCCAATGCACTGAAAACACCTCACCTCCCTTTGGGTGGACAGTTGGACCCACAGATACTAAACTCTAAAGGTAAAATAAGACCCGACTCTGCAACTTCAAGGCACTGACTCAGTACTCAAGAGTGTACTCACTCAGTATATAAATGAAACACCCTGAACAAATATTTAACCAGGATCTGTATTTTAAGGCCCAGTGCTGGAGTCTGGGAACAGAGAAGACAGGGGCCCTTCCCTCCAGGAACTTTCAACTAAACAGCAGCTGTGACAATGCCATAACAAGCACAAGTCAAGGAGTGAGTACTAGCTGCAAGTGTGTTAGTTACTTTTCATTGCTGTGACAGATACTGGAGTACAGAACTTCAGGTGGATTTACTTTAGCTCACGGTTTCAAAGCCTTCAGTCCATCCAAGTTCAGCTGGCCCTGCTGCTTTTAGGCCTGTGGCAAGGCATGATATAAGGAAGAGAGGCATGAAGGAGGACTGTCCCTCCCCACCCACTGCCACTCCTATGGCAGCCAGGAAACAGGGAGAAGAGAGGAAGAGGCCAGGGCAAGACAAAACCTTCAGAAGCACAGCAGTGAATCAACTCCTCCAATCAGGCTCTCTCCTAGGTTCCCCCATCCCAATAGTCCATCTGACTAAGAACTATAACAGATTAATCTGTTGGCTAAGTCGGGCCTTTGGGATCCCATCACTTCTCCCAAAGCTCTACTTCTGAACACTGTACTGGGGACGAGGCCTTCAACACACGGGCCACAAGATGGGGACACAAAGGATCGCCTAATATAAATAGGATCTTAACATGAAGGGTACATTCAAAATGCCAGCCATGAGCTCAGGAAGGGCGCAGTCCTGTCCCTGGGACACTGGGGCGGCCTAGCTGACTCGTACAACTTATTTCTCAGGGAATAATCTACGGGCCAGGACAGAGACCACCCGGGAGGCAGCAAGCGCTCCAGTCAGTATCTGTGCAGTACGATTAACCAGGAAGTCAGAGGAGGAAAACCACTCACAAAAGACCTTGGTTTTGGAAGAGGGGTTCTGAACCAGCCCAAAAGAACTGGTACTGGGAGTGGAAGATGTCCTTCCATGGCAATGACCTCAACAGAGCTGGGAAGGGGCAGAACTGGCCTTAGCCCAGACACCGTTTCTGAAGGGCCACATAGAGTAAGAGGAAAGACAGGAGTCCAGGCTAAAGGAAGTGGTCGAGGAACCCCGACCAGCCTCGGAATCAGCTAGTGTCTAGATTACCATAAGCCAGACTCACACCTTCTGAGAAATCCACTGACGACAAAAATCAGGTGGAAGCTCTCCAAAGTATCAGTCAGGAGACCTGCTGGTTGGCTGAGATTATCCTCCTGTCAGAATGGGGTGGGCGGATGAAAGCAGTACCCACACAGGCTCTGGGAAATACTCTCCACATTTCACACCCAACACTCTTTTTTTTTTAAGTCAAATAAAACAGAACACATTCTGCTATGCAAAGCACCCGCTTGGGGGAGGGGAGAATGTTTTGTGAAGCATTTGGTTCAGATATGCACAGATGAATGTGTTCGTGAAAGCATGATCAAGATGTAAGACGAACGTCCTGCTGTAGGCAGGCTAATGGCTGGGAAAGCACAGGACAAGAGGACAAGATGTCTTCAAGTTCTGAGATTCTGGGAGGCAGAGGTGGGTGTCACAACTGTCAAATAGAGGCAGGAGGTGATGGTCGTCTCAGCTGCATTGTGGGTTTCAGGCCAGCCTATGATTCATAAAGCCCTGTCTCCAAAACCAGTTTTTTAAGAAACCAAAAACCAAAAACAAAATTCACACTTAATTTAGATATGAGTTCTAGTTATAACATTAAATAGACCACAAGCAAAATTTAGAGATATCATCAGGGAATTCCAATTTTAGCTTACCCCCAAACAATGCTTCTTATATGCAACGAACTGTGGAAGGTAGCTACATCTCACCTGTCACCTATGTGGTAAGACACACACACACACACACACACACACTCAGAGTGAAGGGGCAACCCTACAAAAAAGGCTGTCATTTCCATAAAGACAGGCCCACATAGGAGGAATGTTCTGTAGGAATTTTATAGAAATTCCAAACATCTAGTACCAAAATGTATTTTTAATACCTACACTATGGCAGATTCTAGTAGTTCAAGATTGTGCGACATGTGCTTTTTAAAAATAACTGTGAAGAAAAAAAAACAAACCCATGTGTTTGTATATACGAAAGGCGTGTGTGGGCACAATTACTGAGGTGACAGGACAGCCTTGGAGATCCAGCTCTCTCCTTCTACCTTTGGATTCCACGGTTTCACTCTGGTCACCAGGCTGGCCCTGCAAAGCAGCCTCTACTCACTGAACCATCCAACTAGCCCACGTACTTCTTTCAGGCAAGGTTTTACTATGACCCGGCCAACCTAGAACTCATCCTGTAGCTCAGGCTAGCCTCAAACTTTCAGCAAACCTCCAAGCCTCCGGAGTGCTGAGGCATATCACACACCACCACTCCCTGCTAGTGACGCATACTTTTGAAACCCTTTCCTGAACAGGTGGCATGTAACTACTTGTGGATTCTCAGCCAGTCCATCAGGACATCTGCAGCCTCGTCTACCTACATCATTTTTCAAAAGCTCCACTCCAACTGAGGATATCTCCTCCAAGACCTCAGAAGAATCTGAGCAAGCAACACACAGAGGAGATACGAAGCACTTCTCTATTATACAAGCCATTTTCCCAGAAGCACAAGGGATAATTTATGAACATATGTGCAACACATATGGAAATAAAATCATTACGACTGGCCATGTACTTGAGCCCAGCAAACAGACTTTTCACAAGAATTATACAAAGGTCTCTAACAACAACAGTGCCTATTGTCCTTATTCTGGGGACTCGTTCTTTTGAAGAAATCCAAGCTCATTACAGACAGGACCTCAGGTACAGATGCCACCTGTGCTATAGGGATTAAGTGGGAAAGGTCACAATTACCAAAACAGGTCAGGTCACTTGGCTTTCCCACAAACCAAACATTTGTCTAAGTCCAGAGTAAAACTCAAGAGTTTTTCTGTCTTTTTTTTTTCTTTTTTGATTTTCTTCACCTGCTCTATCCTCAGGCTAATGGCAATTTGTGTCTGGCATGTAAAAGACCCTCAATAAACACTTTCCAGTTCTATGAACGCTAACTCAAGGTCAACAGATTCCCTCAGGCCTATAAGACATCCTGTGCTAGTGGTGGGGCTTTGGGAAGGTGCCAACATCAGCTAACTTCCTGATCTCCTGGTGCCAGCTACTCTGCCCCACCAGGAGGCAAAGTCCTCGCCACACCCGACCCGACCCTGCCTTAACGGCTGTTCAGACATCGCCCCAGGGATACTTTCTACTCGGAAAGTCTTTTAGAGGTCACCGTCTCGCCCCTGCTTTCACAGGCACTGAAAACCCCAAGGTCACTTCCATCAGACCTTTGGAGTCTGAGAGTAGCTCATCGCACAACTCAACCCAAACCAAGTTGGTTTTGCCTTTACGTTAGCACCCCCCACGGCGGCCACGTGCGTTTAACCGGAGCCACAAAGACTCCAGGCCGCGCGGGCCAGTTAAGTCTGAGCTCTCCAGCCCCGAGGGCTGGCGGTTCCGAGCGAATGCTACGATCCCGAAGCACAAGCCCGCACCCCACTCGCAGCTCGGGGCTCACCGGGTGCGCAGCGCCTGCCACGCGGCGTCGATGTCGGCATAGAGGTTCTTCTCGGAGGGCTTGCCGGAGCTCACGCCGTAGCCCGAGTAGTCGTAGGAGAAGATGTTGCAGTTGATGCGCGAGCCCAGGCCGATGTAGAAGCTACACATCTGACCCAAGTCCACGGCGTTGCCGTGCGAGAAGAGCAACGTGTAGCGGCTGGAGGGCGCGCAGCGCACGAACATGCACCCCAGCCGGTTGTCGCGAGCCGTGCGTGAGAAGAAGACCTCGACGGCGTCCAGTTCGCGCTGCGAGTACTGCCAGTCTGCGCGCTCGCTCAGGTGCAGGCTGCAAGCGCCGGGGCCCGCGCCCTCCTCGGCCGCGGCGGGCTGAGCCGCCGGTGCGGGCGCGGGGGTCGCAGCGGGCGCGGGCGCGCGCTGCTCGGGCGCCAGCACCGTGTAGGTGGGTTCGGGCGGCAGGAAGGCCAGCTTGGCGGCGATGCGGCTCGGACAAGGAGGGCAGCAGAAGAGCCAGCACAGCTCGCCCAGCGAGAAACCGTTCATCCTGGGCCGGGCTCGGGCATCGGGGCGGCCTGGAGCCCGCCGCGGGCGGGAGGGAAGCGCAGAGAGCGCAGAGGGCGCGCGCCGGGAGCCGGAGGCCGGCCGAGGAGGCGGAGAGGCCAGGGGCGGGGCCAGGCAGGCGCTACGCGGCGAGCGGGGCGGGTCAGCGGCGGCCCGCAGCCCCGGCGAGGCGCGGACGGCCGGGGCTTGCGCGAGGCACACAAAGCCGGCGGCGGCGGCGGCGGCCATGGCCCGCTCGAGCGCGCCGCCCCGCCCCCGCACGCTGCCGCCACTTCCGGGTTACCGCGCGGCGCGCCCCCACAGGTGGGCGGGGCAACCCATCCGAACGGACGCCCTAGTCCGAAGCAAGACTCCCATATCTGGGCGGGGCTCCCGCCTCTGGGCGGGGATTAGCGCGTCTGGGCGGGGCTGCTCGTTGGAACGCTCTCCGGATCTGAAGCGAGGCTCCTGAATCTGGGCGGGGCTCCCGTGTCTTGGGCGGGGCTTATTTCGTCTTGGGCGGGGCTCTGAAAAAAAGAAAAAAAAGGAGTTGAGGGGCGGAGGGCGGTTGGGATTATCCTGGAATAAAAGAAGATAGGTCTGCAAATACCTAGGGATTCGGTTCTCCAAAACCAACTTCTGTCCTTGTGGGGATTATTGAGAATTTATGGAAAAGAAAATTATTGGGAAAGATAATTGAATGAATTAAAAATGCCTTGTTCTCGTCTATTCAATACTACTTTTTTTTTTTCTTTTGGTTGTTTGAGACAGTTTAGCCTCAGCTGGCTTAGAACTCCTGATGCTCCCCGCCTCCACCACCGAGTGCTGAGATTCCAGACAGTTTGAACAGCCTCTGCCATAACCGTGCCGGACCATCTCGCGCATGATCCCGTGCTGCAGGTGGCTGTTGCGTATGTGTGTATAGCTACACTAGTCTCTCTGTGACCACTATTACAGCAGAGCCTGGTGGTTTTTTACAACAAATGATGTTGATGTGGTCCTTCCTCCCCACCTCACACACCTTACATCCCCCCCTGTGGTGCCAACTGGATACTCCGTATCTATCCTTCATGATGTTAGTTTCTCTCGAATTGTTTTGGCGCCAGTTTTAATCTTGAAAGACAACACCAGTTTTAATTCACTGTGGTCTTGGCATCAGCTTCAAGTGGTTTTTCCAAATAATAATGCTCAGAGCTTTTGAAACCGTGTGAACCGTGGTGTCCACTGGTCAGAGCCTCTGCCCTTCCCCATGGGCATTGGCACCATGCTTCCCATTCTGGGGCAGAGAGGAAGGCATCCCAGGCAGCCAGAGCCCCAACGGGCAGTCACCACTCCAGACCTGTTTCCCTCACAGATGGCCCAAGAAGGATTACAACTTTTTTTAAGCACCCTAATCTAAACTAATTTACCAATACCAAGTTCAGTAGTAACCTTGACTGAGTTTCAAAAGGCCATGTCTTCACTAAATAAATGTTTGAATTATCAAACTGTTCCCAAAGCCTGCCCAAAAAGCCTCTTCAAGTTTGCTGGGCAAAGCTGTTCTCCCCAGAAGGCTTTAGCTTCTGGCCTTGAGTTTCCTTTTTCTCAAAAACTTGGTGAATTGTTACATCTTGTTATATTCTGCCTGCTTGTTTCTCATATTCAGGAGATGTGTGTGTGGTGTTTTTCATGCTGTTGTACCCACTGGGTCAGGTGCCAGAGCTACAAAAGATAAGACAATCTCTGCCACAGTCAGGAAGCTCAGAGAAGATTAAAAACAGCTTTGCACGTGCATTAAACAAACTATTAACTCAGAAATGGTGACAGGAGGGTCAGAAGTTCAAGGTCATGCTCAAATACATAGTGAGCTGAGGCCAGACTGGGCAATGAGACTAAATAAATGAATGAATAAATAATGGATTTGGGGGCTGGAACTCAGGTCCTCAGACTTGAAATCATGCAGCTTTACTCACTGAGCTGTCTTGCAGACTCAGGCAATGGTTTCAGGTTCCAACTTGGTGGTGGTATTTCTGTGAGGAACAGATGTGTCATACGTTTCATGCAAATCTAATGCAGAACAAGAATAGAGGACTCTGAGAGCTGAAAAGAGAAGCATCCACTCTCCTCTTGGTCAGTCTTTCTCCAGCCTCCCTCCTCCCACCTAACAGAATGGACTAGCACAGAGCTCACGAAAGGACAGCTAATGATTCTTAAGTCCACATCTTTGTACCGCCAATGGAAAGGACAGCAATCAATTCCCGAGGTTCTGGTGGCAATCCTTAGACTGTTGGGAAACTTCAAGTTGTTTATTTAGTTTAGTCTCTGTCTCCTTCCGAAAAGGACTTGTGTGATATGATTTAGTACATTACTGATAACTAAATAAAAAGCCTAAATTTTTGGATCATTTTAAGAGACTATACAGAGAAAGACTTCCTGGAAAAGTAAGCTCATTCATATTTATGTGAATATTCAACTTAAACCTTTACGTTGTATGCCATAGAGAGCAAGCCTTGCTCACCCATACCACATAGAGCTGAGATTAGAGTTTATGTCGTTCTCCAAGATGAGATGTGCTGCCCAAGGATTGACAAGTTCAGTATCTCAGCACATTTGGCGTGTAAAAAAAAAAATCTTCAGCAAACACTTTCTGGTTCTTTGGATGCTAACCTCTCTGTACCGCCATCTTCAGGTCTGAACAGCCCAAGGTGAGACTGTGTGCATATTGAGCTGGGGGAGTTTAGCATCCACCAAGGAGAAAAGCTGTATGTACCCTATAAGATGCAAGGGCCACTGTAACTGCTGTCTAATTTGACCTTAAAGAACCCCCGTGTGATTCTTAACTGTTCTAGCAGAATAAGGTCTAACTTTGAATTCAGGTCAGCAAATGTATTTATTGGGTCCTTAGCATGAGTCAGGCCACGAATTGACCTGGGACATGTGAAGGAAAACGTTCATGTCCCAGCCAAGTGTAAGGATTGTTCATTGCCACTGCTGCTGAACCAACTCTATCCCCACCCACCAGCTGGGGCTAACAAGCTAAACAACACGTAATGTAGCTGAAGGCTTTGGTTTCTACAATTTAATAGTAGAAACATTTATGTTTTTGACATTGTCTTTCGTGTTAGTCTTCTACGTGCTGAGTTGCTGAAGATTGACTTGATTTTTAAAAGCAAAACCAGCTAGGCAGTGGTGGTGCACGCCTTTAATCCCAGCACTTGGGAGGCAGAGCCAAGTGGATCTCTGTGAGTTCAAGGCCAGCCTGGGCTATAGAGAGTTTCAGGAAAGGCAAAAAGCTACACAGAGAAACCCTGTCTCTAAAATCAATGTGTATTTTGTTCATCATTGTTCTCCCTATGACAAGCATGGACAGAGTGCTTCAAAATGTTAATTAAGTTGCTAATGAATGAATTATTTGGTGAATAACTCTATAGACCAAGTCTGTTCCTTTTGGTATAAACAGTATTAATGAAATGTGACCTGGAGGAAGAGCAGTCCTGCTAACATCACACTTGATGGGCAGTGTCCATGTGCTCTGTAGCTTAACTGTGCAGCCACCCCACCTTCCTGGAAGGCAAAGCGCAGATTTTGACCTCAGTAACGAAGTTTACAATGAAGACAGTCACCCAGCCTCCCTTGATATAAGGAGAGCCACACGACGTGAACCTGCTCAGTAGTAAAAAAAACATCCTGAGGGTCTTCCAGAAATACATTCTTTCTCTTCAGGACTGTGAGCAAGTCGGAGTGAAACAGAGTCTCCGGGAGGACAGATAAGAGAGGGGCCATGACTAGGTAATAAAGATGGTGAGCTTCCAAGGTGGCCGGCTTCTTCCTCATCCTCCTCTCCTGAGACAAAAGCCTGGCATATTAAAAACTCCTGCCAGCAGGCCCTCTGCTGAGGGACTGGCCCAACAAGTTCCAGACTGGATCAGGACATGTTACACAACAGTTGTGGGTGAACCATCCTATCTTTCTCCAAACAGACCAACCCTAAATCAGAGGGGCGGGGGAGGGGGGGACTCTTCAGAGACTTAGAAAACCCCAACCCTCTAGAAGAGACCAGATTTCTCAGCTTTCTGTGGCCCCCTCTGCTTGGTGCGCCTGCTGCATGGATGTTTCCTCACCACCCCACCCCCCATAAACACCTTTCTTGAGCTGTTGACTTTGTAAGCGCCTGTTTGCTGTGTTCAAGATTTCTCCACTGCTACCTGTCTCAATTGAGATGTTTTAATTCTTCATCTGGCAGACAAAATGAAACAGATCAAGACCCTTACACGGTATCACTGGGGTTTGAATGCAGAACCTTGTGTATGCTGGACTCAGTGGTAGAACCACTAAGCCACATTCCCAGCCCAGAGCCAGACTCAGCATCCCCCACCCCAACTTTTTTTTTCACTTGGGTGACAGGCTCTGTTGCTAGAACTATAGCAACTAAGAGATCGAATTTCATACTGAAAGATGGTGGTGTTACAGGGAACCCACCAGAGATGACCACTCAAACATAGTTTATAGGCAATTGAAAGTCTTTATTCCAGCTGGCTGGGACTACATTCAGGGACCCAAGAATAGCTCCAAACCTTTAGAGCAAAAGGCTTTTAAAGGCAAAAATCACATCCTAGTATCTGACTTTGCAGCTTCAAGGGAAGGTTTTTGCACAAGCAGGCAGTTTAACAGAAGCTAAGTTAGCTGGGACATCTTAATCTTGGGTTCCTAGAATAGAGCTGAATAATTTTTCATGGGATTCTCCATCAAAATCAAATTCCAGTTAACCCTGAAGTGCCCGAAGGAAGACTACAAGGTGGAGAACCCTCTGTACTCTCTTGTCCTGTCACATTTCTCACCGACTCCATGGGCATGAGTCAAATCATTTATTTCTCTGTTCTAGAGGGGGGCATAGTTGGTCCTAAGGACCAGTAGCTTAACTGAGTTTATCCTCTATTTGAAGTAGTTGGCCGTGCAGTTGAGGATGCTGGGTTCCACCATTAGCCCAATCAGAATAAGAATCAACAGTCTGACTAACACTGACAGCAAGGTGGTCAGCCGTGGGGCTCAGGTAAACAGAGACTGATGCCAAGTATCTGATCTGTGTGTCCTTTCTTTACTTTGAGGTTCTCTCTGACCATGGCTAGGTTTTCCCTAACTACCACTGATTGGTTGGCATAGAAATAGCAGGTTTCTCCTAAGGCCATGCAAAGTCCTCACTGTTTCATAAAAGGTCTAACCTCCTTCAGTTCTATAGGACTATCTGTGAGGGAGTCAATTTGGTTCTCCAAATTCTATTTCCAGCCTGGAAATAGAATTCTTCAAATGACATAGGTCTAAGTCTGTCTGGGAACTGAGTTCTCTAAAGTTCTGGTTCCCAACAATCAAGGCTGAGGTGCTTATGGCAGGTGCACCAGCTATTCCTGCCCCTACTAGGATCAAGAAAAGAACTGGGGCCATTGACCTTCATTAACACTGAGTCAAGGCCATTATGAGCTCTCCTCTCTTCTCCATTATGAGCAGGTATGTGGGTGATAACATAGTCCAGTATACATAGAGTAGGAGTATGACTTCCTTGTGAGTCAGAGGAGGCACTTAGTCAAATCATTAGACAAGCAAGCCAAGTAATTTGAGGACATGATGCAGGTAACTTGTCCTTGGCAGTACGACTCAGCATTGGCAGGGCATGCATAAAATTGTAATCCCTAAAGGTCTTTTTCTAGCCAACCTTTCCCACAACCTGATTTACTGATCCTCATCCTTCTCCCATATTTTTCCACACCTGGAAAGGACATAAAAGAACAGAGATCCACCAAAAGACAAAGTGTTTTCATCCCTGACTTTTCTGAATGCCCATGTCCAGATTTGGGGCTGATGGGGAATGTGTATCACAGGTTAGTAAATTCTAGCCAGTCTTATCTCTAAGGGGTCTGAAGTTCAAGTGACAATTCATCTATCATCACCAGCAGCCTTTTTTTTTCAAGGGATGACACCAGCTTTGACAGCAATTGGAGTGATGAGGATGATGGGGTAGGGTGCCTTCCAGACGGGTTCCAGGGTCCAGGCAGGGATCTTCTTTATCCAAACCAAGTCTTCTGGATGGAACTGGTGAGTGGATCCAGAGGTGGGAGATGGCAGGATTTCCTTCATAGTCTGGTCAATGGCCTGGTAAGCTTCCTGAAAAGCCTGATATGACTTGAGAAAGGATTGGTTAGACATTTCTGCCTGGGGAATGTCTTGGAGTTCAGGGAGGATGTACGGTAATATATTGTACCCTAATAAAATTTGCCTGAAGATCAGAGAACAGAACAAGCCACTAGACTAAACATAAATGCCAGGCAGTGGTGGCACACACCTTTAATCCCAGCACTCAGGAGGCAGAGATCTGTCTGGATCTCTGTAAGTTCAAAGCCACCCTGGAATGAGATTGACTCAGTCTAGGAGAGAAACAGAGCCAGGCAGTGATGGCACAGGCCTTTAATCCCAGCTCTAAGTGATGGCTGGGCAGAGAACGGTATAAAAGGTGTGAGGAGACAGGAACTGGAGCCTTTCAGGCTGAGAAATCCTAGAGGTAAGATGTGGCAGTGGTTTGTTCCTTTGTCTCTCTGATCTTTCAGCATTTACCCCAATATCAGGCTCCAGGTTTTCTATTGATAAGACCTTTTAAGATTCAAGCTACAAGGATGGAAGATTCTGGTAGTTTGAATAAGGATGGCTCTCATAGGCTCATGAATCTGAATGCTTAGTCAAAGGGGAGTGGCACTACTTAGAAGAATTAGAAAGTATATGGCCTTGTTGGGGTAGATGTGGCCTTGGTGGAGGAAGTATGTCCTTGCTGGTGGGTTTTGAGGCTTCAGAAGCCCAAGCCATGCCCAATGGCTCACTCTCTTCCTCCTGCCTGAAGACCCAGATGTAGAACTCTCAACTTCTCCAGCACCGTGTCTGCCTATGTACCACCATGTTCCTCACTATGGTGATAACAGATTAAACCTCTGAACTGTAAACCAGTCCCAATTAAATGCTTTTTTTAAAAATAAGAGTTGCCATGGTTATGGTGTCTCTTCCCAGCAACAGAACACTGTTGAAGACAGGGGTGGTCTTCTAAATACAATTTCAAAAGGAGTAAGCCCCCTCCCAGTAAAGAGTATATCGGGCCCTGAAAAGGGTAAAGCGGAGGAGGTTGACCCAATTTTTTCACCAGTTTCCAGGACCAAGTTGTTCAGAATCTCCTTAAGAGTTCTAGTCATCCTGTCTATCTAGCCTGAGCTCTGTGGTCTATATGCACAGTGTAATTTCTAATTAACACTTAATACCTTTGACAGATTTTGAGACATTTTGGTCATGAAGGCTGAGCCATTGTTGTACCCCAAAGCTAGGGGCAGTCCAAATGCAGGAACTACTTCCTGAAGAAGTTTCTTAATAACTATTGGAGCAGTGTCTTTTCAGGTGGAGTAAGTCTTCACCCATCCCGAGAAGGTGTCTACAAACACCAGCAAATATTTATAGCCTAAAACAGTAGGACAGATTTCAGTAAAATCCAACTCCCAATGTTCCCCACACTGCTTTCCTCAAGCCTGGATTCCTTGTGGGGTTTACCTGAACACAGATGGCACATCTAAAAGTGTTGTCTTTAATGAGGCTTTCCAAATTTGGAACATAATACCTGGTCTGAGGAGTTCAGCAGTGTCTGTGGCTCCTAAGTATGTGGCTTGGTAGAGGTCCAGTTACCTTCTCAGACTCATGAGAAGGATGGGTATGCATCTGGCAGCATCCACCATGCTTGTTTTTCCTGTGTGGCTGGTCTTGTTTCTCTGTCAGTCTTGCCCTGGGGTGCATTTCAGGCAGTCAAGTAAACTGGGCTCCAGCAGGGCTATCAAGACTTGGAGAGAACCCACTGGTTCTAGGGCCACTTCCTAAGTGGCCAAGTCAGCCACACTCTTGCCTCTGCCTTCTGGGAGAATCACTTTTTTGGTGTCCTTTGCAATGGACAATGTACACCCTCTTGGGTAGCCAGATAGCTTCCAATAGAACTAAGATTTCTTCTCTACTTTTGATTTCTTTTCCTGTTGAGGTTAGCAATCCTCTTTCCCTGTATAGAGCCCATGGACATGGGCCATGGAGAAAACATATCAACTATCAGAATATATGGTCATAGCCTTGTCTTTCCCCCAACCCAGAGAGTTTTAATCAAACTTAAAAGCTCAGCTTCTTGAGCTGAGGTTCGCCCATTAAAGATTGTGCCCAGATAATCTTATTTTGTGTCACCACTGATACCCCTGCATATCTGATCTTGTTTTGGGGCAAAACTCCTCCCATCTGTGAAAAATACCTCATCTGGTGTTGCCAACATGACACCAGTCAGATCATGCCTGACAGACTGGTTCAGGTCAGTCACTTCAAGACAGTCATACAGTGGATCCATGGGGTCTTATTTGGCAGGAGACTGGTGGGGTTGAGGGCTAACATCTTGTGACCAAATGCAGGGGGCATCCAGAAGCAGAACTTGGTATTAGGACACCCAGGCATTAGACACACTGCCATTAGAGAGGGGCGTTAGCAAATCTCAGGTGCTCCCCTCAACAGAGTGAGGGGCAGTCAGGAACAGTTCATGTCCCAAAGTTAACTTGTCAGCTTGTTGTACCAGCAGAGCAGTGGCAGCTATGGTTCTTATACACACTGGCTATGCAGGTATGACCCGGTTAAGTCTCTTGAGCAGATATGCCACTGGTCTTTTCCAGGGTCCCAGGGTTTGCATGAGGACGCCCTGGGCACCTCTGGTCTCGTCCTTGCACAAGTGGAATGGCTTAGTGATGTCTGGGAGGGCCAGAGCTGCTGTAAACACCAGGGCTTTTTTCAAGGCCTTGAAGGCCTTCTGCTCAGACTCAGTCTGTTCCAAAGGCTGTGTGGCCCTGGTGCTGGCATCTCAGCAAATCCCACCATCCATAGCTGGCAGCATCCCATTTCCTCTCTTGTCTGTTCCCCCAGGGGAACAACCACCTCACAGAGTTTCCCTGCCTTTCTCTGGCTGAATCTCAGCTGTTGTAAGCTTTCTGAGCAGTTTCCGAAAGGTGAGACACATTCATCCCCTCAAATCCCTGTAATTTCTGAAGCTTTCTCCTTGTGTCTGGAACCAACTGCATGGCAAAGGCAACATTAGTGGCTCGCTGGTTTGGGGGTACATTTGGGTCTATGGGAGTTATTACCCAACATGTCCCACAGAGCTGTTCCAGAAACCTAGTGGGCAATTTGTCTGGTCCTTGAGTAACCTGGCCTACCTACCTTGGATACATTGGCAGATTTTATGACTGCTGCTTTTAGCCATTTTTTTTTTACTCCAATAATAATTGACGCAAAAAGACATCCAATTCCCTCTTACCTTGAAACAGTTTCCAACAGGCTGAAAGGGCCTGTGGCTTCTCTGGAAATGGAGGGTTTGGGGGTCTTCCAATTATCCAAGTCACTGGTAGAGAAGAAGCTATAAACTGTGAAGGATGGGGCAGGGGCAGTTAGAACTTCCACTCTCCTGCCCCCATAGCACTACTGGGAGAATTACTTCCCCTTTCTCTGGGTACAACTGGCTGCTTGGAGAAGGAGAGGGAAGGAGCAGAGAGTGCACTGCCCAGGGACCTATGTCTCCTTCCTATACACACTCTGAGGCCCTCCCTCCTCCACACAGAGAGCAGGTCCAGGACCCCAGGACTACAAGTGGGGAATAAATAAAGCAACTAAACAAGCCAGAAGAGGAGAGAAGGGCAATTCCCGCCTGTGGAGCTGAGAGAATAGACAGAGGTTTGGGTTCTCTGTGAGTCACCAGGGCAGACCAAAAGGATTCAGGTCCCCAACAAGAGGGTACAGGTCTTAAGCCAAAGGTGTGTGTGTGGCTGAGGAACCACTGACATCACCATAGCAACAAGACCAGCTGGCTGCCAAGGCGTGTCTTCAGTTGCCACCCAAAAGAGGGGTGCCACAGCAAGGCTGGACAGCCCTGCCTTGGTCCATGAACCTGTGGGAAATCAGGAAATCGTGCAATGCCTCCAGGGCATTGGTAGCTGTGGTCTAGGACATCTCACTCCCCTTCCATTTTAGACCTGTTTCTCCAAACAATAGAACCAACAGAAACACACAACGACACATAACCATCCCTGCAATGAAGACAACCAGGGGTGGCTACCGCACATTTATACCTGGGGGACAGACGAGGGGAAACCCTGTGACACCTCACACTCATCCTGGACACAGGATCTACAGCTGCGGCAGACCGCCCCTATGTGTCCTCACCAGATGGCACCTCTTACAGACCAAACTTACCTCCCAGGTGTTCAGACCACATGCTTTTGATTTATCTTTTGGGGTGCTGCAACAGACTGCCTCTGGGGCACTCGGCAGTGATGAGCTGGGGAAGATTTTCCTAGTTCCCTGGCAACTCTCAATGTGCTCACCCCCAAAGAGTCCTCTCCAGCTGGTGCGTGCTTCCCTGACTCTGGAGGTCCCGAGGCCCTAAGTGGTGGGGTCCAGTCTCTGGGGATCTCAGTGGGGAAAATGTTACAAGGAGCCCACCAGAGATGACCACTCAGGCACAGTTTATAGCCAATTGAAAGTCTTTGTTCTAGCCTGCTGGGACTACACTCAGATGTTCGAGAACCCAGTGTAGCCCTGAACATTTAGACCAAGAGGCTTTTAAAGGCAAAAACCACATCCTGCTCTTGCTTTGCAGCTGCAGGAGGAGGTTTTTGCACAAGGAATCAGTTTAACAGAAGCTAAGTTAGCTGGGGCATCTTGACCTTGGGTTTCTAGAAAAAAAGTTGGCTAATTTTCCATGGGATTCTCCATCAAGGAGTCCAAATTCTAGTGAAACTTGAAATGGCCACAGCAAGAATATAAAATGGAGGAACCTTTGCACTCTCTTGCCCTCTCATAGTGGTTCAGAAAGATAAAATATAGCTTCCCCTCCCCATTTACTCTCCCTCTCCCTCCCTCTCACCCCTCCGTGTGTGTGTGTGTGTGTGTGTGTGTGTGTGTGTGTGTGTGTGTGTGTGTGTGTTCATCCATGGACATCTGGAGTTGGTTCTCGTCTTCCACCATGTAGGTCCAGAATGGGACTCAGGTCATTAGGCTTGGTGGCAAGGGCCCTTCTCTGCTGAGCCATCTTGCTGGCCCCAAAGTTTACATTCTTTTGGTACTGTTGAATTAACTTCCAGCTTGGTTACAAGGCAAAACTGAGAATCCTTTCATTTCACCGTTGATTTTGTATTTGCTTTGTTACCTGTGATTTAATGCAGCATAAACTGATACAAGAATCAGAAGCAACAGATTTTACATAGTTCTTAATACTGACAAAGTGAGCATTTGTGGAATAGTTATGCCTAAATCCAACTTGTTCCTGAACAGAAAAAAAAAATGTAAGTATGACTAATGATGGAGGAGACTTTTAAGGATGTATCTGTTTAACCAACACATCTAAGTGGGACAAGAAATGAAAAGTTCATCATTTCTAAATTAGAGCACGGGATACTTTGAGATTATTGCTAGGGGTTTGTGTTGGCATTAATTCAGGGGAGGGCCTACCACTCAGTGGAAAGCTTTTGGAGGCAAAATACCTTTCCCCTCCACCCTTCTCATTCTGAGGCCTTTTATCTGATGTGTTGTAAATGATGTCACTGGAACACAGAGAAGGGGAGTGAGGGTGGGGGATGGGAACTCCAAGAGCTGTAAAATGCTGAGAAAGCACCTTGGAGATAAGAGTTGAGGGAAATAAAGCATAGGGCCCTAAATCTTCCCACTACTAAGGTCATTCATTTCACAGACGAGTGAGTTCACCTTCCTGCCACCCTCTCTGAGGAGAGTCTTCATAAGAGGCCTCCGAAGTAGATCACAATATTTGGAGTTGCTCATCTACTTGAAGATGGGGCCTGTGTCCCCTTGTTTTCCTGTGACATCAGAAGGACCAAGCATCATGTCCTAATCCCATTATGGGAACTCAAAGCACATCTGTCAACTGATTGGAATTACATTTCTGGTGATTTCTAGTCACCTTGTTTTTTAATTTGTAAAGATATCGTGTCATGGTTGGATTGGGTTTCATAAAGAAATTAGTAAATTTTTACTTAGTAGTAACTTAGAGCAGAAAATAGGGAGGGGTAGCTTGTGTCTGCTGAGCTTGCAAATGTAACTTCATCGTAGAATGACTATGAGAACATCATTTCTTTTCTTTTTTCTTTTTCTTTTTTTTTTTTTTTTTTTTTTTGGTTTTTCGAGACAGGGTTTCTCTGTGTAGCTTTGCGCCTTTCCTGGAACTCACTTGGTAGCCCAGGCTGGCCTTGAACTCACAGAGGCTCTGCCTCCCGAGTACTGGGATTAAAGGTGTGTGCAACCACCGCCCGGCTGAGAACATCATTTCTAAAGTCTTCCCTCCACCCGGAATTTTGGAAAGTAGTGCATTAAAATAATTGTGTGAATGGCTGATGATTAGTGTTATTCCAGGGAATTTACAGTAATAAATATTAAATGTATACTTAAAAAACAAAACAGTAAGGTTAGCATGAGACCAGAGAGAAGAAAAAAACATACCTCTCCAGCAGCAGGAAAGCATTTCTCACAGGAGGAAGTTGGTGTTTCAAACCTGTGAAGACACAGGATATTTTGTGGTGATATTTTGTTTGTGCTTAAACAAATAAATCTTTCCTGAAGATCAGAGAGGGGAGCTAGCCACTAGAGGCCAAGCAGCAGTGGCACACCTTTAATCCCAGCGCTTGGGAGGAGCAAACAGGAAGTGATAAGGCAGGGTGGAGACAAGAGCTCAACCCCTTTCAGGTGGAGGATTTGGTAGAGGTGAGAAGTCTCTCTAATGGCTGGCTCCTTTACTGATCTTTCAGTATTTACTGGGATATCTGGCTCCGGGTTTTTATTATTAAGACCAATTAGGATTCGTGCTGTAGGAACTTACTCAGCTAGTTACACATTTGAAAAATTTCAGTCCTGATGGATCCAAAGTTCAAAGCTCTCTCTCTCTCTGTCTCTCTCTCTCTCTCTCTCTCTCTCTCTCTCTCTCTCTCTCTCTCTCTGTGTGTGTGTGTGTGTGTTCATGTGCTCTTGCACAGGTGCAGGTTTGGTTATATGTGCATGGAGAGCCCAGAGGTCAATGTCTCCACCTTAAGTTTTTGAGACAGGGGTTTCTTGCTGAGTCTATAGCTTCCTGATTGGCTACACTGGTTGGTGAGTTCAGCTTTCATGTGAGTGCTGGGGATCCAAAGTCAGGTTCTCATGCTTGAGCACTGAGCCTTTTATCAATTGCAGCATCAGCCCTGATTAAAGGATTCTTACTTATGAAACCAAAGTCAACTGAAAAAAAAAACTATAGATAAAGAAAATTAATACTTTTTAATGTCCTTTTTAAAAATTATGTCTATGGAGATACATGCAGGTAGGGGCGTTAGCCCTGAAGAAGGATTGATCAAGCACACTGTATACGGGTGTCTGCGCTATCCTAGGAGGTCATCCTCAGGAGGGGGCAGTCCCCTGGGCCAACTCCACATCACTGCCAGAGCCCTCCCAGAATGCAGTGCAACAAGCTCCAGGGAAGAGTAGCACCTCCTTAACACCAGTGAATTTGTGGACCCAGAGGACAATCTCTCCCCTCTATCTTCCACCCAAAAAAGAGGGATGAGGGAACTTCCTTGTCCTGGGGGTCTGCCCAACCCTTCTGTCTGCTGTGATGACCATACCTTGTTTGCCCAGTCTTCTGGACTAGGGCATGTGCACCTACCTGAGTCTCCTCTGCTGTGAGTAGGAAACTTGCCCCTCCCCCCACCCCAGCCCTGTTAGAGTGCTCTACTTATTCTCAAGCACCAGCATCTGGAATCCACTAGGGATTCGTTTCCTGGTCCCCTCAGGTAACTTGTAGAACCAGAGGACAGCCTCTGCTATCTATCCTCCACCCAGAAAAAGAGACAGGTTCTAGACGAGCAATACTTGTAATGCAAACTATTAGTTGTTTTGGTTGGATATCTTTTGTAATGAACTACTTTTTTGTTTGTTTGTTTGTTTGTTTGAGACAGGGTTTTTCTACATAGCTCTAGATGTGCTGGAACTCACTATGTAGACCAGGCTGACCTTGAACTCACAGAGATTCACCTGCCTCTGCCTCCTGAGTGCTAGGATTAAAGACTTGTACGACCACATCCACAGCAATAAACTACTCTCATGCCATTAAAAAATAAACAAACAATGTGTACGGGGACCATATGTGCACATGAGTCAAAGACACCCTTAAAGACAGGAAGTGTTAGATATCCTGGAGTTGGAGTTACAAGTGATTGTGAGCCACCTGACAGGAGTCGCTGTTGACGTGGGTGCTGGGGGCCAAATTCAGGTCCTCGACAAGAGCAGTATGGGCTCTTAGCTGCCATCCTGTGCCACCAGCCCTTGATATTCTTTTGAGCATAATAAATACTACAAGCAGAAACCACAAAAGAAAAAGGGGGAAAGTGGATTATTTGACGGCATAGGTTTTCAATTGTCTCATACTGAAATATTTGCAGATGAAATGATAAGCTGTTGAAGATGAGCTGCCAAAGAGAAGTCATAGGAAGAAGATGATGGATGGGAAACAAGACTGATTATCTGTGAGCTGATAATTGTTGAGTCTGGGTAATGAGTTCATGAGTGCAGGTGGATTTTTATATATGCTCTTCTGTTACTGTAAATGTCTAAAGGTAGTTTTCATAATAAAAATTAGGTTGTTTTAGTCCAGTATTTCCACAAACTGGGCAAAACTTTTGTCACAAACTCATTATTAAAAAGTCAGGGTGAGGAGGCCAGGCAGATGGCTCAGAGAATAAATTGCTTGTTGTGTAAGTATGAGGATCTGAGTTTGATTCCCAGCACCCAAAAAAAGAGCCAGGTATGGTGGTGAGCTCTGTAACTCCAGCATGGGGTGGGCAGAGACAGGCATGTGGGGGGTTGGGAATTGCTAGTTAGCCAGTCTAGGGAGCTCCAAGTTTAGTGAGAGACTTTGTCTATAAAAAGGTGGAGTGGGATAGAGAAAAGGACTCCATATCATTTGACACCCCCACATACTAATGAGCACACACACACACACACACACACACACACACACACCCCTTTATTCAGTGGGAAGAAAATAGACTGATCATAGGCATTTAATTTTTTAAATGTATTTATTTGTATTTTATGTACACTGGTGTTTTGTCCACATGTATGTCTGTGTGAGGGTGTCAGATCCCCTGGAACAGGAGTCACAGACAGTTGTGAGCTGCCATGTGAGTGCTGGTAACTGAACCCTGGTCCTCTGGAAAAGCAGCCAGTGCTCTTAACTGCTGAGCCATCTCTCCAGCCCCCAGGCATTTTATTTGAAAAAGTACAAAAATCCTGTCACTCCAAAGACCAAGGCAGAAGATTCAGAGGCTTGCTCCAAGTTTGAGGCCAACCTGGGCTGCACATTGAATTTTAGGTCTGCTTGGGCTCCATAGTGAAGCCCCCTGGGTGTGCAGAGAGAGTTCCAGGATGGCCAGGGCTACACAAAGAGATACCCTGTCTTGAAAAACCAAAAGAAAGTATAGAAATGACCAATGTACATATGAAACATATTTAGAGTGATGAGTTTCAGAATGAAAACCTGAAAAGCATCTGGGGGCTGGTGAGATGGCTCAGTGGGGAGAAGAACTCACCACCAAGCCTGAAAGCCAGAGTTCATCCTCAAGGACCCACGTGGCAGAAAGAGAGGACCCACTCCTGCAAGCAATCTGTGACTCCCACAGGCATGTGCATGGTGACACAGTGACTACCCTTCCTCTTCCGACACACAAAATAATGTAATGAGATTACTTTAATAAATGTATTTTTATCCATGAATCGTCTCAAGCACTGCCGATAAGATGAGGAGCACTCCACAGGCCGTGGTGTGGGGAAATTGATCACCCTTGTGGTTTTCTGCCAAAAGTGCTCATTGGAATTAGTTTCTGGGCAGAAACAATATATACCAAGATATAGCAGATCTGTAATCCAGTCATTCAGGCTGGAATTTTGTCAAAAGAAACAACTCACGGGCATTTTTAACACTCGGATGCCTATGGCAACATCCTTCGGAGAGAAAGTGATGGGGGGCTTCAAAAGCAAAAGGAGTAGGAAACGATTTGTGCCAAATATACACAAATGGAGAAAATATTAAAGATGCTTTCTAGTCACTAAGTATATTTAATATACTTTAAAAAGCTGACACCCTAAAGCCAGGTGTGAGAAGACTGAGGCAGGTAGGTTTCAGGTTCAAGGGCCTGTGTAGCCAGGCCCTATCCTACAAACTAATCAGTAAAGTTCGCCAGCCTGGGAGATGGCAAGGTCAAGAAGATGGCGTTCTCAGGGTAAGGCCCATCTACTACAGTCTGCTGTGCTGACCCTGAGATCTCCTCACATCCAGGAAACTCAACTGTATGATTTGTGGCAGTGGGGGACTGCATTCATGTTCTCCCCTGTAAAGAAAAAGAAAAGCAAGAATGCACAAAAGTTGTCCAAAGAAAAAGTAATTTTCTCTTAGCACAAGGGCAACATAATGTTGTTCCAAGACCTATGCAGTCATTTCTGCAGGAACTAAAGAAAATGGTCCAGAGGGCAGTCAAGATGACTCAGTGGGTAAAGGTGCCTTGTAGTCAAGCCTGACATTCTGTCTTTGATCCCTGGGTTCCACGTGATGAAAAGGAAGGAGAAAACCAACTCCCCAAAGTTGTTTTCTGACCTCCACGTGACTACCATGGCACATGCACTCCCACACCCACAAAATAAATAAAATGTAATCTTTACAAGTCCTTTAAAAGAATGAACAAGACGGCCTCTCTCTCTGTTTCTCTGTCTCTGTTTCTGTCTCTCTCTCTCTGTCTGTCTTTGTCTCTCTCTCTCTCTTTGTGTGTGTGTGTGTGTGTGTGTGTGTGTGTGTCTGTCTGTCTGTCTGTCTGTCTGTGTATTCTTTATCAATCACCATTAGTAAAGAAGATGTGAGCAGGATCATTCAATCATTTGAGGACCTGAATAGAACAAAAAGGTAGAAGGACGAAGTCCCTCTCTTGGACAACCTCTCCTAGCCCCAGACGTTGGCCTCAGACTGAGTTCAGACCTCTGAACTGAATGACATCACTGGCTGCCAGCCAGCAGGTCATGAGATGTCTCAGCTGAGCCCTATAGTCCGCCTGCACTCATCCACCTTACATCATATGACCTGTTGGTCTGATCCTCTGAAGAACCCGGGTATATGCTTTGGTGTGCTAGGAGGGGCAGCTTTGCAACTGGTCTCTTCTCTCGCTCTCCTCCCTCTTCTGATGATGACATCCTTAATTAAGGGCCCGACCTCAGAGTTCTCTGTTGCCTAGTTTCTCCAGTGTTTCTGCTTCTGCTCTCCTGAACTACCTATACATTTTCCCCTTGCATCTTGTGGCTACACAACACTGTGCTGTCCTCAGGAGGGACATGCCCTTCCCTGGACACATCATCTTTATTCTACCTGAGACACGTTTCCACAGGTCTTCATCTAGTGTATTCTTCCTGACTTTGGTCTTTGGCGAATACCAGTATGGATGCTGCCATTGGCCTCTGGGTATACAACCTGCTTTCCCCTCATCCTTGTGGTCTCTCTACTGTGTGCATTCTGCCAATTTGTGGGACCTCATCATCTTTACAAACTCTGTTCTTGTGGATAAGCTTCGCAGACAGGCTTGCTTTAGTAGAGTAACCCAGCACGGAGAGTAGGGTAGAGCTGGAATCCTCATTTCAGGAAAACCACTTCTGTGATGCCAAGTTTCCCATCTGTAAAAATGTCGAGCAACACTTCCTGGAAGAAAGTACCTTGTAATCCAAGGATGATGCCCAAGCCGTTCAGCACCATGTGACCAATTTCCAGTACATAATATAAGGTTCACAAAGAATTCCTCTAAGGCTAGGGATGTAACTTAGTTGGAGTGCTAAATGGATACTGGTGGTACACTTGCAACCTAGCCTTCAGGAGTTAGAGGCAGGGGAGTCAGAAGTTCAAGGTCACCCACAGCCACATACTAAGTCTGAAGACAACTTGAGCTATATGAGAGAGATCCTGTCTCAAAAAGTAAAAGATATGGCAGGGTAGGGCCTGGGGGGATGTAAAAGAAAACAAATATCCCTTTAACCTTTGATAGACCCATCAGTGAAGAACTTGGGTTCAAACCCTAGTTCTGCCAGTTAAAAACTGGGCGAACCTGGACACAAGGCTGTCCTGCCTGCTGTAAGGGGGTGACCAAGAACACGGGTACTGGATCAAGCACCTGGCACTGAGATGGCTTGCCCCAGGTCCACTACTGTCCTCCTTTTAAACCTGTGAGGTCACCTCAGACAGGCACAGACCACAGAAGTTTTGTCTGTTTCAGGAAAATTCCTTTGCACACACGCTTTGTGCTCTGTTTGCAAATCATAGTGCCTCGAATACAATGATTACGGCGGGGCTAGTGGTGATTATAGAAATGAACACTTGGGGTAATTGCCGTGCTCGTGTATGATATATTGACACAGGCGCTTTACATGTATTGACTTAGTTTCTTTGCCCAACCATCTTTATGAAGAACGTACTATGATTTTCTTCAATTGTAGATGAAGAAACTGTCGTAGTGACGTTAACTCATTTCTAAGGTTACGGCACTAGTAAGTAGAAAAGTCTAGATTCACCATACTCTACTGATTTTCACAGTGTATACCCAATGACCGTTTGTCAACTGAAACCAAGTATTTGCGAATGAATTATTGTCAAAGGCTATGCTGAGAAAAAAGAAACAGGGTTACAGAAGATGACCAGATAGCCTGTGGTTCCCTCTGTCCCTGCATAGCTTGTCCCCTCACTAGGAGGTGGATTCTACCTCCCTACCCATGTGAAACTGGGTTTGCCTGTGGCTGCATCACTATGTAACCCCAGGTAGGCTTAGAACTCCCTATTTAACTGAGTCTACTTCTAATTTATAATCCTCCTGCCTCTGTGTCCTGAGTACTGGGATGACATCCAACTAATTACCACTAAGAGCAGTGTGAGTGTTCTTGTTCTTTTTCTGGTTTGCTTGTTTATTTTCCATTGCTGAGGATTGAGCCAAGGTCTTCTGCATCCTCGGCAAGCGCTCTGCCACTGAGCTACAGTCCCAAGTCTGTACATGGCTACTCTGATTAATAGGGCTTTGTACAAGTGACTCTGGGAAACCTTCAAGCTTAGGTCTTAGGGGAACTTGCAATTCTTTGGTTATGTTTCCTATGGGGGAAAGCCAGCTGCTGTGATGTGAAGAAACTCAAGCTAGACAACAGCAGGGTGTATGTACTTAGATATGGTGTATCAATATCCACGTCCTCCAATGGTCCCAGCTCAGACTCCATACTTCCAAGGAAAAACAAACTTCTCACAACATTGTCATCTTCCACAGGGGACCCGTGGGGAGACCTCCAGCCAAGCCCTTCCAGAGAACCACAGGGAACAGTAACACATTGTTTTTACCGCCAAGCTTCGCTGCAGTTCCTTGACTAGCAGTAGAAAACCGGTTTCGTCCTGCCATACAAAATCCTCTGTACCAGAAGCATGAGGGAGAAATTTCCACTTAACCTCAATTCCAAGAAAAGCTGGGTAATGAAGTATCCTCTCCCTGCCTGCCCTAGTCCAGCCATAGTCACGAACTGTGAATTGTGTGTTCTAGAAGAGACCCTCTCACTTTGGCTGGTCCAGGGCTCACTGCCAAATGCTTCCCCTCCTAAAGTCAGGCAGTAGCCATCATTTGCAATTGTAATTGACTTTTCATTTTACTTTGTGGCCTCTCTATTTTTTTTTCCTTTACATACACCTATCTAGGTTCTTATTCTCGCCCTCCCCCCCCCGCCACTTCCCCCTCCTTCTCTCCCTCTCTCCCAACCTTCCTCCCTTTCTTTCTCCCCCCTCCTCCTTTTTTTGGAGACAGGCCTCTTGTTGCCCAGGCTGCTCACAGATCCACTATGTAGCTGAGGATGCCCTTGAATCCCTGATCCCCCTGCCTCCACCTACCAAATGCTGGGATGACAGGCATGAACCACTATGTCTAGCTTCCTTGCACACTTTCTTAAATAATTTCTGGCACGTGACAGGACATAATTCATATATATATATATATATATATATATATATATATATATATATATATATATATAAAACGCTTTCCAGAGAGAAATGAACAGAGTTAAAAAAAAAAGAAAAAGAAAAGAAAGAAAGAAAGAAAGGAAGGAAGGAAGAAAGTCACGAGGTTGGGCTAGACCATGGTCTTGTCCTCCAGGAGAGAGACCTTCAGTCCCATGGTTATTGTGTCATTTGCATGGTGGCAGTAATAGGAGAGATAGTGGATGCACTTTGAGAGGACAGAATGAGTCAGTATTGTGGGGCCGTGGTGGATAGTTTTTCCAGCTGGGTCTTGTGGGGATGCAGGGCCAGCTCTGAGGACAAACAAAAACCAGTGCAGAACCCAAAGACGTTTTGTGCTAGCATGGGGGAGAGCCAGCAGATGATGATGTATCTTGTACCGTGTTCAAGGCCACTTGTTGGCTGGAGGTGAAATTAAATCAAAGACTGTAGCTAAATTATAAAGGCCTTGTGGAGGGGGGAGGGGTGTCTTACTTCCTCCTCTAAGGGGCTTCACTGTCAACACAGGAGCTTAGATTCCAACTCCACATTCCGCAGGGGAGTCTGCCCTCTTCCCCTGGTGAAGTTACATTGCTGCTTCCTGACATTGCCCGGTTCCCTAAGCGAGGCAGGGTGGCATGATCCTAGACTCACAGAGGGAAACATGGAACCATGGTGGCTGCAGCAATGTTTGGTGCTAAGACTCTGGGGGAATGTTTACTTTGCATTCTTCTCCCCTTATGCTTTCCAGAGTTCCTATAGTTAGCATTGTTACTTGCAGAATGTTGGAAAATAAAAAATAGGCTTTATTTTTGCAATGCCTTCTGTGGCATACTAAAAGGACTTTCGCTTGTTTTGTAGGCAGCAGAGAGACATCGGACTGTTTGGGAAAGAAATAATCCCATCTGGTCCGGGAGGAGTGCCCAGTGCTGTGTGGAGATGTGTCTCTAGAGCATCTGCTGGTGCCGCGCCCCAGAAGCACCAAGGACCACAGGATGATTCTACAAGCATTGTGGACCGGCTCCAGTGTAAGGCTCCCTCAGCAACCTCTCCACTTCCGCGTCTGCTGTTGCTTGGCAACCGTCTCAGTGACACCCTTTCTTTTCTGCCAACAGCTCTTCCAAATCTGCCATTTCTTTCCCAGCTCTGCCTGTGGTCTCGCTACAGGTGATGGCAGAAGGAACTCATTATAGTTAGGATGCCGTGGGGATTTTCTCCTGCCTTCTTTCTGCTGCCTTTTAGGCCTGGTGACTCAGCAGCTAAGTCCCAATAAATGTTTGATATCTTCTCAAATCCGAAGGTGGGGGGGGGGAATGAACTTTTGTTGGAGGTAATATTTTAATGTAATGTATTTTAATGCACGATATTTGCTTTTGTTATAGGGACAGATCTGAGTTTGGAGGACTCCTGATGAGATTTTCAGATTCTTGTGTTTCAGGACTATGACATGTACCAGGGACAGACAGAAACAGAAACAAGGATAATTTTCTAAGAAAGGGTAAGGCATTCCCAAGACTGGGAACAGGCTTGTGAGCTCATAAGTAGCAATTCCCTCCTACACAAAACCTTCCAACTTGAGGGGGGGGGCCGCGGGGGGGGGGGGAACGACACTCTTAAAACATAGGCTGTTCTAAAAGGAGCCAGAACATTACCTTCCGCAGGGGGCCTTGTTAAGCTCAAGAAGTAAGAAACTCAAAGGCTTCAGGAAGTCCTTAAAACTGACCAGGTCCACTGGGCCCCTCCTTCCCTAGGCATTTATGAGCTATAAGGACTCCTGATAGACATGGTCAAACAAATCAAGCTGCTGTAGAGCACGCTAAGAGCAGCTGAGCTGCCTGGAAGAGGCAGAGACTGAGTTGTCCAGACGTGATGCTTTTTAAGTTGTCAAGCACTGAGCTTCAGGTTTCTGGCTTTTGTGAGCCACCATGCCGGTGTATGTGTGTGTGTGTGTGTGGGGGGGAGGCGGCTTTTGGCAATGCAGTTGTCTTTAGGTCATTTGGGTAACCTCTTCCCCATATTCCTGTAAGAAATCTCAATAAAACTCACCAAGTAGGACTTCGGCAATTTCTTTACTTTAGTCTTTCGTTGGTTCCCTGTCTGGGGTGAGTAGAGATTTGTCCACATCTTCCCAGGAATAGCTGAGAAACACACACACACACACACACACACACACACACACACACACACACACACACACACACACACCACATGCCCATGAGGCTCATGACCTTTTACAGGCACCTGTTTTCCTTATGTTTGTATCTCAAAGGCTTTTTTTTAAAGACATTCTCTGTTACCTGCAGCCCAGGTGGGCAATGGGTTCCAAGTCTTCTACCAACTAGCTTCTTTCATATACTGATTTTGCTGACGCCACCTCCAATCCCTACCCCCCACTCACGGCTTCAATTCCTGTAGTCACAGAATGGTTTTAATGACAGGAGACCGAAAGGCTGAAGTGCCCATAGTCCATGATGCGGAAACCTGTCAAAGTATTTCTTCTGTCTTACAGAGTGTGACCTTTGTTCTAAGCCAGCCTTTCTGTTGGAGACAGTCATTCCTGTCAGCAATTACTGTGGAAACTCTACTCTCTCAGCTTCAATCTCTACGCTTCCTGGAACCTCCCCTCATCGTGTAAGCAAACGGACAAACCTCCCCTTCCTGCCATCCCCCTGCGCTAGTTTCTTTGTACCCTTGTCACTGAAGAGAAGGCCACAAGAAGGGAAGGATGGTCCATGCTCATTAGCTCTACTGTCTCGATGTCCAAGAGTCCTCAACCCAGTGGCTCTGGGTACCAAAACTTCCTAAGCCAGTTTCTGGAGGAAGGACAGAAGGCTGAGTGATGTGAGTTCCCTAAGGAACTCACCGCCACAAGCCCTTGTAGGCTACTCCCTGAGAGTCACCAAGTGCTTCCTATCAACTAAGTCAGTTTCTATGGTCCACAGGAATAATTGCTTATTCCCAGGCATTAAAAATAATAGCCCGGATTTCAAATGCTCACTGTTCACAGCCTTTGTTAATAAGTCTTCGACAAGGGGCTGGAGAGATGGCTCAGAGGTTAAGAGCACCAACTGCTCTTCCAGAGGTCCTGAGTTCAATTCCCAGCACCCACATGGTGGATCACAACCATTTGTAATGAGATCTGGCACCCTCTTCCGTATACATAATAAATAAATTAATCTTTAAAAAAAAAAATAAGTCTTCGACAAACTCAAGCAACTGTGTGTCTTCAAATGAGCTCCACGGGCTGTCATAAACACAATGGGGCGGAGTCTGGAATCTGGAAACAAAGGTATTCTGACTCTGGATGAGAGAGTGAACCAGCAACCATTCAGGCCTACCCTGTGCCAGCACAGAGAGGTCACAGCTAAGAAGGGCTCATGGAGAGTGTGCCACACAGTGCCAAGAAGCTTCCACTCCACATCTTGGAAAGAAAGGCATCAGCAGAGGCACCCCAGAGCAGAGCAAAGCATCCAGAGTGCCTAAGAAGTACGAAGCAACTCCCCTTCCTGGGGCCTGCCTCTGTGCCAGGCAGGGCAAGGTACTGCCATAACATGCTCTTTAGGAGGCTGGCACGCAGGAAGTTCTCCAGGGAGGGCTGTTGGCAGCAACATCTGTGACACAGAAGGAAGAGAAACACCCTGGCAGAAGGAGAGGTAGATGGTGAAGGGGCCTCAATAAAGGTCTCGGCTGCCCAAACAGGGAACTCAGGAGACTGGGGAGGTTGAATAATTTTCCATGGTCATACAGGTGGGAGTGACATGGCATCTCGTAATATTAAAACTGACTTTGGAGAAGCCAGAGAAACTTAGAACTACAGGGTTGATGGTTTCCCAAAGTGCCATAGGACGCTAAGTACAGTTCCAGCACACCTGGGCTATTACAAGTACACAGGGAGGATGGACCAAGGAGAAAACATCTGGAACAGCTGGAGGGAGAAACCATGAAGCAAGAGGTTGAGAACCTATTCTAGAAAATGCTTAGGGGAAGGTATGTGTAAGCCTAGGCAGGGCCTCGAGCACTAGTTACAAAGGAATGAGGAAACATCAGGTGGGCTCCTCCAGGCCTGGAGCCACCTGGTAGTCTCTTTGAGGAAGAAATGTACCTTTCAGAGACAAGGCGATAGCAGTAATGTGAAGGGTGGATTACAAACAGGAACCATCACAGATACATCACATTACAAACAGGAACCATCACAGATAAGAGGGCTGCGATGATGCAGCAAACCCAGAGAGAGGACAATGAGAGTCGGACTCAGTAGATAACAGGGTGGACAGACAGAGAGATTTGCTGGAGATTTCGTCAGATAGATTGGAAAGGTTCAGAAGCTGACTCGGGAGAAGGGGAAGGGGGTAAAGGTAACCTTGAGCCTTGGTGCTACTGGTTCCTGGGAAGAGACGTCCCATGGGCAGAGGAAACCTACAATACATTGTAGAGTCAATAGTGTGTGTGAGGTCACTGCAGGGCACTTGGGGGGTGTTGATGAAGAAGATGACCAGGCTGGTTAGAAGCCCACATACAACGTGTGTGAGGTATTGGCAAGTTATGGAACAAGTGATGGTCGAAATCGTGGGGGTAAAGGAAGGCTCTGGGGGCCACAGCAGAGGTGAAGAAAAGGGAAGGAAGTAGAGGAGATGGAGAGGAAAGAAGGAAAAGAAGCAGGAGAGGAGGACTAGGTTCCAACATGGTGGCTCACATTTGTTTTTCTAGCATTCCTGAGGCTCAGGCAGGAGGACCAAAAGTTCAAGGCCAGCCCCAGCTACCTTGTGAAACCTGCCTTAAAACAAACAAACAAACAAACAAACAAACAAACAAAATGATTTGCAAATTGGAGAAGGTCAACAAATCAGACGTGAAACGTTGGAACATAAATCAATCATTTTTGAGAACCGGTGTCATATATCCCAGGATGTCTTTCAACTCGCTATGCAGCTGAGCATGACCTTGAACTTCTGATCCTCCTTTCTCTACCTCCTAAATTTGGGGATTACAGGTATAGGCCACCATTCATGGCTTATGCAGCACTGAGGGCTGAACCTAGGGCCTCGTGCATGCAGGCAGACACTCCACTGCCTGAGCTACATACACAGCCCAAGACATTTGAGTTAAGTATTAAAAGATCCATCACCATCTTAGAAAGAACATGTTCAACAGAATGAAAGTCACACCACCAGGGACTGGAGATCCCAGCAAAGAGTTTGGACTCAGGAATCTGGTAGGCCCACCTGGCCCCCATTACTTACTAGGCTTATAGTCTTCAAGGAGCATTCTGTTTCATTAACTCATCTGTACATATTTGGATGGTGAGTTATCTTTAGTGAAACTAGAGATCAAGTAGGTTATATGTTGGGAGAGCAAGACATATTAATTGCTCAATAAAAATGCTGGTGGTGGTGGTGGTGGTGGTGGTGGTGGTGGTGGTGGTGTGTGGGAGTGTGTATCTGTGTGTGTGTGTGTCTGTGTGTGTATGTGTATGTGTGTTGCCAAGGATCACGCCCAGGGCTAATGCATGTTTGGCAAGCACTATCCACTGAGTACTACCCCAGCCTTTGGCTTATGCGTTTATTTGAGCTTTTGGTGAGGAAGAGGATAAAGTGGATTGCATTCATTCCTTTGCTGCACAGTAGGAAATCACCACAAACTGGGTGCCTTGATGGGTGATAAACCGACTCTGTCATGAGCCTAGAAGTCACAAGCCTAAAGTTGAAGAGTTATCAGGGCCAGACTTCCCGACAAGGCCCTAAGAGAGATCGTTCTCCTGGCCTGATCCAGGCTTCTGGGGATCCCAGATGGTTGGAAGCACACAGGGGCAGTGTTCACCTCTGCTGCTATCTTCTCATGACCTTTGTTCTCAGAACATGCTGACCGGGACAAAACTGATTTCACCCAAGCCGAAATGTCCCTGCTTTATCTTTATCTAATGTCAGAACGGGGGTGCATCGCTGGAGGCAGGGTCAGTGGCTGTCGCACGCTGTGCACACCCCATTGTGAGCCTCTGTTACAGTTTGCTGAGAACCTGTAAGAAAAAGCAACTAGGATTAGTGTCCAGCTGGATTCGTACACAACGGTCGTCCCTAGGCCACACATCTCCAGTGATTTTGCCTAGTTGTTCTGAATTAAAATCTTCAGAGGCTGTTTCCAAACGATGCCATGTTCTGAGTTTGAGATGGATACCAGCCTGAGTCAAATATATTTCCATTACATGAGAACAAGGCTTGGTTTAGAGGCGTCGGTGGTGTTTGTGTTGATGAGGGGAGAAACATGGATGTATCTCATGGCCTTGGGAAGGCCAATTCTTTGCTGGGACGGAAGACTGGTGGGCAGAGGGATCCAGTGGGGGGCAGTTGAGGTCTTGCCCAGGGAAGGGGCAGGGCAGCTTGGCCAGAGGCAGCATCATGCCTGCACAGTCCAGTGTAAGCAAGAAGAGAAAGGAGAAGACAATGTGTAAATCGGCTTCACATCACTGTAACAAACATCAGAGACCATCAGTTTATAGAGAGGAAAGGTCTATTCTGGCCCATAGTTTTGGAGGATCAATTGGCCTCCGAGATGAGGCAGCAGATCGGGGGCAGGAGTGATGTCATAGCCAGGAAGCCGGAGTTCCTTTTGTGGGTAAGCCCCCAGTGACCTGAAGGACTCTCACTAGGGCTCACATCTTAAAAAGATCCACCAATTCCTAAGTGCACCATTCTGGGGACCAAGCCTGCAACACGAGCACTTTGGGGACCCTCAAGATCCAAATACTGTCAGAGCATATGGTGAGGGACGTGGACTTTGTCACCTGGCTAGTCAGTTACACGAGCAATTATTTGCTGAAAATTGTAGAGGGAGAGATGATTGAATGGGCTAACAGGAAAACATAGGCTTCAACTATTACCTTGGTGTGTGCAACCCCATGTGTGGTCCTATTTCAAGCAGCAGTGAGGACTCAGGTGAGCCATTAGAAGCTAGCCACTCATTAAAAAAAGATGTTGCAGGGTTAGAGAGATGTTCAATTGGTAAGGAGCTTGCCCTGGAAACATGAATATCTGGAGTAAATGCCAAGCACCTATGTAAAATGCCAGGCATGATGCTGCGTGCTTCTAGTGCCAGCCCTGGGGAGGTGGAGACTGGTAGATCTCTGGGTCTCTCTGGCCAGTGGCCTAGTTGAATCAGCAAGCATCAGATCCCATTGAGAGTCCCTGTCTCAGAAAACACAGTAGAAAACATTCTGAATGATACCTGAAGGTGGACCTCTGGCCTTCACATGCATGCACACACGTGCAAACGTACAAAGGACTTTGCTGAGTAATGACACGTACAAAATCATGGTGGGCTCTTTGAGGGAACTGCAGGACAGGTTGTCTTCCTTTAAGATTGTTTATCTAGCCAGGCGGTGGTGGCACATGCCTTTAATCCCAGCACTTGAAAGGCAGAGCCAGGTGGATCTCTGTGAGTTCAAGGCCAGCCTGGGCTACCAAGTGAGTTCCAGGAAAGGCGCAAAGCTACACAGAGAAACCCTGTCTTGAAAAACCAAAAAAAAAAAAAAAAAAAAAAAAGTTTATCTAAAGCTTCTGTAAGGCAAAGGACATAGTAAAGAAGACAAAATGGCAGTCTACAGAATGGGAAAAGATCTTCACCAACTCCACATCTGACAGAGGGCTGATCTCTAAAATATATAAGGAACTCAAGAAATTAGACATAAAAAAAAAACCAAATAATTCAATTAAAAAATGAGGTACTGACCTAAACAGAGAATTCTCAACAGGAATCTCAAATGGCTGAGAAACAAAGAAAAGTTCAACATCCTTAGTCATCAGGGAAATGCAAACCAAAAGGACTCTGAGATTCCATCTTACAACTGTCAGAATGGTTAAGATCAAAAACACAAGTGACGGCTCATGCTGGAGAGGATGTGGAGCAAGGGGAATCCTGCATTGCTGAGGGGAGTGCAAACATGTGCAGCCACTTTTGAAAGTCAATATGACAGTTTCTCAGAAAATTGGGAATCAATCTACTTCAAGACTCAATGATACCACTCTTGGGCATATACCCAAAGGATGCTCAACCATACCACAAGGACACTTGCTCAGCTATGTTCACAGCAGCTTTATTCCTAATAGCCAGAAATTGGAAACAAACTGCATGTCCCTCAACTGAAGAACTGATAAAGAAAATGGGGTACATATACACAATGGAGTATTACACAGCTGTTAAATACAATGACATCATGAAATGTACTGGCAAATGGATGGAACTAGAAAAGATCATCCTGAATGAAGTAGCCCAGACCCAGAAGGACCAACATGGTATGTACTCACTTATTAGTGGATGTTAGCTGTAAAGTAAAGGTCAGCTGTGCTGCAATTCCCAGACCCAGGGAAGCTAAGTAGCAAGGAAGGCTCAAGGGAAGATGCATGAATCTCACTGTGAAGCAGGAGTAGAAGAGACATTTCTGGTGGAGGTGGGGAGGGGTCTGGATCGGGGATGGGCATGGGAACAGTAGGGACCAGGTGGTGGAGAGGATGGAGGGAGTCCTGGGAGAGACAGTGGAATCAGAGGGCATCTCTGGGATGAGCTAGAATCCTAGAGCAATGGAAACTCCCAGGAATCCATGAGGGTGACCCTAGCTAGGACTCCTGACAATGAGAGATACAGAGCCTGAGCCAGCCATCTCCTGTAACCAGGCAAGACTTTCCAGTGAAGGGACTGGGACACTAAGCTAGCCACAAAACCTTCCACCTACAATTTGTCCTGCTTACAAGATGTGCTGGGGTAACAATGGGAGCAGAAATTGTGGGAGTGGCCAACCAATGACTGGTCTGGTTTGAGACCCATACCATGAGAGGGAGCTCACCTCTAACAGAGTGTGGAGGGCCAGGACAGGATAGCCCAGAGACCTGGGATAGAACCAAACATAACTTATCAGGGACTAAGGGGGTCCAGCCCCTCGATAGTCCCCTCCTAGGGTCCGGGAAGAATCTACAACCAGCTGATAATTAGTCTTTGATGAAAAGAAATTAATCTATGTACACGAAACTCCTTAGTTCATACACTTTATTATTCTGTGATAGTTCTCTCTCTACACAGCTTCTATTCTGCTCTCGTGTCTAGCTCCTTTCTTGCCTGGTTTCTCTATACTTATCTACTGTCCCCTCTAGGTTCTATCTTAATTCCTTCATCTAGTTCTGTCCCTTCTAGGTTCTCATCTATCTAGTTCTTTCCCCTATCAGCTCCTCTCCTGTCTCCTTCTCTCTCATCTGGCTCTTCCTCATCTTGTTCTTCCCCATCTGGCTCTTCCTCATCTTACATCTCGTTCCTCTAGTCCTCTCTTTTAGCCCTTCAATCTAGTTCTTCCCCATCTCAGTTCATTCCTCTCAAGTTCTTACCCATCTAGTTCTTCCATTCTCTTTTCTCTTCACCCCCCTGTGCCCTGGAAGTCCCGGTATAAAAAGGGAGGGTCCGAGCTAAATTGTTTAAAGCTATTACTTAACGTCCACCTCTCCTAGGCGGTGTCTCCTTGTAGAATTTACCGTAAGTCAGGAGACTTGCAGGTGGGCTGTTATCATTGTTAGTCCTTGGAAGTTGGGCGACCACCTGGGTGGTGTTTCCTGTAGTCCTTGAAAGTGGCTAAGGGAGATAATCTGATTCCAGAGAAAGCCTTTCCTGAGGCTGTTCTCCAAATACCTGGAATGTGTATGTCCAGAGAGTGATCAGTCTACATTGTTAGTCTTTCTTAGGGGAAAGTCAATTGGAAAAACTTTGAAGGCACACATGATTTTCATAACAGAATACAGCTGATATATAACAAGCCAAGAAACACCAAAAACTCCTTGGAATTTGGCTTCCTCTGGAGGAGCTCCCTGATCCCTCCAGGTAGTGACTTTGCTATAACCAGTTGAGTTCTTATGATATATTCCTGTGGCCTGCAGCAATAACTGGGGGGGGGGAGTCAATGAAATGATTCCTAATGATATTCTGCTATACTCATAGATTGATGCCTAGCCCAGTGGTCATCAGAGAGGCTTCACTCAGCAACCGATGGAAACAAATGCAGAGACCCACAGTCAAACACTAGACAGAGCTTGGGGAATCCTGTGGAAGATGGGGAGAAAGGATTATAGAAGCCAGAGGAGTCAAGGACACCACAAGAAAACCCACGGAATCAACTAACCTGGGCTCATAGAGGCTCACAGAGACTGAACCAACAACCAGGGAGCCTGCTTGGGACTGACGTAGGCCCTCTGCATGTATGTGACAGTTGTGTAGCTTGGTCTGCTTGTGGGACTCCTAACAGCGGGAACAGGGCCTGTCTCTGACTCTGTTGCCTGCTTTTGGGACCCTTTCCTCCTACTGGATTGCCTTGTCCAGCCTTAGTAGAAGAGGAGGTGCCTAGTCTCACCACAGCTTGATATACCATGGCTGGTTGATATCCATAGAAGGCCTGCCCTTTTCTGAAGAGAAACAGAGGAGGAGGGGAGGGACTTGGAGAAGAGAAGGGAGGGAAACTGCTGTTGGGATGTAAAAACAATAACAACAAAAAAATAACAAGTACAAAAAAGATAGTTTATCTAATTACAGAGCATAGGACTTAAGTCTGGCGTTCACTATTAAAGCAACAGAAGGAAACACCACACAATTAACATGTATTTGGGTTCATGTATAATCCAGAAATCATTTAAAGTAAATCTAGCACCCATGTTGAAATCATTTCCAAATCTACAACAAACATTAGGGGTGCAGAGTATGATTTGCAAACCAAGAAAGAATTACTGGGGTGGGGAGGAGCCCTGTGTTCCTTGGGTTTGGACAGGGAATGGCAGAGAGATGTCATTTCTGCATGGACTCTTCCTCGGGTGTGAGGATGGCTATGTGAGGAAAATCCTGTATTATAGCTGCATGCAGAGTCGTGTCAAGTTGGACATGACTGGAAAAGTTGGCCGATGTGTCTAGTGACAGGATTTCTTTGGGGCTGCTGAGGAGTCAGTGCGTAACACTGTGCATGCATTCACACACGGAAGATAAAACTGTCAGAATCCGGGCAGAGTCTCACTGGAGCCTTTGTGGACCAGATTCAGATAAGGCTCTCTCCTTCCCACTCTTCAATCAAGAGGCCAGGAGGGGGCCAGGAATGTAGTCTACTTGGTATGGCACTTGAGTAGCATTTAGGAAGCCCTGTGTTGATTCCCTAGCACCCCACAGACTGGGTGTGGTGGCACACACATGTACTCCCAGCACTTGGGAATTAGAGGTAGGAGGATCAGTTAAAATATCATTGGGTCATTCTCAGAAGTACAGCAAGTTTGAGGTCAGCCTGGGCTACATGTGACCTCGCTTCCAAAAACAAACAGCAAACAAATAAAATAAAAAAGCAAAGAAACCAGAGGTGGTGCTGCTTAGCAGATGAGTGGAGGTCAATGGTAGCTCTTGCTTTGATACCCTGATCGTGCAAGTCTTATCCTCAGACTTTTGAACTTTAGACAATGATATGCCTCTAGTCCAGTGCCATAGCATCTCAGTCACCCATCACTTCTGCTTCAGGGAGAATGTTCATCAGCCACTAGCTTCCTAAGTACCACATAATTCTTATACGCTGTCATTATACAACTGGTTCATGCCTTCCTTAGCCATCTGGGAGGTCCAGTGAACAGGCACATCTGATGTCCTTCGTACGTTGAGAGACTTAGATTGTGAGCCCACACACAGTTTGATTAAAGAGCACTGTGAGTATGCCAAGGGCTGTAAACATGGGTACTATGATAATAAATGAGAGGCAGCTGGGTTAATTGATGCTACTTGACAGATCAAGGCAGTAATTATGGAATGATCCAGTCTGGTGTGCCCCAAAGAGTGTCAAGGACCTTTTATGCAAAGAGACAGGTCAGAACATTTGCATCCCACTCACTTCTGAGACCACAGGAAATAATATTAAGCCTCAAGTTCTGATAAGTGGAAAAAACTGCTTGGCATTGTCTGCCTACCTGTCTGTGTGCCTCTTTAACTATCTGTCTGTCTGCCTGTCCATGTATCTTTAGAGTCTTTTAACTTTTCAGCCAATTGGCAGTCCTGAGACACACTGGGTCTCCATGCCCACCAAATCTCAGGCTCTTTGCAGATCCATCAGGGGATGACATGCCTGGAAAGCTTTTCCCTGGTGAGAATATAATGAGAAGAGGATAACTCAGGAATACCAAATCACAAGGCTGCAGGACTTATCACAATGACGTCACTGCTGCTGTGGAATTGCCGACTCTTCCTTGTTAGATCCCGATGCTTTCCATTTGCATGTTCAGTTGCCCATTAAAGCCCCCAGATCCCTGAACTCATATAGATTTATTTATTTCAAAAGAGCTGTCGTGAACTGACTGTAAAAGGGAATGGTGCGAAAGTGTGTGCATTTCTCTGCAGTTTGCTTTCACAGCTCATTTCACAGATGGCATGCAGATGTGCATCTGCACTCTTGGGTCTCTCCCTAGGCAACCTCAACATTTAAATCTTGAACACCAGCCTGCTTCTTTCCCTGTGTCTTTCAACTCCTACACCACCTGCCTTGGAGACATTGCTTCTGGGATGGTCTGTAGTCCCTCCATTCCAGGTACCCATCCCTAGCTTCCTGTCTTCCCTGCTCATCCAGCCACATTCTCAACTCAGTGGTCAACACTGCCAAAAAAATCAGAAGCAGAAAGGCTGGCATTATCTTTGAGGGGTTGAGAGGTGTATCACAGAGGGGTAGGGCTTGGGGGTTTCAAAAGTCCATGCCTTTCGAATTTAGTTCTCTCTGTCTCCTACTTGTGAATATGATGTAAGTGCTCAGCTGTTCCTACCACTGTGCCTTTGCTCCATCATCATGGGCTGTAACTCTCTGAAACTCCGAAATCTGAAAACTGAAGACCAAATTAAACGCTTCCTTCTGTAAGCTGCCTTGGTCATTGTGCTTATCACAGCAACAGCAGAGTAACTAAGATAGCTACTGTTTCCAGTGGATTTGATCACAAACTCCCACTGTTTGGAGATACTGATAGATATGATTTTAATAAACCATTAGCAAGCCCCCCTTTAATTTTTCCAGTGTTTTCTTTTGGGATGAACAGTCTAGGAGGGAAGATTTGCACATGTTCCCCCAATTCCCAACTCAGCCCCCAATTTCTTCTGAGCAGAAAACTAGATCTCCGACCATTCCCGTCTCCCGTGGCATCAGAAAGAGCATCGGCGGTACTTAATGGAGAGCTTACATGTGAAAATCTACTGAGGTAAGCTTTATTTTATTTTCTTGTGTAACCTTTATTAAAGTCGCTAATATCAAATGTTAAGCAACATATTATCAGGGGACTAATGTGAATCATGTCTGAGACTTTCACAATACTTTGTGGAGAGAAATGATAGACAAGAAAGATCAATATATTCTGAGAGTGGCCAGGAAGACGAATGGACAAACTCACATTAAATGTCTTCGGAGTGTAAAGGGACTGATCTGAAATGGTAAGACTGGGGAGAATGAGCTTCCAAAACATTTCCTTCTCTGTCATCTGCTCCTCCTTTGCCAGTCCCGGCCCTGGATATGAACACCCTTTGTTCTTCGGCATGGGCGGTGAGCTTTGCTAAGGAAAACTGTGCCGTTGGGCAACACCAGCTGCGCCCTTGGTTCTGTTCCTGTCTCCTTACTCATCCCTTTTGGTACTTTGCTTCTGTTCAGGCCCCACCTTATACTGTGTAAAACCCTAGCACCATGGATCCAAAGAGTCTGGGGCAGGATGGAGCATGCCCAGAGGCTTGGCCACTCCAAGCCATGCCCAGTGAGGAATTCTCAAAAGAATTCTAGGTGTGTCACTGAAGCACGCAAGAGCTGGCTTCAGAAGTCGGAGTCCTCCGAGAGATTCAAAGGACTTGAACTAAGTGGCAAGAACCTCAGAAGCAAAGGGTTCATAAGACCAGGATAAGGAAGAGAGCTGCCCAAGAGAGAGTTCCCTTTCTCTGGATCAATGCCGAATCTTCAATTGCTGACGGAACTAGAATCTGGGGGTCCCTAACAGTCAAACAAACCATTATCCTTTTACCACTTCAGATTTATTTTTAAAGTTATCTCCACACTGCTTTATGTGAGGGAGATATATTCTCTGTGACTAAACCAGCTTCTGCTGGGAAGGAGAATAGGAATGTGAAAAGATAATTGCTACATGGTATTAGAGGTGCCACACTAAAGGATGCCTCCAACAGCACAAAAGAGGGAGTGGCGGCTGCTGCGGAAGCGGAGAAGGTTTTCTAGAAAGGAGGTGGGTTTAAGATCCAGCTTATACAATTAGGCCAACGTGTTCACAAGGGAGAAATAGCGTCTGCAGAGCACTGTGTTTGTGTTCACAAGGCAGGAAGCATTTAAGACCAGAGTTGGTGCGATTTTAAAAGAATTTGAGGTCTTTGTGCCTTTAATTATGGGAGAAACTATGGAAGATGGGTAGTGGATGAGTGAAAAGAAGACTGGGTTGTTCTAAAAAGTTGTAAAATGTCATATGAGGTGGTTGGACATCGAGGCCACTGAGGGAGACTCCTTGGTATAGGAAGTTGGCCATGGGGAACAAGGGTGGGACAGGTAATCATTTCAGTGGGAGAATTGATACCGGGATCAGAAAGATACGAGATCAAGGGAGAATGGTTCAGAGATATGGGCTCCACGGCTGAGTAGACGATAAGAACGCGGCAGGAACAGGAGGCAGAAACTGAGCCGTGGAGAAATGCTGCTCACTGGCTTGCTCCCCTGGCTTGCTCAGTTTGCTTTCTCATACAGCTCCTGACCACTTTCCCAAGGTGGCACCGCCCACAGTGAGCTAGTTCCTCCCACTCCAATCATTAATAAAGAACGTGTCTGGCAAACGTGTCTACAGCCCATGCAGCCCAGTGTTATGGAGGCATTTTCTAAACTGGGAGTCCTTCTTCCCAAATGACTCTAGCTTGTGTCACAGTGACATAAAACTAACCAACAAAATGTCTTTTTTTTTTTTTTTTAAATAAATCACTGAGTCAATTTGCGCTGCCCCTATACACATGGGTGTGGTGCTTGCTAATCACTTTGATTCAAATACCCTGTGTCTGGGATTTCCCTCTCAAGTGTAGCCCTTCAGGTTTGGCAGTCATGTTACTATCATGCCAAGAAAGCCAGTTAACATAAGCTAATGAAACACGCATAAGGAAAACACAGAGCAGAAGAGTCTCCATACTTAGAGACAGGGACTCCCAGGGCTCTGAAGGCTTCCCTGCAGTGGGGTTATTTGACCTGTAAAATCTTTGAGTCAAATTTTTCCTTACCACCAGACATTCTGACTAGTCAGTCCTCCCCAGCAATGTGAGTTAAGCTGGGGAGCACACTCGCTCCTGAGGACGGCTTTCCTCCACTGACCTTTGACACAGAGCACATTTCCTTAATGACAATGTCCTTAATCCCAGTAGCAGGGAGGGATGACCACTCCCATCTCTGAATCACCAGGCCCTCTCATGGTGCCCTCACCTTCCTTCCCTGTTGTTCTAGAGCTATTGGGGCCACGCAGAAGCTTCTCACACAGTTAAAAGCTCTGAAAGTCAGCAGTGCGGGGTCCCTGTCTCACTGTCAGCATCGACATACACAGTCCAAGGTTTCCACAAAGGTCTGTGTTGTATAAAGAGATAAAGGGAGTCTCACTGTGGTTAAAGAAAGGCAGAGAGCCATACAAAAGCTGAGAAGATAGTTGCAAAGAATAGGGCAGTGTCTCGGAGTTTCTAAGTCATGAGTAAATAATAGAAAGCGAGCATCAAAAATTTTTCAGAAATACAATCATAATAAAATCAAGAAGCCAGCATTTATTGTTATATTATTCTTTTTGAGACTACGTAGCCCAAGCTGTATTAGAATTCATTTCTATAGCCCAGGTTGTCCTCAAATTAGTGGCAATCCTTGTGTCTCAGTCTCCCCGAGGGCTAGCGTTACAGGTATGATTCAATATATCCAGCTGCTTATTTACTAATTTAACAAAAATATTAAGGCTGCCCACATGAATCCATAGTCATTGCTCGTTCTAACATGACCCCCCACCCCCACCCCAATCCAATGAAGATGACCAGGACTAGAAACAGAGCACAGAGCGTGTCCTTTATCAGAGCTTCTCAGACTGTGCTACCCTAGAAACAACCGGGGGCCCTATTTCAAGACAGATTTTCACTTCATAGATCTGCAGTGACCTGAGATGGCTTCTGACAGGGCAAGCCCCTGGCAATCAATACCAATGTCTGACTCGGGAGGGACACTCGAGAGTACAAGTATGGTCAGCAGTGGTCTCCAAAGGAAACAGCCAGGGAGATTCAGAAGTACACAATACTCCACCCCTATCCCACCCGCAGATGTTATAACTTGATTCATCTGGGCTGCAGCTGGGCCTTGGGAATGTTAAAAGATCTCCAAGCTATGTGAATATGCAAACAAGTTAGGGACCTTTTTATACATAAAAATTTGAGATATTTGTGGCACTGATGCTTCTACAGAAGCATCATATGTTTTAATATGTAAATACAGACAAGCAAAGAACACACACACAGAGAAAGCTTGTGGTTCTGCTCTGAGATTAATAATCTTCAACACATTACTGTACTAAGCCATTTGGGTCATACATATGTATATATGCATATATATGTTCAGATCATTTTTATTTCTGCTGAAAGAGATCAAATCCATAGAATCCTTTAATTCATCATAATTTATTTTTGGAATCAACCCATTTGGGGACACTCATATTATCTGAGATCTGGAACATTTAAACTATTTCATACTTAATTTCTATGTTATGCTCATAGGTTTGAAGTGTGTTCTGTTTTTCTTTAGCCTTTTTGGACATATGATCATTTTTCCTTTTTGGGGGAGTTTATTTTATGTGTATGTGTACCTGTATCTGTTTGTCTGTCACATGTACACAGGTACACTTGAAGGTCAGAAGAGGGCATTAGATCCCCTGGACCTGGACCCTTCTGCTCCTTGATCTCTTTCCTCTTCCATGTCCATGTCTTTTTTTATTTTTTAAACAACCTAATGTGTTTCAGTAGGTGTTTCCAAGAGTGTGGACAACCAATTAGTGGCTATGTTGAAGAAAATGTCTCTCCTTCTCCCAGTGACCATCAGCTATGTATAAATCCTCAGGGAGGGGAGGAGCCTTGTGAGGCCCTCCCCTTTCCAGGACAGCTTGTTTGCAGGCTCTGTCTTGGGCACTTCATTCTATTCCTATGAGTTCAAGAGTGAATGGCATTTCCAAAAAAAAAAAAAAAAAAAAAAAAAAAAAAAAAAAAGAGTGAATGGCTGTGTCATGCTCAGAAGTCAGTGTTCCACACACTCTTCTTCCCTTCCTCTGGCTCTTACATTCTTTCTGCCCCTTCTTCTATGATGCAACTTGAGCTGAGGCTTGGAAGGTGTAATACAGATGTTCCATTTATGGCTGAGTCTTCAAGTGTCACTTAGTCTTATTACTATGACCAGTTATGAGTCTTCGACTGCTACCAGCTGCAAAAAAAAGAAGCTTCTCTGGCCCAAGCTGGTAGCATCACTTGTCCTTGGCCATACCATAGTCATTTCAAAAGTAATTTGACAGGTTCATCATTTCCTGTTGGAAAACAGCAGCAGTAGCTCCCCCTGCTAGGATCTATGTCCTTCCCAGTCATGGGCTTTTGACTGGGTTTTCGCTACCAGAGGTGGATTCCTTCCTGTGGCGTTGGCCTCAAATCCCATCAAAAAGTGGTTTGTCACCCCTATAACAGACTTGCCATTATTGCACTGGTGGGTACATCTTGCTTGGGCTGTGAGCAGTGTTGCATTCAAGTTTCGTACCTGAGTTGATGACATTAGTCCCCAGGCAGTCCGCATGGTATTTTCCAGTGCTGTGATGGCTAGTCAGCGGAAAGGAAGCTTCCAGCCAGGATTCTGCTTGATGTTTGTGTTCCCCTGCAGTGCTTTTAGTAACTCGTGTCTCCTCGCTGTTTCTTATGACTTTTCATGAGCTGATGCCATTTTCATGCTTGTGGCCCTGCATTGGCAGCTAAATCTTAGGCAGAGGCCAAGTGTCTTTGCTTTAGAGAGGAAAGGCCTCCCCAGCACCCCACTATTTTCCTAGGCTTGAGATAAGTAATTAACTCAAGGTAATGAAACTTTTTCTAAGTTTAGGGAGAGCCTTGCATCTTACTTTGGATTGGAGATGGTTCATAAAGAGTTGATTCAGTGAGTTTGGGATGTTCAAACTCCGATCCCCTCTCCCGCAGTGTTCCAAAGAGCAGGCTGGCCCTGCACATACTCCTCAAGTATGGCCTCTGATGATCTGTTTCTGTATCAAGCTTTGGAATACTCCAGAAGGCTTGAACTAACACTGATTTCTGAGGAAGACCTGCTACATTGTATCAGTTTGATCTCTGGCACAGCCAGAAACAAAGAACAAAGGCTTGGCCATCAGGTGCTGTGGTTTGAGGGTGTTTTATCTCCTAACGTTTCCTAAGCCGGAATCTTCCTCCTCAGAGTAGAGGTGTTGGGAGGTCATGAGACCTTTAAGCAGGTGTGCGTGGGGGGGATCCAGAGGGAGGTAATTAGGTCAGCAGGAGAGTCATGCTCAGAAGAGATAAAAGTAGTTCTCACAGGAATTGTGTAGAATGGGTTATTATCAAAGGAGCAGGGCTGCCTCCTGATTTCTCTCGCATCCTGTCTTGCCATGTGATCTCTCAATTTCACGCAGGCTCCTACCACCACGTCGCCTGTCGTGTTGTGACAGAGCTATGGTGGCCCCCACCAGAGGCCAAACCAATGGGTTAGCCTGACTTGGACTCTGTCTCAGAATGGTGACCCAATCACACCTTCTTTCTTTATCTGCTGTTCAGCTTCAGAAAACGGAAGAAGTTACCAAGACTCGGGGAGGTCTGTGGGTGGTGATGCATTGTTCTGAGAGAACTGAGTATCGCCAGAGGACTGGAACATGTGCCTGGTCTCTTTTCAGTTCTGCCTTTTGCTCACCGCTTTCCAGGCAGTTTCTGTCTCGTTCTTTCACTGCTGAAAACTGTGACTGTAAGCCTTCCAACTTTTCTAAACCCAGAGTCACCAAACCTGAGAGTCACCACGTGTCTTAGTTAGAGTTCCATTGCGGTGACGAAACACCATGACCACAAGCAGGTTGGGGAGGAAAGGGTTTATTTGATTTACGCTTCCACATCACAGTCCATCACTGAAGGAAGTCAGAACAGGAACTCAAGCTGGGCTGGAACCTGGAGACATGAGCTGATGCAGAGGCCATGGAGGGGTGCCTCTTACTGGCTTGCTTCTCATGGCTTGCTCAGCCTGCTTTTTAAAGAACCCACAATGGGCTGGGTCCTTCCACATCAATCACTAATTAAGAAAATGCCTTACAGAGCAATCTTAGGGACACATTTTTCTTAATTGAGGCTCTCTCCTTTCAGATGACTCTAGCTTGTGTCATGCTGACATAAAACTAGCCAGAATACCTTGGTAGTTCCTAACATTGGACCCCCAGAATACCTAATAACATAATAATAATAATATGGTTATTCAAAAACTCAAATCTCAGAAAATCATAAAAGTTAATTTAACAAATATCCACATATCCATCTCCCAGAAGGGATGAATGTCACATTTATTAATTATTCTTTATCAATAAAAAATCAGGAGTCAGCTATTGCAGTAAGAACCTGAATGATCAGAGAAGTGGAGAAGTGCCCAGTGACCTCTGACCTCTTCCATTCTTCCACCCCAAAGGGCTGAGATCCTCTCTAAGCCCCACGTTATTACTTCCTGTCTATTTGTCCTCAGTCCTCCAAAACCTCTGATCCAAAGCAAACATTGGCAAAATGTGATCAAAATATCACACAACAGAGGAATCCTTTTTATAATATATGCTTCAGTTCTACTCTTTGTTTAAGAAATAAAACATAATATAGACACACCAAGTGTCCTTTATATATCCACTCTGGTCCTCATCCATGTGGTGGGTGGTGGAGAGTTGGGGTACATTTTGGGGGGGGGGATTGATACTGTGTTCCTGGATACATGGATATCCTTTCATGAGTCACAAGAGAACCTTGCTATCTTCTCCTCACTACTGTTTGGACAAGCTAGTGAACCTTTGAGACTTGACTTAAATGTAACTCAAAAGACACAAACTGAGCTGTGTTCCCTGGATGTCAGGTGTTGTACCAAAGGCTGTGGAGGCCACAGGGCCAGTTCATTACTCTCAGGGGACTTCTAACCTGGCAAATGTAATCCAAGCTTGCTGAATTTTCTGTGTGCTTTCTCTCTAGTTCTAGAATACCATTCCTTAATACAGTGGTTCTTAACCTTCCTAATGCCTTTATTATAGTTCCTCCTGTTGTGATGACCCCCAACTATAAAATTATTTTCGTTGCTACTTCATAACTGTAATTTTGCTCCTGTCATGGATTGTAATTTAAATTACAATTAAATTAAGATACGGTCTTAGGTGACCCCGTGAAAGGATTGTTTGATCCCCAAAGGTGTCACAACCCACAGGTTGAGAACTGCTGCCTTAATAATTGAACGCTCTTCTATCATAGCATTTATAAATATGGCAAGAAGAGGAAGAGGATCAGGCCCAGGGACTACTCAGAGCTGGGCACTTCTCAGGCCTCAGGATGCCCTGTTCAGAGTGTGGGCAGCTCAGCAGCAGAAGGGAAGAGCACTGCTCTGCTCTTGGCTTGTTCATGACATCTCTCACCGCCCTGTTCCCTGCATATCAGGCTCAACCAGCAAACCTTGCTGCTTTAGAATTTACAGACCTCGCAATGTCTGTGCTCAAGAGAAGCACAAGTGAGACCCAGTGCATCATCCATCAGCTTGTCTGGATGAACTGTTCTGTGTTATAGGTCTTTGTCTCTCCATCTAGAAGAGAGATGACTTTGAAAGACTGGTTCAGCTAACTCTCACCCTACAAAACAAACAGACAATAACCACAGAAACACAAACAACTTAAAATGTATCAAAGATCTGAATGTAAGGCCTGGGATGTTAAAACTGTTAATGGAAACAAGAAGGGGCAATGTTCAGTATCCTTAGCCACTGAGATTACATCTTTTTTTTTTTTTGGTTTTTTGAGACAGGGTTTCTCTCTGTAGCTTTGCGCCTTTCCTGGAACTCACTTGGTAGCCCAGGCTGGCCTCGAACTCACGGAGATCCGCCTGCCTCTTTCTCCTGAGTGCTGGGATTAAAGGCATGTGCCACCACCGCCCAGCCGAGATTACATCTTTTTTCTTTTCTTTTCTTCTTCTTTTCTTTTCTTTTCTCTTCTTTTCTTTTCTTTTCATGGTTTTTTTGAGACAGAGTTTCTCTGTATAACAGCCCTGGCTGCCCTAGAACTCACCCTGTAGATCAGGCTGCCTTCAAACTCAGAGACCTACCTGCCTCTGGCTACCGAGTGCTGGGATTAAAGGCGCGTGTCACCACCGCCTGGCTGAGATTGCATCTTAATCTAGTCAGAATGGCTATCATCACGAAAACAAACTATAGCAAATGCTGACCCAGAGATGAGGAGAGAGGAACCCCTATTTGCTTTTGGTGAGAATGTGAGTTGGTGCAGCGACTACGAGAAGCAGTGTAGAGGGTCCTCAAAAACTAAAAAGAGCTACCATATGACTTTGTGATAGCATTCCTGGGCAGGTACCCAAAGACATATAAGTTAACACACTACAGAGTCATTGCTACACCCACTTATTGCTTCTCTGTTTACAAAAGCCAAGACATGGAAGAAATCAACCTTGGTGTCTATTATCAGATGATGGGACAGTGAAAATGTGGCCTAAATACACAATGGAATGCTATCCAGTCATGAAGAGAAATGAAATTATGTCATTTTCAGGAAAATGAATAGAATTAAGACCATCATGTTAAGCAAAATAAACAAGACTCAGAAATACAAACACCATGTTTCGCTTGTATATAAACTATGTATTTCTAATTAAAAACTATAAAAAAGGATGACTATTTCATCTTTCAGGTCCTTACAATGTTTGCATCCTACCTACACTCAAAGCAGTAACAAATACTATTCGTTCCACGAAACCTCTCTTCTCAAAAGAAGATGAAGACACCACACAGATGATTCTGCATGAGAATTCATGTTCCCCCAAGAATTTTCACACTGCTGTGCTTTCAACAGAATTTAAAAAAAAAAAAAAAAAGAACAAACAAAAACTCCTGGGCTCAGAGTGGAGAGGAGAGTTTGCTCTGCAAACAAACAACTCCTTTCCCTGCCAACGTGCATTCTATGAGCACTTCCCAAGTGCCAAGTAGAGCCACAGCCAGGGGACAGAAAACCTTCAGAGAGGCACTGTGTGTGTGTGTGTGTGTGTGTGTGTGTGTGTGTGTGTGTACTCACGCATGGAGATGCCTTCTAGGATGGAAGGATCAGGATGCCTTCACAGAGAATGTGTCCTTGAAGGTTGACTATTTTTACACATAGGTATTTGCTTTTATTTGATGTGTTTAGAGAACCTGCACCACACTAAGGCCCTGGAAAACCAGCGAGAGTAAGACAGAATGTCAGATTCCTTGGCTGAGCACAGAAGGATGCTACAGAGTACAATGAGGAGCCTATCTAAGGATGCCCACCTGTCTGAGGAAGGGGCCCTCGCAGGTGTCCAGGAGAAAGGGGTAGGACTGAGCAGAGCTGGGAAGGATGTAGAGTGCCACAGTGATGAGAGCAAAGACCTTCTTCTTGAAGCCAACATTGTGGGAAAGGCATGGGGAAGGGTGCCTGGAGGACGATGAACACTGTACTACATCTGAACAAATCCTTGTATACAGGACAAGCATCCAGATGAACAGTGGGACCCACTTGCAAAGAACACAGCCCTCAGTGAACGGCCCATTCATGTCGCTTGTACTCATTCTCTGGTGAACTTGAACTCAATGGCCTAGAAGACTGACATCATCAAGACTGAAAGCAAAAACATGCAAACATCCCCTGATGCTCATGAGGCATGGATTTGGAAAGTCTGGGGTTTCAAGCATGACGATCTCTCCTTGTAGGTGACTGAAAAGCTCATTTTGAAAACAAGCTCTTTTGATAAAAGAAAGAGGAAATGGACTTTATCATCTATTGAACAACTGGATTTTCCATTTTCTGCTAAAGCAGAATTGACTCTCTCCCGGAAAACCACAATCCACAGAGGAGGAGAATAAGCAAGACACAAACATAAACAAGGGGCAGGCAGCAGACACAAGCTTCCTTAGGAGACAAGTCCTTGATGGCAAAGTGAGCTCAGATAAAATGACTCATCGCTAGTAAACTGGTTAAGCAGGGAAAACCCAGGAAGGTCATGGACACCACACTGATTATAAATGACCCTGGCTAAAGCCACCGTGCCAAGCACTTTTTGCGTATGCTATGGTGATAAACAGGAAACTCTCTTCATGAAGCTTCTTGTCCTTTATCCTTCCTCCACACCACTCTGGATAAAGGGTGTCTTCTGACTGCACAGCATCTAAGCCCAGAATCATAGCCACACTTCAGGGATTCAGCCCAGCTTGCTAGCCACTGCTTTCCCCAAAGCACAAACTGCGAGTGTGTTTCTTGCTCCTGTGTCCCAGCTGCTGGCAGCACCGCTGCCCTGTGATGGGGTACTATGGACTCAGCTTTCGGGGTCCTGCAAACAACCTTCCCGACTCCATCCTTGCAGAGCCCTACAGACCAAGCACCAACACCTCCTCTTGCTCTCTTTCTGAGCCTCATCACTCCGCTCTGAATTCGCTCCAGCTTTCCAATGATCAAAGAAAGGAAATGTGACTCTAGTTTGTATTAGCAGACATACAGGAGCCCTCTACATGAAGACAGGACAGCTGAGGCTGGGGGGGGGGCGGGATTTGATGGCTGAGTTCAGCTCAGCATTAGTACCAAATGCTATATAACATATAACTCCCAATTGTTATTTCCTCTATGTTCTTCTGCTCTAGATTGCACGGTGTCAAACTGCTAAGCCGTATGCTCTTCTCTGAGGCTGACATGGTCAAGATCAGGCACAGAGAGGCAGTGTTTCTACTCTCTGGGCATCTACAATCTATAAAGGGCCTGAGAACAGACCTAGCAGGGTCAGAATCTGAGAAGAGCTGAAAGGTTAGACCTGTTGTACAGGTCTGGTGGGCCACGTGTTTAGAAATCTGTCTGTCCAAATTGGAAATAAACTATCATGATTCCATTTGGCTTCAGTTGTAAATGGTTGCAGAGGGAGAGTTTCCCAGAGCCAGGCCCCGTGGGGTCCTGGGCAGTGGGGAGTGTCTGCCTAGCCACAGTTCAGGCTCATTTCTCTTTCAAACATCCTTAATCACAACATTGACTTCTTCGCCATGACCTCGGCTTGTTAGTGCTTTGTGGGGCTCAGTGGACGTATTCAGAAGCAGAGAGGGGCAGTGATGTGTGTGTGGCTGAAACTACTCACTCATTACTGACATTTGTGTCATCACAAGCCAATGACGTCCTCAGGTTGTAAAAAGAACTCAGGAAACGGATGGTGATGATTGCACAACCTTGTGAATGGACTTATAGCTACTGAAATGTACACTTAAAAGCAGCCAAGATGGTAAATTTTATAACAATTAAAAACAAAGATGATAGCAAGTGACCGTGAGTCAGCCTCCAGGAGGAATCCAGGGGTTCCTTTGGAAAGTACGACTTCAGCTCCGGACCAGCTGGCATTGCCTCTCACCTCTGGTGTTACCTGGGCACATTTCTTAATTGCTTGGCATTCCCCATGCTTATTTGTGTAAAGCAAAGAGAAGGTGGGATGCTTCAATGAGATCAGCTAAAACTCTGACTCTGCTTGGATGTCCAGCCATTATACTTTGCCTGGGACTGAGGGATTCCTAGGACATGGGACCTTCAGTGTCAAATTCATGATGAGTTCAGAGAAACCATGATGTCACTGTTTTAACTCTGTCTCAGATGGTTAACACTTTCAACTCGATGAGACCTAGTTAGAATTACCGAGGAGACAAGCCTCTGGCCATGCCTGTGAAGGATGATCTAGATTAGGTTCATTGCAGTGAGAAGATGTCCCTTCAATGTGAGTGGTACCATTCCATAGGATTGGAGTCGTAGACTGACTGGAAAGGAGAGAGCAAATTGAGCACTTGCACTCTTCTGTGTCTCTGCTTCCTGATAGGGAGGAAACGTGAGGAACCGCCCCAAGCTCCTGTGGCCACGACTTTCCTGCTGTGACAGACTGTCTTCTGGAACCACGAGCCAGAGGCAACTCTTCCTCCCTTAGCCTGCTTTTATTAAGTATTCTGTCTCAGCGATAAGTCACTAACACACTTCAATAGAGTCGATCACCCGTGACGGAGTATATTGGTAGAGAGTACCGCTGCCTCCACTACCTCATGGAGAATCTAGCACTTCATAGCTATATGTCAAGCCCTATTCTATCATCATGTCATCCTCAGAGCCCCGGGGTGGGGGTGGGCAGGGAGTGGTTATCTCAGCTTTTCAGAGGAGGAAACTAAGGGGCTTATAGCCTGAGTCCATGCAACATTGGGTTAAGATCTCATACCATGAGGTCTTAATTGACAGGCTATTCTCTGGGATAAGGGGACTCTGTGGTAAAGAGCTTGTGTGGCACACACAGGGTCCTGGACTCCATTCCCCACAAAACAAAAACCACATGTGCTTCCCCTTCTCTCATATGTATGCACTCAATCCCAGGCAGGGGTTAAGTGCTTAAACTGTGACATTACGCAAAATGATCCTATTGCCACTGTACAGGAGAAAAGGGAAAGGAGGTCCACCTGGAAGAGCTGGGAGGATTGATGAGTGGTAGATTGATAATCTATTTTATCACAACGTGTTACTTATCTCATTGCCGAGACAAAGGACCAGACACAAACAACTTCAGGGAGGAAAAGTTTAATTTTTGGCTCAGGGTTCCAGAGTACAGAGTCCATTGTGACAAGAAATTCATGGCAGCCGGAGGCTAAGGCTGGCAATCACATTGCACCAAGCCCAGAGTGTGCAACTGCCAAACCCTGCCGAAGACAAGGCGACCAACTTGCCTTGGAGTTAAGACTCCAAATGTATTCCTCAGACTTGAGCAAGCCCAGTTGCTTGGAGAGTCTGCAGGTCCAGGAGAGACAGAGAAGCCAGGTAGATTAACCCAGACAGGAGGAGCTATGGCTGGTAAACGAAAGAGTTGACGCAAGGTTGTCCCTCCTACTTACAAAGGGAAATGCAAAACCTATCTCGAGCGTCAATGTTTAACAGATGCATAAACATTTCAGATACCGACGATGACCCAAAGCAGGCAAGTTACTGGAAACTGGTACACTCACCCATTGTTGGTGGCATTGGTGACAACACCCAGTGAGATGTTGTGTAGTAATTAAGCTGACGAAGTGTGTGTTACAACACGCAAACATGCTCTGTCCGTGAGCCTAAGGGACAACAGCTGAATTTGGAATGTTGGAACTGGGCCCGAGCTTGTGTTTACCACACAGCATAACATCTTTGCATAAATGTCACTGAGGCCTGGAAAAATAAAAACATCTGATGTGCTAAGTGGGGAGGACTGTGGCGATTCTCCCCTCTCCCCCCTCATTTCCATTGCTGCTATTTTATTTGTTTGTGTAATAGCCACAGGAGAGAGAACAACACTCAACTTGGCCTGCTTTCCCACTCCCAGCTCTATTCTGGCCCTTGGCCCTTCTAACTTGCCGGGTAATTCCAGACTAAGCAATCGTGGTGCTTCTGAACTCGGCTCTTGCCTCACTCCTCTTCTTCAGCCTCCTCTGGCTCTACCTTCCTCTGGCTCTACCCGCAGCTCCGGGAGTACCACACAACACACACTCCTTGTTTCCATGTGGCACAGACAACACCTAACCAAGACTTAGCTGATTTCCTCTTCCTGGTAGTGTGTGAGGGTCCAATGTGTAAATGGAAGTAAGGGTGAGGTGAGAATAGCCTGATGTTCCAAAGCTATAGGAAGATGAATTGTGAGCTGGGTTATTCCCTAGGTAATTTGAGATTTATGAGGAATAATGAAGAGATGAGGACTAACATCCCAACATAATCCAAGGAAAAGTCCCTGTCCCATGCTTTGTCTCTCAGGACTCTAGAGGAGATGCAGTGTGAGTTGGAGGGTCGCAGACAGCATCCGGTGTGTCCTTCAGCCTGTGGCTATAGATGGATGGTGCTCAGCACTGAGAGAGAAGAACCCAGGATGAGTCACAGCTCACACAAGCCCATATCCCTTACTCTTCTCTATGGGCCAGCTTTCTCAGGAGTAGTACAGATCCTCTGGCCTGCCAAGGTTCTAGAACTTAGCATCATTGTGAGTCATTCCCTTTGAGACTGTGTTCTGATGATAAATATCTGTTTAGTTTCCTGGCAGTGGAGCTGGGGAACCCATTTGAGGCCATCGTCATCTCGGCCTACCTTTTCTGTATTGATCTTGTGCTCATATATGTGTGTGGGTTTTGTATGTGGGCACTGATGTGACAAAGGACTAGAATTTCATCTTAATTATCAGTAAGGTTCAGAATTTTAACTCAGATATCTGTTCAGAAGCCATTTGTTGAAATGTTAATTCTTATGTCTCTTAATTTGAAATGCTGCTTCGTTATGCATTATATATTTTTTAACAATACAGTTGATACTTTCATGAAGAATTCATTGCTTAAAAATGACAAATATATAACTTCCAACTAGGCCCCAGAGGAGGTAAGAGAAAGAATTCTTTTGTAGAAAATACAGAACTGGGGGACAAGTCCAAAGTGAATATCAAGGATGTTAAAGGGCAAGCAAGAATGGTAGAATCAGACCACCACATTGATGCTGCAGGAAGATGGGCTTTCCTGGGGAGAAGGTGGAAGACCAGATGGAGATATGGCCCTGGAACTCCCTCTGCGTTTTAATCCAAAGCCTTGTTGGGCAAAACTTTCTTGTCCATCAAATGTAACAGCCACAAAAAATACCTTCACTACCGGCTGTTGTGAGGATCTGAGGAGTCACAATGTTTTAGTTCCGGCAGAAGCCATTTAGTGCCCATCAGGCAAGGGCATGGGGTCTAGGGTAGAAAAGCAATGGATTTAATTGGAGGTCACGAAACATGTCAAGAGAAAACAGGGGCTACAGTGGGCTGTGCTCCTCGCTACATGTCTGATGATGGATATGGAAATCTTCATGGTTGTAAAATGTGTCCTGGTTATCACTAAGCAAGGCCATCCTCCCATGCAGCATCATTGGCAAGGCCAGACGACTGCCTTGGTGCCATCATTCCGTGCAGCATCATTGGCAAGTCCATGACTGCCTTGGTGCCATCATTCCGTGCAGCATCATTGGCAAGGCCAGACGACTGCCTTGGTGAGCAATAAATGTGAACAAGTCCTCCACAAACTTTTCTTCCAAGAGTCTTCCTCCGCATAGTCGTGTAGTTGTGTTGTCACCGTCCTCCTCCCAGGTCCCACGCCTTCTTTCCCCAAACGTCACTACCCACTGAAAAGCATTCCGTACTGAATGTGAGGCTCCATTCCTTCCATCACAGGCCCAGGGCACAGAAACCCAGGTCACGCTCTGGGAAACAGGACACAGTGAAGGGAGAGCGGGGCTACGGTGAAGGAGACTTCGGTCAAGATGACAGCCACAGGACAAGCTGCCTCACAGTCTGTGAGAATAACCGCCACTGACCGAAAGTGCTGGCCTTGTCCAAAATGTCATATGAGAATGGGGGGGGGTAGTTTCTTGTTACCAATAAGGAAACTGAGGCACAGAGAAGTTAACTAGTTCGCACAGCTGATATGTAGTTGAACCGTGATTGTGCCTTTGTCACGCTGACACTGAGACACTGAGATCTGGTGACACCCAGGGAACGTGCCAACACAATGCTTACTGCCCACACAGGATGCTCTTACAAAAACACAGCTAAAGAAGGTGGCAAAAGTCAGCTCCATTGGCAGCTGAGTTAGGGTCCCAACCGTGGTACTCGCGCATCCCAGCATTGCCCTGTGAAACAGAGGAGGGGGTGCTCGGGATGAAGTCTAAGACACTCCTCAATTCCAATGGGAGACGTTTTCCTATTAAATTCTGGGCTCTCCCAACGCCATGTGGCGTCGATTTAGATCAATAGATAACAATCTAGAGGAGGTTTGGTTGGACTTCCAAATCAGATAAGTGCTGCTTGGCAAAGTATTTTCAAAGAAGGCTTGTCAGAAACAATTGAGGCATTTTCTTTGCTGTCCAAAGGAAATAATCCAATCTGTCCAAAGGTCACTAGCAAAAGAGACTTGAGTTCAATCATCCTTATAAACACTGAAGGTTCTGCAACTCATCCCAGCTAGATGGAGAGTCAATGTTGGCTCTGCGGTGTGTGTCTGTGTGTATGTGCTGTGTGTCATGTGCACATGGTGTGTGTGTGGGGGGGGAGATGTGTATATGGTGTGCATGCATTGTGTGGTATGTGTGGTGTGTATGTGTGCATGTGTATGGCGTGTATGGTATGTAGTAAGTGTAGTATGTGATGTGTGTACATGATGTGTGTATTCTGCAGCTTTTAAGCCTCGGCTTGAAGTTTCCTGTCTTTTCAAAGCATAGTTCTTCCACCCAGCTATTATACTCTCTAGACTTTGAGAAAATCCCATGACTGGGTTTCCCCAGAGGACTCGGAATTGGAGTTACCCTGGAGTGCAAGGCTCTGGTATTGGTTTTTCACACAGTTCCCCAGAGGGCTTTAAAGGCTCGGGATGGAGACACAGTATTCTAAAACAGTGGTTCTGAGCTCCCACACTCACAGAACTACCTGGAGGGCCGAGTCCAAGAGAAGCTCTTGGCATCTGCAGTTCTTCAGATGGGGTCAGCGTTGAAGAACATTTACAGCCCATTTCCCTTGAGGACGCTGATGTAGACTGGTGTAACCCTTTACATCCAGTGCTTTGGGACCAATCCCATGCTGTGCTCTGGGGTTCCCCAAAAACCCTGGACCTCTTGGTACTCCAGGTAAACCTCCAAACCCCTCAGTCATGTTCTCTTAGCATAGGACAAGTATTTGCTGCCAACAGTGTTTCATAATGTGCATCCTAACAGAGATCCACACATGGCCACGAGGAAGTTTGAGAAACTCATACTACTGCTTCATAGTAGAAACATGAAAGGCAAAGATGGAGCCTGAGGTCTGACTCCTTTTCTCCCGCAGCATGCGCAGCCTGCCCCTTGGAGAAGATGAAGACCCAGGAATAGACATGGCAGTAGTCCCCATGGGGCCTAACTCTGATCTAGGAACACTGTGCCTCAGTCTTTTCCAGGAACCATGTCCAGCAATTGGCAGAGATCTCAGACATACCCTGGATGCAGAGAGAGAGAATCTTACCTGGACCCAAACTGGTTGAGGTCAGATAGGCCTGGAATCCAGGCAGCTCTCTTCACTCATTAGAAGATCTTCCACCCATTGTTTTTCCAACAAAGAAGTCATTAAAGTACCTAATGCCATTTTGATGTTTAAAAACATCTGGAGCCATACCACCTACATGGACTCAGATGGATGGCTCCCTTTTATGTTGTGAACTGTCTAGGATGGCTAATTTTGAGTGTCAACTTGAACTAAGGGATGTCCAGGTGGCTCATTAGCTATTATTTTGAGGTGTGTTGGTGAGGGGGTTTCTGGAAGAGGTTATTCATTGAATTAGTAAACTAAGCAAACAGGGCAGTTGTACGCCATGTAATCAGTTGAGGATTTGGGCAGAACTGAAGGGGGAGGAAAAGATTCTGCTGTCTCTTGAGCTAGAATATCCTTTCTTCTGTCCTTGGATGTCAGTACTTCTGGCTCTCAGGCCTGTGCCCTGGACTTAGCCTCACCTCATTGGCTCTTTTATTCTCAGGCCTCAGGCTTGGACAGGAAGCACAGCATTGTGGATGACAAATGATAGAATTTTCCAGTGTCTGGTCATTAACAGCACACTTTCCTGTGCATCTCTGTATGCCCTAGTGGTCCTTCTTCCCTGGGGACCGTCAACTTTCCTATGACTCCTTAGAAAGAGTGATGTGATAAACCGAGGTAGATTCTTAGTTTTTAAATGTCTACCCAGTATTTGTGGGTGGCTCACTCAAGTAGAATCAGGTTGGCTTCAGAATTCACAGGCATCCCAAGTGTGGAAATACGTACTGTGCTTCCTTATGGCAAATAAACACTAGAGCTCTCCATTTCCCCCCCACCCCCCCATCCCGAGGTCCAAATGGTCATCAAAAGAAATCAGTTGAGAAGCACAAAATGAGCACTGTAATTTCGTGTGTGTGTGTGTGTGTGTGTGTGTGTGTGTGTGTGTGTGTGTGAGAGAGAGAGAGAGAGAGAGAGAGAGAGAGAGAGAGAGAGAGAGAGAGAGAGAGAGAGAGATGGACAGAATAGAGTGGGTGTGCTTAGAACATTGACCGCAATTCTGTTTCTCCATTGTAATCTGCTGGGGTGCTTTGAACACGGATGTGTCCAGCCATCCATTATTATGATTGAATTGGCTTGAGTATGTGGCTTAGTTATTAACACTTTAAACATCTTTTTACAATATCTCATCCCTAAGCATGCCTATATGGACATATTTAATGTACATATTTTGTAGGAACAAGATTGGTTTGAATGCATATTGTTTTCTATTTTATTAGGAATATTCTACAAATATTTTTATGATTCAGATAGTCTTTTCTAGGATCATTAAAATATCTAAGCAGTACTCTATAATGTAGGTTTATACAGGACATGATTTATTTAACATCATTCTGCTGTAAGGTGTATATGTTACTTTTTCCAGCACTATAAATAATGCTGTAATAATAATCTATTAATTATCCACTTTGTATCCATCAATAATTATTTCCTGAGAATATGCACATCTTCAAACTTTGTTGACATGTGAGGTAGAAGATTGCATTGCAATATATTCTTTTTAAAATAAAAATTATGGATGGCAGTGAACATCTGAATATGTGTAATGAATTACATGGTTTTGTTGCCTTTGTTTTGGTGTTTCTGTTTTTTTCTTTTTTAAAAAAAATTAATTTGCTGGTTTTTTTTTTTTACCCCTCTGAAATAACTCTTGGAGTCCTTCATCCCTCATATTTGGAAAGACATGGAGAAGCTGACTTTCTGGAAAAGTCTTATTCCTGGGTTATTCAGCCTTATGGTACCCAGGTCTTCTTTTAGAATTCTAGCACATCTTTTGGTGGTGTCTACCAGGCAGCACCAGGATGTGGTCCTTGAACTTGGAGTTCAACAGGTGAGGCTAGCTCGGGGCCTGGGAAGGAAGGAGCTGCAGCTCCTGTTACTGGACTGATGCAGGAATTGGAAAAATGAGGAGGTGTCCTCTATCCCTCCCATCTCCTTTCAGACTCTCTACTGTCTTCTTTTGACAAGGGACCTGGGTAAGGCCCTCTGCAGACTCCCATCCCCAACCCCCTAAGAAGCTCATAAAAGGGTGGCTCCCCAGGGTGCAGTCCTCTTGGGCTGTGATCTGCCTAGCTGTGATTTCTATGTGTCTCCCCAGCTCACACTGCTAATGACCTTGCGGTAGCTCCCACCCAAATGGTTCAAACCCATCCACGGTTTACTTCATCACATCTTTCGGAGAGTCTTCTTCCCAGCTGATCACCCTCTCGTGGGCTCTCAGAAAGCTGTTTATCTTCTGGTTTTGGAAGAAGACTTCATTGAAGTCTTTCAAGTTGGTGGTAACTCCAGATAGCAAAATAACATTTGACAACCGTGATTATGAAATGTTTTAGTTGGCCTATCTATGATTACATGAGAAAATCAACTTGACCTTTGGTGGATTCTGACATTGTAACTTACTGAACCTCCCCCCACCAAGATCCCACGGTGTCCTCAACTACGGCTCCCTGACCCTGAGGATTCTGCATCATGGTTACACTGGCCACAATACAGGACATCAGAGGGTTGTTGACCAGCCTTTGGCTCTTTAGACTGGGAAGAGCCTGGGAAGGTGCATGCCATCTAGAATAAGGTAAGCCATAGGCATTCTCCCAGTGGCTTTCCAGTGCCACTTGCTTCTCTTGCATGTGAATTGCTTCTCTTCTCCCCCCCCCACCGCCCCCGAGTTCTAGCCGATCATTTACACATCAGAAGCATGTAGCTGGTCCTTCTTAGAACACCTTAGTCAGCCCACCACTCACCCAGACAAGCACTTGTGGGAATCTGTCCCCCCAGAGCTGCTCTTGTCACTGGCTCTCTCAGCATACCCAGGAGGAACACCGGAGGAAAGGGTAGTGTGGGAACCAACTCAGAGAAGCACCCCGAGACTGTAAATGCCGATCATCAGCTTCGTCGGCTTGTGAAGCACCTAAGAGATCAATGAAGCACACGCTGTGTGTGTGTCTGAGGGTGTTTCCGGAGAGACTTAACTACAGGATGGGTGGGAAAACTCACTCTGAATATGGAGGACACCTCCCCAGAGGCTAGAGTACTGGATGGAATAAAAGGGAGAAAAGGCGAACACCAGCATTTTCTCTCACCAATTCCTGGACGCCATTATGTGAGCTGCATGCTTCCACACCCTCCCTGCCAAGATCGTCTGAAACTGTGAAGCAAAATGATCTTCCCTCTCTTAAGATGTTCTGCTCAGGTGGTTTTGTCAGGGTCAAAAGACTAAGACATCTGCTTCTCTGTCTTTGTACACACTTTCTTCCCACTGGTCTGGGGCTCTTCTTCCAGCTTTCCAACTGCCTCCTTATTGCTTACATGCTTTCCCCTTGGCACCCAACCTTGGCTCTTTCCTTGTTTCCGTGCCCACTCTACCTAGGGATGGCTCAGCAAGATGCATTCCGGTTCAACTGAATCTTCTCTCTGGAAGTCACATTCTGATCCCTGTGATGTGCCGCTGGTAGGGGTGACTCTGGTCTGCAGAGTTACCTCTCCACATACCTTCACTTTCCTTAGAGTCACCCTGTTCTACTCCCAGGCTTCCCAGGACGCCTGAGGCCTTTGCTGGAAAAGCAGCATGAGTGCTTTTGAAAGGACGGAGAGGGAGCCACTTGCCCACGACTGTTGGTCTTCCTTTATCCCACCAGGAGTAGAGCTATCGCCTTCTTTAGCCCACCTACTTTCCACCCATCTCAGCAGCTTCTTCCAGGTGACCCCACGGAGCAGAGGCCTGCGGGCACTAAGATCTGCTTGCCGAAGCACATCTTCCGTATACCCCAGTCCTGGATATGTCAAGGGGCTATGGCAGTCACCACATACAATCTCACTGGCTCCTTGCTTTTCTCTGACACCTCTGCCAGAAGTGGGTATGTTGACTGCTCTGTTGGATGAGATGATGTAGGGGAGGGTCCTGTGATGTCAAAGAAACAAGGAACGCTCCATGTGACAAAATCGTTTCAGAATTTTGTGCCAGAGAAAAAGCTCATGTCTTTAAATAAAAGGTATGCTTCTGCCTTTTAAGTAAAAAATAACAATGTGAGCTCAGTTTTTGTCCTCCCCTGGGCACAGTGAACCAGGGGTAATGACAAAGTTGGAGAGATTCCAGCAGCAGGCTGGTGGTCTCTGATAGCATCTCCAGGGAGCATCTTTTTGTATGCTTGGACCAGAGCCTCCTCACCCCCTCCTGCCTTGATGTTGGCTTCAGTCTCTGCAGGAAAAATGACTACAGGGATTCTAGAAGCCCAGAAGACCCTGGAGATCAGTGGGGTGTAAAGAGGAGTGCTGCAGCCGTTAATGGCAATCACTATTCACTGCATTAGTGGATAACCCAGTGAACAAGTACAAACACTGAGTAAGTACAATAGACAAGTAAACCTGTCTGCATTAGATAAAGTCCGTTTCTCACAAGCTCAAGCTCTTTCTGGCATAGAAATTAGTTAACTTTCTTCCCCTATATAGCTACTGAAGCCACAAAAGCTTCCCTCCCCTTGCCGTACTAATCATTTGTCTCTTGATGGCCCCCTCCTGTTCCATATGGAAGGAGACTGGGGCTCTGCACTCGGCTTAGATTCTGCATGCTGGTTAGAATGTGTAGATCCTGCCCCTGGGGACATGGTCAGGGGATGGGAAGGCAGGGAGGGACAAAGGAAGCCTTCCTGATCTTTTTTACTGTCTAACAGCATCTCAGAGGGTGGGTTTCAGCGCCAGCAGCCCTAACAATGGCAGTGGAGACAATGGGTGTCTGCAGAGTACCGTGTTTGGTGAGCCTTGGCTTAGACAGTGCCATGAGCCACAGAGGTCGTCTGGCATCCTGGCCCCCACAAAGTCAGGAAGAGGATAATATGCAGCTTCCCCAGCGCCACAGTGAGAACAGGGGGCCCCTGAGCCATTTCCTTCTAATGAGGGGATCCCAGACTATATAGTCATTTTCCCTGTTAGCTCTTTATCGGGGGGCACAAGTTCCCACAGTCCTAGTCCTTGCAAATCTCACTGTTCCCTTTCTCCTGCTGTAGCCTTCAGAATACTTCAGTAACCAATGCCCTGAATCCACTTCCAGCACACAGAGCAACTCCTGTAGTCCGGACCACATGCTGACTGACAAGTCTTCTCTCTGGGGATCAGGGGGAGCACCCAACCCCTGCCTGGGCATGCTGAACAGGCTTCTTCCACTAAAAGAGCTTCTTCCCAGGGTCTTGGGGACATGTATTTCCCCACCTCTGGCCTTCTGCTGAGAACTGAGGAAAGAATGCCTGTGGCTAGGCTAGTACCATTTTTTTTCCCATAGTGCTATCAGCTTTCTCTCCGTGGGACCATCTCCATAAACTAAAAATAAATCTCTTCATGTCTTGGAGAAATTAAATGTGCCAATATTTGGACAAGGTACTTGAAGACCCCATTAGTGCTCAGATGCATGGGATTCATGGCATGTGAGAACAAAGGAGAAATCTCCGTGGAGGAGAGAGATCTGGAAGACGAGCCCCCCCCCCCCCCCAGAACACTGCTGTGCTGGCTACTAAATATGAAGAACTATTCTGGGGTTTCCCTTCTCTGTTTTCATATCCTCTCTTCACATGGCACTTTGATTCCAAGCAGCACGTCTCAGGCCATTCTTTCCCTTGGCTGTGAGAAAGTAAATATTAGTAAAAGTCTGTGCCTAGCTTCTGCAGTGCCAATTGTCATCACAGGGACTGTCACTGTGCAACTTCCTGTCCTGATTCATTCCACAATGAGATACAGGGGATGTTTACATAATTCTTGCCAAGGGACAAGCTGTCTCCTTAGATGTATGGGTATAACGTTTAAAATAATTTACTTTTAGCTCAAAGCATAAATAGAGGAGTACAGTGGTTTGAATGAAAATGACCCTCATAGGCTCATCTATTTGAACACTTAGTTCCCACGTCAGTGGAACTGTTTGGAAAGGATGAGGAGGCGTGGCCTTGTTGGAGGCGTGTCACTGGGGTTGGGTTTTGAGGTTAAAGACCTGCACCATTCCCAGTGTCTCTCCCTTTGCCTTCAACTTAAGGAACAAGAAATGAGGTCTCAGCTGCTCCTGCTGCCATGTCCCTGACCTGCCATCACAGACTCTCAGCCTCTGATAGCAGAAGCCCAAATTCCACACTTTGTTTTATAAGTTGCCTCGGTCATGTGTTTTATCACAGCAATAGAAAGATAACTAAGACAAGGATGACTGTACATCACCACTGTTGTATAATTCCAGATTATTATTATTATTATTAATGCTCAAAGAGCTCCTGACCTATTTATTAACAGTTACTCCTTCTTCATTCCCTCCCAGATCCTGGTGACTACTAATCTAGTTTATGTTTCTGTGGTTCTTCATTTTATGAATACTTCCTATAAATGGAATCTAAACATGCAAGAAATGTTACCTCTTCTATCTGGCTTCTTTCACTTACTGCAGTGTTTTCCAGGTACATTTATGTTGTATTGTGGGGCCAATAACCCCTTCCTAATGGCTCCAGAACATTCGATTGTATGGATATATTACATTTTGCTTTTCCATTCATTAGTTGATGGTCATCTGATGTGATGGTTATCATCATCAACAGCAAGATCTAGAATTACTAAGAGATAAGGTTCTAGGCACGCTTGTGAAAGACTACATCAGATTAGTTTGGGAGCATGCCTGTGAAGGATTATCTAGGTTAGGTTAGGTAAAGTGGGAAGACACAACTTGACTCATGTGGTACCATTCCATTGGCTAGGGTCCTAGACTGAATAAGAAGGGGAAAGTGAGCTGAGTATAGGCATTCATTAACCTCTGTTCCCTGCCTGCAGATGCAAGATGACGAGCTGCCTCAAGCTTCTGACAACATGACTTCTCTACCATGATATGTAACACAAATCTTAAAGGGTCTTATTAATAAAATCAAACCTGAGCCAGGTATTGAGGTGAATGCTGAAAGATCAGAGTGACAGAACCAGCCACAGCTAACCTCACCTCACCAACTTCTCAGAAGATCCTGTTTCCTCAAACTGGAAGCCTCTGAGTCCTCATCCAAATGAATCTCAGCTGAACTGCTGCTCAAAAGCCTAAAAGCTTAACCAGGCTCTAGTTCCTGGTCCTCACGCCTTATATACTTTTCTGCTTCCTGCCATCACTTCCTGGAATTAAAGGTGTGTGTCACCACGCCTGGCTGTTTCCAGTGTGGCTTTAAACTCACAGAGATCTGGATGGATCTCTGTCTCCAGAATGCTAGGATTAAAGGCGTGTGCTACCACTGCCTAAACCTATGTTTAATATAGTGGCTGTTCTGTCTCTGACCCCAGATAAGTTTATTAGGGGGCACAATATATTGGGGAACACAATAAAGATGTACTGTGCCTTGAGCTGTGAGCCCAAAGACCCCGACTTAAGTTGCTTTTTTTAGTTTTTTTTTAACATCACAGTCAACAACAACAAATACAGAAAATTGGTACTGAGAAGTGGGGCTGTTGCTCTGATAAATCTGACCATGCCATTCTTAGGCTTTTAGAACTGCTGTAGGCTAGAAAAGCAGAAGAGTTGGAGACTTTGGGCTGGAAAAGTCCTTGAACACTTCAGAGAAGTTGTTGGGCAATTCTGATAGGAGCTTAGAAGACAAGAATTCTACGAGACATGTGGACAGAGACTCACTATTGATTTGGCAGGGAGCAAGGGCCCTATGTGGAACTAGGCAAGGAACCACCTGTGTGATATCCTGGCAGAGACCCTGGCTGCACTCTGCCTGTGTCCTAAGAACTTGAGTGAGGTTGAATTTGAAGGTAATGGACTAACTTGCTTGGAGGAGGAAGTTTCAAGACAGTAGAGTATCAAGGCTGTGTCGTGGTCACTGCTTACTGCTCACACACTGGTTTACAGCCAGACAGCAGAAAGTGGAGGAGAAAGGACAGGCAGGGAAGAAAGATGTGTATGCAATTTAAAGTTTCAGACAAGGAGGGTGCTGGTGATAAAACATGTAGTTGTTAAAAGTATTAGAAACATTAAAGAGAAATGTAGCATTTCGGACAGCGGGAAAGACACTGTGGCAAGAAGACCCTACCCATCCAGACTTTGCCTTGGGAAATGCCAAGTTCATTTGAAAGGGAAGAACTCCAAGTAAGAATGCTACTGAAGGGTTCCCTGACCTTCAAAACACCAATCCCTAGAAATGTGCTGAGTCACATTTGTGGCTGATGCAACTATGTTTCGAGCAGGCCAAGCTTCATCCCAGGCTGGCAGCAAAACTTGGTGTCCTCACTGTCTTTGCCAGCTTCATGCAACAGCCTCTCAGGCCCTCCTTTGCCCTGGTTTTGTAGGCATGTAAGGTTAACGGGATTGTGGAATCCTCCTCCCCAGTTTTAGAGATCCACTGAGTGTTGGAGATGGCAGGACCATGGGACATATGCAAAGGGAAGCTTTAAGCTTGGAATGGGGTTGGCCCCAAGGAGAGATTGTATGTGCTACAGGCAGAAGAGCTGAACAAAAAGGGCTACCCAAGCCCTCTGGAGCCCAGATGATTCCCTCATGAGCTCCACATGCCTGACATGGAACCACAGGATTTGATGCTTGCCCTTTTGGGTTTTAGTGTGGATCTGATCATTCTTTCTGGGTCCCTGTTCTTCCCTTGTGGATGGGAGTGTTTTATTCCTGCCATTATATGTTAGAAGTATGTAATGTATGTGTTTATGTGTGTATATATATTATATGAATAAATATATATTTATATAATATTTATATAATATAAATATAATATATTTATATAATATAAATATAATATATAATAACACATGCATGCAGAGGACATGAAATTAGGTGTCTTATAGAGAAAATGCTCTTATCTGCTGAACCATCTTTCCAGTCCATGTAACTTGTGTCTTGTTTATGCAGATGCTCACAGAGATTTCCTGAGTCTCAGAAGAAACTCAGCGCTTATACTTTTAAACAGTTTTGGATCTGTTAGACTATGGAGTCTTTTTGTCTTGGACTGAATGCATTTTTTTTTGTATTATAAAATGGCCATGTGCCTACAGGGACAGAAAGAGGAAGGCTGTGACTTAAAGTGATGTTTGCATGTCAAATTGACAAAGGGTGAAGTTGTGCTGGTTAATATTATGAACTGGACAGGATCTAGAATCATTCAGGAAACAAATCTCTGGGAACGCCTGGGAGAGACTATCTAGATAAGACAGAAAGACCTACTTTAACTGGGAGTAGTCTCTTTCCATTGGCTGGTGTCCTGGACTGGATAAGGAGAAAAATGAGCCAGGGCTAGCATTGTCTCTCTGCTTCCTGATTACAGCAGATACAATGTAACCAGCAGCCTCCTGCTTCTAACACTTCTTCAGGACCATGAGAGACTATCCCTCAAATTATGAGCCAAAATAAACCCTTTCTCTTTTGTTTCTTTGATCAGAGTATTTTATCACAAGGACAGAACAAATAGGGAATACACCTGGGTTGTTTCTACTCTTTGATGAAGATGGATAACACTGTCGTGAGTACTTATATACAAGCTCCCGTGTGGAGAGCTTTCAGTTTCATTGGGCAGCAGTTGCTGAGAGGGACTGCTAGGCTGTATGGAAACCTGTACTTTGAAAACTCAAGACCAGGACTAGAGACATGTCAAAGGGCTTATGGTTGTGATGCCTAGCAAATCCGTTCCTCTGACCTTCGACATGGGTGTGAGTGTGGAGGACCATGTATTTCCACACACAGTGTTGTTATTAAATGTCATCTTACAGAAAGAAAACTCTGAGGTGACTAAGCGGGTGAGAACGCTTGTTATGCAAGCAAGAGGACCTGAGTTTGAATGTCCAGAAACCACATAAAAGGCAGACAGAGTCCTATGTGCGTGCAGCCTAAGCATTGCGGGGTGGAGACAGGCAGATCCCAGGAGCCTAGATGAAACAGGAAAGTTCAGGTTCAGTGAGGGGCCCTATTTCAAAATATAAGGTAGAAAGAGAAAGCTTGACATTCTGCTCTGGCCTTGGCATGCACACTCATTAGCACACACTTGTGTATATACATCACACACACATGCACACATACATAAACACATACACACACACACACACACACACTACAAACTCTAATTTTGTGTGTGATAGTTAATTGTGACTGTTATCTTGATTAAGGAATACCTAGGCATGAGTGAAGCACACTTTTGGTGGATCTGTGTGGGTGTTTCTAGAGAAGATTAACTGAGGTAGTGCCTTATAGCTTCTTTTGCTGTGATAAAACGTCACCACTGAAAGCAGCTTGGGGAGGGCAATGTTTATTTCAGCTTACAATTCTCAAGTCACACTCCATCACTGAGGGAACAGGAACTCAGGGCCGCAATCTGGAGACAGAAATGGGAGCAGAGACAATGGAGGAGCAAAGTTTACTGGATTGCTCAACCTGCTTGCTTGCTTGCTTGCTTGCTTGCTTGCTTGCTTGCTTGCTTGCTTCCTTCCTTCCTTCCTTCCTTCCTTCCTTCCTTCCTTCCTTCCTTCCTTCCTCTCTTTCTTTCTTTCTTTCTTTTTCCGTTTTATTTTATTTTACAATACCATTCAGTTCTACATATCAGCCACGGGTTCCCCTGTTCTCCCCCCTCACACCCCTCCTCTTCCCCCCAGCCCATTCCCCATTCCCACCTCCTCTAGGGCAAAGCCTCCCCTGAGGACTGAGATCAACCTGGTAGACTCAGTCTAGGCAGGTCCAGTCCCCTCCTCCCAGGCTGAGCCAAGCATCCCTGCATAAGCCCCAGGTTTCAAACAGCCAACTCATGCAATGAGCACAGGACCTGGTCCCACTGCCTAGTTGCCTCCCAAACAGATCAGGCCAATCAACTGTCTCACCTATTCAGAGGGCCTGATCCAGATGGGGGCCCCTCAGCCTTTGGTTCATAGTTCATGTGTTTCCATTCATTTGGCTATTTTTTTTCAGTAATTGACTAAAACTGAAATTAATTATAAGCCACAGTCATCCTAGGGACCCCCATGCTATATATATATAGCCTCCATGGTTCTATGGGTTGTGGTCTGATTGTTCTTTATTTTATATCTAGAATCCACTTATGAGTGAGTACATACCATGACTGTCTTTCTGGGTTTGGGTTACCTCACTCAGAATGATTTTTTCTAGTTCCATCTATTTGCCTGTAAATTTCATGCTTTCATTGTTTTTCTCTGCTGAGTAGTACTCCATTGTGTATATGTACCACATTTTTTTCATCCATTCTTCCGTTGACGTCAGCCTGCTTTCTTTCTTTCTTTTTTTTTTTTTGTTTTTTTTTTGTCTTTTCGAGACAGGGTTTCTCTGTGTAGCTTTGCGCCTTTCCTGGAGCTCACTTGGTAGCCTAGGCTGGCCTCGAACTCACAGAGATCCGCCTGCCTCTGCCTCCCGAGTGCTGGGATTAAAGGCGTGCGCCACCACCGCCCGGCTCAGCCTGCTTTCTTATACCATCCAGGACCCCCTGCCTGGAGATGGCACAACCCACAGTGGACGGGACCTTGTCACATCAATTGCAAATGAAGAAAATGCCCTACAGACTTGCTATAGGCAAATCTTAATGGAGACATTTTCTCAATCGAGAGAGAGTCCGTCCCTCTTCTGAAATGACCCTAGCTTGTGTCAAGATGACATAAAACTAGCCACCCTGAATGTGGGCAGCACTGTCTTGGGCTGAATAAAAAAAGGGAAAGGTGGATTGGAGAGGTGGCTCAGTGGTTAGGAGTGCTTACGACTCTTGAAGAAGACTGGAGTTTGGTTCCCAGCAACCACATCGGGTGCCTCACAGCTGCCTATGACTCCAAACTCAGGGCACTGGAGAGCCTCTCGGGCACCCATGGGCCCCTGCACTCATGTGTGTACACAGACCTCCCTGTAATTACAGGAAACCTGAAAAGGGTGTGTGTGGACAAAGCAGACCGAGCACTGGCATTTTCTCTTCCCTGCTTCCGGGTCCTCTAAGATGTGAGCAGGAAGCCGGATGCTCTGCTCCTGAGGTCATGTTTTCCTCCCCATGATGGATTGTCTCCTCAAGTCACCACCAAAATAAACTCCTCCCCGCTTCAGCTGCTCTCGTCAGGTGTTTGGTCACAGCCAGAGGAAAAGTAACTGGTGCACTGTGTGTAGAGCTCACAGTACGATATGAGGAGACATCAAAAACGCCACCCCCTTCCTTGACACCGCTGACATCAACCTACAGCCTAGGCGGTGAGGAGGACCTGGTGGCTGTGCAGCCCCACACTCCACTGAGTTGTGAAGACAGCCGCTTTCTCGGGTAGATCCTTTGCTGCTTCTGGGACCATGTTTCCCTGTGTCCCAGTGAGGCCCTCATGCTGGTGGATGAGTCCAGTGAGTTGCTTGCTGGCTGATGCTGGACACAAAGTGGTTTTGCTTGGCCTTCGTGATTTCCTGTAGCCTGGCAAGGTCCATTGTGTTTTAGCTTAGCTGGAAGAAATCAGAGGCCCTGGCGGGCCTGGCCAGCATCCCACATGTGACTGATGGCTGGCACTGAGAGGCCCATGGGGGTGGTGGGAGTAGTGTGTGAACTCAGTTGGCCACTGTGTTCCCTCCTTGCCCTTTGACACGTATTTGTTGTTTTTCCTGAGATTATATATATATATATATATATATATATATATATATATATATATTCCCCCAAGACAAGGTTTCTCTGTGTAACAGTCTTGACTGTCCAGGAACTCGATTTGTAGACCAAGCTGGCTTCCACTGCCTGGCTGAGATGACTGATTTTGAGAAGTTCTGAAACTCCTTTCCCATGTTTTCCTTTGTCTTCCCATGGCATGAGCGCCACACAACGTGTTTCTATGGCCTTCCAAAGGCTAGCCTCCCTTGTCACAGTGATGCCCAGTCCCAGCTGCCTGTCACAACTGCCTGAGGGTTCCTTTTAAATTCTATACCCTGGATGCATCAAATCACAGCTTCTGGGGCCTCACAAGCAGAAGTAAGCTGGAAATTCTCTCTAGTGGGATGAAAAGCTGAGGGATGAAAAGCTCTGATCTTAGCACTTATTGACCCACATGCTGTAAATACCCAGCTTGTGGCTGCCTTCAAACTACTTCGATGTCTTCATTGCACAGGCTGGCAAGAGACCCTCAGGAGCCAAACGCCGTGTATCACTCTCACCCAGTAGGTAACTTCAAGAGCTTTGATGCTAGCTGAATAAGGTAGTTTGGATGTGGTGAGTTTTGAATACTCACTACTTTCATTTTTAATAGAGTTTAGCCAATGCTGTGTTTCTATAATCTATAGTTTTTAAATAATGGCTATATAGGGGCTAGAGAGATGGCTCAGTTAAGAGTACCTGCTGCTCTCGCAAAGGACCTAGGTTTGGTTCTCAGCATCCACATGGTAGTTAACAACCATGTGTAACTCCCTTTCTAGGGATCTGGCACATTCTTCTGGTCTCCGTGGGCATCTGCACACACACACACACACACACACACACACACACACACACACACACTCAGGCAGGCCCACATATGCAAAAAGAAAAAAATCACAAAATTTTCTTTCTATTTCCCCCCCTCTGGATTGGGTTTTTGGTAGTCCAGGCTGACCTTGAACAGCCTATGTAGTCAAGGTTGGCTTTGAACTTCTGATCCTCCTGACCTCCCACATGTTGAGATTATAAGCATGTGCCACCATGCTCAGTCTGTGTGGTACTGGGGATTGAATTGAGGCTTCATGCATATTGGGCACGTAGTTTGTTAACATAGGTCACTGTTTCTGACTCAGGAGGTCTTAGGTAGGCTGCTTTTAACAAGTTTCTAGGTGAAGCCAATCCTGCTGATCTGGGGACAACACTGGGAGATTGAAGATATGTCAACATCAGTCCTTTTACAAAGTGGTCGAGGTTTGTCCAGAGAGAGTCAGCCCTGATTCCTGCTTTCAGGTAGTAATCACTACCGGGCAACAACAAGCATGATTGGCAAATGCCTACACACAGCACTGGAACCTGAAGACGATGTGGTGGCACTGAATCCCCTAAAACAATCTATGAATCTTCACAGTGCCCTCCCCCCACCCCACCCCAACATCCAGGGCAAAAATGTAAAAGGAGGTGGGGGTGGCAAACAGCAGAACTATCACTCGGAAGGCCACTACCAGCTTCCCAGGGGGCAGTGCAAGTGTCTGACTTATGTCACTATGGAGACAGACTAGTTGTTGGTGGACCAGGAACTGAAGAGTGAAGATGGAGTATAGAAAGTGAGGTTGCTTTTTGGCAATGTGCAAAATCTAAGGAAAGTCAGGGGCTAGATAGAATTTTCCAGAGGAGCACAGCCAGTAGGAGGTAGACTCCCATATATACTTCCACATGTACCTAGATATATCTACCATCTGCGATACGATTCCGGCTCGTGCATTATGGAGGCTGAGAAGCCCCACAGGGTCCTGTCTGCTGGCAGGAGACCCAGGGAAGTTACTGGTGTAGTTTGAAAGCCTGAGAGCTAAAATATCAGGCAGTGAATCCACATCTGACAGCCAGCAGCTCCGAGGGCAGGGGATCGTCACTCCGGTGGCATCCCATAATTTTGATTTGCATTGGCTTAATGGAGAACACTCTTCATCTGCCAGGAATATCCTTTTTAAAAAACAATTTGGCAGTGCATTTCAAAAATTACTAAATGTGCATATAATTTCATCATAATACTTTGATTCTGGAGTTCATTCCAAGAAACAGTTATGGATACCTAGAAGCCCTCTGAAAAAGATATTCACCATTGTAGGAGGCATGTAGGTCCTTTGTGCTTACAGATAAGCACTAGGGGAACCAGAGATGACAAAGACATGGAGTTATCTATTCGAAGGGAGAGATGTAGAACCTGTTTTCCAACAAGAAGTCTGGGTATGAATGTGGCTAATGGCCTGGTGACCTTTGTGCTATCTGTATGGGCAGGCCACACTGGCTCCCCCAGACCCTTGTCTTGAACCTGTTTATCTCGATCTATAGCTCTATCCTCCCCCAAACCCTTATCAGGAGCATTGCTTACCTTGAGACTTTTCCTTCAGTTAATCTATAGAATCTGTTTTTATGGAAAATGTCATTTGTATTTTGCAAGAGTTTCAATGTCATCTTGTCTTAAGCTTTGTTATGCACACAGGATTAAGTTAATCATTGTCAGGAAACTTTTTTCCAAATTGTGCTGTGCTTAAATATGCTGAAAATAAACTACTGTGTCAGACCCTTGATATTTGAACCAACACTGGCTACTGAGTCATGTTGAACCTGACTTCCTTCTTGTCTCTCATGGGTTGGCACTCTGCTGGTTGTGGTGTTCCCAGAGACCCCGAACACACCTTGTTATATGGAAGTGGGGGTTTCTGTAAACAAAAGTTCAACCATATGGGGAGGGCTCCGAAGAAATAGTGCCTTCCAGACATAACAGGGCCACTGCATTTATGAACTCACAGTAACTCTGGTGACCTGCATAAGACCAGTACAAGATCAAGCCAATCAACAGTCCAGCCTGGATGAGGAGGGGCACAAAGGGGTCCACTCCTAGCTGAGGGGTTATTTATCATTGATGGTTCTTGATAGTCAGTTTCTTCAGAGATATAGTCTTTGATAGGTTTCCCATGCTCCGTGAATGGCCCCACATCCACGCACAACACTGATTAGACTCAGGGCATTACTAGGAAACTTATGAGAATGTGTAGTTGGGAGAGGAACATGGTTGGAGGGGGTCCGAGAATTGTGGAGGGGAAGAAAGGTAATTATAATCAAAATATATTGTGTGTGTATGACATTCTCAAAGAATAAATTAATACATTTAAAGAAGTCCAACCACAGAGCATTGATTAAATGAATCCATTCATGAAAGACAATCTGACAAAATAATTGGAAAAAATTATATGAAGACTAATGGCATGGTTGAATAAAAATGCAGACCATGAAAGATTAAAACCCTAAATTTATTTTTAAATGTATAAATATATGGAGAAGAAGGCTCTAAAGACACAACCCAGAAAGTTAACAGTGAGATAGATGCATAAAAACAAATTGACAATGCATCGATCCTTCCAAAATAAAAATCCCCAACAGAGTTAATGTGATTCTGAATTCTGATTCTGGATACAGCAAAAAATTAAAAGCAGGATTTCAAGCAGATATTTGTAGACTGTGATCCTGGCTTTATTATTCACCATAATCAAAGGGTGAGCACAAACTAAGGTTTTGTACCAAGTGCTTTAAGATGTAATCCATATTCCATAACTGATACATTTAACATACAGAATAGTCATCATATAATCAAGAGTTTTGCCATCATCATAATCAGTTTTAGAAAGTTTCTTTCTTCAAAAGAAATTGTGAGCCATTAAGTTACTCCCCATTTCTTCCTACCCAATCCTGAGCCCTGGGCAAGGGACCAGGTGCTTTATACATTTTTTGTGTCAAAGAACAGACAATCTGGCAAGTTGCTTTCACTTAGTGAAGTATTTCCAAGGTCTGTCCACGATGTAGTGTGTATTAGTATAGTATTCTTTCTATGAATAGACATACATTGTGCAGATTTCATCTGTTTATTAGTTTGTGAACAGTTTGGGCATGATAAATAATGCTGCTATGAGTATTCTTGTACAAGGTTTGTTTTTTTGTGAGGATATCAGTTTGATTTTCTTGGCCATACATTTAACTATGTTACTTGGAGAACTAATGGACCTTCCCTAAGAGTTTGTGCCATTGAACAATCTTGGCAATATTAAATAGGGATTTAGGTTTGGTTTTTACATTTAGGTCTTTGATAAACCCTTCAAGATTACATTTATTTTAGCATGTGTGTATGTGTAGGCATTTGGGCGTGTGTGTGTGTGTGTGTGTGTGTGTGTGTGTGTGATAGGAGTTGCTTCTCTCTTTCTATCCTATGGGTCTGGAACTCAGGTCATCAGGCTTGGCTATCTACTGAGTCATTTGGTGGGCTCTGGTTCATTTTGTTTGGAAATAGTGTGATACGTTCATTTTTCCCCTTTTACATGTGGGTGTCTGGCTGTCCCTTTACTATTTGTTGAAAAGACTATTCTTTCTCTCCTGAATTGTCTTGGCACGCCTGTGGATAATCAGCTGGCCATCAATGTGGAGGTTTATTCTCTCCTCTGTTCTATTCCGTTCATCTATTGTGTTTATCCTATTCTATTTCCTAACTTCGATTGCTGTAGCACTGGAGTGGGCTTAAAATTGGAAAGTTTGAGCCTGCCAGCATTGTCTGCTTGAAAGACATTCTTATTAGTTTGGGGCCTTTGAATTTCTGACCAGTTTTAGAATTCATTTGTCAATTTCTGCAAAGAACTCAGTTGAGACATTCAGAGATCACGCTGATTTTTTTCTCGTTCTTTTATTTTGCTTTAAAAAAAATCTTTTTACTGTTTGAGAATTTATATATGCATATAATGTCTTTTGGTCAAATCCATCCCTAATCCCTCTCCTCTGATTCCTCCTTTATTCTCTCCTCCCCAGCCCCAACTTCACGTGCTTTGCTGTATGGGTATGGGTGTAGGACCATCAGCTGGAGCATGTAGCTCCCCAGGAACACATTCTTGAAGAAAACTGACTTTTGTTCTATGAGCAGCCATCAGTTAGTTACCAATAGTTCCATAGCTAGGGGGCGGGGCTTCCGGGACGGGATTTTGACTGCTTTAATCTCTGGTCTTGAGTCATAGCCACTGTGAGTTCATGTGTGCAGGACCCCTGTCACACCAGACAAATAGGTCAGTGTGATCTGTGTTGTCATCTGAAGAACAGCAGGCCTTTTAGTCCATGAACGTGGCTGTCTCTTGATTGACTTAAATCTTCTATAATCTCTTCCAACAATATTTATTTTTCTTTTAAGAGTTATAAATTCTTTAGTGATTTCCTACCTTCATGTACGGAACTGTAGTAATATTCTGCCTCATTGCCTTCGCCCATCCCCTCTCCCCCGCAGGGGAGCCCTTCTTCTCAACAATTTCCCTCACACTTTCATGTCTTCTTGTGTTTGATGCACTGAGTTTAATTAGTCTCCTGCCCTACCTCACACAATTCTTGGATTGTAAGTCATGGAAGTCTTTTGTTAATGGGCACATTCTTTTGTGGTGGAGTATGAGATAAAATGTAAAATTTGCTATTTTAAGGCATCATTTGGTGGCATTAGGTGCATTCCCATGACTGTGCGACCAAACCTTCACCCATCACTAGAATGCTTTCTTTCATCCAAATGAAACTCCCTGCCATTAAACAATGACTTGTCCCGGCCTTCTTCTCCAAGGGCCTAGAAACAAGTGTCCCACTTTCTGTCTCTAGAATTCGATCACTCCAGATCCCTCACAAAGGACATGGTCTTGTAAGCAGAATTTGATCAAGGCGTCACAGTCAGACTCCAGCGAGCAGAGCCAGGAATGAAATCTCCAGAATGTGCTTTACTCAGAGCTGTCAGTCTGAGAAGACAGTGGATTCCTGTTCTGGAGATCTAGTTCTGTTTTATCCCCAGCAGCAGACTCTATATGGAGAAAAGACCAGAAGGAATAAAGGCAGCCACTGGCCATTCTGTAGCCCAGTCTTGCCCCTCTGATCAGGGGGTCGGCCACATTTTTGAGACTCGTGATGTCTTTCTCACGCTGTCTTCCCTTGCACTCCACCCTCACTCAGGAGATGTCAGGGCTCAGGCAATCTTTGAAACCCCAAGTTGTTGGTTCTACTGGCATCAACCTTGTATTTCTCCAGGGTCACCAGAACAGACTATTAACAGGTGTGTGTTTGCTCAGCTAATGATTTCTACAATATAGAGTACAAGTGTGTCTTTGTAATACAGAAACTGAAAATGCTCCTCTCTGTTCTTTCTGTGCTCTATCTGCCTTTTGTCTGTATATGTTTCAGTTTCACACAGCACGATGTTTTCAAGGTTCATCCACATTGTAGCATACGCCCGCATTCCTTTCCTTTTAAAGCCTGATGTTACACGTGCCTTTTTCATTTTCTGTTGACACTTGCCCCCATTCATTGCCCCCATTTGGTTATTTTGAGAAACACCGTGTTAACATGGTTGCATATGTGTCTATCTGAGTCCTACTTTTAGCTCTTTTGGACAAATGCTAGAAGCAGAATTTCTGAATCGTCTGGTAACTCTGTTTAATTTTTTTGTTTATAGATAACTTTAATTCACCATTCTTGTTTTTATACCTATGATGTAATAATAAACATTATTTTAAAAATCCATTCTGTGAATACAGTCTACATAGTAAGTGGACAATGGAGCTGTGACCCCTCCACCTTCTCCCTGAATCTTTGAACCTGCTGTGGTTACAGTGGAGCTGATACATGTCCCATGGAATTAGTTGATGACCATGTGGTAACTTATCTCCTTCGTTCTGGAGCTTTATGAATCACGGCAAGTTCCCCTGATGCCTTCTGCAGCAATCAGGCTTGTCTCTTGGGTATTCTGCCCGCCACCCCTTCATGCTCAGTGCAGAGGCTCTGACCTCTTCAGCTCTGGAGCAGGTTGCTGCTATGGACACTCCAGCAGTGTGCTCTTCCTTCTCCCAGCCAGCACATAAAATGGGCAGGACAGAGTTCAACCCAGAAGCTTCGCTGAACAAGTCAACATGGAAATGAGAACAAGAGCCCCGGGACTTTCCTAAGACAAACAGAGGATTTAGAAGAACAATATTTAGCAGAACTCAAAGCTCCCCCTCCCAGATTAAGACAACAACTTGAAGCAGATACCAAAATATTTAAAACTCACTTTAGATTTAATCCCCCCCCCAAAAAAGGCTTTCCCTCATCTAGGTCCAGACAAGGTACCTAGAAATGGAATTTGAGAGATGTGTTGTAGACAAACAAGTATTACTTTATCTCAAGGTAGATGCTCTTTTCATGCTTGTCTGATCCTCTGTCCGCCTTTGGCAGGTCCCCTCTACTGCCCATCCCTACTCCCGGTTCCTTCCAGGTCCCCAATTGTGCCACATCCTGTTGAGTTGCTGTTGTCCACAAGCCCTCAGGATTCAACTGAGTCCTGCTACTTCTCTTAGGAAATCAATCTACAGACATTTGCCCTTTGGCAAAAGTGAGTCAAGACTCTAGGCAATTGTCAGACCTTCCTCTTCTGCAGGCCAAACTCTCCAAGGGCTGACACCACAAAGTTCAGACGCAAACGGAAGTGACCAAGCTCTGGACTCTGGCCCAGGATGGACTGAGAACAGGAACGGAGCTGCAGGGAAGAAGCCACAGAGCCCGGATATACACTGTTTCCAGAAGAGTCATCTTGGCCTTAAGTCCCAGATGGCCCAGATTTGAGTGTGGGTCAAGAAGCTCCGGTGATTACATAGACCAGTCTCCCACACCCTAGCTGACAATGGAGGCTGGTAAACATTCCAGATCAAAGGCTTGAATCTTGTCATCTAAGAGTCACACTAAGAGTATATATATAATTTGAGTCAAACTAAAAAAATATATATAATTTAAAGAGAAAAATATGTTGTATGTGCATGCTCTTTTGCATGTGAGGTGTGGAGAGGTATCAGTTCCATGCTATACATGTAAAAGAGGACAACCTTGAGCCAGTTCTTTCCTACCTTTATGTGGGACCCACAGATTAAACTCAAGTGTCCAGGTTTGTGCTCCAAGTTCCTTTATCCATTGAGCCACATTGCAGTCCAAGAGTGATTTTTCAAACTGTTAAAATTGTTAATGGGAATGGAGTTTCATTTTGGGAAAATGGAATTATTCTAGAGATGGCAGCAACACTTTCACAGACTTAAGAATGCTGGAGACTCTACCATCCATGACCAACCATGGCCTGTGGGCTATATCCAGCCAAGGACAATTTTGAATGTGGACCAACACAATATTACAAACTCATCTATGGTCTTTCTCTCTCTCTTCCCTCTGTGTGTGTGTGTGTGTGTGTGTGTGTGTGTGTGTGCACATACATATGGGGTTTGTGCATGTGGAGATCCAGGATTGATGTTGAAAAACATTCTTGATCAGTCTCCCACCTTATTTAGTGAGGTGGTGTCTTTGTTAAACCCAGAGCTCACTTGAGAGGGTTAGCTTTGCTTGTTTATCTTCTGAGAATTACAATTGTCATCTCTACCTTCTAGAATTACAAGCACCTCACCCTCTTGGCATTTGCATTGGTTCTGGAGATCTGAACTCTACTCCTCACACATGCACTGCAAACACATAACCACAGAACAAGCTCCCCAGACCCATGATTCTTTTTAAAATAACTTCATTGTATTATTCTGTGAATTTTATAGATAGTAACATCACTTCCTGTGAATATCAAAAGGTAGGGCACATTTGCACCTACACCATAAGCTAAGAATTAGTTTTACTTTTAAAATAGCTGAAAAGATATTATTCATGACCAATTACAATGATATGAAATTCAGTTCTCAATGACAGCTTTATTGAAACATTGTCACATCTACTTTCCTCTGGACTCTTACCTTGTTATGGGGGAGCTGAGTAGCTGCTCCAGAGACTGTGTCTGTAAGGCCACAGTGTTTACTTTCTAGTTCTCTGAAAAAAGCTGTTTCCTGTTTAAAACTCTCCACAAAACCCAGAAGTTAGAGGAGAGGATAAAGAAACAGAGGAAGTAAGATCCCAGCCACAGCTGACACTTCTGAAGTGGAGCATGTAGTAGACAGGTGAGGAGAAAGCTTGTGTTTCCCTGAAAGGCCCGGGTTTCCACAAGGGGTGGCTGGTTCCAGTCAACCTGTAAAATAGCTTCTCACCCTGTTAGGCTCTTCCTGTTTACTTTTGTTCCTGAACCACTTTAATTAGAATGACTATTTTTTTTAATGTATTATAGAGAGGAGAGAGAGGAGACAGGAGAGAGGAGAGAGGAGAGAGGAGAGAGTGGGTATCCTGTGTATGTGAGCCCTGGTACGCATGTGGACATCAGATGATCACTTTTGGGAGTCAGTTATCTTCTACCTGTGGATACAGGGTCTCTCTTGTTTCTGTGATGCTGTGTACCTCAGGCTAGCTGTCCCACAAGCTTCCAGGTGATTCGCTTGTCTGGGCCTCTCATCATGCTGCAGAGATCTTGGGATCACAGGCACATGCTACCGAATTTGGCTTTTTACATGGGTTCTGGGGCTCAACTTTATGTCACCAAACTTGTTCGACAAGCACTGTCACACACTGAGTCATCTCACAGGCCCAAGACTAATCATTCTTCTCCTGGTCTCAAAAGGAAAAGAAGATTCAGGTGCAACCTCACATGAGAAAGACTTGCCCGATGGGGAATTTGGACACATGTAAAATCAAGACACATTTTACATGGACAGACATGGCTGAGATGCTGTGCACCTTCCTTCCACTCATGACCAGACCCCCAGGCTCCGGGCTGAACTGTGGTTACAGCCCAAGGTTGAAGAGATGTTCAAAACTTTATTGATGCCATGTGGAAGAATAGTCATGTGAGGACTCAGGGTCAGAGCTAACTAAGCTCAGTGAGTGGCGCAATGGGCAATTTGGAGGAAGATTTTGTGTACAGCTTTTGATGAGCAGAGCTGAAAGAGGCTGCTGTGGAGAGTAGCAGCTGCTTTAACAGGAGTGAAGGGGGGGGCGGTTGTCAGGGGGTCTCTGGGTGATGGGATTCCATCAGTCAAAAGACTCATGAGTCAAGGGTCAGGGTGAGAGAAGGTGAGCACTGAACACGCCAGTTAAGAGCATGGACTCTGAAGTCAGAACATGACATTCAAATCCTGGCTCTGTCACTTGCTACCCATTGGACCAGTTAAGAGGAAGTTCCTTTCTCACTGTTACACAATGAGAATGGTGATTGCTCCCACATGAAGATGCTGTGAGGGGGAAATTGTAGCTGGTGCCAACAAGTGATTGCTAACGCTGAACGTGCATTATAAGAAATTGACTGTCATGTCCGAAACTCAGCAGCAGACTTTCTTTTTTAAGTTTTATTTTATGTGTATGAGTGTTTTGTCTACATGTATTTCTGTAGATCACATGCCTGTCTGGTGCCCATGGAAGCCAGAAGACGGTTTGGGATCCCCTAGAACTGGAATTATAGGTGGCTGTAGACTGCCGTGTAGGTGCTGGGAATCAAACCTGGCTCCTCTGCAAGAGCAACAAGTACTCTTCATTCCTAAGTCATCTCTCCGGTGCCCCGCCCTGTTTTTAACGCTCCATTTCAAAACTACCCGAGACCAGGAAGTAAAAAGGGAAACAAAACAAACAGTGGACACAACCACTCCAGCAGATGGTGACCATCCAGGGCGTGAACCCTCCATTACGTCCTCTGCCTGTGACGTAATGCACACTTTATTACTATTTCCTCAAACTGGGCTGCTGAGTCTCTCTCCACAATTCAAGAGGGTTTGGCCAAGACGAGACGCTGGCAGATGCCAGAATGACAATGCGTTACAGATGATGACTGGTAGGGATTCGGGAAGCAGAGGACAGCACACTAACTTGTTTTTCTATTTCTGTCTAATGTTTTTACAAAACCATTAATCCAGAAAGACGTTTGGCTGAAAAGCATCGGCGATGAGTAGCTGAACACACTCGCCCTTTCTGGTGGTTTCAGAAGTTCTAGACTGGATGACTTGGCAGTTCAGCTACTGTGGAAGGCATTTCACAGGCTGCAGGCTCTCACTGCCGTCATCCAGACACCAGGACTTGTCTAAACAAGCATAGGACAGGTCAGCTTAATGTATGGGAGGAGAGAGAAAGAGTCCTAAAATTCATTTTAAGCCACTTCTACTGGGTACTTATAAGATGTTGGTTAAACAAGGTAAATTGGACACTACCAGGGGATATTTTCATTAAAAAATATTCAGCGGTTGTTTCAAGGCAAAGTCACAACCACCCTGTGTAGGAACCACAGTGTGAGGGGGCACAGAGCAAAAGTAGCCCGCCAAATGTGGGTGTCATCAGAGGTGGCTCTCTGGAGGGTGAGGTCACCGGGGCTATAGCGTCATTGGCTAAGGCTTTAAGCCTCAGATGTAAAGTTACTGCAGGGGCAGAGGCAAAGGAGGCCAGAGATAGGCAGTCTGCCTGGTGGCCAAGAGTGGGTCAAAAGGAAGGGACCCGCTGCCACTGAAGTTTGGCGTCCAGTGGGGCCTCAAAGGAAGGTTCTGGAAGCCATCAGATAATCACAGACTCTCACGTAGGGAAGTATAAAGAAAGAAATACAGGCCAGTCTGATTTACATTGAAAAAAAAAGATGTTAGTGTGTGTGTGTGTGTGTGTGTGTGTGTGTGTGTGTGTGTGTAAATGTGGGCGCCCATGAAAGCCAGGAGAGGTTATCAAAGGCCCTGGTGCTGGAGTTAGGGACAGCTGTGAGCCTGCTGACGTAGATCCCCTATATGAGCACTCACTGCTTTCAACTGCTGAGCTCGCCTCTTGATCTGCATCTTCAAGGAGACAGCTTGTACGGCAGTGTGGGGGATGAGTGAGATGAGGAGAGGCACAAGGACTCTGTCCCTCCCCCTGAAACCTGGTGATCGGTCTGGGACAAGTTCCTGTCGGGGTGCCAATTGCTTACTTGGCAGGAAGCTGTACTGGAAGGTGCTAGGTGCTAGGTGCCATGACGTTCCGCCCTCTTGGTTGATGAGAGGGAAGCCAGGTACTTCTGCGCTGTGCAGTGCATCCAACTTGTTAGCAACTCCTCACATCCTCATGTAAGTTGGCAGGGGAGCAGACACTGCTTCTTCCATGAAGCCTGCTACTCACAGACAAGTCCTGCATCGGGTGTGTGGGAGGCAAGAGGAGAGGGTGTGATTTGAACGCCATCATTGCCAGAAGGAAGGAGGCAGAGAAATGACATGAGGGTTCTCAGGTATATGTGACATTTCCCACCAGGATCAGCTCCCCAAATCTTTAGAGCGGCATTTTGTTACCCAACTTTCTATGTGAAAGATGTGGCTCAGGCACCACATCAGAGGCTTAAGTTAGAACTTGTGACTGTCTGGGACACTATTCATTCCTACTCAGCCCATTATGAGGGAAATCTTAGGACAGAAGCCTGTGTAACGGGATTGATTTATTATTACCTTTGTAGACTAAGTTTCTTACAGATTAAAATGCTCCTGCTGCTTCATCCCACAGAGGCTCAGGTGCCTGAACATTTGGTCTCCATCTGATGCTATTGTCCGGGGAGGCTGTAGGATCTTTTGGCCACGGGTCCTAAGGGTGGGGCTTGAACTCTACAGCCTAAGTGCCAGCTTCAGCCAGAGCTGTTTTTTTTTTTTGTTGGTTTTTTTTTTTTTTTTTTTTTTTTTTTTTTTTTTTTTTTTTTTTTTTTTTTTTTTTTTTTTTTCGAGACAGGGTTTCTCTGTGTAGCTTTGCTCCTTTCCTGGGACTCACTTGGTAGTCCAGGCTGGCCTCGAACTCACAGAGATCCACCTGGCTCTGCCTCCCGAGTGCTGGGATTAAAGGCGTGCGCCACCACCGCCCGGCCAGCCAGAGCTGTTTTAACACTGCTCACATCATGTAATCAGCAACCGCACAGGCCTGTTGCAGCCACAGGGACCATGTCTTCCCTGCCATGATGGACTGTATCCCCTGAACTGTGAGCCGCAATAAATCTTTCCTCTTAAATTGCTTCTTGTAAGGTCACACAATAGGAAAAGTGACTACCGCAGTCTTCTTCAGTTTTCCAGGCTGACCTGGAACTCAAGAACCTCCTCCCTTAGCTTGAAAGTGCCAGGAACTGAGTTTGGATAATTACCATGGCCACTAGAAATGAAGCACTGTCCTCGTGGTAGGTGTGGGAAACTGACCAATGTCTCCCCCAAATGTCCACACCTGAATCCCTGGGCCCTGTGGCTATACCACCTTAAGTGGCAAAAGGAACTTTCACTGAGGGTCTTCACGTGGGAGGTTGTCCTTGATACGGTACGGAGAAGGCAGGAAACGCAGTATTAGTGGCTACAGATGAGGAAAAGGTGGCAGAGGCTGAAATTATTTAAGAAAGGGTTTGCACATCAAGGAATGAAGGAAACATGCAAACCATGTGTTTACACATGGATGTGACAACAGTGATGGAAAAAGAGGCCATGAACTTGATGGGGGTTGGGACATAAAGGGTTGGAGTTAGAGAAGGGAAACAGGAAGTGTTGTAAGTTAAAGAAGCTGAAAAGGGTAAGGAACAAAGCCAGATGTGGTGACACACACTTTCATACCTACAGACCAATACTCAGGAGGCAGAGCCGAGAGGGTCTGAAGTTGGGGGCCAGCCTCAAAGAGGGGGAGGAGAAAGAGGAGGAGGAGAGTAAGGGAAGGAAGAGGAGGAAAAGAAGGAGGGGGAAGATGAGGAAGAGAGAAAGAATTATTAAAGATGAAATAGACTCCTCTAGGAGCTTCCTGATGGACTAACTCAGCCACTGTCTAGACTTAAGTCCTGAGACTGGCTTCGGACTTCTGACCTCTTGAATTGTAAGAGAATGAAGAAACTTCCATTTTAAAGTTCAGGGAGAACACCTGAGAAACTCTTTTAACTTTCAAGAAAGACTGTGCCTTATGTTTTAAAACCCGTCTTGTCTCAATTCCTGAACGACGTTATCTGGGAAGTGCGCCCTTAGTCATTTTTGTCAAACAGCAACACACGAACACCAACCTATCCAGACTGCCTAGGTTGCTGTCATGGTGCCTGATGCTGGTTGAGCATGGCTGCATCACATGCACCTTCATTAGTTAAGTAGTGTATTCTAAAGTACTGAGAAAGTATAATACAAAAGGTATGAACAATACTGTCAGCTATCATCGTTACTAAGTTTTGTGTATATAATTATTTCTATTTGTGTGCTCGTGTGTGCGTGTGCATGTATGTGTGTGTGTGTGTGTGTGTGTTCCCTCCCCATGCATGTGCATTCAGAGGACTGAGGAGAACATTATATATCTCCCACTTTTATTTCCCATCTTTTTTTTTTTTTTTTTTTTGAGACAGAGTTTCTCTGTGTAGTTTTGGTGCCTGTCCTGGAGCTCGCTTTGTAGACCAGGCTGGCCTCGAACTCACTTGGTAGCCCAGGCTGGCCTCGAACTCACAGAAATCTGCCTGCCTCTGCCTTCCGAGTGCTGGGATTAAAGGTGTGTGCCACTGCCACCCAGCTTTTATTTCCCATCTTAACTTTTTGAGATAGGGTCTCTCACTCAACCTGGAGAGTGCTGCTTCAACTAGGCAGTCTGGCCAGCAACCTCCCAGGATCTGACTGCTTTCACCCCCAGCTTATCATTCAGGTATGGGGGAGGTGAACTCAGGGCCTCACGCTTGCCCAGAAAGTCTCTTTTTCACTGAACCTTCTTCCGAAGCCCTATACTTTCCTACAACTGCCAGTGCAGCCAGTTCACACAAGCATCTTCAGAAACACAAGTAAGCATATTGTGAAGGCTATACTTCTAGGCAATAGAGAACAATCAGGCTCAATAAATAATCTTATAGGATCAGTATTGGGCATATGTGTTTGTGACTCTACTCCTACAGAGACATAGCAGAAAGGTCTATTCACCCCAGCTAGGGAACTAATGACAGATCAAAGTAATGATACCACTGAAATCCAGCTTGTGAAACTATATTAGGGTTACTTAGAGAGGCATGGGTAAAGGGTTACTTAAAGGAGCAGGGACTATTTAAGTGCAGTTGTATCATTGAAAGCCTTGCCCAGCAAGGGTGAAGATTTATTAAAGATGGTACCCTGGGGAATCTCTGCAGGACTTGCCAGCAGCTTAATGAGTCAAGGAGTCTCTTCTGCACAGTTGTGCTGATCTGAATCTCCTCAGCAGTGCTTACTGTCTTTATAACCTTGAGTAAGGGGAGGTCTTGTATATCTGCCAAGCTTTCGGGAATTACTGAGACTTGTGAGTTGTTTACTTCCTGAGTCTTAAGAACATACCTTTAGAACTTCTCAAATCTTAGTGTGCTTCCTCCCAGGATGGAAATGTTCCAAGTCAGAGGGAATTGATATACAACAATGGTCCATTATTGGTCAAAAGGGAATGGTTATAAGCCAATGAGCACTTTAATCAACTCCTGTTCATTCTACTTTCTGCTAGGGTAGACAGAGCCTATTGCTGCTGCTTAAGTAGAATGAAGCTAGGGAAAAGTGGGGAGGAGAATAAAATATCCATAGCTTCAAACTCAATTTTACTTTATTATGTAAGTTACTGAAGATATTTTGTAAGCTTTTTTTTCTCTCTTGGACTGAATAATTTTGCATAATAAATTTTGGGTATGGGTGAACAGGTTTTGCTTGATATCCATATTATTTTTCATGGCTTGTACTTAGAGAAAGCCAGAAACTTGCAGTGATCTTCTCCAAGCCTCCTGTGACTACATCCCAGCCTGCAATGCTACATCCCTGGGGTCATGTGACCATGTAGTGAAGGACAGTATACGGGTCTCATTTTTAATTTGTAAGACAGCCATGGGGTACCACAGGCTCATCTCATGAGGCTGAGCCCAGCTGTGTGAGCACATGAATGAGCATCCTTCTAGACAGAAGCTGGGATCATGGACTGGACAGTCCTCTAACCTGCAATGGTTTGACTTGCCAACTTTCAGCTTTATGATGGTACAAAAGCCATATGCACTGGGGAGAAGCTGTACTTTTCTGGCAACCGTATACCAATGCTATGTGCCCATTCAGCCACTCCTTCTTCTCTCTGAGGACACCATTCAAGAGATTGCACTTTATTATAAAATAAGCTTTCCGGTTACATGATTGTGCAAACTCTAGCAGTGTTCTGAGCCTGCTTAAGGCAGGCATGCCATGCAATGATGTTCAGGAGGTTAAATTTATTAAATACATTTTTTTACTTGCCATATTCCCAACTTAGGGGCTTATCTTAACCCTCCTGTAAGTCCAGGAGTATCTGTTCATTATTTGAACATCTGCTGATATAGGAAGTGACCATAGAGGCCTGCCAAAGCCACCACCACAACAAAACAAAACCCAATACATATACACACACCTATATTTGTTTTTACTTCTTTTGTTTTAACCATCCTTTTTTTTTTTCCTTTTTAATGAGACAGGGTCTCACTATGTAGCTCTGGCTGTCCTGGAACTCGCTCTGTAGAACAGATTAGCCTCAGACTCAAGAGATCCTCCTACCTCTGCCCAACGAGTGCTGGGATTAAAGGTGTGTGCCACCACACTCTGCTTAAACTTCATTCTAAATAGATGGGAAATTAAGTAATCCCAGGAGAAACTTTTCCTTCCGTGAACATTTGCTAGGACAGCTAACCTGTCAGTCTTTGCAAGTAGCTTCACCAGGATAAGCAAGGTTGCCTTCAGCAGCTCCTTGCAGGCCTGGCCTCTACACTTCTGAGGTGGAGACTTGCATTTCCCTGTGGGGGATGTGCCTCAGAAAGCCCCTCATTACTCTTTCCCACGTACTAGGACTGTTCCCCTAGGACTGTCCAGCTGTCAACTGCTGGTGCATATGCATATGATTTATGTAAAAGCATGTTCGATGTGGGTCTCAAGAGGCCTTGAGATGCTGTTATCCCCAGATTTATGGCAGACTCCTATGTCAAGTGGCTGGTGTCCTCAGAAGGTGAGACACAGAGGCAAGGGAGAGGTGATGCGAAGTGGGCAGAGGCTAGAGGCATGCCTTGTTGCTACAAGAAGCCTGAAAGAGACAAGGAGCCTGCAGTCTGAACCAGCCCTGCCAGTGCCTGGCCTTCGGGACTCTGTTCTCCAGAATGATGGGAGAATATGTTTGTTTGTTTTAAGATGCCCAGCTTGTGCTGACATGCTATGGTAGCTGGAGGGAAGGAAGGCACCAGCTTCTCTAAGAGGGCCTCCTGGGAACAGCTCACAGGTGAAGGAGAGTGTAAACTGCCCTAGTTTCCCCCCAAGACCTTACCCCAGACTCTTCCCTTTTTTTTCTATATCCACGATCCAGGATTCAACCACTCCCTCCTCCTCAGACCTCTGGGACCATTTACACACAATACACACACACACACACACACACACACACACACACACACACACACACACACACACACCTAGATCCCCCATGAGAAAACATGATATTTGTCTTTCTCCATTACAGTCTCTTGGCCCATCTTGGCCCACCTTTCCTGCTTTTATCTCCCTTACAGCTCCCTAAAAGTATCTTCTGGTTCAAGGGGAAAATGGGCAGGAATGTGTCAGTGGGCAGAGGGATGGGAGGGTAGAGTGGAAGAGGGAGTATGTGGATATGTGGATAGGAGGAGAGCACTAAGGTTATCTGAAAAGGCCACAGGCTGGTCTTGAACTCACAGATACCCACCAACCTTTGCCTCCCAAGTGCTGGGATTAAAGGATGTGTTCCAGGACTGAAGAGGTGGCTCAGTGGTAAAGAACATTTGTTGCTCTTGCAGAGGACCCAGATTTGATTCCCAGCACCTACATGGCAGCTCACAACTGTCAGTAACTCCAGTCCCAGGGGGATTTGACACCCTACTCTGACCTCCAGCCACGCACTTGGTGCACATACATACATGCAGGCAAAATATGAGTCCACTTAAAATTAAAAATAAACAAATCTGGTGGGGGGGAGACTTGTACCACCAAGCCTGGCTATCTGTCTATTTTTTTTCTTATGGAAGAGTTTAATAGGAGCCACCCTACAGAGGATGATGCTCCTCCCAGAAGGCACAGGTGGCCATATCCAAAGCTCAGTACCAGTTATAAGATACCTCCACTTGAGTCGTTGGTCCAGGGGTGTCTCAGAGACCCCCAGGTCAACAGAAGCTGTTGCATTGCTCTTGGCTGCCCACCAGAACTTGATGGTAAGACCCTCCGGTGACACACTTTTGTCGCAGGACATGGAGCAATGAAGTTGGTAGCTAAGTGGACATAGTACCAGATGACCCTTTTCTAAACTAGTATTTCTACACCCATGCATTACTGCACTCTCAGACCTCATCAGAGAAGTTGGTGTAGTGGGCAGCAGTTAGTGAGGAACTCACAGCTGGCTAAAGGGCAGAGACTAAGTCTGTGGACTGCGCAGCCTCAGATCGCACATCTCTATCAACCCACTTCCCTGAAAGCTGAGGGTACAACTAGGGAGAGGGGGTGGACAGATGATAAGAGTCAGAGGTCAGAGGACCAGACCAAAACACTGTCTTCGGGATGTGACAGGAATGTCAAGTCATTCTCCACCCGGTCGGTGAGTTGTATGGAATGGAAATGGTTCCTCAGTTCCTGTGGGCAGGATCGGGCACTTGGTTTCGCTCATCTTGGCTGGGTGAAGCCATTGCCTCTTTTCTTCTGTGTGTGTTTATGCACGTTCACCTGTGTGGGCACACTTATGATGCAAGTATGCACACACGTGTGCATGGAGGCCAGAGACTTATGTCAACTGTCTTCTGTGACTTTCATGTCATATGGAGGAAAGATCTAAACCTAGAGCTCACTGTGGTGATATTTTATTTGTGCACTCCAATAGAGCTTGCCTGGGGATCAGAGGACAAAGCCAGCCCCTATATTAAACATAGAGGTCAGGCATGGGTAGCTCACACCTTTAATCCTAGCATTGAGGAGGCAGAGATCCATCCGGATTTCTGTGAGTTCAAGGCCACACTGGGGACAGATCCAGGCGTGGTGGCACACACCTTTAATCTCAGCACTAGTTAACTATAGAGATCTGGAGGTCTGGACAGACAGACAGGAAATGATAGAGCTGGGCAGAGAAAGGAAGTAAGATGGCAGAGCACAGAAAGGTATACAGGCGTGAGAATACAGGAAGTAGCTCTCTCTGGAGTTGGTAAGGTGAGGTTGGCTGCGGATTGTCCTATTCCTCTGATCTTTTAGTTTTCACCCCAATATCTGGCTCCAGGTTTTTTATTTTTATTTATAAGATCATTTGGCAGTTCGTCTTACATCTGGCACCCAATGTTTGAGGCACAAATTCACAAAAAGCCACTTGCCTATGGCCTTGCAGTCCCCAGCTCAGGCCCGAGCTGCACGTAGCTGGTTGTGGTCACCCACGATGGTAGCATTTGCTAAAGGAGGCAGAGGCAGGAGGATCCCAAGTTCAAGGCCAGCCTGGAAGGATTGCTGAGGAGAAGCTGTGGCTGGGGCCAGGCCACAGATGGTGGCAGTGGGACCCTGGAGGCGGCAGCTGCTGCTCCACGTTGCTGGCTGCTTCTCATCCTCACCATGTTGGTGGCGACACTGCTACCGGGAACAAAGGGTTTACCACTGCTTGTTCAGAGAACAATTGCCAGGACCATCGTGTTACAAAAAAGCACTGGCAAAGATCGGTTTGGAGAAGTTTGGCGAGACAAGTGGTGGGGAGAAGAAGTTGCTGTGAAGATATTCTCTTTTGGGGAAGAACGTTCATGGTTCAGAGAGGCAGAGATTTATCAGACTGTGATGAAAACATCCTAGGATTTATAGTAGCAGACAACAAAGACAATGGCACATGGACTCGGCTGTGGCTGGTGTCAGATGACCAGGAGCGTGGATCCCTTTTTAATTACTTGAATAGATACCCTGTTACAGTGGAAAGGATGGTCAAACTCCTCCGTCCACGGCAAGTGGCCTTGCCCATCTTCTCATAGAAACCTTCCGACTACAGCTCACCAGTATGGTAGGCCAACTAGCCAGCTTGCTGAGTGGGTCTCTTCTCCGCTTCCAGAGAGCTGGGATCACAGCCTGGCCACTGAGCTCTCCCTGCGTGTGTATGAGCTCTGGAGATCCTGTCTCTGGTCTTCACACGCGTGTGACAAACACTTTACCCATTGAGCTCTCTCCCCAGCCCTCGGCTTTTTCTCTCTTGCGAAGGCTTTGGGAAAGAAAATACAACTCTTTTGAACTGCTAGACTTTTTCCTCATCTGAGAACCTGGGTTCTGTGGTCTTGCAAAATCCTGTCTACTTCCCCTCTCCAGGACCCCGCCTTCCTTGCCAACAAATTCTAGGGTCCTGGGCTGGGTGACCAAATGTCCTAGTTTCCCAGGACTAAAGGCATTTCCTGGAACGTGGGGCTTCTGCTGCGAACAGTGGAAAGTCCCAGGTAAACAAAGACAGGCCGCTCCTCCCAGCTCTTGGAAAAACAGGTTTCTTTGAGTTCAAAGTCTTGTCGACATCTTCAGTATCAAAATAGTACAAAACCAGTAAATTTTTTAAAGGAAAGATTAAATTGTGTTCTTAGCACTTGCGAATGTGTGCATGTATGAGTGTGTGTGAATGTGTGCATGTATGTGCCTGTATGTTGTGTATTTGGTGTATGTACTTATTAATGTGGGTATGTGCACATGGGTGTGGAGGCCAAGGAATCAGTGTCGGGTGGCTCCAAGCTCTCTCCACCTTGATTTTCTGAGAAGGGTCTCTCACTGAAGCTCGTTGGCTCTTAGGCTGACTGACCATGCGCTTCAGGGATCAGCCTGCATCCACCCCTCTTCTCCAGCACTGGGGTTATAAGCACTTGCCCCCCACGCCTTGCTTGTACATGGGTGCTGTGGTCTACACTCAGGCCCTTGTGCTTGAACAGCGGTTTACTGATTCATCATCTTTCCAGCCTTCTCCCCCACAAGTTTTTTTTTTAGTCAGAGTCTCTCATTGACCTGAAACTTGCCAAGTAGGTGTGGGTGGCTGGCCAGAGAGCCCCAGGGACTCACCTGCTGCAATTATAAGTATGTGCCATTGTGCCAAGCTCTCTCTCTCTATTTAATTGAGTTCTGGAATAGCACTCATGTCCTGCTTGCCAGAAAAACAATTTACTATCTCTCCAGCGCAAATTGTGTCCTTAGCACTTAAAATAATAAACATTGTTAAAATAATTTCCATGTACGCATTTCCAAGTTCTTACTCTCCAGTCTTGCTGTGGTTTTGGCGCTTGTTTCAAGGCCACTGTCTGAGCCTGGAATCCACGCAAAGTGTGTGAGAATGTGGCTCATTAGGGGAGTGCTCCCAAGAAAAAGTGGAAGGAGTGGGTGGTACCTCTATCTGTCAGTACCTCCACCCTGTAATTCCACAGAAGACAAAAAAAAAGAGATTATTGACAGCCGGTTGCAGCTTCAGGAGTGGGCACGTGGAGGCGGAGGACGCCTCACCCCAGAAGGGGCTGAAATCCAGAGATTGAGCAAGGATACAGTGTCAAGTTCCCGCAGAGGGAAATGATCCCCAGTGGACAGGAACTACAACTCGGAGGTGCTCCACTGAAGAAGCCAGTGTTGGTGCCTCAGCTTCCAGGCATCACTGTCAAGCTGCTTGATGGAATGCAAAGGCCTGAGCACACTACTTTGTGCTTTGGCAAAGCAGGGCCTTTCAATGTGAGGATGGTGCTTGTCTTGGCTTGAAAGAAAACAAAGATGGCAGCCATGAAAATGACCCAAGGGTCTGGTATGTTCTTCTTAAGAGGGTAACAGTAGTTGAAAGGGCCTCTGCTGACTTCTCTGGTTTGTTTAGACAGGCTGCATGCTCTCAAGCCTGTCTCATTTATGTCCACCACACTGAGGGCAATGGTCCCTTGGATCACAGATCAGTCTGTGACTGATCCTTGACTTAGGATACAATGAGGCCCAGCATTTCTATCCTGGCCTCAGCTACATCTTCTGCTTCCATTTCTTCATCTGCCTGGGACATACCTTCACTCCATGACCTGGCTCCAGGACCCCATAGCTGCCTCATGGGGGATGGGAATCACCTCCTTTCCCATGCTTTTCAATCTTGTTTGTTACTCACCCAGAATATTCAGACATGGAGGATTCATGTTTAGATGAAATGCCACCCTCTGCCCCTCTTTGCATGACCTCCCTTCCCCTCTGTCACCACACACACAAGGAAGAATGGTTATCTGGACAGCTCTCCAATGAAACTAAGGAAAAGCCCCAGGACTCCCAGCTCCCAGCCTGCCTCTGATCCCAACCTGTTTCTGCTACAACCAAATGCCAGTCCACCCCAGCTCTCAGCTTCCACATCACAGCTTGAAACAGGAATAAAAACACAGGATACTGGCTTATAGCCAGCACAGGGTTGGGGCAGCTGAGATGTACCTGGAAACCACAAGTTTGCCATCAGTCAATATGGGCTCACTCCAGATATGGGCCCTGAAGGAACAGTGGGGGACCCAGAGTGCAATGAGATCACTTAAAGGTTAGGAGCTGAGAGCCATGGACTCTGAATTACGATGAACATGAACTCATGAACCTAAGTCCAGAGGCAGCTTCCACCAAAAGAGTTATATTTTTCTTCTTATGTCCTTTTCCAGAGGAGCTGGTAGCAACCTGGCTTGGACAGATATTTCCCCACTTCCTTACCTGAAGACAGAGCCTGCAGATCTCCAATGAAACTTTATTCTGCCATGGAAGGTGGACCTATAGTGACTTAGCTTTAGTACCTACTTGGCTCTTGGGGTCCTGTCTCCTTGATGATCAGGTAACTCTGTGAGCTTTTCTACAAGAAGCCCTTAAACCACCCCTCCTAAGAGTTGAGAAGGCCTGAGAGATATCCATAGTTTCCAGGAACCCTTGTGTGATGTCATCACTTACATCACCAATGACACGGCTCAGGTCTGTGAACCCAGCAGCAAGAGAAACATGGTGACCACCTAAGAATGCAGAGATTTCATGAGAAAAATGAGCAGAAATTTCTTCTTCCCTTGAGGAGCCTGGGGAGAAGAAATTGCTCCCATGCTAACAGATCATGATGGTGAAATGTGTTCTTTGCTCATTAGCATCAAACCACTTAATTTTCTTTTTCACATATGTATTTGACTTTTAGTAAAAATGTGGGAGGAATCATGGGCTGGGAGGTTGTATCTAAAGAACCAGAGGCAGGATGTGTGGCAGGCATTCTAATTTAGTGTCCCGCAGGGAGCTTGCACCTGTGGCATACTTTATTCAGAGTCTTGGGATTTGAGATGGGAATGCTTTAAGTGTTCCCTGAAAGAACTGAGCTCAAAAGCTGTGAGCCAGCAAAGAGACCATTGTTGTAAGCGGTGCAGCGGATGCAAAGGGATCCGGGCAGTCAGGAGCCAAGGAATACCACAAAGTCACAGTAAGCATAGCAGCTTACAGCTTTGCTCCAGGGGAAGGTTTCCCCATTGAAAGTGCAACAACTCTGTTCCAGCAGGGGAGAGTTTCTCTGGAGCATAACAACTCTGCTCCATAAGGGAGCAGCCAAAGTGTCACAGTTCTGCTCAACTAGGGCTCTGGCTCCAGCAAAAATTGTTACAGGTAGGCTCTGCTCTGGTGAAAATGTCTCACTCATGAGATTTATTGGGAAGGAAGAATGCAAGAGGCTGGCGCTCAGGTGAGAAACAGCAGCAGACTGAACAGGGTACAGAGCCTATACAGGGTTTCTTGGGGGTGGGGGCAGAGCTTTCCCCGGGTGGCTTGGGGTTGGTAGATTTTTTTTGTGGTTCTGGGGTAAGCTAGGGATTGGTGAGATTTCAAACCCTGGTCCTGTGGTCAAGTCAGGGGCAGGATGTTTTTTTCCTTGGCCTTTTTCACCCTACAGTTGAGATAGAAGCCTGTGGTTAAGTCATGCTGATCACCTCAGCCTTTCTTGAATGCAGCCTACTTTTATGTGGGTGCTTAATGGGTATCCTATTCCTAGACTATTAGCACATTCCAGAAATCCATGTTCTACTTGCTCATCTCTCTTTCCCTAGGGATGGGGGACTCTTTACGCTCAGGAAGCCTAGGTTTTCTTTATGTTGACAACCAGCACCATGGATAACAGGTGGTAGGTGTCACATAAGTGTTTACAGAAATAACATGCTTGAGAAGGTGAGCAAACAAAGTAACCTTCCAAGTAGCAACTGAGGACATGCCTTAATTTCCCCAGGAAGTTGAGGGGAGACTGGGAGATGATGGAGATCTCTGGGTAGCAGCATAACACATGCTACAGCTTTCCCCTCTCTCTCTCTGAATTCTGAGCAGCCAATGTCCCCTCACTTTTCAACCTGACCCTCTCTCCCTCTACTCAGGCTGATAAAGAATTAAAACACAACATTATGTGTATGTGCTCAGGTGTGTGCTCAGGTGTGTGTATGGGAATGTGAAGACAGAGATCAACCTTGGATGATGCTCCTTAGGAGTCATCCATCTTTTTTTTTGAGACAGACTCTGAACCTAGAACTCATCTTTTTCAGCAGACTGCCTGGCTAGTGAGCCCCAGGGATCTGGCTATGTCCCCCACCCTAGTCCAGGGATTACAAGTGCACGTGACTTATTCAGTTTAATTCTTCATAAATTTCCGTATTCTCCATATGACTTACATTATGGGCACAATTCGGAAAATGATTGTCTAAAGAGTTTGCTTTGGTTCATAGTTTATCGACAACAGAAGGAATACAGGTAGGGTGTCAGGCCAGGTCCTGGCAAGAATTTGACTTTTATTTAATGTTTCTTCCTGCTGTGTCCCTGTCCTGCAGCCTTTTCAGCTTCACATCCCTGAGCTCGTGCAGGGATAGGGCAGGCTAGTCATGGACACTTTTCTGCTAGACCCGTTCTGAGGCTAAATCCCTAAGTATTTCAGGAGTTCTCAGTCAATGAGTGACAAATCACTCGCTTTCCTCCTCCTCTGGTGGGCAACCTGTTTTTCAGAAATAATTTTTATTATTTTATAAGCAACATCTACTGTTTAGAAAATAGGTCTGTGGTGGTTAGCATTAATTTTCAACTTGACAGACTAGAATCACAGGCAGATGGCCCTTTGGTATTCTGTGTCTCTGTGTGTGTTGGGGGGGGGATCATGATTAGGATTACTGATGTGGGAAGGCCCATCTTAATTGGGTGCAGGACCATTTTCCGAACAGGGGATGCTGGGGTGTATAAAATGTAGAAAGTGAGCTGAACTAGCCTTCCTCCCTGTTTCCTGGTTATGGATGACATGTGACCAGCGGCTTCCTCCCTGTTTCCTGATTGTGGATGACATGTGACCAGCTGCTTCCTCCCTGTTTCCTGATTGTGGATGACATGTGACCAGTGGCTTCCTCCCTGTTTCCTGATTGTGGATGACATGTGACCAGTGGCTTCCTCCCTGTTTCCTGATTGTGGATGACATGTGACCAGTGGCTTCCTCCCTGTTTCCTGATTGTGGATGACATGTGACTGGCTGCTTCCTCCGTTTCCTGATTGTGGATGACATGTGACCAGCTGCTTCCTCCCTGTTTCCTGATTGTGGATGACATGTGACTGGCTGCTTCCCCCCTGTTTCCTGATTGTGGATGACATGTGACCAGCTGCTTCCTCCCTGTTTCCTGGTTATGGATGACATGTGACCGGCTGCTTCCCTCCTGTTTCCTGATTGTGGATCAGAAGTGACCGGCTGCTTCAGGCTCACTTGACCTCTCTTGACCATGATGAACACTATCTGGAGCTATGAACTAAAACGAACCCCTTCTCCCTCAGGTTGCTCTTGCCAGGACATTTTGTCAATCAATAGGAAAGGAAATAAGAAGAAGTTCTATTAAAACTTTGGAAGAATGCTGGCATTGGTGGTGCACATCTTTAATATCAGCACTTGGGAAGCAGAGTGAGGTGGATTTCTGAGCTTGAGGCCAGCCTGGTCTACAGAACGAGTTCCAGGACAGACAGGGCTATACAGAGAAACCCTGTCTTGAAAAAAACATACAACCAACCTAAACCAAAACAAACAACAAAAAACCAAAACTAAAACAAACAAAAAACTTCCCAAGAAACCTCCATGTGAAGAGGCCATACTATTTCCTTATGAATGGGGGTTTCTTCTTCTTCTTCTTCTTCTTCTTCTTCTTCTTCTTCTTCTTCTTCTTCTTCTTCTTCTTCTTCTTCTTCTTCTTCTTCTTCTTCCTCTTCTTCCTCTTCCTCTTCCTCTTCCTCTTCCTATTCTTCTTCTATTCTGAATAACATTTGTAACTTTTAGCATTTCTCTAGAACTAAAGATACTAATCAGGAATGTCATATGCATATCTGTTTTGAGTGAGAATACATGTATTTAAGATAGCATCTCACTGTGTTGCCCAGGCTGTTCTGGAACCCCTGAGCTCATTCAGAAAATCCTACTGCCTCAGCCTGGAGCTGGAATTGTAGGCATGTGTCACACACAGCAGCCCATATATGAATTCCTGGGGAAAAACACTGATATGCTATGTTCAGCTATTTTTATGGATACTAAAATTTCTGTCTGGAGTTGTAGGACTAGTTTCTTGCATCCATTAGTTTCTCGATACCAGTCCTTCTTAGATGTATGATTCAGAGCTACTTTCTTTCACACATTCTCTTTAAAGTCTTTGGAAAAATAAATGTCTTTAGTGTTTGTGAAGTTCGATTTGCTAGAAAGCCTTGCCTTACACTGAATTTCAAGAACAGTAGTTCTCAACCTTCCTAATACTGTGACTTTTTAATGCAGTTCCTTACATTGTAGTGACCCCAAACCATAAAAACATTTTCATTGCTACTTCATGACTATAATTTTGCTACTATTATGAATCATGATGAAAATATTTTTTGGAGATAGAGGTTTGTCAAGGAGGTTGTGACCCACAGGTTGAGAACATTGCTCAAGAATCATCTGTTGGTCCTGCAGGCAGGCTGTTCTACCACCACGGCCACCCATTGGACTCTGTAATCTCCAAGACCCACTCCACCTCCCAAACCCACCAAACCCATCATCCTCCCCTGGCCAACTATCCCCTGCAACATAGCAGCCCCTAGAGGTACAAGCACCACCTGCACCAATTGCAAGAAGAGCCTCCCTGTGGTGGTATTGTGTTCCCCAAAATATTGTGTACTCTAATAAATTTATCTGGGGGTCAGAGAACAGACAGCCACTAGATACAAAGGCTAGAAAATGGTGGCACTCACACCTTTAATCCTAGCATTCCAGAGATAGAAATCCCTCTGGATCTCTGTGAGTTCAAGGCCACATTGGAAATAGCCAAGCATGGTGACACACGCCTTTAATCCCAGAAAGCCAGCCTTTAATCCCAGGGAGTGGTGGTAGAAAGCAGGAAGATATATAAGGCGTGAGGACCAGAAGCTAGAGGCATTGGCTGGTTAAGATTTTGGCTGGTTGAGCATTCAGGCTTTTGAGCAGTAATTCAGCTGAGACCCATTCCGGATGAGGACTCAGAGGCCTCCAGTCTGAGGAGACAAGACCAGCTGAGGATCCGGCGAGGTGAGATAGCTGTGGCTTGTTCTGTCTCTCTGATCTACCAGCATGGACCCCAATAACTCGCCTTGGGTTTGATTTTATTAATAAGAACTTTTAAGATTCCTGCTACACGTCCCCATGAACAACCTTCTCTAGCAACATCAGCAGACCCTATAGGCACAAGTGCCACCCACACCAGTTGGAACAACAGGCAAGGCAAAACCTACACCAGCTGGAAGGACAGACTCCATAGGCAAAAGAACAGCCCACACCAGGTGGAAGAACAGATCCCATAGGCATAAGTAAAGCCCACACCAGCCAGAAGAACTGAACAATATGCTAGATCTAGGTACCCAAACTTCCACAAACCTCAGCTGAGACAACCCTACTTGACCCAACAACCAGCCAATCACTAGAACCCTTGGCCATTCAGGCCAAAAGGCAATAAAGGAAACAGACAATAGAAGAACAAAAGGCCTATCCAACAAAGACATCAGAAGAATCAATACCTGTACCTATATTTATTCCAAACCAAGATGGGTAAATGGCAATGTAAGAATACATTCAACAACATAAAGAGCAATATGGCGCCAGCAGAATGTAGTTCTACAACAGCAAGACCTGAATATCCCAATGCAGATGAAGCAGGAGAAAATGACCTTAAAAAATAACTTTATGGGCTGGGTGGTGGTGGCGCACAACTTTAATCCCAGCACTTGGGAGGCAGAGCCAGGCGGATGGATGTCTGTGAGTTCAAGACCAGCCTGGGCTACAGAGTGAGATCCAGGATAGCCACCAAAACTACACAGAGAAACCCTGTCTCAAAAAACAAAAAAACAAAAACAAACAAACGAAAAAAACTTTATGAAGATGATAGAGGTCCTTAAAGAGGAAATGAAAAATTCCCTTAAAAAATGGAGGAAAAGTCAAACAAAAAAATTGGAGGAAATCAATAAATCCCTTAAAGAAAGCCAAGAAAAAAACAATCGAACAGGTGAAGGAAACAGTTCAAGACTTGAAATTGAAATAGAAAGAATAAAGAAAACATAAACCGAGGTAATTCTGGAAATAGAAAATCTGGGTAAGTGAACAGGAACTACAGATGCAAGCATAATCAACAGAATACAAGAGATGGAAGAGCGAATCTCAGGTGCTGAAGATAAGATAGAGGAAATAGATTGATCAGTCAAAGAAAATGTTAAATCTAAAAGATTCCTAACACAAAACATCCAAGAAATCCGGGACACCGTGAAAAGACCAAACCTAAGAATAACAGGGATAGAAGAAGGAGAAGAATTCTAGCTCAAAGGCACAGAAATATACTAAACAAAATCATAGGAGAAAACTTACCCAACCTAAAGGACATGCCTATGAAGATACAAGAAGCTTACAGAACAAGTAGATTGAACCGGAAAAAAAAAAGTTCCCTTGCCACATAATAATCAAAACACTAAACATACAGAATAAAGAAAAACTATTAAGAGCTGCAAAGGGAAAAGGCCAAGTAATATGTATATATGCATACTATCAGAATTATACCCAACTACTCAATGGAGATTCTGAAAGCCAGAAGATCCTGGACAGACCTTCTGTAGACACTAAGAGACCACAGATGCCAGCCCAGACTACTATACACAGCAAAGCTTTCAATTACCATAGACAAAGGAAACAAGACATTCCATGATAAAACCAGATTTAAATAATAACTATCCACAAATCCAACTCTACATTAAAGTACTAGAAGAAAAATTCCAACCTAAGGAAGTTAGCTGCTCCCACAAAAACATAAGCAATAGATAATCTCACACCAGCAAATCCCAAAGAAGGGAAACACACACACACACACACACACACACACACACACACACACTACCACCACCACCACCAAAACCAAAAAATAACAGGAATTAACAATCACTGGTCATTAATATTTCAATATCAATGGACTCAATTCACCTACAAAAAGAGACAGGCTAGCAGAATGGGTACAAAAACAGGATCCATGCTTCTACTGCATACAAGAAACACATCTCAACTTCAAAGACAGACATTACCTCAGAGTAAAGGGTTGGGAAAAGATTTTCCAATCAAATGGTACTAAGAAACATGCTGGTATAGCTATTCTAATATCTAACAAATATACTCCAAACTAAAATTAATCAAAAGAGATGGAGAAGGACATTTCATATTAATCACAGGAAAAATCTATCAGGATGAAGTCTCAATTCTGAACATTTATGTCCCAAATACAAGGGCACCCACATTTGTAAAAGAAACATTACTAAAGCTTACATCACACATCAAACCCTGCACACTAATAGTGGGAGATTTCAACTCCCATCTCATCAATGGATGGGTCGCCAGACAGAAACTTAACAGAGAAATAAGGGAACTAACAGATGTTATGACCCAAATGGACTTAACAGATATCTATAGAACATTTCACCCAAACACAAAAGAATATACCTTCTTCTCAGTACCTCATGGAACTGTCTCTAAAACTGACCACATACTTAGTCACAAAGCAGATCTCAACAGATACAAAAAATTGGAAAAACCCTGGTATCTTATTGGATCACTACAGCTCATAGTTAGAATTCAACAATAACACAAAATGCATGGAAACTGAACAATGCTCAGCTGAATCACCACTGGGTCAAGGAAGAAATATAGAAAGAAATTATCCTAGAATTCAATGAAAATAAATGCACAACATACCCAAACTTATGGGACACTATGAAAGCAGTGCTAAGAGGAAACTTCATTAAGTATTAAGTACCCACATAAAGAATTTGGAGAAATCTCACATTAGTGACTGACAGCACACTTGAAAGTTATAGGACAAAAAGAAGCAAATTCACTCATGAGGAGTAGACAACAGGAAATAATCAAATTGAGGGGTGAAATCAATAAAATAGAAACAAAGAGAACAATACAAAGAATCAATGAAACAAAGAGTTGGTTCTTTGAGAAAAATCAACAAGATAGACAAATCATTATCCAAACTAACCAAAAGGCAGAGAGAGAGAGAGAGAGAGAGAGAGAGAGAGAGAGAGAGAGAGAGAGAGAGAATCCAAATAAACAAAATCAGAAATGACAAGGGAGGATGTAACAACAGACACTGGGGAAATCCAGAGAATCATCAGGTCATATTTCAAAAACCTGGACTCCACAAAACTGGAAAATCAAAAAGAAATGCACAATTTTCTGGATAGGTATCACACACCAAAATTAAATCAAGACCAGAGAAACTATTTAAATAGACCTATAGCCCCTAAAGAAAGAGTAGTCGTTAAAAGTTTTCCACCCAAAAACAGCCCAGGGCCAGATAGTTTCGATGTAGAATTCTACCAGAATTTCAAAGAAGAGCTAATACTAATACTCCTCAAATTGTTCCACACAATAGAAACAGAAAGAACATTGCCAAACTCTTCTTTATAAGACTACAGTTACCCTTATACCCAAACCACACAAAGACGCAAGAAAGAAAGAGAATTACAGACCAATCTCTCTCATGAAAATTGATGCAAAAATACTCAATAAAATACGAAAACCGAATCCAAGAACACATTAAAAAATTATTCACCATGGTCAAGTAGGCTTCATCCCAGAGATGCAGGGATGATTCAATATACAGAAATCTCTCAATGTAATTTATCATATAAACAAACTTAAAGAAAAAAAAAAACACACGATCATCTCATTAGATGCTGAAAAAAGCCTTTGAGAAAATCTGACGCCCCTTCATGATAAAGGTCTTGGAGAGATCAGGGATACAAGGAACACACCTAAACATAATAAAAGCAACATACAGCAAGCTGACAGCCAACATCAAACTAAATGGAGAGAAACTCAAAGTGATTCCACTAAAATCAGGAATAAGACAAGGCTGTCCACTGTCTCCATATCTTTTCAATATAGTACTCGAAGTTCTAGCTAGAGCAATAAGACAACAAAAGGAGATTAAGGGGATACAAATTGGAAAGGAAGAAGTCAAACTTTCACTCTTTGCAGTTATATGATAATATACATAAGTGACCCCAAAAATTCTACCAGGGAACTTCTACAGCTGATAAACACCTTCAGTAATGTGAAGGGATACAAGATTAACTAAAAAAAAAAAAAAAAAAAAAATCAGTAGCTTTCCTATATACAAATGATAAATGGGCTGAGAAAGAAATCAGAGAAACAACACCCTTTACAATAGCCACAAATAATATAAAATATCTTGTAGTAACTCTAACCAAACAAGTGAAGGACCTGTATGATAAGAACTTTAAGTCTTTGAAGAAAGAAATTGAAGAAGATATCAGAAAATGGAACGATCAATCTCCCACGCTCTTGGATAGGTAGGATTAACATAGTAAAAATGACAGTCTTACCAAAAGCAATCTACAGATTCAATGAAATCCCCATCAAAATTCTAATGCAATTCTTCACAGACCTCAAAAGAACAATACTCAACTTCGTATGGAAAAACGAAAAACCCAGGATAGCTAAAACAATCCTGTACAATAAAGTAATTTCTGAAGGCATCACCATCCCTGACTTTAAGTTCTACTCTAGAGTTATAGTAATAAAAACAGCTTGGTATAGCATAAAAACAGACATATGGATCAATGTAATCTAATTGAAGACCCTGACATTAATCCACACACTTATGAACACCTGATTTTTGAACACCTGATTTTTCTGTACAATGGAAAAAAGAAAGCATTGTCAACAAATGGTGCTGGCATAACTGGATGTTGACATGTAGAAGAATGCAAATAGATTCATATTTATTGCCATGCACAAAACTCAATTCCAAGTGGATCAAAGACCAACATAAATCCAGTTACTCTGAACCTGATAGAAGAGAAAGTGGGAAGTATCCTTGAACGTATTGGCACAGGAGACAACTTCCTGAATATAACAACAGTAGCACAGACACTGAGATAGATAATTAATAAATGGGACCTCATGAAACTGAAAAGCTTCTGTAAGGCAAAAGATACTCTCAATTAGACAAAACACACACCTACAGAATGGGAAAAGATCTTCACCAACCCCACATTCAACAGAGGGGTGATCTCCAAAATATATAAAGAACTCAAAAAACTAGACATCGAAATACCAAATAATCCAATTAATAAATGGGGCACAGATCTAAACAGAATTCTCAAGAGAATAATCTCAAATGGTTGAAAGACATTTAAGGAATTGCTCAACATCCTTAGTCATCAGGAAAATGAAAATCAAAACAACTCTGAGATACCATCTTACACCTGTCAGAATGGCTAAGATAAAAAACACCAATGACAGCTTATGTTGGAGAGGATGTAGAGTAAGGGGAACACTCCTCTACTGCTGGTGGGAGTGCAAACTTATACCATTTTGGAAATCAATAGGGTGGTTTCTCAGAAATCTGGGAATCAATCTACCTCAAGACCCAGTAATACCACTCTTGGGCATATACCCAAAGCATCTTCAATCATACTACATAGACACTTGCTCAGCTATGTTCATAGCAGCATTATTCGTAATAGCCAGAACCTGGAAACAACCTAGATGCCCCTCAACCAAAGAATGGATAAAGAAAATGTGGTACATTTACATAATGGAGTATTACTCAGTGGTAAAAAACAATGACATCGTGAAATTAGCAGGCAAATAGATGGAATTAGAAAAAAATCATCCTGAGTAAGGTAACTCAGACCCAGAAAGACAAATATGGTATGTACTCACTCGTAAGTGGATATTAGATGTAAAGCAAAGGACAATCAGGCTACAATCCATAGCCCCAGAGAAGCTAGGTAACAAGGACCCTAACAGCAATGCATGGATCACCCTGGGAAGGGGAAATAGATGAGATATCCTGGGTAAACTGGGGATGGGGTAGTAGAGGGAAGGGGATGGGGGATGGGAACATGAGGTATTGGGATGGCCAAGTTGGGGGAGGGATGGAGAGAGAATGCAATGAAATAGATTATCTTGATAGAGGGGGCCCATTATGGGGTCAGGGAGAAATCTGGTGCCAGGAAAACTCCCAGGAATCCACACGGATGACCCCAGCTAAGACTCTTAGCAATAGTGGAGAGGGTACCTGAACTGGCCTTCCCCTGTAATAAAATTGGTGACTACTCTGTCATCATAGAACCTTTATCCAGTAACTGATGGAAGCAGATGCAGAGATCCACAGTCAAGCACTGGGCTGAGCTCTGGGAGTCCAGTTCAAGAGAAGGAAGAGGGATTCGATGAGCAAGGAGGGTCAAGATCATGATGGGAAAACCCACAGTGACAGCTGACCGAAGCTCGTAGGAGCTCAAGGACTCTAGACCAACAGGCAGGGAACCTGACTCTCTGCATGTGGGTGACAGTTGTGCTGCTTGGTCTGTTTGTGGGGCCCCTAGCAGTGGAACCAGGACCTGCCCTGGTACATGAGTTGGCTTTTTGGAACCTATTCACTATCATGGGATGCCTTGCTCAGCCTTGATGCAGAGGGGAGGAGCTTGGTCCTGCCTCAACTTGATATGTCATGCTTTGTTGACTCCCATGGGAGGCCTGCCCCTTTTTGCAGAGTGGATGGGGAGAGGGGTTGAAAGGAGGTGGAGGGAGGGAATGGGAGGAGAGGAGGGAGTGGAAACTGTGGTTGGTATGTAAAATAAATAAAAAAAATTAATAAAAAAAAGAATCATTTGTTTCCTTTCATGTCCTAAGTAGCTAGAACTTGCAAAGTGTGGTTCTTTAGCATGTCGGTACTGCATACCCTTGATTGGCTGGAGGTGGCTTATTCCAGACTCCCAGAGGCAGGTGCCTCAAGTTGATCAATCACCAAGCTGGTCCCGAGGCACTCACTGTTCAGAGCAAAGTCATTTTTTTTTTTTATTGTAATGAAAATTGAAAAGGCAGTTACATTAGTTACACATATACCCAGTGACTTAATACCTGTTAGTCATACAGAACATTCAAGAAATACAAATGATTTACCCACGGCACAGTTCACATCCATAAGAAGAAAGGCTAAAAGAGAGATGAGTAAGTGCTTGCTGTCCATGGAAGCCTGCTTGTGAACTTTTTCTTGAAGGAAATAGATGGTTAGACAAAGCACACTGCGTACCCTGCATGGCCTGTGAACAGCTCCATTTTGCTACAGCCAATACCCACAAGGCTTTGCAGGCTGCCTGAAGAAACCCAGCTCAGGGCACAAGACATGGAAATATGGCTGTGCCCTGTGAGCTACCTCTTCAAAGCTGTCCCACACTCATGGAGGAAGAGGGCAGCTAGGGAGCTGTTGACTCCCCAGTCCATGGAATACGGCCATGTTCCTCAGCTGTATATTTATTTCTGAGATTAGTCTCATTATGTTGCCCAGATAGGTCTGGGTCTTGAACTCCTGAGCTCACGACCTTTCCTATTTCAGTTTCCCCAGTGGTGGCACTTGAGGTGAGCATCAGCTTGATAGGGTAGGGGATGGTGGACTGGCAAGTTAGGGCACAGAAAGCCATGGCCATATACCAAGAGGGTGGAAATTTTGCCCTGTTACTGTTGGTTAGCAAATGATTTGTTCTTGCTTGTGTGATAGGCCACAGCTGTCACAAAGCAGATGAGCTCACATATAGGGGAGTGACATGTAACCTGTGTCACATACCCAAGAAAAGTCCCAATTTCCCTCCAAAGGCAGTAAAAAGCCAAACCCACAGCTCCCACACCTCTAAATTCACAAGTTAAAGTTCATGTCTGTTTTCCTCACTGAAAAGCATCCTTTGCTCGTGAAGCTAGCTTTGAGCCTCTTTCTCTTTTATGACTTATGCTCACCACCTGAGGCCAGCTCCCGACTGCTGGGGACAGAAGGTGTACCACGCAGCACACACAGGAGACCTATTTGGGATTCCGAGGCTGGGATGAATCTCAGACTGTGCTACTACTCTCCACAGAAGGGCTCAAAGCTGTCTGAGGACCTCCGGGGCCAGAGTTTGTCAGGGACAGGGATCACCACTGGTTTTCTGCTGAGCTAAGTAGAGATTGCCGGCGAGTCCTGTAAAAACACTGGCACTCCCTGGATGGCAGGCAAGGCTGAGCCTCGGAATGCAGTGGTACTGTCCTAGGCTTTTAACCCACATGCTCATTCTGCTCTCATGGATTCCAGAACCTATTATACTCCCAGCTACACTCCCAGCATCCCAGGAGTCAGGCAGCAAGGCAGGGCTGTTGTGAGAGCTTGCACCTCCACATTCAAACAAGGGGTTCCCGAAAGAGCTCTGAAGGACCCCAGGGCCTGCCTAAGGTAGCTCTGTGGCTTCTCCCACACTTGGGCATTAATGGGCTGATCCAGGGTGGTGAGATACCTGTGATGAGGCTGGATAAAGTGAAGGGTGGCAGAGAGCTCTCACCACAGCACATGGGATGTGGGAGGAGCAGAGGGACTTGAAAATGGGGTGGAGTCTGACGCTCTGTCAAATCTGACTGGCATAGGGACTCTGGTGTCAGAAGTTTCTAGAAGTTAGCTCATAGTTCTACCTTAAGACCCACTGTAAGAGTGTGGCCAGAGCTGAGTCCCTGGCCTCCAAGGCCTGACTGTGTCCATTCTGAGATACTCCTGGCTCTCCTGCCTGCTGAGGACAGAGGCTGAGAGGAGCCAGAGCATCCTTCTTCACCCAGAATGTGGCCCCATCTTTCTAGGTTACTGAGCAGAACGTGTCCGGGATCCTGAGAGGTGGAGCCTCATAACCTCGTACAGAGGGCCAGATGTGACTTCCTGAAGGTGCTGGACAGGAAACAGCTCAGCTCTGCTACAGAGCAGGGAGGATGCAGTGACCTACATGGAGCCAGGGCACTGTCCCTCAGGCTAGAGTAAGAGAAGAGTGTTCGCATAGGTCACACGGAGGAAAGGCTAGAAACTTTGAGATGTGGAGTCTGTCTGTAAAAGGGTCAGCGGACCCAAGAACTGGCTTACAAAATGAGCAGCTCCCCAGCCCTGACTCCTGGGGACAGTGCCATAGGGTTGGCTGTCAGCCCAGCTCCCAGGCCTCCTGTCATGCTCCCCTTTGAAATGCAGCTGAATTGGGGACAGCTTCTCACTCTCACGGGCCACACACACCAACACGCCACAGTACATCTACCAACTCACAACTTTGATTCTCACTGTATAAAGCACACCTGGCCCCAGGCCATCAAGGACAGCGAGTGGTGGGAGTCTCAAGTCTCTGTGCTCCCAGCTCCAGCACAGAACTCAGAGGTTACTTACTGCCTCTTAGTCTGACCCGAAGCCCCCAGGCAGCAGCTGTGAAAAAGCAGAAAGAAACCCAGCTTCTGCACCAGGCAGACCTGCTGGTGCTGCCAGCCACTGTGGATGTCAAGCAAACACTTGATGGGTGCAAACTGTCCATTAAGAGATTATTCACAATGGAATTTAAGGACCCTGGAGGCCCCCTTCCGAGCACATAGATAAAGTACAATAAATACAAAGACCCCAAACCCAAGAAGCCAGGCCTGTGGGTTAGAGCCAGGTGATGCCATGTCCAGGGAGATGGGGAGTAAGAGGAGGGCTTCTGGGGTTTCTGCAGCAGGGCAAGCTGGGTGAGGGGTGGCCCCTTTGAACATGGGCATCTATGCCATGACAAGAATAGCGCCTGGGCGGTTGGAGCCTGGCTTTGCCTGAAGCTACTCAGAAAATGGAGGGAACATGCCCAGGTCAGCAAAGTCCTCGATGTTATAGTTGCCAGTCCCCTGCGTCGGGTCCCCCGGCATGGGCAGCATGTCCTGGAGAGGAGAAGAACAGAAAGCCCCAGCGGTCAGTGGCCTCACCCACAGCCTGCCCTTGTCCCGGAGTCCAGCCTGCCACTGACCCCCTTGGCCATCTCTCTAGTGAGCAAGTGTTCCTTTGCATAGCTTGGTGTACAGGGTTGCTTTTCAGGGGTCCTCAATACCTGAGTGCCTAGGGAGCTGCTCTCCTGGGGTGTGGTCATGCTGAAGGTAAACACCACCAGGTCATAGCCCTTTTCTGAAGCTAAGCCCACAGGTGGAAAGAGCTCAGCTGGGCAAGCAAGGCCTTGATTACAGCAGTTCTCAAGACTGAACAGTCATGTGACTTCCAACCAAGCAGGAGCCTGAGCAGGTGCCGCCTGGGTGCAGTGGTCTGTCAGGGAGGGTGGTGCTATCCCCGAGTGGAAGGTTGGTGACTTTATCTAGTCCTAGTTTGCTAGGCAGTAGAATACCTGTCCTGAAAATACTGGGGGAGTTTCAGTTCCTTAGGGCAAAAGTTCCATCATGCTTTGTCCAATTCCCAGCCCATGTGATAACAGTGGGAAAAGAATTCTGTGGCCAAATGTGCTTGGGAAACAAGGCATTCTTTCCTATCTCCTAGACATCCATTCCTCACTGGCTCTGATGATTTCTGCAAAAAAGAGACTGAATAATTTGCTTTCATTGGTGTTTCACAAAATTATTTGACCAAGAATTCTTTTTGGCAGGGTGAGCTTAAAGAAATACTGTTAGGAAATTGTGCCTTTCAGGGTCGCTCTATGAGATGAACAATGGGTGAGGGCTGGTCCTTACAGCGGGGAGGGGGGAAGTCAAAGGCACTTCCCTGTATGGAGAAGGGGATACAACCCTGTGGGCCCCTAAGTGACACCTGGATCTAGACATGGGTCTGTAAAAATGACACTTGACCAGGTGGGAGTGAAGTCTGTGTGTGTGTGTGTGTGTGTGTGTGTGTGTGTGTGTGTGTGTGTGAATGGGACATTGAGCCTTGGGCAGGAAGAGTGTGGCCCGAGCCTCCTATAGCTTGGCTCTTGCCTGGAGCCTTGCTGCACGGGGCGGGCAGCATTCTGGGGGCTCCCCAGGGGAGCCTGGGCTGCTGCTAGGAGACTGGGTGGGCAGGCCCAGCTCCAGCTGAGGGGAGTCGAGGGGCTCACCCCTGCACTTACAGCTTTCCAGGAAAACCTGGGAGGCTGAGCCCTGTCTGATAAGCAGGCCCATGTCCTTGTCATCAGCACCGCGAGGATGGTCTGTGCTAGGAATTGAGAACAGCAAGGCATGTCTCTAGCAGCGGAGGTGTGGAAGTAGCCTGGGAGCCTCAGCCAGCAGGCAACCAGGCCTGGAGAGGTGAGCAGTGCTCCAGCTGCCGTGGGCTGAGGGTCTGGGGAAGGGAGTCCCTCCTCCTGGTTGTCATAGTGGAGAGCAGCTAGGCTGAGGCAGTCAAGCCCCTAGGGACCTACAGCTCTTGGAGGTGGTGCATACTGCCATGGTGAGCACTGGGGTTCTCTAGCCCTTAAAGGGGCACGGACCCTGCTCCAGAGCTCCCACTGTCTTTGTCTCCATACATCCCTCCTGGGCAACTTCGGGGTGCGGTTCAACTTTGGGATGCCGCCTCCCCTGTGTGGGTGCAGCTGAAGGGCTGGAGGCCCGTCTGCCTCTTCCGTGTACCTGTAGGCTTTGACTGGGCAGGGCAGGCCTTTCTACTTGTGGGCTCCCCATATCGCAGGCTGGGCGGGATCTCTTGCTGGCTACCGGGTAGGGCAGGCAGAGGTGCATGGAGGGGCATTAGGAAGCAGAGAAGGCGCAGGTACCTACACCTACGAGAAGGCGCTGCTCGCTGGATTTACCTGGAACACTTCAGTCTGGCCAGGCTGCTGGTGGGAGTGCTGCTCACCGCTCTGCTGCCCGTGGTGCTGGCTCTGCCACTGAGACCAGACCTCCGAGGGCCGGCCCTGGAATTGCCCGCCACTCTGTCCACTCTCAGCTGAAACGGCCAATGGACACAACACCAGTTGTCACGTTCTGTCATTTCCCCCATCCTGGTGCCACCCGAGGGCTCCACACTCCTGAAAGGCATGGCCCACCCCAACAGGCTTTCTTCCTGGCTCCCCGCTTTCTCTGGCAGAGAATAAGCCAAGTGGAGAAGAATCAAGGAAGCACTGTGATTTCATAGTGAGTGCTCGGCCAGAAAAAATAGTTTTGCTAGAATGTGCCTGTCAGGTGACTTGTGCTGCAGCCCTCAGAGCCGTCTACGCCCCTGTGGCTGCTCATGGTGGCCTCAAAACAGGAAAGAGGAGGAATGCAAATTTTGCCTCAACTATTTTTGGTACTTAACTAAAAAGGATATTGTGTGTGAGTGAGTGCATGTGTTTGCACACAGGTGTGTAACATACATGTAAAATACAAAAGACAAGCTCAGGTGCCACACCTCATACTTGTAGCTGCCTCCTCCTCTCCTCACAGCCTGAAGACAGGGCTTTCCTTTCCCTTCCGGTCTCTCCCCCACTGAGTCCATCAAAGGGCCTTGCTCAGCCCCTGCTCCCTCAATGGCATATCTCAGCACAGTGCCTTTCCTTTAAGCTCATTGTCCCCACTGTGTTCTGAGTCCCATTGCCATCCACTCCCAGATCCATAGGGCTCTGGCATCACCCTCCTGGGACATTGCCTACAGATTGCTGAGGGTTCCTTGAATGTAGCTTCCACATGATCCTCTAGCCTCATATCTCTCTCTCTCTCTCTCTCTCTCTCTCTCTCTCTCTCTCTCTCCCCCTCCATATCTTCTAACTATTCCCTCATTCTCTTCACTTAGCAGGACTTGGCTGTCACATTCTGTCACTGTCCTTGTCTTCATGCCCCTGCATCCCCCCTTTTTAAATAAATAGAATTTATTAACGTGTGCATGTACGGCGTGTGTGTGTGTGTGTAGATGCATGTGTGGAGGTCAGTGGGCAACTCTTGGGAGTCAGTGCTCACCTTCCATAATGGGTGCTGGCAATCATCAGACTCAGGTCATCAGGCTTGTAGAGCGAACACTTCTACCCACGGGGTCATCTCACTGGTTCCGCCACCTGTCCCCTTGACTGGCCCTGCTCCTGCATTTTCTTGGTTATCTCAGGGTCCCAAGGAAATGTGATCCCAGGCTCTAGTCTCAGTTTTGCCTTCTCTGTTTTCCTGCAGCACCGGTACCACCTTTTACACGGTGCCCTTCCCATGATACTGACACCCAAAGTGGAGTAACTCAGGCCAGGCTGTGCCAGGCTGCCCTGCGATGATGCCTGGAGGATGATGGCTTCAGGAAGTTCTTGAAGAAGGGAGGCGAGGGAGCGAGGACTCAGGAAGGAGGGAAGGAGGAGAACAAGGAGGCAGGAGAAAGGAAGAGACAAAGGAAGGAGGGAAGGAAGAGAGGAGGAAGTGAGGAAGGGGGATAGAGAAGGGGAGGGAGAGAACGCGGGGAGGAAGGGACCAGGGAAGGGGAGTGAGACGGAAGAATGTGGACATGCTGTATTAGTCCTTTGCCTCCGAAGCCTCCAGCTTACACATGATGCATGAGGAAGTCTCCTCAGCTGTACCTTGGGGACAATCGGAGGTAGAGTGAAGAGAGGGAGGAGAGGACTGGAGAAGATTGGCTGATTAATCATACCCTGGAGCACATGGTTCTATTAATTACAGATAATATACTTCAAAATAATTTTTTTAACCGTCTGAGACAGTAAATGCTGTTAAACATTTGCAGCAGGAAAAAAATCAATTAATTATGCTGCTTTGGGAATGACAGAGGACACTGAAGGATGGAAATGACAGTATTTTGAAGCATTGACAACGGTGTGCTACATGTTAATCTTGTCCTGGGTACATTATTTCAATTCATTTCCAGATCTAAGAGATGAGTCCATTATCCACGTTTTTGAGATAAGGAAACTGAGGGCTCAAAGATATCAACAGATTCGTCCAGTTCATTTGTTACACAAGCCTAGAGGTTGAATCCAGATCCTCCTGACATGGAAGCCTGCCTGCGTTCATCAATACATACAGCTGAAATCTAAGACACTGGGTAGTGATGGAGACAGAGACAGTCCACTGGGAATGGCAAAGAGTTCAGAGGTCAGTACAGGTGAGTGCTCTTCTGAGGGGGATACAGGCTACCATGGGGCATAAGAATAGGTCCCACCTAAACCAGAGTCTTCCTGGAGGAACAAAGTGTGACCTGAGCAGAAAGGGAGACTAAGAGGCCGCTAAAGAGGTGTTTTTGTCTTTCCAGAGCTGGACTAGCAACCTCTTTAACTACAGAATACCATGACCTTCAGTATGACCTCTCCTGGCTAAGGGAGCATTGTGGGCCCTTTGCCTAAACCCTACCAACCCACACTGCAGATGGTCAGCAGGAGCTGCATGTGGCCTGTTCCCAAGGTCTGCAAAGAACTCCTTTCTGGAATAACCCAGTGGTCTCCAACATCTTTGTTAGGTCATTGTTCCAAAAGTCGTGTGTACAGTTAAAAGCTGTGAGCTGGGTTCCAGCCATACCGTCATCCATATCCAGCTGTCACTGTCCTGGGTAGATGGGTCAGCTTCCTGCTAGGCCAGGTGTCTAGGGTAACGGCAGGCACTGTACCTGCCATCTGTGGCAACTGTGTGACCTTGCAGACCCTAGGGCAGTCTCTGGTCCTGAGGGACAGGGGCTACGCTGCTATCTTGCATCTTTTTAGGTGAAGTTTAATGATATACTTCATTCTTGCTCACTATCATTTTTCCTGGGAGGCTGCACTGCCTAGAAATTGCCCCAAGATTCCTGTGAAGTCCTAGGCAGCCGTTCAGTTCTTTCAGCACTGTTGGGTTTAGCTTAATGGTTCTTGGTGAAGGGAACTGCTGGCACTTCTCATTCTCACAAACAGCAGGATACAGGCAGATAAACATACAGGGAGACTGATAAACATCCTTAGTAAGCAGACATCCCACCCCAATGGGGATTAGACCAACCCATCAGCAATGTAAAAGCTGAGAAATCCTGCTGGGTAAAGTGAATGTGTTCTGATGGAGCTAGCTGCTTCCTACCTAGCGGATCAGACAAGGAGCACATACTTCTCAGCTCTCTGGCAGGGAGCTCACCTTTCAACATTGATTAATAGGGTCGGGTATGTCTATAATTACTCAAAGTTTGTAGATTAAAAATGTACATGGCTTAAATTTGGGGGCTTAAATTTGGGGGCTTAAATTTGGGGGCTTAAATTTGGGGGCTTAAATTTGGGGGCTTAAATTTGGGGGCTTAAATTTGGGGGCTTGCATCTCCCTCCCCTCTCTGTGCATCCTATTTCTCAGTGGAGGAAGCCTCTCTCTGTGCATTCTATTTTTCAGCAGAGGAAGCTTCTCTTTGTGCATCCTATTTCTCGGTGGAGGAAGCTTCAGATGTTTTTGGAATAATAAATTCCATTTCCAGCCTCCACTAAGCTTGGACAGGGTGGGGCATGTGGGGGTGGGGGTGGGGGAGGAATTCCCGGTGCTTTCCAAGTGAGCTTTGTGTAGGGGGGCACTGGTGTCTTCTGCTATGGCCTGATTTGATCTGTTTTCACCTGCTTGGGCTTGTGTCATTATGATTGAGTTGCTGGAACTATCTAAGCCTAAAATTGAAAAGCAGATGCTAAATGCAAGACATGGACATGCTGGTGCTTGCCAAGCCACTGTCTCTGGAAGCATGCTGCTGTGCAATCCAGGCCATATATAAGCAATGGTGGAGCAATACTGTTTGCTTCAGTATCTTGAAGTATACTCTTTGAGCAAGCTGTGGGTTTGGTTTCCTACATTTCTACAAGAAACATTCTACATCAATGACCAGATTGAGACAGAGAGATTAACCAATTTGGGGATTCAGGTCGTACACTCCCTGACAGTTACCACTCATCTTAGCTCTAAATCCAGCCTTCATTGCCCACCTTTGAGATACTGAACTGGTCCAAGTTTCTGCTGTGCATGTGGTTGCAGAGATGTACCAAGAGTAGCTAACTTTCCCTCATGCTGTACACAATAAATATGCTGAAGTTCTGGGCTACTGCCTAGTAGGTATGCACTGTCAGAGTAAACACAGGTCACTGAATCCCAGCTTTCCTGTCTGTCTGTCTTTTCTTCATTCTCTCACTACCCTAGTCATGTTTCCAGGAATAAGCTGTGAAGGACTTGACACCAATTGGGCCTATCAGTTGCCTAGCCAGGAGATCACCCCTCAGGAAAGCTGATTCTTTTGGGGATATGCTAAAGAGATGGGAGGAATAATTATCCCCTCAGTGAAACAATGTAATCACACCCTCTAGAAGCCCTGATGCAGTTGCTTACAGATATTTACTGTTAAGTCAGCCTAACTTTCTAAATTCAGACTCAAGAAGTGTAATCTGTCCTTTCTTCTTTGAATACCATTCAAATCCCTAAACATGCTTGAACTGATACTCTGAACTTTCTCATTGCTTCTCTTAAGACCTAGCTTGCAGACCTGCATTGCTGACCTTAACCAAAAGGCATGGATTTCTTCCTTCTCCATCTCCCTCTTCTTGAGAGGTGCCAGGATCTATAGTTTGCCTGCTTGTTTTTTTCTAAAATTCTAATAAGACGATTCTCAAGCTTCCTTCTTGGTCAGGTATTAACTTTGTAAAGGAGACTAAGAACCCACCAAAGGGGACTTAGATTCTCCAGTGACACGTGGTAACCACAGACTTTAAAGCCACTCCTCTGGGGGACAAGATAGGTGACCATATTCCAGGATTCAGGCAAGCTCATTCTGGTGGCCAGACCCCAGGGGTTACCCTGTGGCTTAGATTCCTGCTGGGCAGATCTGACCTCAAGGTTTCCCTTTTCCATCTTGCCCTTTGGTACTCTGCCTTCATAGGAAAAACACATCTCTTCTTCCTGGTCTCCCAGGCTCTTGCCCTTGGGGACAACAGCCAGACATGAAGGGCATAAGTAATGTCTTCTCCTTTGGATTATTTTCCGTGTGTCTGTGGCCAATGGTCACATGGTGAATTGTAAATGGCACTGAGTTTAACTTCCCTTTTCTCCCTGAGTGACAGGACTATCCATTTGCATCACCACTGCCATTCCCTCGGAGCCAGAGAAGAGGCCACGGATCAAAAGGAAGAGAGAGACACTTCAAGTAGCCTAGCAGAACTGGGCACACAGACCCTTGACCACAACAGAGGGATTCAACACTGCCTTTGACCAGCTGGGTGTATGATCCCATGGTCTCCAGGCAGTTGCTTTTTTAACTGGATATAGATGTCACATGTGGCTGATGGGACTTTGAATCAAAGTTAAGTGTTTTTAACAACATGCCTCTGGTCTCAGCCCGCACCATCCTCATGTGGAGCTAGGACATCCATATTATAGAACACCTTCTCCGCCCCAGCTCTTCCATGTGCTACCAAAGTAGCAACTCAGGTGTGTGCTGGACATATGTCCCCCTCCCTCCCATTTCTTTCAGGGGCTTTTGCTCTATCAGTAGCTTATAAAACCAACAACCTCAAGCTAAGAGAAATCAAAGTAAGATCCAGGTGATATCTTTTGGTGTTCCTGGTTAAAATTAGATTTCTTTGTGGTAAGGCATGAACTCCCCATCTTGAATTGAGACTATAATATTGCCTACAACTTTCTTCTGTGCATGCAATTCTGTGCCAACATACGAGATCTGTCCTACGTTCTCGATAACATGTCTCAGGTCACTCACTCTTATTTTACATGTTCTTCTGCTTCCTGCCACATCTCTGCTAACCTAATTCATGTGCTTTTTAAACTAAGAAAAAAAATGGGGATAAAGCTTGATCTCCACCAATCAAGACAGCTTGTAGTCCTGACCCTCACTGGCTGGGAAATCATCCATGCTGATGTAGGTATCTACAGAACCAGGGAAAGCATACTACCCCAATTCTCCACTTTTGGGCTTTGGTTCTTAACACACAAAGTAATTCTTAATTTACAGGTATTAGTGGAATTTATACGAAGGCGAACAAGGTCACGCACTGGCATAACTGCCAGCCGGGACTTATCTTGACAGGCAGCTGCCAATACTTGTCCATACCTAGTCTTTGAGATGCATGGATCCTAAAAGGACTCATGCGTGTCCTGATGGTGAATGAGCACATGCTCTTGTGGAACCATCTCTAACACAGGCAGAGGATATGTGTGTGATCAGTCAAGATGTAAGATGGCAACAGCCACGTGACTCATCAAGCAGCAGTGCCCATGTGGTTGCTTAGGACCCCTAACGCAGCTGGGTCCCTTGAGACCCACATATCCCCAAACCTTTCTCTAACAAGGTGCGCATTCATATACCCCACAGTCCCCCTCCCCCATTTCTTTTTGCTTTTCAGGATCCTGCCGGGATCATGGAAACTAAAGACCCAGACAGGACTCCCACATGGCACCATCACAATTCTTTCCTGTGCCTTCCTCGCACCCAGGATAATTTTCTCAGAGACCGAACCCTATCCAGATGTCTCCTGGGTGGAGAAAGACGGATGTAAAACACGTGTTAATTCTCTTCACAGCAGGGTCTCAATGACCACCATCTTTAAGTTCTGCTCACGCCCGCTGTCCCCAAGCTTACTTTATTTTCTCCTCTCTCCACAGAGACAGTCTCTGGTGGGGACAGGAATTTGCAGCCTAGAGTCCCATCTCACTGGGCTAGAGAGTGAGAGAAGAGTGGTACAACTTCTGTCCAAAAACTAAGTGTCTGACTGCGAAGCTGGGATCTACAGTGTGAAGTAGGCTGGGACTGCGCCTTCTTCCTCCCGGGGATTCCTGGGTCGATTCCTGCACGGTAGCACCACACTGTAACTGTTCTCAGCGCCTGTCCATTTACTCTAGAGTCCTGTTCCTGTGGGGATGGAGAGAACTTCTGGGGCAGAAAGAAATTCCCTTGAGACTTATATCCAAGGTGGGAGACTATGGCTGCTTGTACTTTTCACCTTTAATGGCAATTTAAGGCAACAACAACAATAACAAAAAGCCAAAGCCTTTCATATAAGCAAGCCTCTTCGCTGAACCCACTAACACATTAGTTCGGATTTGCCTGCCTGCCAACCCTCCCCTCTCCCTCTGTCCTTACTTCTTTCTGTCTCTCCTTCCTTCCATGTAAAGAGGTCTTATTCTACAAAGGTAAAAGAAACACCTCAGAGATGTTCCCAGGAGGAATTTGCATTCAGCATTTATGACTTACTCCCGAGAGACAATGTAGGGAGTTGGTTTAATCTCAGCCGGGGGTAAGGTTAAGTCTCAAAGGTATCTGGCACACACATCAGTGTTCCCGATCCTTTGGGGGCTATGCTCGGACATACTTAAGGATGACTGGTAAAGATATCAGAGGATGGGAAGGAGGCTGCTCCTCGTGGCAAGGGGACACCCCTTTTTTCCACTCCAGAGGCTCTAGGACTTGTCTGTGTCTACTTAGAACCATCATAGGGAACTTGCCTCCAGTTTCCCTGGACTACACTTACTTGGATGCAGCTTTGAGAACCAAAGCAAGGTTAAACCTGGGCATCTAAAAAGAGGTGGCTAATATTTTACTGTAATGCCTCCTGGCCCCATTACAGGACCAGCAAAGGAAAAGTTTGGTTAATAGATAAAAACCTAAATTATAATTCCTATAGCTGGACCTAAATTATAATTCCTATAGCTGGACCTAAATTATAATTCCTATAGCTGGACCCATTTTGTAGGTATCGAGGAAATGGTCTAAAGTATAGCTTTATGTACAGGCAGACTTCATGGCTGCTAGGAGAGGGGACAACAGGAAGGAAGGAAGGAAGGAAGGAAGGAAGGAAGGAAGGAAGGAAAGGAATGAGGGAGGGATTAGAAAAAGGGAAGGAAGGAAAGAAGGAAGGAAGGAAGGAAGGAAAGAAGGAATGAAGGAAGGAAGGAAAGAAGGAAGGAAGGAAGGAAGGAAGGAAGGAAGGAAGGAAGGAAGGAAGGGACACCATTTCCCCTGTAATGCTGCAAGGTGCTGCTGTTGGCACCCCCATGAGTCCCAGGGTTATATCTGTCTGGTGCCCCAGATGCCCACAGGCAGGGCTGTATCTGGATGCTCACAGGCAGGGCTGTATCTGGATGCTCACAGGCAGGGCTGTATCCGGATGCTCACAGGCGGGGTAAAGCCGGGTGTTCACTGAAGTACGTATACTGCACTGCCAGCTTTAACTGTTTCATCTTTATTTAATAATTGATGAAACTGACCGTTAATGGAGACTGCTCTATTTCTCCTCTACTTTCTTCCTGCACCTCCTGAGGTTGATAGTAAACTTCTCCCCAAAGTCCTCTTTCTGATCATATACTTTCTCCTCTGACCTTGACCAAGGCTGCCCTACCCCCCCAGTAGGTGTCTGCTTCTTGAAGTCCTGAGAAGCAGAGGCTGAGGCCTCCATTAGCAGGGACTCACAGCCACCTTCTCAAGATAGCATTCTCCACTGATGGAGGTTTCCTCAGCTCCAGGAGGCTCTGCTGCCTCCTGGGATGGTGGCACCTCCCTTCCAGCTGGGCTCCTTCCCTCTCTCCTCCTCAGCTCCTCTGCTCTGTTCCCATCTCCTCTCCTGGTCATCCTCACAGCCAGACTCTCAAACATGCTGCCCCTGCATCTGCTCCACAGCAGACTGTTCTGAAGTCACCGTGGATGCCTTGAGGGCAGAATCACATCACAGTGCTCAATCCCTAACGTCTCTAGCTCGGTTTCCCTTCCACTCCTTCCCAAAAGAGTTCTCACCCTCCTCATGATCACAAATCAAGGGACATGCTGGCAGATGTCCCTTCCAGCTTATTTCTACTCCCCGAGGAGTGGGTCCTAAGGGATAGAAGGCACAGGGCTATGAGCAGAGGGACACAGTCTTGATTCCTTTTTAGTTCCACTACTGATGCATCAGGAAGACCCAGGGCTTCCATTCTGAAATGGGAATAACAATGACCTCTCCCTTATGGCCAGGTAAATGCTAAGTGAATTCGAACATGTGAACACCCAGTGGAAGCCTCTTGTGCACTGTCCAGCAAGCACCTAGTAATGTCTGCTGCTGGCACGCTTACCACCTAGCAACTTGCAGTGGAACTGGTTGAGATAGAAACCCCAGTATTTGTATAGTGACCCTATTCTTGATCATTAGAGTTGCCAGTGGCCTCAGCCAAGGGTCCTGCCACCATTTACACTTCAGAACCTGGCCATTACTTCATGGAGAGTGGCCAAATGCACACAGGTCAAGGCACTGGACTGCTGGAACAGGGAGGAGCCTGCCCATCTGTCTATGTGTCATGGTCACATGATGCTCCTAAGTCCTCCCAGGGATACATGACATTTCTCTCTTGAAGACTTTCCTGGCTCTGTAACACAAGTGACCATTCTCCTGGTCGCCAGGGCCTCCATGAAGAACGCCGTGGCATGTTTCTCTACCTCCTGTTCCCTGTCTTCTCTACCTCTGCTTGGATCTTTGCCTCTGCCTCTAGCCTGAGCTAGAAGTCAGCCCAGTCTCTTTGGGTCAGCTCAGTCTCCTCCTGTCTCCAGTGCTGGCACCAGGCTTGGCTCTCATGAAGGACGGCTAAATCATAATAAGTCAGGGCCACTGCTCCTCGACAATGGGAATATTCCTATACATGAAAGAGGGACCTTGCCCTCTGGTTGCGACAGAGCTGAAGGCAACAGGCTGAGGGGGCTGTGCTTCTCATACCGGTGTCCCCGATTGAGCCACTAAGGATACCTAAAGGCTGAACATGTGTGCTACATATAAATAAGGTTTGTGCTTGGGGGACTGTCGGCTCCAATGGGTACAGACAAATCTGGGGGCTTGAGATGTTGTAGCCAAGACTTTGGGCTTTGATGCAGAAGCAATACTGTCAGTGGTGGATGGGAAGAGAGGAAGGGATGGCTCATAACCACACGGTATGATGGGCTTCCGAGGGGCACTTTCCCACAAGACTGACAGGTGAGCCACTTAAATGGAAGCTTTTAACTTGACAAGTGAAATCGGGAGGTTTAGGCTTGGCTTCCTGCTCACTTGAGGGTGATGGGTCTGCACAGAAAAATCCCTGGGTGCCTCGCTCTTGGATGTCACCCAGTGACTGTACTCAGAAGAATCTGGCAGGACCTCCCTTTCTATGGTGTGTGACCCCAGCCCTGCGAGATGCTGGCATGTATCAAAGACATGAAGAGCATCTGGCAGGAGCGCCTGAGACTGAGCCAGAAGACACAGCCATAGCCACAAAACCCTTCATTGCCAGGGCCCTTCTCGCAGAGCAAGAAACATTCACATGAGATAGGGTCTCCTGGTGTGACGATGATATGAAGTCGGTAGGCTTTAGGACAACTGAGGAGACAAACCTCTGAGTATGTGTATGAGGGAGTTTAGAGGTTAGATTAACTGAGTTGGGAAGAGTCCTGACTGAGGGGCACCACCATCCATGGGCTGGGGAAATACAAATAAATACAAAGAAAATACTACACACTCAGGAAAGAGTGAGCTCAGCACCAGCATTCACCTCCCGATTCCCAACTGCGGCTACGGGGTGACCCCTCTCCTGTGGTGATGGACTGACCCTCAAATTGCGAGCTGAACTAAACCGCTCTGTCCTGAAGTGACCTTGTCAGGCACCTTAGTCACAGAACAGGAAACACATAAACTACACCTTGCAATATTCACAAAGGGAACCTCTTGTTTTACTGACCCAACCGGCCACCCCTGGCTTCTCTGGGTTCCTAAATGGAGAATGGAGAAGCTTTTACTTTGGGGATGTGAAACTAGTGGTCGGGTCACATCATGACACAGGAATGAGTGCTGATGCCTTGAAATAGCAATGTTGGACCACAGGGTCAAGGTGGATGCTTCAGGACACCTGAGGCCTCTTGATTACAGCCAGATAGGAGAGGAGCTGGGACACTTTGGAGCCCTGCCCCATATCCTGAGAGGTTGGGGCCCTGTCCTATATTCTGGAAGCCTGGGGCTAAGCTCCTGGACACAGGATGCTCAGAACAGGAATTCTTTCCGTTGTTCCCCACCTACCGAACCCCGGAGTCCTGTTGGCAAGACTGGGGTAGGCGTTTCCACTTGGTGAGGAGGCAGCTGGGCTGGAGAGAGGGCTGTAGGAAGAAGGGTCAGCCGGGTAGGGGTGGCTTGATCCAATCCCAAAGGCAGATGACTGCGTCTTGCTGGGCTGGAGTAGGATTTGCTATGGTTAGGACAGAAAGAGGCAGAACCACCCAGCCTCCCACTGAGCTCCACCCTTGAGGTCCCTTCAGGAACAGCTGGCCCTTGTTACCTTCACTGGCCTGGGGTAAGCCCAGTGTATGGGGGCCAGTGTCCTGGCCCTGGAGACTTGGGGTGGAGCTGGTTAACATTACCTTGAGGACTACAATGGCCTGGCTTCACCAAGTTCAGCTATGGAGGCCTCTCAGCTGAATAAGACCTATCATTCTAGTATCTTCCAAGGAACTATGAGTATTTGTTGCATTGTTGGGAATTTACAGGCCCTCTTGGCATAGTAGCTACCAGAGCTCCAAAGTGGCGGGGGGGGGGGGGGGGGGCTCACGCTTGTTTTTGCTGGAAAAGTTTTGGGTGCCCGACCTCCTTTTGCTCCCTTTCTTAACGGGTGGGGGGCTGTGAGAAGAAAGGAATGCTGATCAGACATGGTATAACTGTTGGGGACCCAGCTTTCAAAGGGCTCCAGGGATGGCAGGGACTCCCGAGGAGCTGGCTGTTCTAGCTGGGAGCACTGGCCTACTCTCAGAGTTGGGACCCCAAAAAGCAGATGGTGGGTGTTCTGTCACTCTGGGCACTCAGGGTCATGCCTCATAGTTACTCATACCTGCCCTGGGAAGGGTGGACGGCTGCCTGTCCATGCCACCTGGCCTTGGTTCAGTTGCCGGGAGATCTGGGATATGTTCTGACCCGTTGAGGAGGAGGACTGAATGTCATTCACTCCAGGCACATGGACCACAGAAGAGCTAGGAGAAGAAAGTGTGTTCATTCCCAGGAAATGGCCTGCTTTCTCGAGTCTCTGTCAAAAGATCCTGCACTGGCTCTCCTTCCTGCTCTCTCCCTCCCTGTACACTGCCCAGGGGTCCTTGCAGGGTTCTATTCTCAGCCTCCCTCTCCCCCAGGGCCTGTCAGCTTTTGCATTTCCCCACCACCATCCTTCCCTGCACACCCCCAGATCTCTATGAAAGATTTCATTCCAAGAAGAGACACAAGTCTTAGAATACAAATCAGACTCCAGGCTACCTGCTCTTGGTGCTCTGGTTAATTTGTCCCGTTGGGGCACTGGGAAAGCTTATAGACTCCGCACATAGGCTGCAGGCTGTCAGTTTCAATACTGAGACAAACCCGGGAATGGAAGGCTGCTGTGAGGGGCTCAGTCAGGCATGTGGCTGTTGGTTTACCTCTTCTGCCTTCAGATGGATTGACCTGGTGCGCCTTTATTGGGCACCTGCAGTATGTATCACAATGCCTAGCTCTCTGCATGCCTGGTGAGGATGCTCTGACACCATCCTCACTCCACCGCCAGGTCCTCTTCCAGGGGTTTTGTGGGCTATGTGGACTGGAAGTCCATTGTAGATGGAAAAGGCTGGAGGGAGACTCGTGCCGCTCCAGGCCCTACTTACAATCTCCCCGGGTCTGTGCTGGGGACCTGTGAATGTACTGAGCGAGGTGGGCTGTGTCTAATTGTAGGATTTGGGGTGGGTTTTGAAGGAAAGAGAGTTACAGACTACAGTTTTAATAATTGTAGTAGAAACTTTTCCTAGGCTCTTGGACCCGCTGCAGATTGTAAAGTGAATTTGCTTGTTCAAATATCATGTCTGTCTTCCTACATGAGTTTACCGAACATGGCAGCTCTATCCCGCTTCCCCGAGATGGATGGTTCATGTGAGAGGATATTTTCTTTTCTTTTGTTTGTTTGAGACAGGGTCTTTCTTACTACGTAGCTCTGGCTCTCCTGGAACTCACAGAGATCTGCCTGCCTCTGCCAAAAGGCATTTTTATCCCAAGTGCTGGCATAAAAGGATGTGTGCCACCATGCCCTGCAGAGGATATTTTCTTTATATTTCATTCGGTTTCCTTTTTAAAATCAGTTATATTAATTATACCACGTATAATCAATCCTGACCATGAATTCAGGGTATTCTTCTGCCTCAGACTCTGGAGTGCTGGGATTACAGATGTCAGCTACCCACGCAAAGTAATGGATTTCACTGTGCTACCATCATATATACATGTTACATACTTTGGTCATGTTTCCTCTGCAGCTCCCTTTCTTTCAAAGGACATTTTCTAGTTCTCGTTCCTTGCGCCTCATGTCTCAGCCTGCATAGCCCTTCTTAGGATGCTGACTAAAGAGGGCCAGGGCTGTTTAGAACAAAGTGCTGGCCCGTGTGCCCAGCCTCCCTAGGGCCTCTGGTCACACCTGCTACTGATGTAGGAAGTCTGTTCTTAGAACAGCAAGGAAGGGAGATTCCTATCCTGCTGTGGCCAATGTAGTTTTGGGGCACTGAATTTGCCTGCCCAACCCTGGTCCCTGCAAGGTCCCTGAAGCCCTGCTCAGAGTTGAGCCAAGCTCAACTGGGATTTAGGAGAAACACCACCTTGCTGGGTCTGAGGTATGCGGAGCTTCTGGGGAGCTTAGAGGTAGCTGCTGTGACATCGGATGCCTTCCCCAAGGTTTGCTGGCCTGTCTTCTGGCAATGCTCCTGGGTTTATGCTTATGTTTCTTAGAAGAAACTCGAGCCAGGCCTGGTCCTCAGTGGTGATGTCAAGCTTCCTGAGTAAGCTACAGCATGCCCTGATGCTAACAGCCAGGCACCCTGCTTGGCTTGGTGCCTTGAATGGTCCTTGAGGCTGAAGCTCAGATATGACAGATCATCTTTTCTCCTTGTACTTGGCCATGGCCTCAGCAAACCAGAGGAAAGGGAAGTTCTAACTTTCTCAACTAGGCCTTACCTGGATCTTGGCTACAACCATCTCCCTTCTTTTTCCCCTGCAGGATCATAGAGAGGCTCAGGATCATAGAGAGGCTGATCACTGGTGTCTGCGAGTCACTGACACCCAGTGCCTATGGAGGGGCTGATGGAACAGAGCCAGGAGTCCAGAGTCCCCATCCTGGCTCCATCCCACAGCACAGGAATGGCTGGTTCCTGTACAGCTCCCAGCGCCAATGCTGACACTCAGGCTTTTCTTCCTACCATTCCCCTCCCTGGCACCTACCTGAAGGCCTTGCCCGAGTGCCCAGCAGGGAATGGACTTCCTTGGGAGTAGATCTGCTGGCTGCCTGATGCTGATGCTGAGCTCATCATCTTCTTCTCCGCTAGGAAAACCATAGGAGTTGCATGTGAAGGTCCCCCCATCTTTCTGCTGCAGGCCATGCAGGTGCACCCCAGAACAGGGCATGGCATGGGAACTTAGGAGGTCCACATAGGACAGTCTCCTCACCTTTGCATGGTCCCTCCTGACTCCCAGGCTAGCCTGGCTGCTTGAAGGCAAGCCCTTGAGAGTGGAGAAGGCATTACCGCATTCAGTCCTTCCAGTTTCATGGAGGGGTACACCATAGGGAATGAGAACAGAGGTGAGGACACCCAGGGTAGCCTCAGCTGCCTCACCTTGGGACTCAGCTCTGCCTTTTGTATTACAGCTGTCACCTGGGATACTCTTTGAACATGCCCCTACCTCAGTTTCTCCAGCTGAAAGAAGGTAATTGCAGCATCTACTTCATGGGGCTGTGGTGGGGATTCTGTGTGTTAATATAAGTAAAATGTTTCCTGAGGACAGTGCTGGGACACAAACGGCTGACACATTCGCTTCTACAGAAGAAACTGAGGCACTGCTTGTCCCAGGTCACAGGACACCAAGGGAGGACCCAACTTGAATCCCAGGTCAGTGCCCCTTCCCTGACCTGATCAGCAGGTGCTAAGGGGCACCTCAGACTGACTGGCTGGGAACAGCTGGATGGTGTTGCCTGGCTTTCCACTAGGGTCTCAGACTGCACATCTCTTGAGACAGGGAACAGTCAGACCCAGACTAGGATGAGTCACCAAGACCACTGTTCTGCCCCAGAAAGGTGAGAAGACTGCTCAAGCATGTCCCCTGCAGAGAAAGGCTGAGGGGACTGGGCTCCAGTCATAGCCAGGCTGTCTAGATCTCACATAAGAATGAAGGAGCTCTTGGTGGTGACATGGGAAGCAGGAATGAATGAGTGGGATGGATGCAGCCTCTAGACAGCAAAGTGTCAACCAGAGTGCACCCCTCCCTTGGCTCCATGGTGCATCATCGCCTGTGGCCCCAGAGCAGTGGTTCTCGATCTCCACAGGGTTTGCTTATCAGATATTTACATTACATTAAATATCTGATATCTTGCATATCAAATACTTACATTACAATTCATAACAGTAGCAAAATCACAGTTACAAAGTAGCAATGAAATAATTTTTATGGCTGGGGTCACCACAACACGAGGAACTGTAGTAAAGGGTCGCAGCATTAGGAAGGCCGAGAACCACTGCCCTACAGTATCATGATGCCTACATGTCTCAATTATGCAATCGCTCTCAGGCTGGATGCACAGCAGTGACTAGGCAGCATGTTGCACCCTCCCTGAGCCCAGCTTGCCAGGTAGGTGTGAGCAGTAATGGGTTGTAGATGATCAAGCTATGGCCCTGGGGCTGGGAGACCACCCAGGAGCCAAAGATCCTATTCCCATCTCTGGGGGTGGAGGGGGCTCTTAAAGACATTGTCAGAGTGGAACTATGGGACATCCTTAAGAGGCAGGACCTCAATCTGTAGCCTAATCACAAGACCTCAAGGGTGGCACACGAAGAGCAAGACTTGAGGAGGGAGGAGACAAGGCTGAAACGTACAGGGTAAAGATGACTCAGGCCACCGTCTCATCTACAAACAATTCACAAAGGCTGGCGGTGTGGCTTAGTGGTAGAGCTCTTGCCTAGCACGTCCATTCTCCAGCACCACACAAAACAAGTGTCAGACAGGCAGCCAAGTCAACTACTGCTACAAAAAGCATGACTTTATACAAGTTACTTTTTTCTCATGTGTTTTGGTGGTGAATAATAAACACATGGTTCTTCTATGCTCTGGGACTTTGGTAGGGTACAGCACTTATATATGTACCTATACATGATTATATAGGTACACATACAATCATATATGTACATCTTAATGTATATATATTATTTAGTCTTCTAAATCTTTCCCTGTTTTATTTTCATCTACCTGATTTATTAAAACTGAGAAAAGGCATTCTGAGTACTACTTACTTTGTTTTTTTTTTTTTAATCAGTTTCTTCCTGTGTTTGTGATTATTTTGGCTTTTCTGTGTTTCAAAGTTCATGAGATTTACAGTCAGTTCAGGCTCTGTGGCCTCTGCCCACAGGGACATTCTGAAGTCTTTCCCTGGTGACGCTGCCATTCTACTTCCCTGCACGGTTCGAAAGTATCTTCATCACTCGCCCCTGAGGGCTCACTAGTTCATCTCACTTTGATTATGTTCCAAATCTCTTTTCTAACTGAGAGTCAAAACAACCCTCTTTTCCTCTAAGTTGTTTCTTTGGGTATTTTGTTACAGTGATGAAGTCTGACCAGTGACTAAGGCATTGTGTAATGGATTCGTTTGCTCTGACCGTTTACATTGTAAAGATGAGATGCTACAGCTTGAAGCCAAGTGTCACAGGTGACCAGGAAGTAAGAGGCCAGGACCGGAGTACAGAGGCTCTGCCCTGACTCCTGTACAGGGTTCTTCTTACGTCCTGTGGCAGTTACACAAAAGTCACCCTTCCTGCCCCTATCTCTAGGGTGGCTATCTCCAGACAGTCTGAGAGCAGCTGTAATCCCACAGCCTCATGGCTTAGCACTGTCTGCCACTTACATGCACTGATGCCTGCAAACATCTCAGCAAAACGAGGGTCTCTCTCTTGGGAGAAGATTGCATCTGCCTTTTCCACAGACTTCCCTGCCTCGTGAACACCGGCAGGCAGGTTGGGTACAGGGACCTGTTGGCACATAAAACACAATGACGACCCAGACATAAGGCACAGAGGGTACTTTCCGAGAGTCACATGCTGTCCCCTGCATAGTCCCTTTGGGTGGACAAACTTGTGTTTCAAGGCTTGACTATTTTTGTAAGGTTGCAAGCTTATCCATGAAGATCCAGGGCACCTGGGTTGGGAAGGTGTGAGCTGGGGGTTGGCTACAGGAAGAACACCAGGGTCACAGGGACTGCTTCCTTAGAGATAAATGAAAAAGACCCAACCTACTATAGACACCAGGAAGAGAACCTAAAGGCTAATTTGGGAATGAGGTCAGATACTGACCCATGTCAGTTTCTCGGATGGCCAGCTGTCAGAAGCGGGAACAAGGACAGGAGGAGGGAAGAGGGAGGAGATGAGCAAAGGGAAGGAGAGACCAGAGTATGTCGGGAAGGGAAACATTAAACCAGGACGGGCATGGGAGCAGAGGTGACAGAGATGGCTAGGAAGCCAGAGAACACAAGTCTGAGCCTGACTTCGCGGGCTTGTGCACGTGGGAGGCTGAGGGCCACACTGGAATTTCCCTCTGTCCCCTAGAGACACTCAGTGTCGGCTGGCCATGGTGCCCCACCTGCTCTCTGCCTACTGTCTGCTCCATGTGACGCCCTTCAGGAAGGAAGAGCCACCGTGGGCACCAGGGACTGAATACTATTCGTACCCCTGAGGTTGGATAAGACAGAGGCTCGGCCTTGGGATGTGGGGAGTGAGTTTAGTTTTAATTTAGTTTAGTTTCGAGTGGGGGTTCTGGGGTGATTTCAGTTCTCTGTCCTCTGAGTGGCACACAGGAAAGGATTTCCCAGAAATTCACCTGAGATAAGTCATAGGACGACAGCCCATCTCGCTGGTGGACCTCCAGTTCTGCCTGTTGCTGCTGCAGCTGCCTGTGAAAGAGCAAGCCAACACAGGTGTGAGGAACAGAAGCGGGAGAGGCAATGGTGCCGAGGCGGACACCGTGCTCCTCAAAGTCACCACGTAGCCCGTGCTCAACAGATCGCTGAAAGGCTTTAGACTTATTTTACTCCAACCCCTGGGTTTCAGGCTTAGACTTCTGCATGAGCTGTTGAAAAGGTAAGGTAAAGTGCGTGCGTGCGTGCGTGCATGTGTAAAATCTGTTGTTGTGTGCATGTGCATGTAGAAACCAGAGGTTGTCATCAGGAGTCCTTCTCGATTGGTTTCCACCTTGTCCGTTGAGACAGGGTCCTTCACTGAACCCAGAGCTCCCCAACTGGCTAGAATGGCTGGTCAAGGAGCTCTAGGCATCCACCTGTCTCCACCCCAGCAGCGTCAGGGTTATGATAAGCTGTTTACATGGGCGCTGGGAACTCAAACTCAGGTTCTCACGCTTGTACTGTGCTTTATCCACTGAGCCATCTCCTCAGCCTTCAAATTTTATTTCTGAGACAGGGTCTTGCTACGCACCCTGGACTGGTCTGGAACTCTTGACCCTCCTGCTTCAACCTCTCTATTTCTAGGAGGATAGACAGGCGCCGCCTTGCCTGGCTCAAACAATAAGCATCATCTACTGACTTCTGTATCATGCAGGGTAAAAAATACAGTACTGAAATTGTTTTAAAAGCAAAATTCAGGAAAGCAGTTGGTTTAGCACTTCGCAAAGCTGCTGGCTGTAGTGTGCACACCTGCCATCAGGATGTACATCTTCTTATTCATGCCTCATACTGGATTTTCAGGGTGATTATTTCATCCACATGCTAAAATCAAGAAGCCGGAGTTGAAGGCTGTGGTTAGGTCAGAGATGTTCTGTTACAGCAGAGCAGGATCTGACTTCAGAGTAGATTACAAGTTGGTTGGCTCCTCCTACTCTGCTAAGCTCCACCCACACAGTCAGGCTCCTCCCAGTCTGCCAGGCTCCTCCTACTCTATGAGGCTCTTCCTACTCTGCCAGGCTGTCCTACTGGGATGCTGGGAAACACCCAGCACCTTCAAATTTTAATGTAGGGAGATGCTTCAAGTTTTAAAGTAAGGAGACTGGATTGCTTCCAGAGAACAGCGAAGCCCATAACCCAGATGCCACAATTAAGGTAGAGTTTAAGGAAACTCAGTTCTAGATACCTCAGAGATGAGGCTCTGCTGGAGAACCTGCTAAGCAGCTGCTTTGGAATCAAACTCAGAAGTTCATTTAGTGAACTATGCCAAGGCAAAGAAAACCACCATACCCACGTCCAGTTCTGATGATTCAGAAACCCCCAGATTCCTGCTCTGGTGGAGCTGGGTCTCCAGGGGAGGACTGATGAGAAGACTGAGCTTCTACAGGAGTGAAGGATTTGCCCTCTCACTGTGGTCCAAGAGCCCGGGAACAAAGGCAGGGATGGAATCAGGAGCATGTGATGTCCCACCAGGCAGTGGGACCTATACCTCCCACATCAGCAAAGCAGAGCACCACGAATAATTCTCAAAACAAATAGAGATTTCAAAAAAATGTAAAAAGAGGGTTAGGATGTAACAGGGTTGGTAGAGTGCTTCCCTAGCATGCATGAAACTGTGGGTTTAATTCCCTGTACCACATAAAAGCAGTCATGGTGACCCATGCCTGTAATCCCAGCACTAGGGATATGAGGGTAGGAGAATCAGTAGTTCAAGGTTATATTCAAGGCCAGCCCAGGCAACATGAGACCCTTTCTTATTTTTTTTTAAAAGAATCAATATAATCATAACTATAAAAGAAGCATCACTGTCCTTCCTTGTTCTTACTCCATTATCTGCTTTGTTTCCTGTTCCCTGCATCTTGGGGAAGCATGATGGCTCATTGGCAGGCTGCTCATATCTGAACGGAAGACAGATCACCAGTACTTGGCCAACACTTTGCATCTTTACAATACAGGACTATCAATTATCAGATAAAGGATATGAGGCTCAGCAAGTTAAGTGGTGTTCCCAGATAGAATGTGGCACAGAAGGGATTCAAATTCAGTTCTGCAGGGCGGTGGACCTTGGACTTTCCCCTCTGCCCAGCCCAGAATAAACAACCTCCACGTCCCAGGGCTCCCGGGGACTCTGGACACCTGGCATTGACTTGATCAGGGTAGGAAATGGTATGACTCTGTATCCGTTCAGAGAATTTGCCCCTTAGCCTTGTGGGTTGGCTCAACAGCAGCCTGATGAAGGTGACCATCACCTGAGAGGTCACCAAGGCCTCCACCTGGGCAGAGGTGGAAGTATGCTAGGGTCCCAAGCAGCACCTGCAGCTCTTGGTCTCAGGTTCTCCTCTGAGGGGAGGGAGAGGCAGGGACCAAGACACTCTCTGGGTTTGGAGCCTGTGACTGGAAAAGTCTCAGCGCTCATTGACTGCAAGTTGTTGCCTGGTTTGCAGAAAGACAGACCAGGATGGTGCCTTTGCTTCTAGAACTTACCCAAGGCTGCCTCCGGGGCATGCTCCTTAGGCTGTGGGGCTACTCTAAATTCTGCAGAGATCACATACAATCTTCTACACATTTTCCATTCCTTCTCCACAATTTCCACCTGCTACCAAGCAGTCAACCACTACTAACTATCACTGAGTATGTGTGAGCATGGACCAGCTGGACTTCGGGCATGGTGGGACTTTAAGAACCTGTGTCTGTACTCACACAGGTATGCGCATTCATGCACACATAATGCATCCCCCACATGGACACATACATCTGCATATAACACACATGCATATAACACACAAGGGTGCACACATGTACATGTGTGCATGTACATACACACCAGGAACTTTGTGTCATGAAAACCGGAGACAGCCTCAGACTAGTGCTATTTTAATAACAGAGGCTTGGCCCAGGGAGAATTGCATGTCAGCACCCTGAAGAGAGGTAGGAAATGAAAGTCTACAGGCCAGGCTGAGCAAATGTGAAAAGACGGTCATGACTGGCACCCAGTCAGCCCACGACTGGTTTCTCAGAGTATCAATTCCCTAACACCAAGAGCTGGCACAGCTCGGAGATGTGCACCCAGTGTGTTGCACCAGCCTGTTTTTCTGGGCTCCCATCTGTGTGGAGGGAACAGGAAGCAGTCAGAGGTGACAAAGAGCCTTTTTCAGCAGCTTAGCACAAATGCTAAACACCCAATGCTTGCTTAACGTCTTCAGGAAGTTGCTTTTGGATGCTCTCAGCTGACCAGGACTGAGCAAGCAACTCCCCTCTCCGCCCACCAAGCAGGGGGCATTGGAGGATCTTTCCTAACTAGCCGGCCTACTGCTGGCACAGCTGACCTCTCAGATTCAAGAAAGGTCGTCTGTGCACACGCGCGCGTGGCCAGCACTGCCCTCTACCGTCCACTGTGAGCTTTTCAGCCTGGCCACCGAACACCTGGTTCAGACACTGCAGCTGCTGCTGCAGCTGCTGCAGGTACCTCAGGGGCTTTCTGATCTGCACAACTTCCAGGAACGGCTGAGAATGAGTGGCCTGGGGCAGCAGGATGGCCCACCCCTGAACAAAACGCCTTTCTGCCTTTTCAACACTGCCTGGCTTTCAGAAAGAAGGCCATCCCGTTTAGCTGGAGCTGGCTTTGCTTCTAGGTCTCATGTCAGGGCTGCCTCCTGGGGTTGTTTCCCCAGGCCCTGGGGGACTGGTTTATCCTCTTCTTCCTCTGTATCTTTCCACTGTCTCCTGTCCGCCCCTATCCACGTTCTCACAGTTCTGAAGCCCAAGCCTTAGGCTTCCTGAGACCCGGTTCCCCCTTAAGAACAAGAACGGTAACACATGCATCTTGACTGGCACAGGCCGTGTCCGGTCATGGGGATCAGGGAGTATCAGCTTCATTAGTTTCATTAGTTGTGACCACACATGTGACTCTGACAGCAGAGAGTTAACAAAGACCAGAAGAGAATGATGAAAAACTTAAAGGTGCCAAACCTCCCCCAACAAGGAGCGTCAAGTCTGCTCTTATCCAAATCTAGAAAGCTCCTGGGTGCCCAGCTAAGACTCACGGCTGTTACTGTAGATGGGGTGACTGACGTGACGGAGAATCAGCTTCACCAACAGGGAGAATTTAGGGTTGACAGTGTGGCACAGATGACGCCCTCAATGCCCAGAAAACAGCCTCACCCACAGGGAGCAGGCAGCCTCAGGGCCCCTGCTGTGTATAGACCTGTGTGCACAACCACGTGTTGTGAGGGAACAGAGAGGGATGCAGGGCAGAGAAGAAGGCAGAATCCAGAGAGGAGGTGGCCTTTCCTAACAACCAACCAATCTGTTGGCATCCACAGTGCTAAGATTCTAGACTAGTGTCCAGGACTCTGAGTAGTCGGTGCGTTTGTCTGTTCCCATGACTTCTTGGCTAGGCAGCCTGAATTGGCAGGTGTGAAGCCATATTGGGAGAGACAAACTAAGGGCAGAGACCTGGCTTGCACAGGTGCTAAGCATGTCAGTGCTGGCACTGTCCTTCTTATCTCTCTCCTTGGCAAGGACCTGGCACCCCCAGTTTGTGAGCACCAGAGAAGCCCGCTCATAGGCCTCTAGACCTCGAACACAAGCAGCAGTCAGGGCTTCCCTGGCCCCATGCACTTGGCTCTGCTCCCATTTCTCAACCTTCCTTATTTTCATCAGATCCAGGATCAGCTATGGGTGTGGCACTCAGGGATGCCTCCCTGGTCCCTGGGGAAGGAGCACCCCTCCTCCCCATTGTGGCATTGATGGGGGGAAATGGAACCCCCTCAATGTGACCCAAAACCCAAGACAGAAAGTGGAGATAAGATCATCTTTGTGCCCATCTGGATGGGTGGCGTCTCGGATTTCTCCTGTTCCATTTGCAGGTTTGACCAGCAGATGGGGTAGAAGAAGAATCCAGTTGTACCGAGTATACAAAGGGAGAAGATGTCTAGAGTGAGAGCTGGTCCAGCAGACAGTTGAGGGAAAAGTACCTGGGAGCAAGAGTTATGTGCTTCAGAAGAGGTGCCGGTGGCTGCTGGGCTTGCATGAGAGCCAGGCGGCAAGGGCCTGGGACACACTGAGGGGCAGCAGTGGCTCAGCGAGGCCTGGTGGGAACGAATGATGGAGGGGCAGGGCAGGTCCCTAGAAGGATCGCCTGGTGTCAGGAGAGGGCGACAAGAAGGTCATGGGTTCAGTACCAGCCCCGACTGTACCTGGGAAATGGAGGTTGGGGGGCCCAGTGACCATGAGTGGCAGACACAAGGGCAATATGGCAGCCTCATTCCACATTCTTTGTTACCCTAGACATGGTTTCCATGTGCTATAACTCACTGGGATACCTTTGTGTCCACATGTTTGCATGCGTTAATTCCTTGCTTGGTAAAGATGTCTCCTAGGTCACACCAGGGTTACACTTGATGAACTTAGAGTAAGTGTGTGGTACCGCAAACCACAAAAGCACCTGGGCCCCTAACTCATGGCCTCAACACACATAGAGTGATGGCTATTTTCTCTCATGGATGTGGAGCTAAGTGGAGCTGTCGCTCACCGCCACAGCTTAGCATCCCGTGAGTTTTGTCTAGCACAGGGAGGGAGCAGATTCAAGTCCAAAGTGTGGTTTCCATTAAATGTCCATCACTTCCACAACAGTAAAGTCAAACTGCAGAAAACGGAGAGGCAGGTAGACTTCTGAGACTCTTAGGCCAGCTTTGTCTATATAGTGAGTTCTACGTTAGCCAGGGCTACAAAGACCCTGCCTCAAAAGAAAAAAAAAAATCTCAAAACAGTGTAAAAGGAAGCATCTGAAATCAGCCTTCATCTGTATTTCCTCCACATTTGATGTGAAGACGCATGCTCGCTATAGCATATTGGAGGCGCTGTGTCCACAAGTCTATCCCACAGACGTGAGCTGAACTCCAGAAAGGAGGGGCCGTGGGTTTGGGGGGGTTGACATAGTCAGTAAAGCAGGACAAGCTGTGTTGGAGCCCCAGCATGCATGTAAATAATCCAGGCTCAGCCGTGCTCATGTGATCCCAGCACTGGGGAGCAGAGTCAGAGCCTGGCCAAACCTGTGAGCTCCATGCCCAGTGGAAGACTCCATCACAAAAGGTAAGGTGGAGCAACTGAGGAAGACTTCAGATGTCAACCTCTGGCTTCCACATGCAGGCACATGCCCATACACACACAGGGAAGAGGGCCATGGCTCCAGGCCACAGAAGAGGAAGTGGACTTACTTGAGATCACAAAGCCAGGAACCAGCAGGGCCAAGGGAGAACTCAGGTCTATCCGCCAACTCCATGGATATGGAATGTGTGTAAAAGCAGGGGTCCTGGGCTGGGAGCAGGGAGGGGGTACTTCCGGGCTTAGGTGGTAGTGTGAGGTGCTACAACAGGCTGCCTGACCTTGGCCAGAGCTTCAAGAAGCCCAGTCTCCTTCTTCCACCCACTAGCTTCGGCAGGACCAGGACTGGCTAGCACAATAGGATGTGGAGGTGGGCACTGGCAGAGCTCTTCTCTGCCTGGCTTGGTGTCAGAGGGAGAAGAACAGAATGGAGACTGCGGTATCCTGACCTGAACATGGAGGGGATGCATGCACCCCACAGTAACAGGAACCTAGAGTCTCCCCTTTTCGTCCTCCTTCACCCTGTAGGGTTTTTGGGCTGCAGCCAGAGCCCGTGGGAAGAAGGGAGCCTCAAGCAAAGCAGTTGAGGATGCGACTCATATGTGAATAATCAGCAGAAGAGAGGGCTGTGCACGTACTTGACATTGGTGTTGGTGCAGATGACGTACTCGATCTCATCGGAATAGGGGTTCTGGAAGGTGAAGCTGCTGGTACGGATCAACAGCCACTCCCGGTTCTTGGTGCGGAACCGATACATGACCGACAGCACTTGGCCCTTCAGCTTAACCACCTGCAAAAACATTTGGACAAGGAAGTCAGCAGGAGGAGGAAGAGGGAATGGCGAGGCAGTGTGGCCGGCTGCTGAGAAGGCCAGCAGGACCTCAGAACGGGGTGCTGCCACCAACAACAGTAAGGGGGGGCCGTGAGAGTAAGAGTGACAGGCAGACGCTAAGCTCCCACCTCAATCGGCTTCCCTCGGAAACAGGGAGGGCACTGCCCTGGGGTCATTCTGTCACTGAGAGACCAGCAACAGTCAATGCTTCCAATTTAGTGGATACAAATCAGATGGCGAGCACACCGTAAGAGTTGTATTTCTGTCTTTCTTTCTTTGCCTTGGGCATCTCTGGGGCTGGGAGCTAGTACTGCTTGGCGTAACTGTCTCACTGAAGTGTGCAGCAACAATGCATCATGGACTTACTTTTTAGATGGATTTAATTCACCCAAGATTTTAACCTCTGTTTGACATTGTGAAATGGACCAAATAAACTCTCAGGAAGGAGGTGAAATAAAATGCATTATTTATGTGTATGTATTGATCTGGCGCTACTTTCATGTTGCAGCATGGTTGCCAACGTATTTTCATGGACACCCTGTAGTGCAGCCCAGAAAGGTTCTGGAAAGGTGCCTTCACTATTTACATATGGCAATACCAGGATGCAAAGAAATTTATTACGTTCTCCAAGACCAGACAGCTCTGGTTGCAAAAGGGGACAGGAACTACGATGTCCAAGTTACAAGCTTATCTCTCTGGAGACAGCTTGCTTTTCCCCCCCTTCTGTTCACTCACACAATACAAGGTATGCGAAGACATCCGCCCACTGGCAGCTGCAAGCATCCAGGTGTTGGTCTCACAGAAGAGAAAGAAGTGGGAGATAGAGAAGCTATAGAAATGACTATCAGACTTCGCCTGGACGTGATTGTCCCCAGGGACAAGATAAAGCAAGCAGAAGTCCTTTCTGTAGGCGTGCACAGCCTCAGGTCCCGGGAAGGTAAGTCTTCAGTCTTCCTGAGTGTGATCACAGATGGATTGACGAGAGCAGGGTCAGATTCTAGAGCCAGGTAAGGTCAGACTCCTCCTCATTTCACTGCGTTGGCATCCTGCTTCCCATTGGGAGTTTGCAGTCTCTATCATACTGTACACAGCCTGGGGACACGGTGAGCAGAGGCTCATACAGCCCAGCCCAGTGCCTGGCACAGAGTAACGCTTATAGCACACCTCACAAGCTGGCTTCATGGCCCTGGTCATCGCAGACTGGAGCAGAAGCAGCTAAGTGACTTCTCCCACACTGTCCCAGGAGAAAACCGGGCACAGTCACACACACTGCAGAGTATCAGACAAGACCATCTTAGGGAATATACGAGTGATCACAAAACCAGACAGAAAGCTGGAAGAAGCAGAGGTCTTCTTTGTTACCACCCAGAAGGAGGCTGACTGCGGGTGAGGTGAATCTGGCCCACTCAGAGGATGCTGCCTCATAGACAGTTGGCCCCTGTCTCAGTCACTGTTCCACTGCTGTGAAGAGACTTGGTAAGGCACATGTAAGGAACTTGCTTATAGTTTCAGAGGCTTAATGCATTATCATCATGGCAGAGAGCATGGCAGCAGACAGACATGGTGCTGGAGAAGTACCTGAGAGTTACATCCTGATCAGCAAGCGGGGGGGTGGGGGGGAGAGAGAGAGAGAGAGAGAGAGAGAGAGAGAGAGAGAGAGATGGAGAGGGAGATGGAGAGGGAGACGGAGAGGGAGAGAGAGAGATTGGGGCTTTTGAAACCTCAAGGCTCACCCCCAATGTGGTGGCTTGAAAGAAAATGGCCCCCAAAGGGAGTGGCATTAATGGGAGGTGTGGCCTTGTTGGAGTAGGTGTGGTCTCATTGGAGTAGATGTGTCTTTGTTGGAGGAAGTGTGTCACTATGGGGGTAGGCTTTGGGGGTCTCCCACACTCAAGCTATACCCAGTAAAACAGATCATTTCCTGTTGCCTGTAAGTTTAGATGTAGGACCCTCAGCTACTTCTCCAACAGCATGTCTGCCTGCATGCCACCATGTTGCCCCAAGATGATAGTGGACTAAGTTTCTGAAAACGTAAGCCACCCCAATTAAATGTTTTTCCTTTACAAGAATTGCCATGGTCATGATGTCTCTTCACAGCAATAGAAAACCCTAACCAAGATACCCAGTGACACACTTCTAACAAGGTCACACCTCCTAATCCTTCTCAAATAGTACCACTCCCTGATCACTAAGCATTCACATATATGGGTCTATGGGAGGCATTCTTATTCAAACCGCCACTGCCTCCTAACAGAGACGTGCCTCTTCCCTCACAGGAGCCAGAAGTCAAAGCCACATCCTCTTAGGTCAACAGCCTGAGTGCTCCCTTGGTACCTACAGCATATATAGACCTCTGTGTGTCCTCTGTCCTGAGTGTGTGGAGGGTGTGTGCTTTCTGTTTCTTCCAACAGAAGGACCTGAGGGGGCGTGAGAATTTTTCATGGTGTCTCACAGACCAGCAGCAGACCTTGCCTGTGTACAAAGCTGGGCTATGGGGCTGAGGGCAGAGAAAAGAGGAAGGGGGCTGCCAGTCCTGCCCCTTCAGCCATGCGTCCTCACAGCAGTATAATGTATATTGAGGACATGAGCTTCAGAGCTGACGGACACCTGCTGAGGCTTTGTAACCATAGCCAGGGAAAAGTATGGTCTGAATCCTTGGTTTACCGACCTTAATACCCTGTATTGAGTCCCCATTGCCATGGTGAATGTCCTGTTCCCAAGTTCCTGTCACCCAGCAGGGGCTAGAGAGATGTGTAGACAACTATAACCACAGAATCTGCTACAAACCCATGATCAAATGTCAGGGGCTCACCAGGAGGGCTAGGAGTTGTGACCTACTGTTGAGGAAGGGTTCCAGAAGGGAAATGAAGTCTGTGAAAGAGCTGGAGGGTAGGCATGATGCTGGCAAATGAGATTGTTGGCTCTCCTTGCAGAAAGCACAGCATGACAATCACGTATAGGCAAGGAAGCTCAGAAGTGATAGAGATTGAACTATGTATGTAAGCGGGCTGGTAACATGAGCCAGCTCTAAGTCCAGAGAGATGCATCCTACTGTGCTTCACTCAAGGGTGGGGCTGGTAATACAAGAGGTCACAAAGATAATAAGACCTAGCTTAGTTTGGCTCTTCATGAAAACGGCTTTCATGGGAATCATCATCATCATCATCATCATCGTCATCATCATCATTGCTATGTATTATCATTATGTATCACCATTACAATCATTCCCATCACTTTAATCATCATCATTATCATTACTGACTAGTAAATGTTCTGTTGCTGCAAAGAGAGACCCTGACCATGGCAGCTCTGGCAGAGGAAAACATTTAATTGGGGCTAGCTTACAGTTCAGAGGTTTAGTCCATTATCATCTTTGCATGAAGCATGGTGGCAAGTAAGCAGACATGGTGCTAGAGAGTAGCTGAGGGTTCTACCTTTGGATCAGCAGAGAGAGAGAGAGAGAGAGAGAGAGAGAGAAAGACACTGGGCCTGGCTTGAGCATTTGAAACCCCAAAGGCCACCCCCAGTGACATACTTCTTCCAATAGGCCACGCCTCCTCCAAGGCCACACCTCCTAATCCATGTCAAGTAGCACCACTCCCTAATGACTATGAGCCTATGGGGCCATTCTTATTCAAAATGCCACAATTACTACCACCATTATCACCCTCACTACCATCATCACTATTACAGTCCTCACCCTTACAATCATTACTATTATCACCTCACAATCAGTTGTCAATATCATCACACTAATTACCATCACCATCATCATTAGCATCGTAATCATTACTATCACCATTACAACCACTGATATCACCATCATCACCACCACCACCACAATCACTACTATCACCATTATCATCACCACAGTTATTGCTATCACCGTCATTATCACAATCACCACCACATCACCATCGTAATCATTTATGATTATCACAGGCAAAGCCATGACTGGCCTGACCATCCACAGCATCATAGTCATCACCACTATTATCATTATCACCATCTCTACCATTACAATCGTCGCCATCAACATCAGTGATGACCACCAACGGTCACCATTATCACCATCACCTGCCATCCACCCTGCCCCGGGTCACGACAGCAAGACCAGGGCCTCCAGAGCATCCACTCACATCTCACCTGGGCTTCACTCTCTACTGTGTCACATTTGACTGTGTCAACCACAGATGCCACAAGAACCCAGCAGCTTTGAGAAGAAAAAGGAGTTGAACATCTCCTCTCACCCTGGTTGGCAGCCTCAACAACGTGTATTGAGACCAGCCACCTCGTCCGTTAGTGAAAGGGAAACCAAGGCTGCGGCATCAGAGGGGGAAGCCCTGGCTCAGGTCCAGGACACATGGGGAGTAACTGTACAACCATAAAGACATCCCAAGGCACACCCACACTTGGCCCGAGATTGTGTTCTTTGGGCACTAGCCACCAACAATGAAGGGGACCAGTGTTGATAAAGGGAAGTGGTTTGTTCTTGAGAGAGCTGAGTCAGCCCTTGAACTCTGGTTTTAAACAAAAGCACTGAACTGCCCAGACAGGAAGCCCATCGAACACACACAAGTTCTGAGTCTAGTGTGGTGTCAGCGTACCTTCCCAGGGGCCGGGAAACTGTATCCGCTCCCAGAATTCCCTTTTCAGTCAGTTTGCCAAGAGGTCAAAGAGAAGAGTTAGAGCAGGCTCCTCTTCCACACCCATGCCTTCTGTTTAGACATGCTCCATCACAGTGGCAGTGGTGGTGGGTGACACTCAGAACTTTCTTAGTCCCGTTGTCTACCAGGAAAAACACGAGGACAGTATTTGTGGGATTCCATGGGAAAACACGTGAAGAAGGATCTGGACAGTTACCGGAAACAGGATGACAGGCCCATCACCATGAGAGAGTCACAGCCATATGCACCCAGGACGGTGAAACCAATAGAGCCCAGGCCTGGCTGTGCAAAGGCACCCTTACTGCCACACACGCAGCTGACAGACGGCACAAAGCATCCTGGTAAAGTCTCACCATTCCGATTTCACATTTTCCCCAAATGGGAGCCACTTGCTGTACGTTCTGAGCTGTTCAGGCAGCTTGGTTCAAATTTACCCTCCCGGAGATGATGCCTACAAGTACAGGCATGGGGGTCTGCCCACAGTAAAGCCAGGCTTCAGTGAAAGAGATCAAAAAAGAGGAAGTGGACAAAAGAAATGACACATGGTAAAGGAGAAGCAAAGAGGGGGATGTGACCTCTGTCTTAGTCACTGGTAAGATCTCATGGGTGACATGGGTTGGAAGCTGTCAGTCAAATGGAGAGTAGAGGGTAGTATTCCAGCCAGGGAATGGCTCAGTCACGGCCAAAAGATGGGGAAAAGAATGTTCAAGAAAGTAAGAGAAGCTAGTGAGACTGAAGAATCATGTCCAAAGGAGCATGGAATGGGACCAGGCTGAAGCTACGGGAAGAAATACATATTTAACTCTAGATACATGGACCATGGTTAGCAAGTTTTAATAAAAAATGTGACTAAACCCAGTTTGTGTTTTTACAAAGGCTTGGAGTGAAATGACCACAGAGGGAGAGACACAGCGAGGGAACGTCTGCAGCAGTCAGATAGGAGGGGCAGGGATGGCAGGAGAAAGCAGGGAGACATCATGTGTCTTGTAGAGGTGTTCCAGGAAGGCCTGTCATGTGGTCTGTGCCTAAGCGATGCTGAGCTTTGTACAGAGCAACTGGCTGGGAGTGGTGTGAGGGAGAGGCCCCTGGGAGAAGAGGCAGTGTGCTGGGTTTGGAGGACCCTGGGCCCTCAGATGGAGAGGTGAAGAGCTGCCTGGGAGGAGGCAGGCATGAAGCTAGAGGACAGGTGGGCTGGGGCCACCCAGGGCTTGAGGTTACGAGGAAGAAGTACTATGGTTGATGTCAGAGCCTGTCTTCACAGCTGCAGAAGTGTGAAGAAGTCAACCAAACCGGGCTAGGGGGTGGAAAGGAAACCAGAAGTGGGAAGGAGTGTGACGTCATCGTCCTCGGAAAAACAGAGCTGAGATCAAGGAGGAAGGCGGCCGGCCCTGGAGTGCCACCCAGGTAGGTGTGAAGCTGGAGGCCCAGGTCTCTGCAGATGGAGAGGCCTTCCCCTGGCTGGGCTTGAGATACTTATAAAGCAAAATGCTAAAGTAAGCCCATATTCCAGATGGATGGCAGCAGATTCCTCCCTCTTGAAAAGTGACTCAAAGGTCTCCTTTCTTACGTCCATTTTCTCCTTTTCCTGGAGTATGTCAGAGTCTGCTGGAGCGAGTTCTCCCCTCCTCCCAGGCCAGCTCAGGAGCCAACAGACCTCATTCTGAATTAGCTCTAACTTGTGAAGTGTGACACTCTGGCTTTCTGCTTCAGTGAGCCTCTCCTAACCCCTGCCACCACCCCAGGACCAAGCAGTCCTTTTTCCTGGGACTCACGCTATGGGTGCCTATTAGAGAGTGTATGCTCAGTAAGCAGAAATGATGCACAGAGTGCCATTATTATGATGGCCATTCTGCCAGGCTGCCTCTCCCCACCATCCCCATCTGAATGATTCTCTCCTTAAGTTGCCTCCCACATCTGATCCCACAGGTCCTGCACAGTTTGGGAACCCATCGCTCATTTTAAAGCTCTCCTGACTTATTTTTATTTTCATTTTCCTGTGTACCTGGGCTTCCCAAATGGCCCTTCAAAGCTCTGTTCTGCTTACACACTCAAAGGAATTGCTACTCACCTTTATGTGACCTGGGAGAGAACTGAGGCCCTATAGCATGGCGCAGGAGGCCTCAGACCCGGCCTGGCTGGTCTCACTGCCTGCCACTTCTTCCCTGTCAGCCTGAGGAGCTGCTGAGGATCCTCCTGGCAGGCCACACCAGCGTGCCTGGCATGGCCCCCTCCCTCTGGCAGGTTCTCTCATTTCTTCTGTACGACTTTTACGACTCATGTCAGCTGATCCCGCTGCTGGAAGCTGGCTCTCCTCCCAAGTTACCCTGACTAGCCTTGGTGCGTGGGGAGACTCTTCAGAGTCTGTCCTCCTTTCCTAACACATAGCCATGACTTCTTTGTGTATCTTACTCCTGTGCTTGAACTCTTGTTCAGAATGGCTGTCTGACATTGTCGTAGGGCACTCCCAGCCTGGGAGTTCACAGTAGGCCTCCATCCCTCTTGCCATCCCCTACCCCCAGGTACCTCACTAGGCACCAGCGGCAGCAGCCAGGGGCAATACCTGCTGGAAGCTCTCCCGTAGGTGGCTCTGATCCTCAGGGTGGCAGAATTCCAGAATATCCTTTCCCAGTAGGTCCTAAGGGGGACAGATAGCGTTAATAACACCAAAGACCACTCTCCATCTCTTACTCCCAACTCTGGAGACAAAGGTGTTGCTTACATCGCCCTGAGCCCACCTCCTCTTGCCTGCCCACCATAGTCTTAAACATAAGACGGCCCCCCTCGTCCTGTCTGCTGAGGAGTTGGCTTCCTCATATCCATTTTGAATCCCCTGGCTCAGTCCTCACTGATGTCTCATTTTGCTTGGGTGCTAGATCAGCAGCTTTGCAACACAACTTTAGTTCTATTTGCCTTGGAGAGGCAAACTGCAATCAACATATTTTTTAAAAAACATCCAAAGTAAGCTCAAGGACAGACATGCTGCTTACAAAAACTAAAACTGTTTAAGTATGGAAACCAGTGGCCGAATGGGACTACAATAACTGGGCTTGCCTCAAGCCTGCTCATTATTGACCTTCACTAGTCTATGTGTTATTTGAAAGATCCAGCCTTCATCTGTAACTTGGGTGTTTTACAGTGAATGAGAGCAGAATATAAAAAACCCATCAAAGAGCAATTTCAAGCATGCGCTAGGAAGTGTCTTAAACAGCGTAAGATGTGACCTAACTCAATGATGAGAACCTGCATCAGCACATGATGCTTGAAGTGAGCTGACTCAGCAGCCAGGGGCAGTTCCTATGCCCCAGGAGCACACAGACACTCAGGGGAAGCTGCTGCGGAATGCACAGGTCTGTCCAGAAATGTACTGCTGTCAGGAGTCATCGGTGTTTACCTTATTCTATCTGAGAGGTCACAGTTTGCACGAATCTAGCTTCAGAATTATAGAAAGTCTCTCATGTTTCTGGTTGGGACTGTTCCTAGTTCTAAAATCTACACACAGGCCTGCTTCCAGCATGGAGAAAAAGTTAAGTAAATAAAAAAAAAACAAAAAAAAACAAAAAAAAAAAAAACGCATGCAATTAAAATAACTCATGTTACCACATCCCAAAGCTTCCCAAAGTCTGTTCCTTAGAACAAAGAGCCCCTTCTTTTTTTAAATGATTTTCTTATTTTAAAAATCTCTATAGAAAAGGTAAAGGATATATAATAAAACACTTGCATATCCATTACTTTGATTTAATTGTCAATATGTTACCAATATTTCCTTTCTTTCTTCTTCATAGATGTCCACACACAAATGCAGATGGGAGTTGTGTGTGTGTGTTAACTAGATCACTTGACAATAACTTGTAGATCCTATAACACTGTTCCACGAAGGCCTTTTTTTTTTGGTTTTTCGAGAGAGGGTTTCTCTGCGTAACTTTGCGCCTTTCCTGGATGGAGCTCAACTTGGTAGCCCAGGCTGGCCTCGAACTCACATGGATCCACCTCCCGAGTGCTGGGATTAAAGGCGTGCGCCACCACTGCCCGGCTTCACAAAGGCCTTTTAGCATTAATATAATAAATGCCAGCATACTACAAAACCAGAACATGATCATGCCTAAGAAATCAACACTCATTTGGTAACATCTCCATAACCCCCGCCACCACCACCACTTGTCCCTTAAGTGTCCCCTCTAGGTAGAGATCCTTAGGTTTGGGACACAGCTCAATACATGTGGTTGTCGTTTCTTGGCTTTACCTGAATGGCTCATGCCACCGACTTTTCAGGAAGGATCTGGAGTAAAGACCAGAAATATGCCCCAAGTAGAAAGGTTTCCCCAAAGGATTAAGTAACATCCTTTAGGCATCTTGACAGATGTGAGACACAGATAAGCTTTGTAATTTAAAATAAACCGATCTCACTCCCCCTCCTTTGTGAAAACTCAGCGAGAGCTACAGAAAGGTTAGGACAAAAGACAAGGCGTCCACTTAGAGTGGTGCTGTCTTATGACGAACAGTTTCACTTGGGAAGGGTGTCAGTCTAGACAAACAGGGAATCTAGACTCCTACATGATTTCTCCAAGATGTCATTGTGCTGAACCTTGAACAAGTAAGATAAACACATTTTGAGTGAAGTTAAATCTTCTACCAGCTTTTGGGAGCTCAGGGCTAGCCACTGACCTGGGGCTGGTAGCCAATCACACTGATGCATCTTGGGTCCACAAATGTGATGATTCCATCAGAGTTATGCCGGGACAGGAACTCCGTGGGCACTGACATGCCGCTCATGTCCATGCACACAGGAGAGCTGGTCACCTGGAACAGAGGGTTGATAAAGATGCAGATGAGAACCTGGTAAGAATTCACATAGCTTGAAGTTCACACATCCTTCTGTGTCACTGGAAAGATGAGTGTGTGTGTGTGTGTGTGTGTGTGTGTGTGTGTGTGTGTGTATTTAATTAATGCTCGGCCACTTCCTTCACATTTCTGAGCATTTGTTTCCTTGTTAGTCAGTGGGAATAATGAATAATTACAACAATTTATAACTGTGTGTGTGTGTGTGTGTGTGTGTGTGTGTGTGTGTGTATTTAATTAATGCTCGGCCACTTCCTTCACATTTCTGAGCATTTGTTTCCTTGTTAGTCAGTGGGAATAATGAATAATTACAACAATTTATAACTGTGATGCCAAAAGAGATACTGCCTGCTTTGCTGGCAAATGGCTGGTGCTCAGTACATGCTGCTACTTTCTCCGTCTCCCATCTTCCTCTCTATAACTGGTACAGAGACTCAAAAAGTATGTATTTCTGGACCCAACTATTCTTATTTTACACCCCAGTGAAGATCCAATGTTTGTATTATTTGAATGAACTGCTTATTCATTTGTTGAAAATGGTCAGACTTAGGAGACCAAGGATGTGAAACATGAGCATTCTGTATTATATCAACTATGCCTCCCTTCATCCGTTTGGAAAACACCCTAAATGTCAACGGAAGAATGAATAAAGCAGTTGACTGAGTAGCTACTGTATATCAGACATCAAGTAAATTTAAAAATGTACAGTTTTATTTATTTACTTAATGTGTATGAGTGTTTTGCCTGCATGTATATCTGGGTACCACCTGTGTGCTTGGTGCCTGAGGAAACCAGAAGAGGGCATCAATTCCTCCTGGGGTTAGAGCTGCAGATAGTTGTGAGCTGTCATGTGGCTGCTAGGAACTGAACCTTGGTCCTCTGGAAGAACAGTCAATTCTCTTAACACTGAGCCATCTCTCCAGCTTCAGGTAAACTAACTTTTGACAGGGTAGGGTCCCTGCCCCAGAGGACTTTGTCAGGCACAAGCATACCCTCACCTAACCCCAGAAAACAGTGTGCAGATGAAGTTGAGGTGAGAACTCGGTGTGATGAGAGAACACAGTGCGAAGCAACACCCAGTGTTAACTATGGACATTGGCATTTAGTTAGGTCTCAAGGGATGAGACAGTAGGAAGCACACAGAAGGAATTTTGAAAGCAGAATGGCAACTAAGAAACACAAGGTAGAAGCAACAGCTTGAAAATACCCACAGAGGTGGGGAACCATGTGGTGGCGTCATGAGAAGGGAATAATGTGGTTTGGTAAGAGGATGTGGTGAGATGGGAAGAAGGGAAGGAGAGGAAGCCGGAATGATGAGTTTGGACTTTGTCCCACAAAGCCCATGGGAGACTTTAAAGGCGGTTAGCAAGGATGTGACTTCAGGAAGAACTCATCTCTGCAGTAATATGTAGGTGAGAGAGAGGTCTATTGACTCTCAGTACAGCAAGGCCTCTGTGGTGTATCCCTCATGGTACTCCCCTTTTTAACCTTCAGGATTAGCCCTATCCTTGACCCAGAGTGAGACACATAACCCCACAAATACTGAGCACACAGGAGTTACAAATAAAGAAGCATCCAAACTCAGGCTCTTGTCCCGTACAGTCACGGGCACTCACCGAAGATGAAAAGGATAGGCTTTTTGCTTACCTGGAGCCTCCCAATTGCTACAAGGCAGTATTTGCTGCCTTGTCCTACATCAGCGTCTTCTTCGGGTATGGTCATTCCTGAAATGAGACATACCAGCGTCATCAACATGCCCAAAGTTACTGGCTAAGTGGGGAAAGCAGCCACGATTTCATTCATGCAACTGCAAATGCAGATCCAGTGCTGTCACTCAGAGCTGGGAAGTTAGCCAGCACTCAGCAGCCCCACAATATTTCCTGCTCCTCCCTGCCTGACAGTGTCTGACAATTCCAGGATACATCACCATCTGCATCTGTGGATGACACAGAGGCAGCGAAGGAGGGTAGATGCAAGTCATTCATCTCTACATATGCACAATTTCCCTGCAACCGTTAGAGTGAAGCACCAACAGGAAGACTAACCAGGTCTTGTCGATCATCCAAACAGTTCACTTTCCTGTTGACAAGGAATCAAAGACCATCAGAGGTGGTGCACACTTGTTGGTTGCTTTTTGTTGTTGGTGGTTTTTGTTCGTTTGTTGGAAGCCAGGTCTCACCAGGCAGCCTTGGCTGTCCTGAAGCTTGCCATGTAAACCAGGCTGGCCTCAAATTTACAGAGATCTTTCTTGAATGTGGAGATTAAAACTGTATGCCCCCACATCTGTTGGTGCACACCTGCAATCCCAGCACTGAAGAGGTAGAGCTGAGCAGATCCCCTGGGGCTTGCCAACGAGCTAGCTTAGGTTAAGTGGCGAGTTCCAGACCACTGAGATACTCTCACAAACAAACATACAAACAAGGTGAATGACACCCAAGGGACAACACCTGAGGTTGCCCTTTGGCCCCCACATACATGTGCTTACACGCATGTACACAAACATGTACCTGAATATACATGAACATACATTTATACAGATACCCAAAGTACATCTCGGAAACCCTCTAGATTTGTTCACAGAGCTAGCTCTTCCCCAGTTCCTTTTCAGAACGACAAAGCACTTAGCTGTGCTGATGTGCCAGGTTTATCCAACCATCTCTCATGTGAACAGTGAGGTGTTTTCGGTGCTGTGCAGTTAGATGCAACGGGCATTCTAGCATGTGTTATTTTTTTTTATTTTTATTTTTTGGTTTTTTTTGAGACAAGGTTTCTCTGTGTAGCTTTGCGCCTTTCCTGGAACTCACTTGGTAGCCCAGGCTGGCCTCGAACTCACAGAGATCCGCCTGCCTCTGCCTCCCAAGTGCTGGAATTAAAGGCGTGCGCCACCACCGCCCGGCGTATGTGTTATTTTTTAATCACCGGAGTTGTACCTGCAGGGTAGCAGTTCTCTAGAAATGGGATTGCTGGGTATAGATATACTTTCTGTTTTGATAAAACTCCCTCCAGATGGGCTGTACCAGTTTGCATTCCAGCCACTGATGTCTGAAAGTCTGTTTCTGTATGTTCTTGGCTAACAGAACGCACTGTCAGGTTTTTGTCAGTTTGACAGGTGAGAATAGATGTCTTAATTTGCATTTCAGTAATTATAGTTACGTTTGAATATCACTTTATGTTTAGAACTGCTTTTGCATTTTGAGTTTTAATGAATTATCTGTTCAGGTTCTTCCTCATTGTTCTGTTGGGATTCTGGCTACCTGTTTCCCACTGTTGTTTTCCAGACAGGTTTTCTACATCCCAGGATGGCTTTGAACTTTTTTTGTAGCCAAGGATGACCTTGAACTCCTTACCCTTCTGTCTTCTCCTCCCAGGAGATAGGATTATAGCTGTGCAATATCATGCAGGGGTCTCACTTTTAAAGAGTTGTCTCTGCAGAGAAGGATGCTATAATATGTTCTCCCACATGGTCCTTTGTCTTCTAACTTTGCTTACGATGATGAGTCTGAGCCACAGTTAGGAAGTGATTTCTCATGCAGAGATTAAAATGACTCCCCCTTGTTTCTCACTGGTGCTTTCCTGGCCTCGAATTTTACATTTAGATGTCTCAGACGCTCAATTACTCTTGTGTAGGGTATGAGATACATATCCGTGTTTTCTTCAAATAGGCGACTCCAGTTATCCCACTGATATGTGTTGAAAGTACAGTGATCTGAGATACCACTGTGATCCCGGAACAAGTCCCCACGTATGCTGGGGTCTAATTATGGACTTTCCTTCCTACTCCACCAGTCACCAATCCATCCCAGCCCCAGTGCCACACTCCCCGAACCTCAGCAGCACCCCTGTGTGTTCTATTGTCTTCTAGGGCTTCCCTATGGTTGTCTTTCTTGGCTACTGTTTTTTTTTTTTTGGTTTCTTGAGACAGGGTTTCTCTGTGTAGCTTTGCACCTTTCCTGGGACTCACTTGGTAGCCCAGGCTGGCCTCGAACTCACAGAGATCCGCCTGGCTCTGCCTCCCGAGTGCTGGGATTAAAGGCGTGCGCCACCACCGCCCGGCCTTGGCTACTCTTAAATGTGTTTTTTCCACATGAAACTTAGTATCAACTTACCTAACTTCATAAAATAGTTTGATGACATTGCTAATAGGCCTGATTAAATTTCTAATTTTCTTCTTTCAGGAGAAATGATGTCTTCGAAATATTGATTCACCCTCCCAAGGCACAGGGTAATGTTTTTTTTTTGTTTGTTTTTTTTTTTAATCACATATTTTATCCTCTTTCTATTTTTCAGAATGGTTCAAAATGTTCCCCATATATGCTTGTACTTTTTACACTTGTTAAACTTATTCCCTCATCCATGTTGGGATGTCATCTGGTGTTGTCACTGTGACTGTCTTGTTTAGGCAACCATATTGTTAAGATTTCATGGGTGTGAAAGAAAAACAAAGCAAATTTCCTCTAGCTGAGATGATCATTGCACTTTCTCCCACTTTCTAAGAAGGGACTCCAACTTTACCACTACCCTTTGGGATATTGTGTAACTATAGAAAATGATATAAGTCTGAGATATTCCCAGCAGAGAAGAAGGAGGACAAGGTCCTCCGTGAAGACTGTTGTGCATCATCCATGGCTAGGATAGGCATTTCCAAGCTCTACCCTTACCATGTGTGGGCTTAATAAGTGAGTGTTCATTGGAAAAAAAAGATTTCACAAGTGCAACTCTGTCATAGATAAAAGACGCTATCTCACACTATCTCACAGCAGACATCGTAGTCCTTCGGTTCTTACGATCTTTCCACCCCCATTTCTCTGTAGTGTTCCCTGAGCCTTAGGTATGAGGGTTGTGTTGTAGATGTACCCATCAGAGATGGGAATCCGGCAGTCAATTGTTTTCTGCATGTTGACCATTTGTGGATTTCTGTGATGGTTCTTTGCCTGCTGGCAAAAAAGCATCTTTGATTAGGGGTGAGAGATAAGTTTATCTACGGATCTAAAGACAGATATGCAGAATGAAGTTGAGAATTATACTGGTTCAGGAACATGGCAGCAGTAGGTTCTCCTCTAGGGTCCGTGACCTCATCAGTCACAGGTAGTTGGCAAGGTTTATAGTTTCAGCCATGCTTTCCCTCCTATGGAGTGGGCCTTATGTCCAATTAGGTGGTTGTCTATTACTCTCCAAATCTAAGTGTCACTATTGCACCCTCGGGTATATCTTCCTGTGCTGGTCATGGCTGTGGCTTTAGGACTTTGAATCACTTCTCAGAGGAGACTTTCAGGTCTGTTCCAGCTCTACTCTTCCAAGTCCTGTGACTTCAGCCTGGCAGTGCCAGCTAAGGAGAACACATCCTTGTTCTAAAAGCCATTCACTCTCAAGCCAACCCACCCTGCTTTCCCACTCTTTTATACACAATACTGGCAGGCTCTACGGTTTGCCTTTATAGGTCATACAAGATGAAATGATGGTTTGTGATTGGATCAGGTCAGCAGAAAGGTAATACATGCAAAGAGACATGAAGAGTCAGCTGGCAGAGAATCTTTGTGGGGCGTCCAAAAAGAAACAAAGAAACCAACAGCCCAGCATTCCCCCACCCTAGACGTTGAAACTCTTTATCCTTGGAGAAGCCTGAGGACATCTTTGAGTTGCAAGGTCTGGGAGCCCCAAAGAAGAAAGGCCCAGGCACAGTTTGGTACTTAGGCAGACAAACCATGCTGTGGGCTGGAAAACAGGGTAAAGGAGTGTCAAAGGTAAACTGGAGTGAGATGGCAAGTGAGATGCTGTGTTAGCAACACAGTAGCCACCAGGACACAAGTGTATCAAGATCTCCAAGGAGAAAACTGGAAAGACATAAATCATCCTGGAAAAAAAGAGTGCATGCTATGAACAAGCAATTAAGAGTTAAATACCCACAACATTGTGTGTCCCCAAAGGACATGAAATTTCATACTAAAGAACATTTGATTAAAAAATGTCACACCTCTTCCGAGTTCCAAATATCACACTGATAAAGCTTACAGGATGATGGAAACTTCTAGAGATGTTGGGAGGTGGGGAGGGGATACTCTGATCCTCCTCTGCAGGGTACTTTGGTGGTAGCTCTGTCAATTTAAATTACCATGTTTGTACTACTTCTGTAGCACAAATTGTTAGAAGGTCTTATTAATAAAAACAAACGTGGAGCCAGGTATTGGGGTGAACGCTGGAAGATCAGAGAAGCAGAACAAGCCACAGCTACCTCACCTTGCCAGTTGCTCAGCTGATCCTTTTTCCTCAAACTGGAAGTCTCTGTGTCCTCATCTAAATGGGTCTCAGCTGAACTGTTGCTAAAAGCCTAAAAGCTTAACCAGATCCTAGTTCCTCATCCTCACGCCTTAAATACCTTTCTGTTTCCTGCCATCACTTCCTGGGATTAAAGGCTCTTGTTACCATGCCTGGCTGTTTCCAGTGTGGCTTTGAACTCACAGAGATCCAGATGGATCTCTGCCTCTGGAATACTAGGATTAAAGGCATGTGTGCCACCATTTTCTGGCCTCTATATCTAGTGGCTGTTCTGTTCTCTGACCCAGATAAGTTTATTAGGGTGCACAGTATTTTGGGGAACACAATATCACCACACTAACCTTCAGAAACACTAGAATTCATAGACAGATAATCCCCTGCAGTATGTAGACTTCACAAGCCCCACCAGACTCCCAAACTGGAGATGAGAGTCACACTCCCCTCTGGAGAATGAACGACTAATTAAACATCATTCAGCCATGTAAAAGAATGAAGCCATATAAACTACATTTTTTTAAAAAAAGAGAAAAATACTAGAAGATAAGGCACTTGACTTTCAGCGAAAGGTCCAGGGCAGAAAGGGGTACTGTTGTTGGTTAATTTAAACCTTTAAACACATTTATGATGGGCTTATGAGTGGATTTTTCTCTGTTTTGCATGGTTTTCCATATCTTCTAGATTTTTATTAATGAACATGTTCTGCGTTTTCATAATTTCCTAAAAAGACACAAAGTAATGCGGGTATGGTGGTGGCCAAGCCTGTAATCCCAACCCTTGGGAGGCTGAGGCAGAAAGAATGTACATTTTGATTTTAAATAGGCCAACTCATGATACTTTGGTCCTTAGGCTTCCCACTCCTGGAAAGTTTTCTCGTGATGCCCTGTGCTCTCCAGCAACACAGAAACATGGGTGTAGCATAGCGATATCCAGACGTAGGACCCTGCCCTTTGATTAGCAGGGGAGATGTGATGTGCCTCGTGGCAGCAGAGGCTTAGCCCAAACATTAAGCGGAGTCACAGCATTCCCCTTCAAATGCATGGCCATGAAGCCGCGAGGTGGAGAAGCATCTTTACCTCTCGCTGGCTAGACTGGGTGGTTGTTGATGAGTATGTTAGATGAGCTGCTAGATTTGGACTTGAAAAGCAAAACTTCATTTCCAGGAAATGGGGATCTGTAAACATAGGGTCATCTTAACAACAGACATGGGGAGTCTGTTGGGTTCACTAGAACGAGGGTACAATGGCTGCCCGCTCTGCACCTCAGCCTCTCCATCAAGAAAGCAAATTGGGGAAAACCTGAGGCCTCCCAGTTTCTGCCCACCATGTAATTGAGTTTGAACTAGCATCCCAGTATGAGTGATGTGGTTTCTGCTGGGAACACAGTGGTCCTTTCCCAAGGAAAGCTGAGGGTTTTCTGCTACTGTTTGTGGGATGCTCACAGGAGTGCAGTGAGTTTCACTAGCTGCTCCCTTCATTCCTGCTTCTCGGCAGCTGCCCACCTGTCACCCATCTGCCTACGGCGACACTAGAACTCCCATCACCGTGTTCTCCTTAGATGCTCTAGCTCCACGGGCACTCACAGTCCCTGGACATCAGGCTCTGCTCACCTCCTCTTCTATGGTGGCCCATGTCCTACTCTGCCATCCTCTCTCACCACCATGGCACAAACTTTCTTTGTCCAGCAGGATTGACCTCCACTGCCCTGCTCACCTCTCCCAAACCAGCTGATGCTGAGACCACTTCCTTCTGTTCAGCCCTGGGAATGATGCTTTTCTTACTGAAAGGCCCCAACCTTGCCAGCTGACCTGTAGGTTCTGTGATCCCTCCTATTCCATGGTACCTCCTTCACCATGAAAACCCTCCCCAACAGTGGCCCCTCATTTTTTCCAGTGACCTACTTTCAAGCTCTCCTACTCTGGGGCTGCTTTAAGACAACTCCCTTATTACTGAGGCTCAACAGTGTCTTTTCTTTTCAAACACTTCCCAGCATCCACTTTCCAATATCTCCTCTTGCCCTGGCTCTGGACATCTACCATATGGCCATGTGCATCTTGGCATAGCACAGCTTTGACTATGTTTGAATGTTTTGGTTTTTTTTGAAATGCCAAAGGTCCTCCCTACAGGTTAGCAGTATCACAGCCCTCTAGTGCCATTTGTGAAAATGACGCTAGTGAGTGCTCCTGTGATAGCCTCTCAGGCTCTGAGATGGCTGTGACATCCTGTAGGTACCAGCACCAGGTAGGGGCCTGACCGTCTGCTGCAGAGGAAGGAGAATCTGCTCTTACTCTTCCGAGTTCACCAGCCGAATGGGAAAACAGACTGAGCTCATCCCAATTGCCATCTGCTTACCAGTGTTGCGGAGGGTGGGGGGTGGGTGGGGGCAGAGCAGCGCCTGGAGGAGGGGTCACAGGGCCACCGCTAGGTGCCAGAGTGGGTGGAGAGAAGTCAGGAGGGAGTGCTTCCTGGCAGGAACTGCCAAGTGTTTTTTAAAAGGAACAGGATAATTCCAGCTACTCTAACAGGTCTTAGTGGTTCCCTAATCAGCTTCACAAGCTCATTTCACCCCATATTAAATTACCTCGCCCTCCTTGGATAGCCTCTTCCCTCCTGCCAGCCAGAAATAAATCTGGAGAGGATAAACAATGCAAATGAGATGGAACTGGAAACTGCTGTTGGGGAGGGAAGTCCGCACTGGCCAAGGAGGCTTCTTCATAACTCACCAAAGATTACAGGAACCCAGCGTAGACACGTGCAGAGCGGGGCTGTTTTTCAGTCTCTCTGGAAAGAGCTTGGCCTTGGCCTTCACCTCCTCATGTGAATTAAGACATATTTTTACATTTCACAAAAACAAAAGGCCGAAGGGGAACAACTGTCTCCTGGCTGTAAGCGATTCAGGGCACTTGCTCACGGCACACCGCCAAAGCCTTCCCTGGGGACCATTTGTAAATTTTAGGGAAAAATTTACTTTTGCAAAAACACATTTGGGAAACAGTCTCAATAAAGATAAAGAGGTTTCATCACTGTAGGCTTCTCAGAGACTGCACTGCGCCGTGTCAACGAGTACCATTTGCCAGGAGAAAAATGCAGAAGGTGAAGTTTCCCAGTGGATTGTATGGAATCCTTTTGTTGTGGTCTAGGGACTTTTATGTTGGTAGATATTTTGAAAGAATGTTGATCTACGGTTATTTTGTATTTCGGGGATCTTACTTGGTAATCTTTAAAGTGGATTTTTCATTTTGCAAAGGGAAGAAAGTGGATTTTCCATTTTGCAAAGCGAAGAAGCTACGTGTGTAACCGGAGCTTTTGTACCTACCTGCCTGTCTCTCCCAAACTACAGTGAAAGGTGCCGGAGGCCGACACGGGGAGAAGCATATCTTAGTGCTGGCAACTGGGGAAGGTTAGCAAGGGTGGGTTATTTTGGCATGCTCGGACCAGGCCAGATGGGGTTGAGGAAAGATACAATGTAGCTTTGTCTCTGTAAGTACCTGCAGGTGGAGTGGAAGGTTTGCATCACAGCAGTCAAAAGCTCAGAGTAAGCTCGGCTTGAGATGAGCCCAGAAGAGGGGCAAGTCCCAGGGAAGAGCTCGGGACTCCTAGGAAACTGCATGGCCAAAGATTTCCAAGATCCTCCCTGGGGCTATTTGTGACTTGTAACCTGCCACCCCTGCCACAGCCCTGGAAACAGACAAGTGAAACTTGGTTCAGGTGTTCCTACAACTGCTGCAAAGCCAAACACCCCACTTCTGTCCTTGTCAAGGATACTTAGCCTTTGCAACGGATAATAGAACAATTCTCAGCTGTCAGAATGGGCCACCGCACAATAACCTGTCTATGGTGGGCCCCATGGAAACCAGAGGCATGTGAAAAAGAGGACATCAAGGTAAGGAACCAGAGCAAACATTTCCACTTGCTTTGTGAAAGAGGCAGGGAAATCTAGAGTCAATCCAATCCCCTGGGGATCTGGAGGATGCGATGTTTGCAGAAAGATACCAACTTAATCAGTAAAGACCGAGTTTAGATGAAAAGCATGCTTGTCATATTAAAAAACAAAAAACAAAATGGTAGCCACGAATAAAAGATTAGACCAAGAAATTCTAAAGAAATTTATACGAGGAACAAAATTCTAAGTGGGGGCCAAAGTAGACCCAGGAAATGAGCGTGGGATCTGAGGCTTGAACAGAGCCCCCGAGACACAGGGGCTACTCTGAAGCCTGCAGCCAGGCTGAATTGGCCTAGTCATTAAAATGAGCAAAAGCAACCTCATTAGAGTATCTGAACAAAAATTTGAGTTCAAGGACATTGGGAAATGATCTACATGTGTTATAACGGCGAAGGGGAGACTCTGAAAGGAAAAACAAGGCAGACTTAGCCAACTGTACATCAGAAGGTAGAAGCTAACTGCTCAAGATGCTGGGGAAATGTCCCCACAGAGAAACCCTGTGACCTCGAGAATTCTCTTTGCAACTGCACAGGACAGTGGGGAAATCCTCAAACAGGAAGGACTCAGGAGTGTGGTACCTACTCACCCTTCCAGATGCAAACTATCTGGAGACTCATCTTGGCATGGTGGAATGGGTCAAATAATGTCAGAGTTCTGGTGTAGGGAAAGAGAGGGTGGACAACGAAACCAATGAGGTCTTTGTAGTACCTGGCCGACAGAAGGTAGGTGAAGGTTTTGATAGATGAAAATAGGTTTGAGAGATGAGTAGATGATAGAGATGACAGCTGATAGATTTGATAGATAGGCTGGTGACAGATGAATGATAGGTGATAGACGACAATTTTTACAATGTATTTTATTCTTTGAGAACTTCACACATGTATATGAAGTATTTTGTTATATTCACCCCGAACTCCTCTTGGACTCCCTTCTATATCCCCTTCTTTTATCTTCCATATCACATCTTCTTTTATCTTTCTTTTCATACTAATTTTTTCTTTTTGAGACAGGACCTCACTGTATCACTCTGGCTCTCAGAGATCCACCAGCCTCTGCCTCCTGATTTCTGGAACTAAGGGTGTGCACCACCATGCCCAGCCTTTAAAAATAATAATCCGCCACTGAGTCTAATTAGTGTTGCCAATATTCACACGAGTGTGGAGCTACACACACAGCAGTTTTGATAGATGATAGAAAAGATGGATGATAGATTTGACAGGCAGATGACAGATTTGAGATAGATCTGACAGACGACAGATGACAGACAGACAGATAATGGCACATAAATTGATGTCATAATATAACAATGACCAAATAGCTGAAGTCCAAATTCTAGTCACACTCACAAAGTGATCTGTACACTGTTTGTGGAGTAAGAGAAGCCAGTCAAGTCTAATAATGATGTGTAAGCACACGGACTTTGCAACCAGACTTCCTGAGTGTGAGTGGCAGTTTTCCCACCTGCCTGTGTGGACCTTGTCCACTGCCGCCCCTACCCCGTGTCACCTGCTTTGTCCTAGCTCCCTCACGTATCCACATCAGCACAGCCTTCATCCTCCTTCAGCTCCATTTTCTAGTCCTCACTCCGCCTTCAAGCAAGTCTGCTCTAGTTCACAGAACATTGTTCAAAACCCTACACACAGAAAGCAGGGAAGGGCCCACGCTCTCAGGGTTAGCAATGCATCCCTGAGACCTGTGTCTCACCCACATCTGCTGTGGGATGTTCTGTATGTCCTGTGGGAGCCCGTTCTCAGGTTCCTCGTGGCTTTACCCAGCAGGTCCGCATAGAGGATGATTAGGAACACAAGCCTGAGTGCAGGTGTCTGAGATGATCTTCACTTGGCTGTGCTGGGGGATGGTCTGTATGTCAAGTTGCTCTGATTGGTCAATAAATAAAACCTGATTGGCCGTGGCTAGGCAGGAAGTATAGGCGGGACTAACAGAGAGGAGAAATAAAAGAACAGGAAGGCAGAAGGAGTCACTGCCAGCTGCCACCCTGACAAGCAGCACGAAAAGATGTTGGTAAGCCACGAGCTGCATGGCAGGGTATAGATTTGTGGAAATGGATTAATTTAAGATATAAGAACAGTTATCAAGAAGCCTGGCACAGCCATACAGTTTGTAACCAATAGAAGTCTCTGTGTTTACTTGGTTGGATCTGAGCAGCTGTGGGACTGGTGGGTGACAAAGATTTGTCCTGACTGTGGGCAAGGCAGGAAAACTCTAGCTACACACATCCCCAGTCACAGTATCCCTTTCCTTCAGGGAGAAGGTTGATCACAACAGTGATCACCAAGACGACTGACTATACAGCCCAACCTTACTCCTTTACTAGTCAAGAGTGCTAGGCTAACTGCTTCACGATGCTGTCTTTATGTGTCTAGAAAGGAAGAAATGACAGTATCTGCACCTCATCACAGTTCTTGTGAAAATTAAATACATAAAGCAGGTCAAGGACTTTTCACTGAGCCAACTCTCGACAGTCTCTTCCCAAGGAAGGGAGCTACTGTTAAGATCTCTCCTGCCTACATAATTTCCCTTGCTTGCAATACATTTGTTATCCAGCAAAGTCCTTCTCCTTTGCCCTTATGCTTCATCTCAGTGCTACTCTTTCTCTGCCTGCCAGGCTGGCACGTAGGACAGACAAGCTTATCTTGACACATCTCGGCAGTTGTATTTATTTGTACCTTGGTTATGACCTGTGGCTTTGCATTGACTTGGAAGTCAATTTGTCCCCTCCACAGCACTGTAAGAAGGCACCTCAAGATGCCCAGGACCTCACAAAGAACCTGGTCTGTAGTGGGAGCTCAGAAAACATTTATGAAAGGAACAAGAAAAGCCATTTCATCCTGCCTGAGAATGAAAAACCAGAAGCCTATGGCCATTATTCTCCATCTCAGAAGCTAGCATGGTGGCTTTGATATCTGGAGAGATCCTGAGCATGCCACATGTGGGCAGGGCAGGAGGGCTGGGGGCTGGAGAGCACAGGGGTACAGGCATTGCCGGTGACTTAGTGGCCTCAATACCAACAAGCAACTTTTGGGAACTTTCACATGGTAAAAAAACAAACAGAACATTCAACAAGCAAACTGCCAGAAGCCCAGAGCTGTTGGAGATGAGCTCATGGCAGAGCCGAGCTGTTGGGTGAAGTATGAGCACTGGTCTGACCCCAAAGGCTTCTGGCCAGAACTGCAAAATAACCTCAAGCCTGTGGCATGCTGTGGCCACAGCTTACTGAAAGTCAGCAATGAAGTGAGAAAAAGACACCCACCTCATCAACGAGGAAAGTGCCTAGTGCCAACACAAGTTCTTTCCAGATCTAGATTGTCCCAGGGGCTGAATCACCAGCCTTGGGGTCAAACTATCTACCCTGGGTCAGACCTTGCCTCTCTTGTGCAGACATTCTCCTAGGTAACCAGGCATTCTACATGGACTGCTTAGGTGGTAATCCAGCCTCCACTTTAGAAATGACCCCTGATCAAAGATGAATCCTCTATGAAAGGCAAGATGCTGGGTGGCGATGGTGGAAATAAATCACATTTCTGGAAATATAGTGTCCTTCAGACTCTGAATATACCCCCAATGTACAGAATGTACCTTGTTATAAGTGGTTTTTGACAAACTAAACAACCACATGATGGGACAAAGGAACTCACTGCCTGTTGGTCCCACTCCAAATATCAGTAGAGTGTAAAATGTTGTCAGGCTAATTAGGAAGGCTACTATATTACAGAAAGTGATTCTGGAATACACCAGAATCTACTTTGAGGTCTGTATACCATGGACAGACAGGAAGAAGGAAGATTCATGAATTCAAGGCTAACCTACTGTTAGCCTAAGTGCATGTGTTATGAGTTGCTGTCAAGGAATCCATCCACAAAGCTCTGGATTGCACTGCAAAGTCCATCCTGGCTGTTAACCTTTTTTTGAGGTTGGCTTTTGATATTTATAGTGACTTTAGTTAGCTGTCATAAATCTTTTCCATAACTTAGTCATTTGTTTATGATTACAGAGCTGGAGCACGTGAGCAAGCAGGGTCAATACTGTAACTAATAATCCTTACAGTGAGCTGTTTGCTCATCTAGTACCTCAATTCCATGACCTTAGGAAGGGGTAAAAGAGTCATGACTTCATTTTAGCCACTCATCTAGGCCACACAACTGTCTTTAACTGTCTAAAAAGAGCTCCATAAAACTGAATTCTATAAATTTAGAAACTCTGGCAAGAAATTCCTTCACATGTGTATGTGATTTTTCTTTTTTTTTTTTTAACAAGAGCCCTTCTTTTTTTCACCATCCTCTCACCCATCCACCCAGTCATCTACTCATCCACCCATGCATCCATGCATCCATGCATCCTCCCATCCATGCACCCAACCACTCATCCATCCATCCACCCATCAATCCATCAATCCATCCACCCACCCATCCACCCATCTACCCATGCACCCATCCATCCATCCATCCATCCATCCATCCATCCATCCATCCATCCATCCATCCATCCATCAATGCACCCATCCACTCATCCATCTCCCCATCCACTCATCCATCCATCCACCCATCAATCCATCCACCCACCCATCCACCCATCTACCCATGCACCCACCCATCCAGTCTTCATGAACATAATGTTTGTTGAGTCTGAATGATATATGAGGATGAGAAGATGAACACAACAATGCCCTTGGGCCTTGCAGGATGCCAGCAGTAAGCCAGAATTAGTGTTACATGTGCTAAGAATGCAGCCATTAATCAGCAATCAGTATTGGCAGCCACAGAACAGGGCAGCAGGGGCAGCTAAGTCCCCTGTAGCCGTGCATGAGTCATGGTGCAGGAAGATGGCCTTCTTCTCCAGAACCCCTCTCTTCACAGAAACACTGGTGGAAGAGCAGACCAAAACGGAAGACACTGACACACGTTCAAGCTCACTGTAAACCACGCCATCTGATCATCCTGGATACCTCCTTTGAAACTTCAGATTGATGTCTCAAAACATCCTTTTCTCTGATTATGAAAGTCAGGTAAAACTTTGAGGAAATGCAGACGCGAACATAGAAGAAAAAGCTCCAACGATCCATACACAGAAATAAGTGATTAACATTCCAGTTTTAACATATACCTATGTTTTATTCATTTATAATTTAAAAATCAAGATGTATGTCTCTGGTAGCCATTTAAAAATAATTCTCCACACTTTATTTTGTTCTCAAACATCCTTGAATAGCACATCTTCTCATTAGTGTCTCTTCAATGTGCTAGTTTATATAGATCCAACTGAATTTTAGCCAATTCTCTACCAGTGACATTTAGATTAATTTGGCACTTTCACAATTGTTAAATTGTGCTAAAGCACACAATATACAGACATTTCTAGTCAATTTGTTAGAATAAATTTCCACAAATCTGAGTGCTGTATCATGAGTCACACACTGTCAAATGTTTGATACATAGTGCTCAGTTATTCTACTCAAGCTTTGTACTAATTCACATTCCTAACAGCACTGTAAAATATGACTTTTCTTTACTAACACTGTGCATCATTGGCCATTTCTCTCTTTGGTCCATCAGGATGTAAGAGAAAATGGTATCAAATTGTTTTAATATACAGTTCTGGTTAACCGTGAAAACTGTTTTTTTTTTTTTTGTTGTTGTTGTTTGTTTTTTTTTTTTTTTTTCATAGCTCAATGTGTCTACCTTGCATTTTTAATGCCCTTTCATGCCCTTGGCTCACTTGTCTCTTCTGTAACTTTCCTCTTTTGCTCCAAGTTGTGCCTTCTGGAACTATCCTGAGACTAATTCCTCCTTCCTATGACACCCCCTCAAATACTTGAAGACAGCAATCATGTCTCATTTTCTCTAAGTGAAACGCCCTGGCTCCATCAACCATTTCTTAAGTGGCAGTTTCAAGGACCAGTATTTAAGATGAAGAATAAGCCTTCCTGCCCCCACCCAAGCTAACACCAACAGCCTCGAGACACACGCAGCTCCAGGGGAATTCATCCTCTCCATGCCACCTCTGCCTGCTTCTTGGGCCACAGCCTCTTTTCGCACTCTACAGAGGCTGAGTGAGTTTTACCATACTCAAAATATTACTCATGTGAGACCATGGGCCTGGAGCCCCAATAAAGGGGCAGAAAAGCATAATATTGAGTTCAGAAGCAGATGAGGAATTTGCCTGGTATAGTAAGAATGAAAAACTGACTTAAGCGAAGAAAGATTTAGTAGGAATCAAGGCATCCCTTTGGCATGGATCTCAGGAAGAAGGCTTTGGAGTACTGATGAAGCCTGGGTATGGGCATTCTTCAGGGCAACTCTCCTAACCTCAGAGCTGGCTTAGGGACTCTTCTATCCCCAAGGACGACTGCCTTATAATACTTTTCTATCACCTCTACATATTCGGTCTCCCCCATTTACCTGAGCACTCCTAGAAGAATGGCCTGGGGCTTGTAGCCTTAAGAGGCTTGCTACACAATGGCCACACACAGGCCATCATGTACTGGATAGTGGAGACACTGTTGCCTGTCTCCCTCCCAGGGCCACACTCTTTGGCTCTTATTTCATCTCTTTGGGCAATCTCCTACTAGAAACCTGCTTTCTCAAGCACTACCTGATGCTCCCATGAAGAAGAGCAGACAGGAGCAGCCATGCCGTTTACAAAGGGCCCCATACTATCTATCGCTACACTGCTCCTCCCAACACTTCAGCTGCTGGGAACTATTTGTCCTCCTGGGGTCTGACTAGTTCTGTAGCACTGTCAGAACTGTGAGTGAGCGGATCTCCCAAGCTGAGAGCTGGATGCCTTCTGAATCTCTGCCCTTGAGTCTGGCTCAGGCCTTTAGCAAACAACATATTGACAGTTTTATAAATTATACTTCCTGTACTTTAATGATGTCTCTTAGGGATCAGGAGAGATGGCACAGTGAATAAGAGCATTGGCTGCTCATGTAGAAGACCTTCATTGGATTTCCAACATGGTGGCTCAAAAAAAAAAAAAATAAAAATAAAAATAAAAGGGAGAGAGACTTAAGCTTCTAGGTTCCCAGTGTCAGTTCTCTCACTAGATGACACCCTCTGCCATAATCTGACACACAGCCAGAAGATCCTTGTCAAATGCAGCCCCTTAGCCCTGAAGTCTCCACCCTTATAAGTGTAAGAAAGAAATTTCTTTTCATTGTAAATTACCCAGTCTACACTATTTTGTGATAACAATCCAATAAAGCCCAAGATAATGCTTTAAGTAGAAAAAAAAAATCTTTTCAACTGACAGGTTGTGTGTGTGTGTGTGTGTGTGTGTGTGTGTGTGTGTGTGTTAATATCTGTGTATACACAAAAAGTCAGTGTGGACTGTTGAGATCGCAGAGTTTTGAACTGCAGGCGCTTTGACTCTGCCAGTTCCACAGCACTGTTGTGGTTGTTCTAATCATGTCTGACATGGCAAACACTCAACCAACAGTCATTACTGTTATGATCATCTGGTGCATTTCGGAACTCCAGAAAGGTGCTGATGATACTTGTGGACATAGAAGACTCATTCTTTGAAAAACCTTAAAGAATATGGAGAAATTATCTTACTTCCAGACAACCTATGGGATAGACGAAAATCAACACGCCAGGTCAGAGGTACAATCTGCTGGGCAAAGGGCAGCAAAGCGTCACTCTACCCATAAAGCAGGCAGTGTTGGACAGTCAGTGAAGGAAGGATCACTGTAGATCCCTGCACTGGCCAGAGAGGGCTCTTTTACAATCCCTCCCAAAACAAAGGTCCAATTCACAGTGAGCATAATCCCAGTAGAGGTGATGTCATAATATCAAGTTCAAGCCACTTTATCTTACAGTTCCTTATTTCCATTTGCCTGCCAATGGCCAGCATACTATAAACTATTTTTATTTATTCCAAGCACTAGACTGGCTATTGATGTATATTCTTTAGCTGTATTATGGCCACGGCCTTTGTGTTCTCTTCTTTGTGGGATTACTATGCGAAATAGCAATATTTACTATGTATGGATACATGACATTTTATCACCTATAGTGCATAGTCAGGTTGTTTTAACTCTTTGTCCATTATGAATAAACATTTGCATTCAAATTTCTTTGTAGACCTAGGTCTTCAATTCTTTTGGCTTGATATCTAGGCGTCAAATTGTGAAGTCATACAGCAACTGCATGCTTAACATTTTGAGACAGTTTTTCCAAGTGGCTGTGCTATTTCACACTCCCACCAGCAAGATACGATGGTTTCATGTCTCCTTTTCCTTGTCTGTGCTTGTTATCATGTGTTATCTCATTGTGATTTTGACGTGCGTATCTATGGGAACACAAGCTGCATCTATCATTTCAGATCTGCACACTATCTCTTCAGAGGTTGATGATGCGAAGGCTCCACTCATTCCCCTTTTTAGAAACCTATTTCAGATAGTGGGGCTTTCTATAGAATCAAAAATGACATTCTAACCACAAAGAAAAACAACACTACTTTCCTGGTTTTTCTCCAAGAACACTTTTAACCCAGTATTACAGTTGGAGTTGAAGGCATCTGCCTTCTTGGAAATACATTGGCAGCTCTGCTCACCTGCTGGAGGCCAAGCCTTGATGTAACCGGTGCAGTGGACCACGGCGTACTGGGCTTCTCCTTCTTTCACAGGGCCAAGGCCATTCCTGAGAAAGGACATACATGAAGCTGTCTTCATTATATGGAAACAAGGCAAGATGCGGATGACCCCCTTGGTATCTAAGCTTCCTGTTCTCTTGTTTCCTTTGTGGTTCTAAATCTTGATTTCCTACCACCTTGACTCCCATCCTCCAACAGGGCCTGAACATCACACACGAATTCCATCCAACTCCCGTTTCTTACAGTGCCACCCTGACACGCACCCTCCTGGTCCTTTACACTTAGCCCCTCTTCAAGCTGAACTGTTCCCCAGTGTGGGGTCATCCTGGCATCTGCTCGCACACTCCCCAAGTACATCAAAGAAAGGGATGCCCACCTGAACCTTTTCCGCATGGTGGTTATTCTGTTCAAAGGCAGGTGGTCTAAGGGAGCATTTCCGCACCTAAGAGTCAACGCATGTGTTAGAACCGATGGGGATGCAGTAAATACACAAAACTGATGGTGCTGCTGAGACAAGGGGGACCCACCTCACTCCAAAGCATTAGGAGAGCATTAAGTGCTGTTAAAAATCACTATTAGTGTAAGCTCTTTGTGTGTGCTCAAGTGTGTGCAGGTGCACATGTGTGTGGGGGTGCAGGTGCATGTGCATGCACATACACATGGAGGTCAGAGGATACCTCAGGTACCATTCCATCTTTTCTTTTGAGATAATGTCACTCACTGGCCTGCAGCTTACCAAGTGAGGCTAGATGGTGGCTGAGCCCCAGGGACCCTCCTGGTTTTCCATCTCCGATGCTAGGATCACTAAGGTGTGCCACCATACCCAATTTTTTTGTTTGTTTGTTTGTTTGTTTTTGTTTTTCACATGGACTCTGGAGATCAAACCCAGGCCTTATAAGGCAAATATTTGACTGACTGGGCCTATTATCAACACATATGATGAATTCTTTAATTTGCGAATACTCTTTCTGACATTCGCTTTCTTATAAATAAAGATGTTGAGACATGGACAGGGGCAATTAAACTTTTCCATCCACGGCCATTGGACTTCCTCTTGCATCACTGACTACCTTGAGCAAAAGGAATATGAGTCCAACAGTCGGTCAGAGTACCCTTATGTGTGCACTGGCTGCTCTGAACACTTCATAGACACCTTGTAAAAACCACTCGCGGAGGCGTGGCCCTAGCCAGAGCTATTCCAAATAGTTTCTTACAGGAATGTTTAACTGTTAAAAGCCTGGGTGAACTCTAGATGACCCTACAGCTATTTCTACCTGAGCCGGGAGGGTAGCACTTCTGATGACTAGAAGGACCGGAACTAGAGGGGTTAGCCTGTGACTGGGGGCCCACACTAGCCTGCATCTGCATGCACTGATCGCTATGACTGATGTAAATACCCCTTTTGGCTACCTAAGCAGACTCTTCAGCCCACTTTGTGAGCCATCTGGGGGACATTCTCCCGTGCTGTCTCTTCTGCTGTTCCATCAAGCCCAGAGAACCGCTCTTCTGGAGCAGTCTTTTCTTAATTACTTTTTTGTTGTTGTTGTCGTCTCAATTACTTTTTTTATTACTACAGTTTGAGCTGGTGACATACAGAAGAAGTAGCAGAGAGAGCAGAACAATGGCAAAGGCAGGGGCAGGAGAGCATCAGGGGCCGCCACAGCTAAGCCACCAGCGGGCTGAGCTGCATAAGTGGCAGGGCGGCCAGCTACTTGACAGCAGCCAGCCGGTTAGAAGCCTGCAGAGTGAAGAGAGACTGTGGGCCTTGTTGTTGGAAGAATTTTATAGCAGTCAAGCTTTTAAGGTCGAGAGTCTCAGCACCTCATGCCTGGGAGCTGTAACACCTGCTGTTATCAAAGGCTGGCGAATACGATACCTAGATCGCCTGAAAACTGTAATGCCAGCTGTAGCCGAGTGCTGAGGAATCTCAATATCTTAGACCAGCACATGAGCTTTAACACCTGCAAGGCTAAGGATCCTTTTACCCAAGGCCTGCACAAAAGCCATAACACTAGAAGATGCCTTCCATGGCTGCTCTGCTCACTTTCTATTCCCTCCATGCCCTGAAGGGTAACCCTGCTATCAAGTAGATGGTTCTCAACTGCTCTATATGTTTACTCGGAGAAGCCCCATGGATGATATCCTTCCAAAGGGCAGACGTGGGCTTGCCTGCGTTTGACTTGTGGTTGCCATTAGAAGGAGAGTTTGGCCAACTTCTAACATGCACGAGAACCGTTTCACAATCCCTTAGTACTAGAGAGCTGCAGAAAGACTAAGGGAGAAGCCCAGCTATCCTTGGTCCCACAGATCGTGTCAGGGGAGCCACTGGCTTTGTGGAAAGGAGGAGGGTGATGACGGCAGCAGTGTCTGTTCAGGCCTGAGCAGAGACACCAACTCAAAACAGATGCTGACAGCTGAAGGAACGGTAGCATCTTCCCAGGCTTGAGCACCGCATGGTGGATACCCCTCCCCGACCAGGGCTGGCTCTAGGAACAACCACACTGCTGGAAGCCTGCTGATGGCAAGAGAGAGTGAGTGGAGACAAGGGACCCATAGGCAGAGAATCAGGTCTGCCTGGGAGCCCATCTGTGGGCCCCGGGGGATGAAGCTCTCTCCACAATGGCAGGACCTCCCTGACCACTTCTTAATGATTCTCTCAGCATCCCAGGCATCAAGCATCCAGGCTCTGGCCACCACTTGGCAGATCCATTTGCTAAGTGCATTTCCATTTCCCAACTACATGACAAGTGCCAGCCTGATGTCTTCATTTGCAACATGCAAAAAAAAAAAAAGTCCAATTATGTTCTGAGACCTTGGCGAGCTGCCCGCACTGGAGTCGCTTTCATAGCAGGATCAATCTGTGACACTGCCACCCAGGGATGCCAACAGGGCCCTCTGCCCCTTCCTGGCAGACTGTGCCCAGTGTCCTGAGGAAACTGAGTTGCTTTGTTGATGATGTCATGCTCTAGGCAGAACCAAAAGCGCTGCACGTCTCTCAAGCCAGTCCAGGTAGCACGGGCTCATACTCTCATGAGCAACTCTGAGGACCTGGTCTGGAGGTGTGCCTGGGCTCCGAGAGATGGAGCAATCTGGGCGGTGACAGTGGCGCTCTACCTGCTAATAGAAATGGTGTGCTACGATGCCTCCAAGCACTTCATTCATGCGGCTAATTAAGAATTTATATCAGTTGGGCTGACTAACCGTCCCCAAGCTCGGTCAAGAGGCCCCTGCTGTGACATTAGCTGATAATAGTTTGTTTCTGGCTGGAGGCTGTGCACGAGTCCTGTGTCCAGCTCACTCGAAACACAAAGCAGGCAGCCAGTGAGACTCCATCCTAAGTCAGCGAGATCATTTATGCACCGTCACTCCAGTGCCTTCTTGTCACCTTGTCAGGGCTCTCTGGAAGAGGTCCAGTGTTCAGCCTGGAGAGGAGCAGATGCAGGGAAAATAACAGCTCTCTCTCTCACCAGGACTCTAAAGCGGTGTTTTGTAAAAGAGGATTCTGTAGACCCTCCTAGGGGTAAGGAGCAGGCAACATTGGTGATATGACTTGTAGGTTTCTCTCTCTTCCCTCTTTTCTTGTCTTTCTCTGTGTCTCCCTTTGTGTGTGTGTGTGTGTGTGTGTGTGTGTGTGTGTGTGTGTGTGTGTGTGTGTGTGTACATCTATACAGGCACATGTGTTCAGATATACACACGTCTGTGTGGAGGCCAGAAGACAACCTTAGCTGTTTTTCCTCAAGTGTCATGCACTTGCTTTTCTTAGACACGGTCTCTCTCACATAGGATTTGCCCAGTAGGCAGCAAGCCCCAGGAGTCTGCCTGTCTCCACCTCCACGTCAATGGGATTACAAGTGCACACACCACCATGCTAGGCTATTTTTTTTCTTTTTTAAATTACAGAGCTATCTCTCCAGCCAACAGAAATAGATTTTGCTAAGACGCACACAGATGACATCGAATCAGGAAGAATAAATACTCATTTTAAAGCATTTTCTCCTTGGAATGTTATAGTACCCACAGATGTGCAAGCGTTCAGTCACATCTGGCAGCAGATAACCGAGTAAAAGTGACATTAGCCAGTGGCTCTGCTGTGCTTGCCTTGGGATGGGCAGCTAAGTAAGATCCCACAGCCTGAAGGGGAGGGGACAAGGCTAATAACAAAGGCAAGACTGTGCTAAACCAAGATGGATGCAGAGTCCCACACTGGTCAGGAGAGGTGTTTGAAGACAGCCCGAGGACAAACGCATTCCAGGGCGGGCTGGGCAGAAGACTGAGTCTGCCTTGCTTGCCTGCCTGTAGCTCCAGCTTCTGCTTCTCACTCTGAGGAGTAGCCTTAAAGCCTCAGATCTTGCATCTGGGACTCAGTAGTGGCATTTCAGATACTTCCTTAGCTCCCTCTGGTTCCCTCCCACCTGCCTGGATGCTCAACTCAACTTTCCGCCATTGGGGGAGCAGGGCCCCAAGTGCTATCCTCTGATGTCCTCTCTGTTGCCTTCCGGTGACTGTCACCCAGCTCAGCTGCCATCTCAACATTGGTCCCTGAGTCCATCTTCAGTCCTAGAATTTCCTCAGGTTCTGGAGTTGTACACCCGATTGGCCCCTCATCTTTTCCACTGAGTTGTCTGGTTGGCACCTCAGTCTAGAAAGGATGACTACTTCCCTTCACCCTGAAGGAGCCATCTTTCCCATCTTAGTAATGGCACCCCATTTCTCCAACAGGACAGGACATAGTCTCATATCTGACCTATCTCATTATTTTATACCCTACATGTGGCTCGCTGCATGTGCTATGAGATGTCTGCAAGATATATATCTCATTCCTTATTATCACCTTAATGATGCAAAATGCTGCCTTGACCTTTCTTTTTCTCTGCAAAGAACCAAAGCAATCCTTCGCCCTCCTCTCTCTCTCTCTCTCTCTCTCTCTCTCTCTCTCTCTCTCTCTCTCTCTCTCTCTCTCTCCCTTTCAGATTTTGCTGATGGTGAGGAGTCATGGACCCAAGCAGTAACTGTATACAAAACATTCTATTGAAAGTCAAGGAGGTGCAAAGAGTCATACATCATCTGGGCAAAGGTAGCTCAAGCTTGTATTCCCAGCCCTCAGGAAGCTGAGACAGGAGGATCAAGACTGGGCTACATAAGTGGCCATCTCAAAAAAGAAAAAAAATTAAAGATGTATAAACCACAGTCTCTATCCTTAGGATGATATAACTGAAGCATGAAGCCAAACCATTTACATTTTAAATACAAATCAATGGGGCTTGGAAAGTGGCTCAGTCAGTAGAGTGTTTGCCTACCATAAAGGAAGTCCTGGAACTCCTATGCCATATAAACCAAGCATGGTGGCCCACCTCCTTGTCTTAGCACTTAGGAAGTGAATACAGGAAGACCAGAACTTCAAAGTCATCTGCAGCTACATGAGTTTGATGCCAACCTGGGACACATGAGTCCTTGCCTCAAAAACACAAAATAAGACCAAAATAAACAAAAAGTCTAATCAATAATAGTTGGGGACCCGTTTAAAAGGTATGAGTTGTTATAGGAAATATAAGGATAAGCTCAGAATCAGTGGTTTCAATAGAAACCATATTGAGGAATACAGAATCTGGAGAGGCAAGATGTATGAAAGGCCTCAAAGCATGTTCAGGGGAAAAAAAATCAAGAGTATAGAGGAGCAGGGTTATTACAGTGAGCAGGGTTATTACAGTGGAGCATGGTTATTAGAGTGGAGCAGGGTTATTATTACAATGAGCAGGGTTATTACAGTGAGCAGGGTTATTACACTGGAGCAGGGTTATTACAGTGGAGCATGGTTATTAGAGTGGAGCAGGGTTATTACAGTTGAGCAGGGTTATTACAGTTGAGCAGGGTTATTACACCAGAACAGGGTTATTACACTGGAGCAGGGTTATTACAGTGAGCAGGGTTATTACAGTGAGCAGGGTTATTACACTAGAGCAGGGTTATTACAGTGAGCAGGGTTATTACACTGGAGCAGGGTTATTACAGTGGAGCAGGGTTATTATTACAGTGAGCAGGGTTATTACACTGGACCTGGGTTATTACAGTGAGCAGGGTTATTACACTAGAGCAGGGTTATTACAGTGAGCAGGGTTATTACAGTGAGCAGGGTTATTACAGTGGAGCAGGGTTATTACAGTGAGCAGGGTTATTACAGTGAGCAGGGTTATTACAGTGGAGCAGGGTTATTACAGTGAGCAGAGTTATTACACTGGAGCAGGGTTATTACACTATAGCAGGGTTATTACACTGGAGCAGGGTTATTACAGTGAGCAGGGTTATTACAGTGAGCAGAGTTATTATACCGGAGCAGGGTTATTACACTGGAGCAGGGTTATTACAGTTGAGCAGGGTTATTACAGTGAGCAGGGTTATTACAGTGAGCAGGGTTATTACAGTGAGCAGGGTTATTACAGTGAGCAGGGTTATTACAGTGAGCAGGGTTATTACACTGGAGCAGGGTTATTACACTGGAGCAGGGTTATTACAGTGAGCAGGGTTATTACAGGGGAGCAGGGTTATTACAGTGAGCAGGGTTATTGTAGTGGAGCAGGGTTATTGTAGTGGAGCAGGGTTATTACAGTGAGCAGGGTTATTAAAAGTGTGGTTGGGCACTCCTTTAATTCCAGCACCTTTGAGGCAGAAGCAGAAGGATTTTTTTGCAAGTTAGAGACCAGCCTGGTCTATACAGCAAATTCCAGCCCTAACTATGGTTACATTAAAAAACAAAAATAAGAAGAGAAGAACGCAGCACACAAAGGTGTGAGAACAGAATGGGTGGGGAATGGTGAATTACTGGGCCGTATAGGAGGCAGAAGGGGAGCATTCCCCTGCTGGGTCAAGAACTGGGGTGTATTTCTCGTCTGACGTTGAGAGCACAAGGTCAAGTGAGTCCCCTGGCCTTGGCCGCTGCCCACCCACAAACCTCATCCTGCAGATGAAGGAGCGCCGGGAGCCCATGCACATGCGCATGGACGACTGCTGGCCTTCCTTCTTCACTGTCCCGGTCTTCAGGTCCAGGATGCGGCCTGAGGGAGAGAAGCACAGGAGTGTGTGAGATTAGAGCTGGGGAGGAAGGGGCAGGTCTCCAGGGCTCTGCCACGCCAGGACAAGCTGGGCACAGCTGAACAGACTATTTTCTCGGCACCCCCAGTGTTCTTTGGCAGAGTCTCATAGAGACATGGAGTCCATACGGTTCACAAGGCCTTGTTTTCTTCAGTGCAATCTCTACTTGTCAGCTGTATTGCTGGATTCCTGAGCCTCAAGTCACTCCAGTCTGGCCACCTCCTCCCCAACCCCATGACAACAGCCTTTGCCAAGGTGACCGACAACTTCCCCACGGCTGAATCCAAAACACATCTTTCCTTTATTTGATCTGGCTGCTTTGCTGAACCTTGCAAAAAAATCTCCTTTAAAAACCCTACCAAGCCAGGCATGGGAGCACTCCCCTGTAATGCCAGTGCTCAGAAGGCAGCGGCAGGTGGATCTTGGAATGCTCAAGGTCAGCCTGGTTTATATAGTGAGTTCCAGGCAAGTTAGGGATGCACAGGGAGATTATGTCTTAAATAAATAAGCAGCCCTCCCAACCTGGACTTCTCACGACTTCCTGGCTCCTCTGCTCTTTCCCTGTGAGTTCTTTCTCCCTTTAGGGGCTCCATTTCCTCCATCTTTTCTTGTCATTGTAGACATACACTCCTCGTGCAGTTTTATTCATGCCAAAGTCTTAGAGGTCACCTCTGGATGCCCGTGACCTAGTGTCTTCTCCCCTAGCCGCCATTTCAAGTCCTTTGCTGGTGGAGATGCATCACCGGCAGTTAACTACGCAGCTACAGGGCAGCTTCACTAGCTCCTTCCAAAACAGGCTCCCAACATCAGCAGGAGTGTCTCCAGAAACTCCAATCTAAGCCAGAGAGCTAGACAGTGTCTCTGTCTTCCTCTCTCCCTAGTGCACACAGCCTGCCTTCTGCCTCCCTGGTCTCACTCACACATCTTACTCTCAGTTTAAGGGAAGAAATATTTCAGAATCTCCACGTACGTCTCTGACACTAGTGAGATTTTGTTCTATCCATTGATCCCTTCCCATTCAGGCATTTCCAATGTCTCCATTCCCTGCTGTCTACAGCCTCCAGGTATAAACAACATCACAACTCTTTAATGACAGAGAAGAGAGCACATGACCCAGGAGATCCTAGCTTCTCTCTTTATCTGCAGGCAGACTGCTCTATCCACACTCATGGTCTATAATTTGTCCTTCTCCCAATGGTGGACCCCTGCAACCTGCCTTGACCCTACAGCTCCCTGGATACCACCCAGTCCAGGCCACAGGAAATCTCTATGCCAATTGTAAAATATATGCCTTGGCCTGTTTCCTCTTTATCACTCTCTTCAACACGACCCTGATAATATTCTTGCCCAGGAACACTAAGACTTCCAGATGGCTCCTCATTTGCAGGGGAGGCTCCCCTTCCTCAGCCCTTACCCTCTGTTGGTGCAGGGCTCTGGACCTCCTCTTTTCCATTTCCCTGGAGAGATCTTTGGTGACACTTGTTCTACTACCTCCTGCAGACTGGTGGCATCATGACACCCATCTCCAGAGGTCAAAGACACTCCCTTTTAACAAAAACTCTACAGAAGCCCTGAGTCTCCTCTCTTAAACTGGGCTCAGCTTTGGGCTTCCCCTTCTGGCACGAAGGGTTTGGTTTTGGAAAGACTCCTTAAGGTAAACCAATGTTAAAAGTTTGCACGAGTGACCTCAAAGGTCCATGTCTTCAACATTTGGTCCCCAAAATGGCATTACTGAATATGGTGATCCTTTAAAGTGGGGCCTAGTAGATGGTCCTTAGGTCACCGAGGGTGTGCTCCTGATGATTGTGGGACCATGGGCTATTCTTCCTTACGTGACCTAGCTTGTGAGCTAGGCAGGTATGCTTTGAAGCAACACACACACACACACACACACACACACACACACACACACACACACACACACTGTCATTTCACACCCCATCAGAGGCCCAAACTGCCATTCCCTGACTGGAACCTCCAAAGCCATGAGCCAAAACAAACATTTTATCTTTAATACTTATGCCAGGTATTTTATCATAGTAGTGGGAAGCTGAGTAACACTATTGGGCAGAATCTCCACCCTCAGTATCTGGCCTCCATTGATATCATCACGGTGGCCTGAATTCAGCAAGAATTCTGCTGAGTGGGTCTAGCAAGAATTTTCTTTACTCTAATGTTTATTCTTAGTAATTCCCCACCCAATTAGTCCTCACCCCTTCTCTGGTTCTGCATTTCTGTTTTTCTCCGTTGGAGTCAGAGTTCAGTACTCTCTCTTCCCTCACTACAGAACCCACTGCCATTGCTCTCGTACCATGACCAGTCTTTCTCAGCACGCTGGACCAGCACCAGGCAGCCAGACCCCTCTTAGGTGCTTCAATGTGACCAGCTGTCTCTTAGGCATCACAGACATTTTAGCACTCACAGGTGCAAACAAATGTGTCTTCCCTCCAAAGCTGCCCTTTCTCCGTGGTCTTCACCCCTACTACTCAATTGCTCAAATCCTCCACTGAAGAGCATGAAGGACTGGAGAGGTGGCAACGTGGGAAAGAATACTTGCTATGCAAGCTGGAGAGTCCAAGTGCAGACCTCAGGACCCATGTAAAATAGCTGGGCATGGCCATATATGTCTGTAACCCCAGGAGTATTGGGGGATGGAGACAAGACTGCCGGGGCTTGATGGCTGCCAGCCTACATCAAGATTCAAAGAGGGAGAAGCAAGGTGGAGTGACAGACAGTGAATATGGGAGTCTTAAATGCAGCCATACCTTTTCTTGAAAAATCTCTCGTGCTCCCCACCAATGGTCTCCAACATTCACATCCCATACCCCAGTATGAAAGTATACAGTCTGGCCTCTGCTCACCTCATGACCCTCCTCAGCTCTGCCTGGGGCCTGGCTACTTGGTGCAGTTCATGGCTCCCCAATGTGCTCCTGGCTACTCCCTTGGCCCCAAGCAGCACCCCCTCTCCTTGACTGACCCCAAGCATTTCATCATGACACCCGCTTGTTACCTCAGTGATCACAAATAGTCATTCAGCACTGACAATTCACTGACCCAAGCACAGAGAAGGCCATTACTACAGGGTGGGAGAGAGACTATGGATCCAAATAGAAAGCAATGGACTAGGATAGGAGAGAACAGACTTTCACACAGAGATAAATGCAATGAACACAGCATGAGAAAGTGGCCTGAGAGGCCCCTCCTTCAGGGTCAGGTAAGTGAGTCCCTCTCACTAGAAAGAGAAGGGCGTCGAGAAATACCTTCCCCCAGTTTGGGCTTGGTGAGCTAAAGGAGGAATGAGATGGAGGAGGATAAGTATGTGCAACCCAGGCGGTCACCTCCCTGGACTGCACTCCTGAGGCATGCTGTGCTTTCTGGAGCTGGCTCTCTGGTACTGTATTGGGATCGTTCGGCAAACATGGCTCTGGACTGGGCCTGATCAGCTTGCTCTCCTCACCCCTGCAGTGCTCTGGGACATGGCCGCCTTCTCTGCAGATGTGGAGCACAGCTCTGTAGCTGCATGCTCCGTACTGACACCATCTATACAGAACCTCCATCTTATCCATAGCAGAGGGACACCTCTAAGCAAGGTGTGCACTCAGATTTCAGCTCCCTCTGGAGGCGACACTGAACTTGAAAGCTGAGTGATCTTGCAGAGCGGAGCTGGCCCTCTGCTGACTGTGCTGCAGTCTGCTCCTCCGGTTCTGACACCTGCCTGTCTCACTCACAGACAGCATCTTTTCCAGCCCCTTTTAGTGTAAACCGTCACTTGCTTTATCATCAACCAAATGGCAAAAGGTTTCAGCTGCGAAGCAGGAGGCAGGCGGGTCTGTCAGATTCCAGAGCGCTCTGAAAATAAATCCCAGCTGCGAAGTTCGCTCGTGGTGCAACAGGAGGACATGAATAAACACATCTCCACGAGCTGCTGTGGGGACCCGGAGAGACAACTGCCCCCAACGTTTGTTTCTCCACGTGCTTCTGGGGTTTCCTTGGGCCCGGTGAGCCCCGACTCCAGGCTCCTCAGGAATGCAAGCACGCTTGACATGTCTTGTAGGTGTGTTCCTGGGAGGGATGTAGGAACTGGATCTGACAACTGTAGCAGTGGAGATTATGAAGGCAGGTGGCCGTGCCTGGCACTGGGTCCTGAATCCCAGTTCGAGATGATACGAATGTATCTTTGCTCACAGGCCCTGGGGCTTGGGCTGGCTCCTAATGGGACTTCAGAAGGAATGAACATGAAGTCCATGCTGATGTTTAACTCTTCTGACCCACGAAGCCTGGGAGCTGGCTGGTTTGGATGTCCCAGGCTAGTCCCAACAGCTACCTGGCAGCAGTCAGCCGAGGCCAGTGCTGACTTCTTCAGCATCTCTTCTCTACCTCCATTCTCCTCCTCGCGGACAGGATGACTTGTTTTCTTGAAGTTCTGGGCACTGAACCCAGAGGCTTCCTCATGCTAGGCAAGCACTGTCCTGCTGAGCAACATCCCTAGCCCAAGGTGGGAGGACTTGTTCTCTCACACCTGTGTCTCTGGCTCATCCCACCTCTCGCCTCCCATCCTGTTCTCCTTGGCTGGACCCCCTAGTCATCTCTGTTCTCCTCATGCTTGGTCCCTGCCCCCTTCTCTCCTTCCCATAGGGTCTCTTTGTGCCCTCTAAATGCCCGCCCCACCCCTGGAAACAAGATGCCCTGTGAACAGTCAGCCCTTCCCAGAGATTCCCTCAGCCAATGCCTCAGTAAGAACCAGGCTGACCTCTTGCTGTCCGAGCATCAGTCCCCCGGGACGGGACAGAACGCTCTTGCTTACGCACACACAGACCTCTGCTCTCTCTCACCCTCAGACCTCTGCTGATTCTCTTCTTGCATCTGCTGTGCCTCCCTGCCACCCTCTGTTACTTCAGTCTTCCAGAAACAGTCACCCTTCCTCCTCCACTTAAAACGGTTTTTGTTTGTTTGTTTGTTTTAGAGATGCTGGGGCCAGAGTTCAGGACTTTGCACAGACTCAGCAAGCATTCTGCTCCTGAGCCATATCTCAAACTTTCCTCTTTTACTTTAGAATCTGGCAAATCACTCTCTCTCTCCTCACGTCAAGACCTGCCATCATGCCCTGGGGTCTCAGGGTCCATGTCCTAACATCCCTCCACCCAGTACTCAGTCTCCTGCACCCGGAGTCTTCTGGTCTCCTCCAGGAGGCCCCTCCCTTGTCATCACGCCTCTTGTTTCTCACGTGGAATCTGATCTCAGTGGCATCACTGCGTCACAGCTTTCCAACCTGCTATCACTCTCCGTCTGGTTTGCCTGTGCTATGGTTTGAATATGGCATGTCCTCCACAGCTTTTGTGTTTGAACACTTGCTCCCCCCCAGCTAACAGTGCTGTCTGGGAATGTTCCGAAGTCTTTGTGACATGGGGCCCAGGCCATTGGAGGCCAGTCTTGAGGGTTATAGCCGGGCCCTGCTTCAGGTCTGACTGTTTGCTGGTCTGGCTATTATGTAAGCAGCTGGGCCATATGCTTTTACCACCATGAACCCCACCATGATTTTACCACTATGATGGACTCAAACTGTGAACTAACATAAGCCCCTCCTCTCCGAAGCTGCTTCTGTTAAACACTTTTGTCCCAGCGATGAGTCAAGTGACTAATACATGCCATTTTCCTGTTCTCTGAACTCTGAGAGCATCTAGTCCTGCGGGCATCCATTTCCTAGTACAAACAGGAGGAGCTTCTCTGTGGCCCTGGCACCCAGTCAGCTAAGCCAGGAGGCCTCAAGTCACGCGACAGCTGCCTTTACCACAGGAGCCCCGGGCACTTTCCAATACATCTGGAAATAGATCTCTTCCTGGACCTGTTATACAGAGAGCTGGCAGTGAGTGAGAACAGTGAAGCGTGGTATTTCAAAAGGAACGCGGCAGAAGGGTCCAAGACAAAGCTGCTCCACATGGCAGGTATGGGAGTTTGAACAGGTCACTTACTTTCTCTGAGTCTCAGTTTCTTGGGCTAGAAAATAGGGCCACATATGCCTACTTTACAGGGTTTTATGAAGATCTGATTTATGCAAGGGGTCCACTGGGGGATAGAGTGCAGTGTTGGCAGGTTCTAGGCAACAGTTTGTGAGCCCAGAGAGGACAGACTTATGGACTAGAAAGCCACAGTAGGGTTTGTCTTCCAAGGCCTCTGGTGTGGTCCAGCCCCTGCCCCTGGCTTCTCTGGGAGACAGGATATCAAGCTAGCCTCAGAATAGAAAGAACTTGGCCTCAGGCTGAGAGCTATATGAACTTAGTCTAGGATTTTTCTCCTGAGATGCTTTTCTGTTCTGTAAGTAACACGATTACTGTAGAGAAATTCCACCACCCACCCACGCCCATACCCATATATACATACACCCATCAAGTAAAATCCCAGACAATCTTCTACAGAGAAAAACACACTTTTTTTTTTTATGTAGGCGTACTTACTGTCAATCTTTTTCTCTATATACTTGCTCTTTATTTTAATTAGCTGAGGTCTCGTGGGTACATTTTCCCACTTCATGTCACTTAGCATAAACTAATAAAGGTTTTTATAACAAATTTCGTTTTCATGGTTTTATAATATTATTTTGCATGGAGAATTTACTATTGAACATTTAAGTTATCCCCAAGTTTTCCATATGGTAAGATTGCTGTGGTGAACATTTATATGCACATGCATGTTTTCATGTTGGTCCACATGCATGCACACACATATATATATGTGTGTATGTATGTGTGTTTGTGTATATGTACATGTGTGAATGTATTTGTAAGTGTGTACGTGTGTGCATATGCACGTTTGCATAGCTGTGTGTATATCTGTATGTGTTCATGTGTGTATATGTATGGTGTTTGTATCTGTGTGTGTATATACATATGTGTATATGTATGCATGTGCCTATATGCATATGTTTATGCATATACATATATGTGTGCGCTTGTATATATATGTACACATGTGTGCACACATGTGTTTGCATATGTGTATATGTATATTTGTGTCTACACATGTGGCTATGTGTTTGTATACAGGTAATAGATGTGTATGTACAAATGTACATATTCCTATGTATATGTTTCAGTGTAGCATGAGTTCTCCACCATGCAACCACTGCATCACTAGACTAACCTTACAACTCTTCATCCCAAACCTCCAAAGATCATGGTGAGCTTCATTCTCAACACTTCAGTGTTCAGTTAGGGTTTTATTGATGTGAAGAGATGCCACGACCATGGCAACTCTTATAAAGGAAAACATTTAATTGGGACTGGCTTACAGTTTATAAGTTAAGTCCATTATCGTTATGGTGGGAAGCATGGAGGCATGCAGGCAGACATGGTGCTGGAGAGGTAGCTGAGAATTCTACATCCAGATTCTCAGGCAATAGGAAGAGAAAGTGACACTGGGCCTGGCTTGAGCATTTGAAACCCCAACGCCCACCCCCAGTGACACACTTCCTCCAACAAAGGCCACACCTCCTAATAGTGCTATTCCCTGTGAACCTATGCGGTCACAGTGAAAACTCAAATTACCACACCCAGGAAATGGGGATAAAAATGACACTCATCTACCTTAATGTTTTGAACTATAATTTTTCTCAGATAGTTAAAAAGCAGGAAATGCTTGAGAACTGGGGTCAGCTGAAATCTGGCCCACCATCTGCTTTTGTAAATAAAGTTTTAATGAAAAACAGTCCTGTCCACTCATTTGTTTCTGATCCATGGCCATTTCCAAACTACAACGACCAAGTTGAGTGATCATAGCAGAGACTACATAGTCCACAAAGATATCCATCACCTGACCCTGTACTGAGAGACATTTTAAAGACTCTAGGGCAGAATGCCTTTTCCTGTGAGCATATGCCCCTTCCATAACACTTTTGGTAAGCTGGCTTTTAAGTTTTATTTTTCTTAGTGGTGACTTTTTGAAAAAGAAGAATCAGAGGTTTGTCTTGGATAGGATTACAAAAGAAGACTCTGTGCACATAAAAATGCTCCCCAGGCTACAAGAAAAATACAAATATAAATTAGAAATATTTCATCAAAAGAACCTTGAGAAAACCAGAAACATCTTATCTTGGTTTTAAAAGGAAAAACCAAGATAGCACGGGAGAAAAACAAGAAAAAAATATTTTAGTGACAAAAACAAAGTCATAACTCCCCCCACTCGCCCCAACATAACAATATTTGATGTGGTTCCAAAAAAACGTGTGGCCCCATGAAATGGGGACCCAGGGGTTGAAGATGCTTCCATTGGTGTTTCAGTGACAATGTGTTCCCTTTCTCAGAAGGTTGACCCCCACCATCCCGGCAGCTGTACACACAGGAAAAACACCCTGACCCAGCACAGGAACCCAAGCAGTGTGCGATTAGCCTGGGAAACCACAGGGAACAGGCCCTTTACCCCTAAAGGGGTGTTTTAACCTACTGGGTTGCTATAGCCAAATGCCTGTCTTAGACAGGGTAATCTGTAAGCAGTTGACTGTTGCTCACAGTTCTGGAGACTGAGAAATTCAAGAGCAGGGCAGTGGCAGATTTGGTGTCTGATGAAGGCCTGTTCTCCATAGACACCATCTTACTGGTGCATCTTTGTGAGGAGAAAGAGGCAAGCAGGCTTCCACGAATCTTTCTCATCAGAGCATTGGGGTCTGAACCTCAACTAATCCCCACAGGCCCATGTTTTGAATGCTTATTCTGAAACTGACCCCATTGGGGGTAGGTTCTAGAACCTCTAGGACACAGGGCTTCACTGGGGGGAAGTGGGCCACTAGGGGTGGGCCTTGAAAGTGGTACCCAGTCCCTGGTCCTGCCTGGCTCTGCTGTCTGTCTATGGTGAGATTAAGCAGCTATCTCCAGCACACAGTCCTGATGCCACTGGTAGCCAGCTGATGGACCAGGCTATCATGGGCTAAACTTTCTGAAATTCTAAGACAAAGTGAACATTTCTTTACATTGTTTCTGCTGGGTATTCTGACCACAGCAACACAAAATAGCTGATAGTACTAACCCCATCAGGCCCTCATGGGGGAGTCACCACTTAGAGGCCCTACCCCGAGGCTCACAGTGAGGGTCCTTTTCAAGATGGGAATTCAGATCACAGCAGGTGGGGGCAGCTTCCTCATACTTCATAATGTATGGCAGATATTCAGGGCAATGCGTCAATCCGTTCTCCAGTTCTAGTCAAGCCAGTTTCTCTCCAAAGCAAAGGAAGAGAGCACGGATGGGCAGCGGAGCTGTGTGGAGACACTGCTATTCTATCTACCAGGTTCTTCCTACTGCAAAGCTTTTTTTTTATTATGAACATGGAACCAGGAGCTGCCATCTTCTCCCAAGAGCTCACCACTGATAGGAATTCTAACCATGCCCCCGTGATAGGGTATGCCCTGGTGAGACACCTAGTCATTTCCAGGCCTTACGTCCTACATAATCTATGTGCTATGTGTAATTTTGCACGCAGCATGATCATGTAATCTATGCACATGCGTGGAGTAGCCATGTGGGCCCATGTGTGCATACGCGTGGGGTGGGGATGGGGAGTAGTCCATAAAAGGCGGGTCCCACATAGTCCTCCCTCTCTCTGCACATGTCTTTTCAGCAGGCCTGACCACACTATCTTCTGTCTCTCCCTTCTCCTAATAACACTCTTATAGTGGGTTCCGTTGTGCCTCATGACTTTTCCTCGCAGGGTAAAATCGCCGCATAAAACCAACAACCACCCTGACCACAGAAACTGGTTGAGGGCTAAGCACCTGATGCAAGATGGCCTCTCTTCTGTCACCACCTAAGCACCTTGCCCACCTTCTGTCACAGCGATTGGTTCTAAGACTGCTATTCTAAGCAGGCCAGAGTCCTCCTCAGACGCAATGTAAGCTTTACCACCATCCCATCTCTTTTCCTTTTGGGGTCTGAGCGTGACTCTTCCAGCAGCAATGCCTCATGGGAAAACCGGGTTTATAACGTCAAAAGAGCAGTGAAAACACAAAATCTGGTGGCGTTCGTGTCTTAGAGCCAACGAATTGCCCCTCCCTGCTTTGTGTGCAAATCACAGGTTCACCTTTAGTTTTCTCCATTTTCGGTCCAACAGCCAAGATTAATAGGAGGTTCTTCGGCCATGGTGGTGTGAATGAGAATGCTCCACAGGCTCATATATTTGCATGCTTAGTCCCCAGTTGATGAACTGTTCAGAAGGATTAGGAGGTGTGGTCTTGTTGGAGCAGGTATGTCCTTGTTGGAGGAGGTGTGCCACTTGGGGTGGGCTTTGAAGTTTAAAAGGCCCATGTCAGGCCCAATGTGGTGGTTTGAATGAAAATGGCCCCCAAAGGCTCATAGTGAGAAGCACTATTAGAAGGTGTGGCCTTGTTGGGGGAAGTGTGTCACTGCGGGTTGGCTTTGAGGTTTCGAATGCTCAAGTCAGGCCCAGTGTCATTTCCTCTTCCTGTTGCCCGAGGATCTGGATGTAGAACTCTAATCCACCTCTCCAGCATCATGTCTGCTTGTGTGCCTCCATGATTCCTGCTATTATGATAATGGAATAAACCTCGGGACTGCAAGCCACCCCAGGTCAATGTTTTCCTTTCTAAGAGTTGCTGTGGTGATGGTGTCTCTTTACAGCAATAGAAACAGTATCTGTCTGTCTATCTGTCTGTCTCCCTGTCTCCCTGCTGCCTATGAACCGGGATGCAAAGCTTTCAACTACTCCTTCAGCACCACGCCTGTCTGCTTCCTGCCATGATGATAATGGACTAACCCTCTGAAACTACAAGCAAGTCCCCGATCAAATGATTTCTTGTATAGTTGCCTAGGTCATGGTGTCTCTTCACAGCAGTAGAACATGGATTAAATCAGTGGCCTTTAACAGAAAAGAACTAGAGAATTAACCACACAGTGTATACAAGGGCAAATATCACACAATAAATGTCTACACATGTAATTTTGTGTGAACTGTATAATAAACTTAGGAGGTAGCTCAGAGTGCTCTACCCAGGATGAACAGTGTTCTAGATATCTTCAACTGTCAAGATGACACAGCCTATAATCATCCCAAGGAGTCTGAATTGAAAGATTGGCCAGATCGGATTATCAGTGAGCTATTGTCTTTCTTGCTTGGGATAGATGTGGGAGAGCCCAAACCCACTGTGGCCATCACCATCCCTAGGCAGGTGGACTTGAACTATATGAGAAAGCTAGCTGAGCACGAGCCAGAGAGAGAGCTAGAAAGTGACATTCCTCTAGCAGTTTTAGCAGGCTACAAAAGCTAAGCTCCTGACTTCTCAACAACCGTGAGTCACCAGAGGCCCCTCCTAGTACCTCAGGTTCCTGCCTGGAGTTCCTGCCCTGACTTCCCTCAATGATGAGTTATAACCTGGGAATTGCAAGATGAAATAAACCCCTTTCTTTCCTAAGCTGATTTTGGTAAGAGTGTTTTCTCACGGCAACAGAAAGCGAACCAGAAAAAGCATGGAGAGGGACATTTAGAAGTCAGCCTTAGTGGTAAAAAAAAAAAAAAAAAAAAAAAAAAAAAAAAAAAAAACCTAAAAAACAAAAAACCTTACCACTCACATGCCAGAAACTGTCGGAGCACTGAGGTAAAGGAAAACAGATTAAGTCTCTGTGGCTTACTATTGTGAATACGGTATGGGCAGTGAAGTTCCCTGCTGCCTGTGCCCTAGACAGACATCCTCAACAATGTTTCCTCCTTGGTCATCCCAGTGGACTTTATTTTCCCATGAGGAAACTGAAGTCCAGATACATTCAACAACTCAAGAAAGACAGTTCCACAGCAGAGGAGTAGGGAGCTGGGCTATTAACCGCACAGTCCAACATAAGAGCTTGATGCCCCATAGCAGAAGATGAGAAAGTACCCATCAGACACAGCAGATGGACACTGAGGGGGGGATAGGAAGTCAGCCATCTGCAGGGGACTGTGGCTAGACTGTGTCTGTTTCAGGATCAGAGACCTAGACGAGGGAAATCTGGCTTTGGTTTGGTTTGGCAATTCTTCCTGTGCATTTGTTTACTGCCTTTTGATTTTTCCTTTTGACTTAATAGAGTCCTTTGGACCATTCTAGTCTGTCTCAGCAGTTCTGAGGAGAGTGGGGTCAGGGAGGTAGAGGTTTACATGTCCATTTGGGTGGGGTTACAGAAAGAGCAGTGCTCTCAAAACCGGAAGGGGTCCAGGCAGTTAGTTTTCATTCTCAAAACATGGTACTGTGAGCAACAGATAATCCACCCAGTCACCCTGCAAATGAAGAATCCAAGTGAGAAAGGAGCCCCACCTCACAGATGATAAGCAGCTCAGGCAGCCTCTTGGCTCTCACTCAAGCCTGTCTGCTCGTAGACAGGGCTTCAGTTTATTTGTAGGGATAGAGGATAATGCTATAAAAGCTCCTAAAAACTAAGTATGCCATCAATGCAGTACCTGCTCCCTGGAGAGTAGAGAATGCAGCTGGACTTGATCACTGAGGGTTCAAGTTCATGTGAGTTCAGTTCAGCAAGGGGGATGGGGAGTGGCTAACACTCATGCACAGTTAGAAAGCTCCAGTCCTCCACAGAAATGTTTTCTGTGACCCAGCTGGAGCTGTTGGCTGTACCTACTATTCTTTTAGGCCTTGCAGGCCAGCACTCACTAAGAACCCTGCACATGCCACATTTAGAGGTTCAGTTTGCAGCAAACACTTGGAGACGAACATGAAGCTGAAATCCTGAGAAGGGAGAAAGCCTTTCCTTTCTCCTCCTCTCTGAAATCCCTGCTCTGGAGGGAAGGCCTTTCTTTCTCGTGTCCTCACCAACACACCCAAGCGTATCAGCTCTCAAACACTTCTCTACTCTCAACCCACTCCAATGGGCTCCCCAGTGAGCATCTTAGAATGCCAGAACCAAGGTACAGACTGAGCTGAGCTTGTGCCTGGAGAAGCATCCACTTCTACCCATTTAGTTTCTTGGCAAGATTTGGTTCTGTGCAGCTGTAGACTAAGATACTGGTTTCCTTACTGGATGAGGTCACTCTGGAGCTACCCACAGATTCTATCTGCAATACCCAGGTTGGAATTTGGGGGGCTTTTGCATGGTACAGAACAGTACTGCTGCTTGGGTGATGTCTTGCCTCCTTTCCTATATTAAAAACTGTGAGCACGGATAACCAGTTGGGGAGCAGATATGTATCCCTGGAACCAGGTACCTCATCACCATAGGCTTCCAATAGCTCTGTCTGGAATCACACAAATATGATGATATTTTATTTGTACTGAAATGTGATTTTATTCATATGTTAATAAATAAAGTTGCCTGGGGCTCAGAGCTAATAGCAAGCCATAGCAGAAGTCTGGCAGTGGTAGCACACGCCCTTAATCCCGATTACATGACAGGCAGATCTCTGTGTGTTCAAGGATACCACCAGCATGGAGACACACACCTTTAATCTTAATACCAACCACAGAAGACCTGGAGGTCTGTATAGATGGGCAGTGATGAGGAGGTCATGTGGTTGGGTTTACAACCAATGAGAAGGCAGAACAGAAAGTCTATAAAAAGACAGATACAAAGGAAGCTCTTGCTCTGGCTGAGGAAAGGACAGCAGCGGCAGGAAGGGTAAGGAGGTTTTTAGTCTCAGCTCTTAGCTATTGCTCTGACCTCTCAGCTTTTAATTCTGTATTTGGTTCCGTGTTTCTTATTTAATAAGACGGTTACATCTATATCTGGCACCCAACGTGGGCCATGAACCCACGACCCTGAGATTAAGAGTCTCATGCTCTACCAACTGAGCAACGTAGATGTAACCGTCTTATTAAATAAGAAACACAGAGCCAAATACACACAGCCACACCTGGATGGCAACTGAATCACACACAGTTCCTTAGGTGCTTTTGCGGGTGTCCATTTGTCCCTGTGTTCACAGTTTTCTAAGGAACTTTCGAAGATTTAAGACTCCAGCCTCCGAGGACAAGTCTCTTACCTGATCTTCCTTTCAGCAGCAGCAGTTCTAAGCAGCCTACAAAAGCTAAGCTCCTGACTTTCAACAACCATGAGTCACCAAACATAGGCCTCTCCTGGTACCTGAGCGAGCCACCGAGCCCCAGATGCAGCTCACCTAACCTGGCTCTGTGTGGTAATCCAGGCAAAGGCAAGACGGCAGCAGCCAGAGAATGACAGGTTGTGTATGGTATATCCCATCGGCCAGTTCAGAACTATTTTCCCACCGAACTCAACATGGTTAAAAAATCTGCAGTGGAATATGGCTTCCTGACCCAGAGGCAGTAGCTATGGACCAGCAGGTTCTACCATAGGCAGGAGATGTCACTCTAGTCAGCAGGGGAGGCAGTGGTGCTGGAAGTGGGATGATTTCAGTCAGGAATGGACTGAAAACACAGCCTCATTCCAATGCTAGGAATACTCCAGAGGATAACAGGACTTCTTTTCTCAAAATAATATTGTCAGAAGAGAGTGTGTGGAAGTTCATGAACCCCTAACGGGGAGGTGAGGACCACCTACTGGTGATGTTCCTCCTTCCAACAGAAACCTGGAAATGTAAGCTACAGTGTCAGCACAAACGGCACAGTCTGGGAAAGCAAGATGTTCCCATCTAACTGTGAACTCGCTCAGCTGGACCTGAGAAGAGCTGGGAGGAAAGTCTGTGCAGAGGCAGCCTGGGGTCAGACAGTGGAGACAGATCAGAAGTGGCAGGGTGGTGTCAAGAATGAGCACAGCATGTTGGAAGGAGCTCTGAGCTCACAAAGATGGTGCTGGAAGAGGAGGAGGCCCCCCGAGGTGTGGGAAAACTGGGAGAGGGGTTTGAGAATGGGACAAAGAACTCTTGCTGGAATGGAGGCTGGAGGCATTGAAGCTGCAGGTGGGTTGGAGTCGCCTGGACAGTCCCAGGAAAGGGCTTGGTCTTCGCTGACCGGATTTAAAAGCACATGGGAGACACACCTGTGGGGGTATTGCCAGAGAGTTGTGACTGAAGAGGAAAGACCCACCATTCCCAGGGTGAGGATACTAGACTGAACAAAAGAGACAAAAGGAGGAAGCCGACTACCCATCAGGCCTCACCCCTCTCTGCTCCCTGACTGTGGATCCAGGGTAACCAGCTGCTTCCCACCTCCACGCCTTCCTTCTACAAAGGATGTGTCCCTCCTTAAACCAGGAGCCAAAATCGATCTTGCTTCCTTTGAGTCACTTCTATCAGGTATTTCCCCACAAAAGTGAGAAAATCAAGTAATATAAGAAGTTAAGCTGGGTGGTGGTGGCACACACCTTTACTCCCAGCACTCAGGAGGCAGAGACAGAGGCAGGTAGATCTCTGAGTTCAAGGCCAGCCTGGTCTACAGAGTGAGTTCCAGGACAGTTAGGACTACATAGAGAAACCCTGTCTTGAAAAAACAAACCAAAATAATAATAATAATAATAATAATAACAACAACAAGTAGTAGTAGGAGTTATGCTTACCTCCTTCTCTCTCCCCCTCTCTCTCTCCTTCCCTCTCCCCTTCCTCTCTGTCCCCCTCTTCCACACTGAGGCATGTGCTTCTGAGAACCCCATTCACATCTCATGTTGTTGACAATAGATAGTCAATGTGCCTTTCGAAGGCCAGAGCACATGACCAAAGTAAAACCTTTGCTTCCTCCAAACTTCCTGAGAAAATTAACGTGATTTGCTCTTTAACATATACAGATAAGGTATATTTTAGAAGCAAAACTTTGTGACTTGAGCATTCACTTCCCGTACTAGCCATATCTAACACCTGGGGAGCAAGCACACTCTACTTGGAGACTTGAGTGTCCTGACCAGTGGGAAAACACCAATCTATAGGAAATGTCCGTGGGGGAGGAGGGATGACTGGTAGCCATGGTCCCATCCACTCAACAGAGCAATGCACCTTCGCGGTTCACAGGTGGAGCTGTCCATGCTAGGAGCAGGTTGTGGGGAACCACGCCCCCATCCCTCTCTCGCTTTTCTGACTACAGAATGTGGTTCCCGGCTTTCCTTTAGATCCCAGTCTGTAACAATGGAGTGACAAAAGAAAGAGGCTCGGGTAAGGCTGACGGGGACTGGCAAACAGCCCCGATGGGCCCCTGTCCCACTGACACTCAGAAGGAGCTTTCCTGCCAAGCCGTCTGGTTTGTATCCTTGGCCCTGGGTTCCCTGCCCTCCATCTGGGGAAGGCGCTAATGAGGTGTTAATTAGCAAGGGGCAGGCAGTAGATGGCAAAACAGGGCTGTGGCGGTCTGCGGGGAGCATCAGAGAGCCATCATCTCCTGAGCAAAGAAGAGACTAGAGCTGGGGGACATCTCTCCCAAGGGGCAGAGAACACCAAAGGGAACAGACCATGCCACCTCTACCACCTCAGCAACTGGGCCCCTCAACTCTCAGCAGAGCTCCCGTAACTCTTCCCTGCATTTGAATTCCAATCATAATAAGGAATTACAGGGGCGCCTCCTGCTGCAGCCTGCTGCTCTGCTATTCATTAGGAAAATCATCACTCACAGCCCCCCACGGCTGGCACCTCTGCTATTCAATCGGCAGACAAGAGTACAAATCCCTCATCCTGTTTAGAGTATGTTCGAGTGTGAGTTAGAGAAATAAATTCCTCTTGGGGGATCATGCTACAAAAATGCCAGAAATGTGAGCCTGAGGGTTTTCATTTCAAGGGTAAATGATTGTCCATCCAGGGCTGAAGACAGTCAGGCTGGTGGACAGCGGGAGGCCAGACTGCCACAGCACTGAAAAAGGCAACTTCAGGTCTGGATTCCTTTCCTTCACGAACTGCCAATGAAATGATTAAAAATATCTTAATACCGGGAAAACCTAGACCCAGGAAGAACAGTGGGAAGTAATTAGATCAGACGGACACTGAAAAATTTCTGCAACAACAACAACAACAAAAACAGTGCATCTGGGTGGGGTGGGTACAGAAATGAGCAGCAATGGAGTTTGACAAATATACTTGGCAATGTCTCTGTGTCCATGCATTTCACCTTCGCAGATTCCACCCATCACGGATCAAAAATGCTCTAAGAAATACATCTGCACTGACTACGGACACACCTTATGTTCCCCACCATTACCCCTGAACAACACAGCACAGTGACTGTTTACAGACTACATCCATCACTAGAACAAATAGGCTGGAGTCCATCAACTTATAAGAAGATGACGTTATTCAAGGTCATCGTTTTGGAGTTTCTGGTTTCCATCATCAGTTGGTCACACTGCGTTTGGTCCTGTGGTGAGGTAGCCCCTCATAGCAGGAGTGCATGTTGAAGAAACCCGTTCACTTGGTGGCTAAGAAGAGAAAGAGAGGACCTTCTTTCCATGATCCTCTGATCTTGAGTATGTCCTTTAGGATCTGAAGACTTCCCACTAGGCCTCAAGTCTTAAAGGTTCTACCAGTTCAACAGTGCAGCAGCGTAATCACATTTGAGGGACATTTATAACCTGAACTCATATAGCATTTACAATGTATTGGATTTACTAAGCCATCTAGTCGATCTTGCTAAATATTAGAAACTTGCGTTGAATGAAAAGGGGAGGAGGGAAGATTCAGTAGAGGAGAGAAAGGAAATGATGGGTGTGTGTGTGTAAGGAAGTAGATTCACTCTCCCTCCTGAGGCCATCAAATTCCACCAAACAACAGCTCTAAAGTATTGGTGAGCCATAAGTGACAGAGTGGCTCGGAAAAAAGCCAAAGGCCAACTCTCCCAACTTCAGTCATCAAGGATAAATAGAAGGCAGAGGTCCTGAGACAGATTGCCACACACATGCGACTGATGTGCAAAGGTGGTCCAGGGAAGGAGGATGGGCCACAGCCATGGGGCTGCAACAACTGGACAGCACATGCCAAAGAACAGCCTGTTTAAAGTCTGCCCGGAGGACGTAAGGGAAAATATTTCTGGAGTCACCTTGCATAGCACCTCTAATGGTACATAAATATTAGTTCTTATTCTTAGATTTCAAAACCACATTTCCTTCCCAGCAACCGGAAGTCTTTATCGATAAAAAAAATGCAGACTGTGCTAATATCCTCCTAGGGACTGCTTCTTGCCCTATGTGTAAATCTCAAACGCAAAATGGTTCTCTGGGACCAGCACTAGTTGCCTTTCTCCTTGTCACACCCATGGCAGCCTTCCGTCCTCAGACTGGCTCACTCCACAGCCTGACCCTGTAAACTGTGAATCTCTGGTAAAACACAGCCTCAGCTCTTACCGAGTCATTTCCCCAATCTACATCCTCCAGCACAGGAGTTAGGGCCTTGTTCCTATCTCAGCACCCCGCTCCGTCCTCTGAGGACACAGAGCTTTCCATTCTGGCTTACCACGTGGCCATCTGTCCCTTTCCTGGCCACACTGGGAGTTTCTACTGTGGATGGCAACCATGTCTGTTTCATGTCCGGCTGCGGCTTCCATTCTCATCAGAGACATGTGGTTAATAATTTGTGGACTAAAAGATACATGGTGGCCTACCAGAAAGAGGCCCTCCTCACTCATGAAAAGTGGGGACTAAGTCTCAGGGACTGGACTCACTCATAAGCCAAGATGTTGCCAGTCCTGAGAAGAGTGGGGACTAGAGAGCCTAAGAGTTCTAGTCTTAGCACACCTGACACATACTTCGACAGATAATCCTGGGCAACCCTCAGCTGCTCAGGTGGTCCAGTCACCTCGAGACTTGCCACCTTTGCCATGGGGCTCCCTTTCTTTGAAGGACCCTTCTGATGTCCCACAGAGGCTCCCCTAGGCCTCTTGTCCCACGAGGAAAGAGTATCCCTCCCCAACTTGTTACAGGCTCCCTGAATTTATTTCACAGAATTGTCCTAGAAACCACTTGGCCTGAAGCCTCCCCTCCCAAAGCCTGCAGCCAGTGATTGCTTAGGATAGGGTGGCCAAAGACTACTTTCTTGCTCCAGATTGTTGTGGAGCAACTAGGCAAAGCTGTGTTACATTTGTTTATGCTGCAGAGTATTATTTTAACTGTGTAAAGGCATGCTACTTTTGTTTATGCTGCATTTGTTTAACTATGTAAAGATGTGTTGCATTTGTAGATAAAGAGAAACAGGTTAATTTAAGTTTAAAGAGCTAGCCAGAAACGAGCCTAAGCTAGGCAGATCATTCCTAACTAGTAAGACGTCTCTGTGTCATGATTTGGGAGCTGGTTGGGGGCCCAAAAGAAAAAGCCTGGTATATCAAATGGGACAAATTCTGTGCAATTTATACTGCTGAGTCATGTTCCTACAGACCAGACCTCTCCTGAAGACCTTTCCCCTTCTTCCTCAACACTTAGTGTTCACATAACTGTTTAAATAAACATCCATCCAGCTTGTGTGTTAGGGAACTGAACCAAATACAAAGGAACTAGTACCAAAGTTAGGGGGAAAAGGTGGTGGCTGAGATATGGCAGGCCATGGCCTGAGCACCCTCTTCACATCACACTGAGGAGAAAATAGAGGCTTGGGGAGAATCCTAACCTTGGCCAAGGTCACCCAGCAAGCAGGGGTGAAACCCAGATTCTTAGAACAGAATCTGTTTCTGCAGCCATTACCTCGCCGATGGTCTACAAGTCTAGATATCCAGCTCTCCCAACCAATATCTGTGTGGCTTGAGACAGTGGTAGAGTCATGGGCTGCAGTACTCAGGATGCTGAGTACAAGTATACTGTTCTCAAGTGGAAACGGGTCTCTCCTGAGGTCGCTGGCTTTGCTGCTACCTACATTCAAAGCCAAGTGGCCATATCACAAGCAAGTCACAGGGGGAGAGCTATGAATGACAGGTGGGGTCGGCCCCCACAACCTCAGTGTGTAGCGCTCGCTCTCGTGATTCTCAGTCCTCAGAACATGTGCACTGGGTCAAGGTTAAAGAACGACATTGTAAATAGCTCACTGGGGAGTAATTTGTGTCATCACTCACAGGAGAAAACGGCAAGCCATCCATGCATCTTTCCATTGGACCAAAGCCTAAGCACGCAACTGGCAGAGGAGGCTTCTCATCCGGGTGTAAGTAAAGAATTTACAAAAATAAAGGGAAAACTGGATGCAGATGCTCTCTTCAATTAGCATCCACAGAAAAGGCAGTGAAGAAGGACAGAGCTCAGGCATGAATTTCCACTCAACCGTTTGCCACTTCTGGGGGAGATGTGTGTCATTCTTTGGTGAAGCTGGAGGAAACTATTTTAATTTTCTCAAGCACACTGGGGTTTTGCAATCAAGCTATTTTTAACTGAAGGCTTTACAAAGTCTGACCATCACGTGAGGTTTTTACCGAGATCTAAATCATAGCACCAGGAAGCAATGATTCAGTGTCTCTCAAAATGTTCCAAACAACTCAAAATAATTATATCTTCCTAAAAACAATACTATTCCTGGGCTATTTTTGTCATAGTTTCTCTCTCTCTCTCTCTCTCTCTCTCTCTCTTTTTTTTTTTTAAGAAGCGGGGGGGGGGGGTCTTCTGTGGACTCACTGCTTGAGTACCAAGGTTAAGATGAAAGATACTTGATGAAAGAACAGAGACTCTGGCAGAGGGTTTAAAGTGTGGATGCTGTGCGTTCACCATCATCTTTAACACTTTGTTTATTGGCCGAGTAAAGTCAAAAGTAGCTCTTCATCTCTCTGACGTTTTCTCTCCTAGGCATAGGGCAGACTAGACTGTAGTTTATTGGTGGTCTCTTTCTTCTTACTCTTTTGCTGTTGTTGCTCCCAGAGATCATTTTAGGATGTGGGAGTTCTCAGCCTCTGGTTCCTATTGGAACCACAGATTTGCTTTTGAAAATACAGATTATGGAACTGGAGAGATGGCTAAGAGGTTCAGAACACTTGTGGCTCTTGCAGAGGACCTGGGCTCAGATCCCAGCACTCACAGGGCAGCTCACATCAGCCTATAACTACAGTTTTGGGGGACCTAAGTCCCTCTTCTGTCCCCATAGGCACCAGGTGTGCACGTGTCTAGACGTGCTTCTGCCAATGCAGACAGAGCAATGTGGCAGGTCTGATCCAGGGCAGGTGGGAGCTGGCTAGACTCATGTATCAGGTAGTGAACTGAGTCAGAACAAAGAAAGGCAGATGAAGAGAGACAGAAGCCCAGGCTTAGAACCCAGGCAGATATGAAACATGGGCAAGAATCACAGGAAGGTAGGCTGGCTGCTTGGCTCTGATGGTCTGAATTCCAACCCCAGCAGATCTGAGTAGTGGAGGCAGGAATACACTGCTCTTCATCCCACCTAGGGAAGACTTAAACCCACTTCAGTTAAGTGGTTGGACTGGAAAGCAATGAAGAGGGATCAAGTAAGAACCAGTAGAGGAATTGGGCAACATGGCTCAACATACACCATGTTCCCAGCTGAATGAGCACCATGCCAAGATGTTGAGGCACGTAGAGTCATATCACCCCCCCCCCCCGTCCTGGACTGCAAGACCCATCCTTGTGATTTCAATACTATTGACTCATAAGGCAGGGTGGGCCATAGTTCTAACATTAACAGTCCTGAATATGCTTAGTTCCAAGCAGGTCACATTGCAGCAGTCAATCTAGGCAAAGAAGCTAGGTGAATCCAGGGGACCATCATTAACCACAAACACACCACAGGAAGGGATAAGTTTTGTGGCTGGACTCAAAAAGAGCTCAGGGACATTGAGGGGGATTTCCAACTCCATCTATGGCCAAACTTCCTTCTGGTAGAAACTATTTATTGGTGAACACACAGGGCAGCTCAAAGTTGACAAAGGCCATCCTCCTTGGTTATAGAAAGAACTAGAGCCATTGTGTCAACTCTACTGATTGTTTATCTGTTTGTGTTTGTTTTTGCTTTTTGAGATGGGGTCTCTCTGTGTAGCCCTATTTATCCTGGAATTTGCTCTTTAGACAGGCTGGTCTCGAACTCAGATTCACCTGTCTCTCTTTGATTGGTTTGTATGCCTATAGTTCTCTTGGATATAACCACTTCCTTCTGTCTCCACTTTGTTACCTGGACTTAATTTAATGCTGTACTCTCCAAAATTCACATCCTTGTAGAATTTTGTACCTTCTTTGAAAATAAGGTCTTTTTAGTTATAATGAAGTACACTGGGTTAAGGTGGGTGTTAGTCTAACGTAACTGGTGCCCCGATTTGAGGTGAATTTAGACACGGAGACACCAAGTAATGAAGGAAACACAGATCAAGAGGCATCTACCAGGACAGGCAAGGGGGAGGCTTAGACCAGATTTTCATCCAGAACCCACAGAAGGAGCCAATTCAGTTTCACACTAGGTTTCTAGAATTCTGGTTTCTAGAACTGTAACAACAGAAGTCCTGTTGTTTAAGCTGTCCCAGATTATGGTCACTATAGCAGTCAGAGGAAACACATCACCACCTAGCCCCTAACATCATCATCTCTCTTACCTGGATAACTTCCATACCTGCATAAGCTGAATCTTTCCATCTCCTGAGGCACCCCCCTGCCACATCTTCCTGAGATGAAATCTCTGTATCCTCCTGAGATGAACTCTGCCTCCTACACACAGTCGGATTGTCTTCCCACACCCATCCTCCATTCTATGGCCACGGTGAGCTTCTCACATACAACAGGAACACAGGATCCCTTTGGCTGGAAACCCTTATACACTAAGACTCTGGGGAAAAGCACCACCTCCCCTCCATTGACAACCTTACCTGGTTCACCCTTGGCTTCCTTGCCAGGTCTTACAAAGCAGCACTCACGCCCACAGCCTTCTCCAATCCAACTAGACAGGTCCAATGCACATTATTGGTTTTCATTGCCCTTAAGGACTTTACCCTATGTCCCACCACGTTACATGTAGTAAACATGACTCTTTCTCTGGTACCTGTGCCCCCCTAAACTGTAAAGTCCACAAGAGCTTGGCTATTTTGGCTTAATTCATTACCATATCCCCAACACTTAGTGTAGTATCTTGATAAAGTTGGTGTTTGGTGAGCTTTGTGTTTGATGGATGACTGAATGAAGTCCAGCTTTTCTCCCTGTCCTCCTTACAAGCCTGTGCTGACAAGACACTTTCAGGGGACAAAAAAAGAAAGTAACCAGGGCCAGCAGAGATGTTTGGAAGGCCAGCCATCTATGTTAGTGGTTCAGTGACATTCTCGATGATTCAGAAATGAATAAAATGCCAGTTTCCAAACACAGCCATTACTGCTGTCCCACAGATTAGCTCTTGGAATGCTCTGTGTTAGTCCTTAGGGGATACACTGTTATCTGTATCTACAGATGAGGAAGTGAGTCTATCGAAGCTAGTTAGTCCTCAAGGTAAAGACTCAGGGGCTGCAAATGTCACAGGGCCAGCTGACCAAGGGCAGGATCCTCCATCTCCCCTCACTGCCTCCCCATGTCCCCGTGACTCCTCCTCATCTCTCCCTTTGGTCCGGTGCTTGGGTCCCACCAGACAGCTCGTGGGACTTCTGGCAGCATGCAAGAAAAGCGTCTCTGCAGGAGACTGCAGTGTGTGCAGAAACACGGCTCCGGCTTCTTCACCTTTTGTGACATCCCCGTGATAATGAACCCAGCAGCTCAGGCTGGAGGTCTGTTCACATTCATGAAATAGCTTTCAAAGGAAAATATGAGAGAAAAACACAAACAGTTCCGGGGGCATCAGCATGCTATGTATTCATGAAGCAGAACACGGCAGGTTGTGTAAATATTTAACAACGAGAAAGAACTGAACCGGCTCCAGGGAAACATCTGGGATGCAAAGCACTGCGGTTTCCAGGGGGAGTGTCTCTGTCAAGAGGCAGAACACCTAGCTGTGTGCTCAGTTCCACACTCGTGTGCACTTACTGGGCACCTCTGACAGCCCCACTGCACACACTTTCCCTGCAGCTTGTGTGTTTACTACAGAGCTGGCCGATTTCCAGCGGCTTAACTCAAATAAACAAGCTTTTCTAACCATTAAGATGTTTCATTTCCCCTTCAAACAACAGAAACTCAATAACAGTGTTAATAGTTGAGTTAAAATCCAGAATTATTCTTTTTTCTTCTGTGTTACCTAATATGGCAAGAAATGGACTGCTGAATGTGTTTAGGGTTTCAGAGTCTGGCATTAGTCCAAAGACTAAGTTGGGGCATTCCAAAGAAAATAAACGATATATTTGAAAATATGGTTTTCATGAAGTTACCTTCATGACTGACAGTTGGAAATACACCATCTTCTTCCTGAACTGATACCACAGGGTGGACTGCATAATTCACAGAACTCCTGTGGGACCCATTATCTGCCTCACATTCTTCCCCTGAAGGACCCAAGTGCACGGCTCCGTTCCACACACTCTGTCCTTGCCCTCTCTTGTGAAGTGTTACCAAGGCGGCTGAGCTGCCCTGGGTGGGCTGAGACTGAATGGTGACAACTCCCACTATTTTCCCAGGCCCACTCATCCCATCACATGTACTCTGTCTCAGGCTGGTCTGCGGAACATCTGGCTTGTTCTCCCAGGGTAGTAGAATGGGTATCCCAGAGGTTCCTTCCTCTTCTGTCTCACAGTGAGGTGTGTTGCTGATGGTGAGAAGTGCACTCCCCAAAGTCCTGGCCACGTCCTCGAAGAGCCGGGCCAACAGGAGGACCGTGGAAGTTGCTGGGGCAGACCATTATCTCACGCCAGTCGCACATCCAAAGACTACTCCTGATCCTAGCTACGACAAACCCCCCTTTCGCCACACTTCACTAACCTAGTCAGTTTCCTTTAAACTTTAATGTGCATACACATATGTAAGTTTCTTGGAACTTATTCTGGTTTGAAGATAAATTGTCATCCCTCCATGCCTCCCCCAAACCCTCATGTATTGAGGTTAGTCCAGGGTAAATAGTGTTCAAATAAGGGAAATACAGAGTGTGGATTTGGGGAACTCTACCTTCATCAGTGAAGACCCCTCATGGATTAATCTATCCATGACTCAAAAATCTGAGTGGATAATCACGGGGGATGAGTGTAGGACTATGGAAGGTAGAGACTAGTTGGGACAGTGAGTCATTGCAAGAATGCTGTGGAAAAACATTTCTTGTCCTGGGGCTGCTGCCTGCCCTCCCCCACCTCTCCCTCTTTCTCTCTCTGCTTCCTGGCCACTCCAGGGTGGGCAGTCTCTGTCACATGATATTTGACCTGCCTTAGTCTCAAAGCAATGGACCTGACCAACCCTGGGCTGAACCCCTGAATCCATGACCCCAAATCCTCCCTCCTTTTGTTTTCTGAGAGCCTTGTGAAAATGCAGACTGGACTCAGCAAGGAGTCTATGTTTCAAGAAGCTCCTAGAAGATCTGGGTGCTGATGGTCCCTAGAACACTCTTGCCAAATCTCACCAAGATCGACTTGCCCAGTACAGACAAGTGTGAACAGAGCTCCATAATTAATAAGAAACTTCCCCAAATCTTCTATCCCCTACCCTTCCAAGGTGACTTAAACAGAGGTCAAAGAGCCTGAGGAGGTCAAGAATAAAGGGAGACCCAACCTGAGGAATTTGACATAAAGTTTCAAGATGGTGTCACAAAGTTGGTAAGTCTCAAAGTTCAGTGTGCGTCTCAAGAGCTGGGGACATGGGGAGACAGAGAGACTACTTCGTCTTAGTTTCTGATTTAGTGGGTCCAGGGTGAGCTGAGACTCTCATTTCCAGCAGGTTCAAACTGATGTTCCCATAGCTGACTGAGAACCACTGCTGGAGATGAGAACCACTGCAGGCAAGGTGATGAGACGCCCAGACTGTCTGTTTCAGCCCCATGACTCTGACACTGTCTACTTTCATGTACCCCGAGCCTTCAATGCTACCATGACCTGCCTGGTTGGAGTTGCTGTACTGGTCTGATTGCCGGCGCTTCAGGGATATTGGCAGCAATCTCTATGCTCAAGACTGTAATGGGGCAGAGGAGGCCAGAGAATCTAAGCCTTTCATCTCTCCTTGGTGCCTCAGAGTCATTGCCTGGTCCAGGCCCCCTCGCCAAATGGGTGAGGATATCTGCCAGTTCTCTGTAAGTGACTGGAGCTAGTGCAGTGTGGGGGGAGTTATTCTCTACCGTGGGTAAAAAACGCCATAGAAATGTAAGTGGATTAATTGTAGGCATTAATATTTCACTGTTAGGGTTGAATGAGAAGATGAAAGTCACAGGCATCCAGAGTCCCACAAGTGTCTTCTCTCCCCCTCCTGAGTGTACATGGCATCTGGAAGCTCTCATGGAGCATGTTTGATGAGAGGCTGTGAGCACAGCTGATGGAAAATGGCTCCCTGGTGGTCAGCTCTCAGAGCAGCTATCTGTGCCCAAACCAGAGCCTGGCCAAATACTGTGATCCAAGATCCAAAGCATCCCTGGACTTCAGCAAATCTCAAAGGGAGATAGGGAAGCTTAATCACAGCTGATTGGGGGTGAGTGACTCATGCACTGGGGCTTTCCAGCTGAAGCCTTGGGGACCAACCCAGCTTGGGTTCTCCCCAAATTATCACAAAGAATCCAGACCGCAACAGTTGGGAAATGGGGGGCTTATACGTAAACAGAAGCTGTGAGTGTCTATAGGTGAGGAGCTGGAGGTTGGAGAGGACCCCCCCACACACACACACTCACCCGTGTGACTTATCCACAGCTGTACAAGACAGGTGTTTATGAATTAATGAATAAATGGTCATTGAAAAAGGAAGGGAAAGAGGGAGGGAAGGAGGAAGGAGGGAGTTAGTTTACTCTTCATTTGTACCCACTTCCACCATTGGGCAGTCTTTTCCAAAGTTAGTCCCTGTACTGATCCCAAATGCTGACCCAGTTACCTGAATGCAAGAGAACCTGTAGATCCCTAAGCACAAGGCAGCACAGGGGACATGGCCCAAATGAACTTCCTCTTGGAATGCCCACAGATTAACCTCTCCCACATCTTCTTTCTGACTGGAGACCCAAGGCCACTCCTCCCAGTGAGGTGCTGGGGTCCTTGGCAAAGCGCCTCCCGTTTCTGCTCACCAGAATCAAGGTTTTCCAGAGTTCAACCACCAGAAGACACTGAGAGGATTGGCTCCGTCCATGTCTCCTGGGTGGTGTCTCTGCTGCTCCCCCCCCCGCGGCCCCCCCCCCTTGCTCTCTGAACCCCGTGTTTGGGCCTATCCAGTTACAGCTAGATACCTATTGTCACCTGGAATGCCCTGGGCCTTCCCACACTCTTCCCCACTGAGAGTGACCCCTCAGATCACTCAGAGGATATGAAGTGGTTATTTCTGCAGCCCCCTTCCCCACAAGGCACTCCTTATTTTTGACAACAGTCCCTCTCCATCAGGGTCACCTTAAATACCACTCACTGCTCAGCGTCCCTCCTTCCTCTGAAGAGTCACTTCAACTCGTGAGTCCAAGTGCCTTGGGCAGAGGCTAGCCTCCCTTCCTCTGAAGAGTCACTTCAACTCGTGAGTCCAAGTGCCTTGGGCAGAGGCTAGCCTCGAAGCCTGAGCCTTCAGGATGGGTCAGGGCAGGACAGCAGAGGGGTCGAAACAGAGCTAAGAAAGACAAGCTGAGAACACTCACAGAGACTTTGGCAGAAATCCTTCTGCCTGTTAGGTACCGCACAGCCAGAGGCTCCAAGCCCAGAGTTGCATATAAATGCGTGATGTCACTTGAAAGCCCCACATGAAACAAAGAAAAGCTGGGATTGGGGGAAAAAAAGACTTAGGGTCAATTCACATTATCTGATAGCTACGCTTCATGAAGCTACTGTGGATGCTGGATGAGTAAACACCACTGCTAAGGGAAGTTCAGTGTTAGGTTCCTGCAAGTCCCAATTCATGTTTTTGTCAAGTGGTCAGTACGGAACCTGGTCTTTTGTTTGTTTGTTTTTGTTCTTGTTTTTGTTTTTGAGACAAGGTTTCTCTGGGTAGTTTTGGTGCCTGTCCTGGTTCTCACTCTGTAGACAAGGCTGGCCTCGAACTCACAGAGATCCGCCTGGCTCTGCCTCCCGAGTGCTGGGATTAAAGGCATGTGCCACTACCGCCCAGTGAAAAGAATTTTTTTCTGCAATCAAAAGATCCTTCTAAGATCCTTCTCCACTGCGCACACATAGAGCATCCTCTCTCCCAGCCTACCTTCAGTGCAGATAGTGGTACAGGTCCAATGAATGGGTCATCCACTTTCTAGGAGAGAGGGTCAGAGGAAAGACCTTCCCTTAGCGGAGGGGTTTGCCTATTCTAGGTAAGCCATCTCTATTCTAGCAGGCCTTGATTAGCTCCCTGACCCTGCACCTTAACTCCCTCAAGTGGCTCCTATTTACTTATTTCTGACCTCAGACCACAGAGGTTCAGGGATAGAAGGATTTGAGACCCTTATCCAATAATCAAAGGCATCAAGGAACCCTTAAGAGTTTTGAATGAAAAAAGTTATATTAAATGTCCATGTTGGCTGCTCAGTGATCAACCTCTAGCCCGTCCTGGGCACCAGCAAACCCCATGCCTATCAGCATGCAGCCCTGCTGCAAGGAGCCCTTTCAAGCCAGCTCCTCCGGATCAATAGTCTGGTATGTATCCTGGAAGAGTCCATTTCATTATGTGGCTCTAAGGAAAAAAAAATCCTGTGCCCTCTTAACACCTTAAGGACCAGGACCCACATCTCCAACCCCATCTTCTTTTCAAGAGGAACCTGGCCAGAAAGAGAGCTCAGAGCTCTGGCCGTCCGCAGCTCACTGGGAGTCCTCTGGCATCTTAGGGACTACTTACACTGCACCAGCTCTGGCTACTGTGACTACTGCTCACACTCCTCCCAAGGTCATTTTTACTCAGTCAAATGCATGAAGATTTCACTTAGAAATGTCCACGAGCCTCTGGTGACCTGAACCTGCCCTGCCTTTGGCCACCACTTCCCCTCTCAAATGCCCCAGCTAGGTCTTCTGCAGGGCTTGAAGAAGCCACATCCTGTGGCCAAATCCAGGAAGTCTGGGAAAAAACACAGCTCTTTCCAGAGGAGGTGACTTCAGCTTTAAAACCAACACTTCCTGGCTGACTTCTTTTCTCTCTCACAGTTCCCCAGTGTTGAACTTACATTCTGTGTTATAAGACTTCAGCCCAGAGAGGAAGCCACTGTCTGAGTCTGAGTTCTGTTGTGCTGTTCTTTTACTGACATGCAGAGACGGTTAAGACATAAACCCTGTCCCCATGCTAAATCACTATCCACTTATCACCAGCACTAAGAAAATGACTGCCATCACTCAGAAACAGCTCAACTTCTGCCAGTTTGGACACCACCAGACTGGATTTGATTCTTAGTATTATGGGTAGACTTGCGACCCTCCCTCAAAAATTCATAAGGTTGAAGACTTAACTCCCAGAACCTCAGAATATGATTGCTTTTGGAGTAAGGCCTTTAAAGAGGCAATTGACATAAAGCCAGGTTATATGACTGTGTCCTTCAAGAGTAGGGGGGGGGGGATATCAGGAATGCACACAAAAGAAAGACCCTGGAAGATTCAAAGGGAAGCACCTGAAAACTCATGAGAGGTCTCGAGACACAAGCCTGCGACACCATGATCCTGGATGAAACCAACTGACTGCTTGACTGCAACTTTGAAGGTTGCTATCCTAATTCCCAAGGTGATGGGAGTATTAGGTCATGAGGATGGAACCCTTGTGACTGTGCCAGTCCTTTCTGCCCTGTGAGGATGCAGCCAGGAGGCATCATCTATGAGCCAGAAAGTGGGCCTTCACCAGATACATTTACTTACAGCTTGATTTTAGACTTCCTAATCTCTAAAACTGTGAGACTATACACTGATAGAGATTTAGTGTGAAGGTACACACACACACACACACACACACACACACACACACACACACACACCTTTCATTTAATTTATGTGTGTGGGTATGTGAATGTGAGTATAGTTGCCTGCAGAGGCCAGAAGAGGGCACTGGATCTCCTGGAATTGAAGTGACAGGCACTTGTGAGCTACCCAGTGTGAATGCTGGGAATTGAACTCAGGTCCTCTGAACAGCAGCAAGTGCTCTTTGCCACTGAGCCATCTCTCCAGCCCCATAGATATATTTAAATCAACTGGTTCATAGTATTTTGTTGCAGATGAAGTGTACTAAGGGATTGAATTTCCAACCTCCGAACTGTGAGAGAAAATCAGTTCCTGCAGTTTGAGTTACCTAGTCTATGACATGTGTCATAGAGATCCAAATTGATTGCAATGAACAAACCACTTGCTTATTCACTAGGCTGCTACATGCAAAACACCAGAATTTAACATTGCACTAGAAAGCAACCTGAGAACCCCAGCAGCATACAGTACAGTCAGGGAGGAATACAGCACAGATATACGCTATATAGAAGAATGCAAATATTTTGATAGAACAAATCTATAACTTTTGTTATGAAAAAATATATTTGCTCTAATTTGACTGATAGGTTGGGGAACAATTGGAGAAAAAAATGTGAGCTTTGTGTTTGCTTATCCATGAGAAACAGTGGATGGACACAGAAAACTGCACCTGGCTGAACCAAGCCACACAGAGAACCATATTATTCACACACCCCAGACATCTACCAGTAATGTCAACTCACCATGAGTTATCTACACTTGGTGTTAAAACTCCCCGTCTGACTTCACATGACTGTCGTTGAAGCATTTCATGAGAACACACAAGTGACAAAACCTCCTAAGACCTGTTTCCCCGACCAGACGTCCTTTTCCAGGCCAAGCACCACACTTAGTAATATTCATGAGTTTCCACTTGCCACCTAAAGCCATGCGGGCATTTTCAGCAGGTTCCTACTTTTACTTTTATCAGCAATGGGGTGCTTTACTTCCAACACGCTTCCCCCAGTGAATGCTACAGATCTTATTGCCTGTGTTTGTACAAAGAGGTGATTTTGAAGAAAGTGTCTGACTTAAGTGTTTCAATAAGGAACTGTATTTCAGGTGGCTGAGGCCTGGGTTGTAAGTGATATGTATCATACCGATCGATACATAGAGAACATATGGGTCTCACTAATGTAGCAAGAACACCTCCTACTTGCCACATGCACTAATTACAGGAAAATTTCAGAAAAAAAAGGTGACACTAAACATTTTTAAGATATTGTAAATGAAGCCTTTAGAATATGATGTGACTTCCAGCTCCTCAATGTGTTTACTGGATGAAGAATTTTTAAGGTCAAAAGGCCACACACAATACACTTACCTGTCATGGAGTTTTCCGAAGTGCACAGCTGCTCTCTCAGCTTCTCCACGTCGTCAGGGTGGACCTGTTCATAGAGGGTGCTCCCAAACCACTCCGACTGTGGCTGGTTCAGAACAGGCGTGACAGAATCCGACACATAGATGACTCTTCCTGTCTCAGCTGCCACCACAAACAGAAACCCATCAGCAGCTTCCAGGATGAGATGCTTCAGCTCCTGGGGAGAAAAGGCCATGGTCAGCGAGTGGACTAACAGATCCAGATCCATTATCTTCTCTTAACTAGCAACCTCAACTTCCTTGATGTAGCAAACTCAATTGATGTAGCAATTCATTCCAGGGCACAAGTGGTTGGGTTGATGAACATCATTTCACCTGCTTAGCTTTTTTTTCTAGAGAAACGCACAAAACTTGCACCCTCCCTAAAATACACCGTCTTTTCTCGGAGAGAGCGGCTGGGGGTCGATTTCCAGTGTGGAGAAGTGAGATCAGGTAACGATGATCAGGAGGTGCTGAGTTGCCAGTTCCCCGAGGCACTTTCCTCATGTACTGAAACTGCAGTCACGACCCCACAGAAGGGCCCAGCATCCAGTGCATGGCACCAAGGGTCATGGATGGCAGGACGGAAGGAGAGTGAGAAGGAAAGAAGAAAGAAACAGACCATGAGTCTTCCCATTGTGTGGGGAAACTGCACTCTTGTTCATCTTGTTCCTGAAGCCCGCTGTCACCCCACGGGGCAACAAATGAGGCTAAATCAACTCTGCTATACTGAGATAACCATGCCTAATGCCTAAAGGCAACTCAGTGGTAACTATCTGTATCCTGTCACACCAAGTGAAATAAAATGCCTGGGCTCCTGGACCGCAGGAGGTGTGGAGCTAACTCTTCCTCAAACACTGGAGTCTGCACCCACCACTCCAACCTTCTCGCACACTGTCCAGGCCTCAAAGAACAAACTCATCCTTTGGGGGCAGCAGTAAGCAAGCATTTTCCCCAGCCCAGACTCCAATGTTCAAATACAATCCCACGAGGAATGGTTACCACCCAACAGTCAGGGGCGGCGGAGAGGAAGCCAGGGATGGAACCTGGAGCATCTGGTCAGAGTGACCTCCTAGTGTCCAAAAGGGTCCAAGGACCCAAGTCCCTGGAAGACTTTAACTTTTGGGGCACAGCCTAGGCACTTTGTGGCTTGTATGCAGGCACCGTCTTGGGAGCAGTCAAATGCACTCGGCCTGGGAAAGTGAGGTGGCCGCTGACAGTGCAAGCGTTTTTCAACCCAAGTTTACTCGGTCAGCTTCCCATAGACACTTCTGCTTCCTGTGTCTCTCAGAGGCTTCTGTAGTCCTAACAACATCAGCATTTTCATTCTCAGTGTCAGGAAAATCTTCCCAACAGAAAGATCCTTTAAAAAAAAAAAATGGGATAAGATGTCTGGGGAAGGACAGAATTCTATGTCACCGGAGGAGGCTGAGGGGCTTTGTTTATGCACACATGTTTTAATCCAGTTTGCAAGGACTGCAGAGGTCTGGTAGGACAGAGCCAGCTCCACCCATCTCTTCCCACCCTCTCTCCTGAGGTTCATCATCTGAGAGCTCGTTATTCATAACTGGCCTTTCCTCCTTTCTCCAGTAAGACAGTGTGGGTTTAGGAATAAGGGAGTGTCGTCTATCCATGCTCTGCCACTCAGCTTCACAACTCTGGTGGGATATTTGATGGCTTTGGCTTCTGGTATTTCATGAAGTTTACTTTCAGTGAAATTTCTGGAGGTTAAATGAGCTTTTGGTATGCAGGGCTTAGTGAGTGTGTGCCACATAGTAAGTCCTTGCAGGGCTCTGTAAATGTACATGTGACCAAGAGAGCGGCATGGATAGGGCACACGAATGTGTAGCTGCCTTCTCTCTGCCACCTCCCATCGTGGCTTACAGTCCTTTTTGTAGGGATTAGATAACATTGGGCAAAACATTCTGTACTGACCCCAGTGTCAGCAGTACTTAGATACATTTCCAGCAAGTCACGTCTCACCACTCATCGTTCATTACGGTAACATTCCCACGCTAACCAGACTTTACAAGGCTGCCTTCCTCACCACACTCTCAGAGCTGGGGGCTAGCATGTTCTTCATTTTTATAGAGATGGGAATGAGGATGGAAGCCTGTACCTGAGCCACCATGCGCCACATCTCTAAGACCAAACATGGCTACCACCTTCTTCCTGAAACTCTCAACAGGCGGGATCAAGTGACCCCTGGGAGGATTTAAAGGGGAACAGCGAGGGTAAAGTATCTGTCAGAACACCTGCACCAGACAGAGGGCAATGGAGTCGGTTTCTCTTCCTCATTCTTCCAAACCTGTGATCACAACATGGACAGACGCTCTGCGCCAGCAGGACAGCTGGTCCCTCACGCCTTCTCCACTCCTCCCTCTGTGCACCGTGCCCCTCTTAGAAGCCCCTATGCTGACTTCCTTGGTGCCTCTTCTGTGGCTCCTTCCCAGCCTCCGCTCTGAGCGCAGCCCCTGGTGCGAGCCAGGCCCTTCTGCTCAGTTTCACTTGAGCTCCACTTTCTGTCCTGTCAAGCATTCCATGACTCCAGATTCCACACACGGAACACTTGGCTCCTCCAAATGAACACTCCCGACAACCATGTAATTTCACCTCTTTCCACTGAAGCCATTGGCTTCATGTATCTCAGGAAAGCTACGGAAGCCTGAAAGTCAAAGCTCCATGTTTAGTTAGACACGTCAACTAAAGCTTTAAGCACCAACTGATGCTCAACTATGAAGGACAAGGACTTGGCCCATAAGCCGCCTGGCTCCTGTCAATCCATTTACTAATGATGTCTTGCTAGTTCGTGCATTTCTTCTCCCCAGTTAGCATGGGCATAAAAAAAAAAAGGGGGGTGGCTTTAGGGAACCCCGGTAGAGCAGTCTCCAGTTCCTTCTCTAAGTAACTGGCCCTGGGAAATTCAAGCTTCGACTTCTTCAGCCCTCAAACGGTGATGAAGAGCAGCAGCTTGTCAGCTAAACTAAATGGACTGAAAGAGGCGGCCTGGACCAGGACGCTGCAGACATCTCACGGCATGACCATCCTCTCACTACCCTAACACACGGGCGTTATGGTGTCGGCGCCATCTTCCTGAGTCAGTGTGCTCCTCACCGAGGTAGATGGGAGATGAAAGAGCAGAAAATAGAGAGATCTGGCACTCTGGAAGAGTACCTCTTGCTGAAGAACGGAAGCAAAATTTCTCGCCTTCACTCCTTCCCCAATCCAGAACTTCATGTTCCGGTATTATTTACCTCAGGCTTGTGACCCTAACTAAGGCTCTCCCCCACTTTCCCTGGCCGCAACACCAGAAGAGTAGCCAGCGCCGGGGCACCTGCTCGGTGAGGAAGGAAGGCTTGTACGCGCCGTCAGTCGATTTGTTCCCGGTGCCCCTCATGGACTTCATGTGCGAAACAGCCATGCGCAGTATGGTGAGCTTGTCTGGCTTCCGAGCCAGCGCGCTGCAGGTGGGAACCATGTCGGAGAGCTCCGTAATATACTGAGTCATCTTGTTCCGCCTGCGCCGCTCGATCTCACTGTGGTTCTCTCTTCCCAGAAAGCAAGAGGTCAGGGGGAGGGAAAAAGAGAAGGATCAGACCGGGGTCAGCAGACATTGGGAAAAAATAACACAATCACATCAGATGGCCAAATTCCGAGGCCTACCTCACAGTGGCTGAGTGCTCTGGTACTTGTGGGCTGAAGCTGAGCCCTGACACATCTGTAAGCTCTTGTCTGTGTGTGGGGAGCATGGACCTCCACAGCCTCCTTCTCTGTATATGTATTGGCACTTCCTAAATTACCCACCTATCTATGGGTTTTCCCTAGACATGCAAAATTAAGACCAGGCACCATGGAAGGTCAAAGCATCCTAGGAGGCTTTCTGTGTACAAGCATGATCTTAAACATGAATGTGTGCTTACATATGTGATGCATACACTTCATGGTATGAAGCACTATAAGATAGCCTCCAATTATAAGATCGCTCCTTCAATTTTTTGATGGTGATAACCCATTCAGTAAGCACTGAACCTCAAAATACATAAAGCACCCGATAATGACGAATTCCCACACAGCCATGCTACTTTCATTTTCAATACAGCATTCACTATATCTCATGAGTCCTCAACATCCCACTATCTCGTAGGGACGTGTTGGACGCTTAGCCAGCCACAGGCTGATGTGAGTGTTCTAATCTGGCCTAAGGCAGCCCAGGCCCGGCTGAGATGTTTGGCAGGGGCTGTATCTGATGCCTTTCTCCTTAACAATACCCTCAGCTGACAATGGGCTTGCAGTATCTAACATGATCACAAGCCTTGCTGCACACTCTGTCACTGAGGAGACCACTGATGATACAGATTCACTTCACAAAAACTTGTGAACGTGCCTTTGTGCTGCACCCTGTAGTGAAGTAACAGAACAGGTGTGACCCCTTATTAACCAATAACCGATTTAAAAAGCACTGCGAGGAATTACCGAACTCCATCTCTGGGATGCTTACAACGAAAATCTAGCAGAAGGACTGGGAGAATATTTCTGTCGTCTCGAATTATTTATTACCTTTAGGCTCAAAAGAGAGTAACAGCCAGCCCCATTCAACGCACTTAAGACAAAGCTGTTCCCTGGGATGAAAGAAACAGTGTCTAAAAATACACCCCATGTCTGCTGCTGCAGGACGGAGGACTTTGTGGTTTCTCTGGGAAGGAAAGTAACAGTAAGAAAGGAAGATCCCCAGGCAAGGCTGCTCCACACACTGCATGTATTCATCAGCTTCGCACCCCATCCTTCCAGGAAGTGGGCCAGCATGACAATCAGGCCCAGTGGCATGATGGTGTGCATGCCGTGTGTGCTGAGACGTGCATGGTGTGTGTACACAGCAGCGGTCCCTGTGGTGGCCTGCTGTGAGCCTTCTGGAGCATATCTTCCGTTCAAGGAGTCCTGAGCCTGTCCCCAGTGGGGAGACAGAGAAACCAAGGAAGCCCAACACGGTTTTCAAGCAGCAAAGGGCATTAAGTAGGAAGATGCGTTATGCACAGCAGAACCAGAGGTGGGATCTGGTCACTTTCCCTGCAAGGCTGTGGAAGGTAAAAGGCAGGAGAGAAAAAAGACCCTGAAGGTGGTGGTGGGCGGCTAGAAGAGGTTGGGGATGGTAGGCCGAGTTCGACATATGTGGCAATAAAAACAGGAGGAGTGCCCTGGAAATAGGGTCCTCTGGAGGGTCCAAGGAAGGCTTGGGATCAAGAGGATGCGTGGAGAAAGGAAGAGACGTTCCCGTAGGAAGGGCAGACCTGGTGCAAGGAGAAGCTGAGGAACTTGGAAGCTGGGGAGCAGGCCAGACCACAGTGAGAAATCTAATGGAAGCTGAGCCAGTGGGCCCGGATGCTGGGGCTGACTTTTTGGAGGTTCACAGGTGGATGAACCTGGTAGGAGATGGGAGGAAGACAGGTTAAGACCAGCCGGCAGATTCCTACGGCCAAACCCACTCCACAGTACTGACTGGAAGGATGTAAACTGGCCAGGGAAGCACAATGCTCGCGTACATAGTAAGACCCTCCAGTGTCGGGAAAGTCTACATCCTCCAGACAGAACTGGACAGAGTTTGCTAGGTAGGGGAAGAGAGGGTTGACCAGGTAAGAACAGGTTGAGGTGGGTGTGGGAGCCCGTTTTCAGGTTCCTCGTGGCTTTACTCAGCAGGTCTGCATAGAGAGGATGATTAGGACCACGGGCTGAGTGCAGGTGTCTGAGATGGTCTGCACTTGGCTGTGCTGGGGGGAGGACTTTTGCTCCACCCCTTGGCGTCTCTATAAATACCCTGGGGCAGAGACAGGGCTTGTGGAAATGGGTTCCAGGCCCTCTCGAGGCTATCCTTTGTTTTCTGTTTATCTCCACAATCTAAATCCTTCTATCTAATATTTCCTTCTGCTCGCACTCAAGAGAACTCTGGGGAGCTGTGGGGTTGGTGGGTAAACGCCCCACAGGTGGGGCACCTACAAGCCAGAGAAAGTGATGCAAGCAGGAATTTGGTCAGAGGACTTCTAGCTCTTGAGCACAAGCCAGAATCTTGCCATGGAGAGATCAGCGTCCCTTTTCTCCCCTTCCACAGCCACAGAGCAGGTCACGTGGTGCAGAACACATTCTTCAGCTGGACATTTGTCCACGAGACCCAAGGCAGGGCAAGCTCCCCAGAGGTGCTTACTCCCACCTTGCTGGCTCACACTTCCTGGGGCCACCCAGAGAAGGTGGTACTCAGAGTGCATGGCATGGGCCGATGAAGCAAGGGGAAGTCAGACAGGAAGTTCAGGCACTTACGGGAGAAGATGATTCAGGAAGGACCCAGAGCACCATCCACACCACCTGCCTGCATGTCCCCGTGTGAGACAGACTTTCCTCTCTGTGCGAAGCAACCCCCAAAGAGAATCTGCCCACCCCACCTGCAGTCTAGTCAATCTGGAGTCTCTCAATCTGACCTTTGCATTATCCCACCAGCCCCACACACTTCTCCCAGAATTCCCTTCCCTAGTCCAGTATGTATCCTGGCACTCAGCACCTTTCTGAATCATAAGAACACAATGTCTGCTCTGACTTATCTCTGATGGTTCCTTCACCACAAACTCCTGCCTGTGCCAAAACTCTTGCAAACACCTCTCCACTCTTCTCCCTTCTCCCTACCCATGCTCGCTGCCCACCGTGGCTGACAGCACCTGCCCCATGTGGCTAAGCCTCCTCTCACCTCTCCTTTCCCTCCACCTCAGACCTTACACTGTAGCCAGACTGACAATCCTCAAATGTAAGCCTGACACTTAAAGTCCTTCAGTGGTGACTCCCAAACCTAGTGTTGAGTCCAAAGCTTTCAGGTAGCGTCGGTGGCAACCAACGGTATCTTACTATCACGGACTAATGTTCTCTATAAACATTGGGAGTGGTCTTTGTGAGGTTCTCTGATGGGTCCATAGTTAAATTCAACTTGTGGGCTGAGATGAAGGAAGAAAACAATTAAAGTAAGACCTAAAAGCTGAAAATTGCATTCATTAGCCAGTGCAGGAAATGATACAATAATCTTAGATTTTATGAAATAAGCCTGAGCTACTAGCAGTATGTTAAACAGAACTGAGAACTGCTGGTTGCCCAGCAACAAGATCTGAGAACAAGAGGTATGCAATGATATGACTTCATTTTGGAGCCATCAAGGATACAGAGGTGAGGGAATGCCATCTTGTGAAAAGAGAATGACACAGCCCTAGGCCCTATCTGCTGGCCCAAGTTCATCTTATCCTCAGGGGAAGGGGAACAGGATCAGTCTGTTAGGCCTGGGACTGTGGTGTCTCTGAGCATCCATTACTGCTGGCAGCCAGGCAGCTGGATAAGGAAATCTGCCTCTACATATGTAGGAGAAGGGTCAAATCAAGGACTAAGAGGGAGGTGCAGCTAGCTGTGTGTTGACTTGGGTCTCTTCCAGCTCTGCTGCAAAGGGGCCTCGCGAGTGTACTCAGAACAGTGGGGCATCATCAGAGCAGTGGGGTGTCACCCGTCCTGATTAACACACAGAAAGGGAGGCACTTCGGAGTCTCCCACCGGCCACCCGGCGATGCCGACACAGCCACCGCGTCATTCTCTTGTGACCTGAAAGTTAAGGTCCTACAGGATGGTATGTAAGCGTGTGATGAAGAGGGGTCCCTAAACAGATGTCTCAATAAACACATGTAGGAACCCCAGAACCCAAGACACTGAAGGCAGGACTGACCGAGAGGAGCCTGCGTGCCTCTCATGGCCTCACCTGACACAGGGGGAGGGGTCCTAGGAAGACCTGGCCCTGCGAATATAAGACACACGGGGAGTGTGGTGTGTAACTCTGACTTCTGATGACAGCTTGCCAATGTCAGCCGTCCACACGCTGAAATAATCCCTGAGATGCCACTTCCCACTGGTGGCAGCTGATGCCAGCTGCAGCACAGGAACATCCTGGGACATTAAAGAAGCATGCCATTCTGTGCTGCCCAGTGTTGTGAGAAGGCAGGGGCATCACTCTGAGGGCGAGCCTGCAGACTAGCTGCGCCATCAGAATGCTGGCACTTGGAAGGATGGATGACACTGGGTCCTGGTGTGCTTTGGGGAGGCTTGTGTTTTTCTCTGGTGTGTGACCAGAGTCTTCTAGAGACAGGGAGTTCATCCCTGTCTGCTGCTAGTGCCTGTGCATTGATAATGGGATTCAAGAGGGAACAGAAGTCAAGCCCAGTGCCAGCAAGTGAAGGCGGCTTCCTTAGGCTATACTGGGGAAGGAAGCCAAGCTCTCTATTTCCATTCCTTGAGAAAAGCTGGGAATTCTCACTAGACTCCCATCAGAGGACAGAGATCATGGTGCTGCATCTACCCAGACTGTGAATCAACTAGTAAGGATGGGGACTGACTTGCATCATAGTCTCCACACTTTTCAGGGCCTTGCCCACTGGGACTGTTATGGACTGACTGTGAGCATGGGGGCAGGAAATGGGAGAGGCCTGAGAGAGTACCTTACCAAGGCTGGCAGCAGACATCCGACCTTCCCCTGGGTGGTTAAGTGGAAGGTAGGGAGTGGACTTGCTTGTCTCCCCATCTCTGGGCAACTCGGATGTACCCACAGGCTCATCAGTCATGGATTATTTCAAGTACCCTATTGCATTGAAGTCAGTGGCCTCTGGGGCCTCATGAACCCAGCCCTGTAAGTAACAGCACATGTTGGAAGAACATCCCATCTCTCTCTTATTTTGAAGGCACGGAGGAAAGGAGGTGGTTGAGAGAAGCCAAGGTTTGAACTTGACCGTGTAACATGTGACTCACTGGCAGGCTCAGAGTGTTACACAGCATGGGGTCGCTGCCTCCCTACACTCAGGCCCAGTGAGCTCCGTGTTCCTCCTCTGTTGTTTCATCACCGACTGTGATATGCAAAATGTCAAGCAAACGTCACCCCGTGTTTCTCTTCCTCTTTTTGTCCCGAGACCCAGCAGTACTATTTCCCAAGGTTAACATGCTTGTGGTATGTAGTCTCGAGGGGGAACTTTGACATAGAGGACTCAATGTCATCGTTTCCTTCTACAGAAAGGTTGTGTGTGGCAAGGGCAGGCTTTGGCAGAGAGGGGGAGGGGCGTTTCTGAGGTTAGCTCTTTTCCAGGAACAGAGCACTCCTTGCTATTAAGGTGCATCTTTAGAAAAAAGGACACCTAAAATGGGTCCAGTCTACACAGGAAGAGATAACCCACGCTTTGTTGGTGAAGCTCGCATTTTGTTTTGACAGGAAATTTCAAGGTCATTAACGGGTTAAAAAAAATGTGTTTGCATCTCATGTCTCATGCTGCAGTTGAGGATGAAGCTGGGACATGGATGGATGAGCCTGATCTCAGAGGTAAACGTTTATGGGGCAAGGAGACATGTACTGTGGACTTGAAGATGCTGAGAATCCCTGGACAGGAACGAGGCATGGATCCCTCCTGCGTTTATAGAGAACACTGCTTCATTCCCAGCTACCATTTTGGTTATGGGTAAAAAGAACCAAAAGGACCTGTATGGAAAGAAGTAGACGGCCAGCCCGGCGGGCTGTATAGACATCACACTTCTCAAAACTGCTTCAAACAACCAAGGCTGTCAGTCCAAATGTAGAGTATGAATACAGTAGACAGGCACTTATCACCTGCCCCACGTTTCTCAGATCAGCAATAGCCAAGAAGGAGGGCTGAGTGAGGGGGCATCAAGGCCAGCCCTGCTGGAAGAAGATGGTACAGATGGGAAGTATGGTGGGAACGGGAGACTGGCACCTTCCTTCAGCACACTTCTAAGCGTCCTACAATGCCTCAAACAAAACAAACAGAAAGGATGGGAAGTCATGGTTCTACCTATACCACCACTACTGGTGACCCGGGAGCTTTCCTACAAAGCAGACTACACCCCAGCCAGCCGCACAGAGCCAGCTAAAGATGCTGTCACAGTCAGTAGCTTGATTGTGAGGACCTTGAAACCAACCTCAAACAGGCTACACGTTTCTTGTATTTCTCCTAATTTTCCTTAGTAGAAAAAAATGATTCATGTTGATAATTGTCTCTGAACTTGAGCCCTAGGGTTTTTTGTTTGTTTGTTTGTTTAAGGGAGTCCATTAAAGTTAGTGGTCACTGTTTAACTCAAAAGCAAACAGGATTAGTAACTAGTTACTTAACCCCCACCCCCTTCTTTTGCTGTGCTTTTTAAAGACCAGGTATTACTGTATAGCTCAAGTTTGCCTTGAATTTGCCATCCTCCTGCCCCACACTCCCACGTGCTGAGATTTCAGGCATGTGCCACCAGGCCAGGCTTGGGACATATCAGCATTACTAATAGCTGCCTGCCACTAGGCCAAACACTGGCACTAAGCAAGGCATACACAAGATGGTCAAAGTACAGGCAATGGGTTGCTCAATGACAAGAGGCACTAAATGCCTATGCATGCCAGTCACGTGACTGCTGGTTACTGGCTTAAGAAAGGTAAAATAAACTCACCTTGAAAATTTACTGGGACCTTCACCGTCTTCATCATCGAAGTCCATCCTGAAAGGTCAAAGCGACAAGTGAGCACTGGTTAGAACTTTCAGAAGACTGTAATTTAGTGATGTGAGCTGTGAGAGCAGGGGAACCTTCACACCATTACATTGCTGTGTAATGCTTCCGACCTTTGGTGATGCTAAAACAGTTTCCTACAGTCTCAGGGAGGAAAACAAAAGCCCCAGATGGAAGGTGTCCAGTACGCACACTGTTAGCTTTCCGGTCAGAAGCAGGAATGCTCAGTATCAGCTTGTCCCCCTAGAACTCTTCTCAGTTTACCAAAGAATGGCTCAGTCCACGTTGGGGGAAAGACATCAGTGTTTCTTGTCTCCCATCGTGTCTGGGGCTTTTGGTCCCCTCCACATCGTGTATTCCATATCAACACTTCATTTCTAAAGTTTATGGTATATATTGCTCAAGGGATTTGGAATACAGCAAGTTCAAAGGGTGATGAAGGAATATTAAGGAACAGTGAACTTGTCTGGGAATACTGCTTGTGACCTGGTGAGTCTCCATGAACCTCAGGGCAAAGGTCATTCCAGACATCATTTTGCTACACCCAGGACCAAAGAGAAGGCTGTTGAGGAGGAAATGGCCATTTGATATCAAAACCACTCAAGCAAGCAGCTGTCTGCTCACCAAACTATTCTTCAGCCCTCTTCTTTACTGGGCCTCCCCTTGTAAACATCAAACAAGGTCTTGAAGAATTCTGACTTAACAAACATCCCAAATGGTCCTTCTCCAAACCCCACATTCCTCTAATGTCAGCAAATACTCGACCGGACGATGACAGGGCAGAGAGGAAACTTAACTCTGATCGAGCGTACTCAGAGTTTCTGAAGAAGAAAATGAGACACCTGCACTAAGTGCGGCTCTTGAGTGGGGCATCCTCGGGCCCTGAACTGCCCTGCTGAAGGATTTGGTGAGGCATACCCTCACGATTCCAGCAGAAGGGAAGCTAGCTGCCTGGCAGCTACGTCTGAGGAATTCCATGTTTTAGCAGCTTATTATGAGAATGGAGTGTGCTGGGATACACAGCGAGATTCTGCTCAAACAATAAACAAAGAATGGTCTGAGTGCCAGAAGACCACAGTTCCAGATGCCTGAGCTTCTGGCCCCACACAGGGAGGGTGACCCTCATTCTCTGGTACGTAAGGGCCTGGACAATAAGTGACCCAGGAAAGGCACGGGGCACCTAGGTCACCAAGAAGCAGTCACGTTACATATAAAGTGCCATCCTTGTACACATACCCTAAGATGGCCCCAGTGAGATGTCTGGTGACCTCTAAGCTGTGCAATAACTTGGGGGAGCCAGGAACTAGGGTCAGATATGGCAAAATGAAGGGATGGAGGGAGGGAGAACAGGCAGCTTTTTCAAGTCCTTGTGGATTAGGTACAGTGCAGTCTGAGCTGACACAGTTCTGCCCAGAATTGCCTGATGGGATCCCTCACCAACTTGGATCCTTGGTCTTCAAGAGCCAGCCGGGGAAAATGGCAGTTGTGATAACACAAAACTTCTGTACAAAAAATAAGGGAGACGGTCGAGAAGAAGGGAAAAAGATAGGTAAAAGACCACATGCATGCCACCAGAGAAACAGACATGCACAGTCCCCAAAGCGTCATTATGGAAGCCCAGCATTGGACTGCAGAGCTGTCTACAGGACAAATGGAGGTGAATATGGGGATTCTTAATGAAGAAAACTCATTAGTTTCCTGTATAATTACTAAGCTATCATCTCACCTTCCTGGAAATTACATGTGGGAAATAACCACAAAAAAAAAAAAAAAAAAAAAAAAAAAAAGGCCAGTTGCATTTTGCAGGGCAGCACTGCCACCTAGTGGTTATAGAGCAAAAGATCAACGTTTCTGCCTACATTAAAAAACCCACCATAAATTCCAAAGAACGAGTGCAAGTATTTATCAAAACCTCAAATGGGTGTGAGATGTACAGTTATCTTTAAAATTCCACTCAGTTCAATTTGATATCAAAGTTTCTATAACAATTAGTGTGTGTGTGTGTGTGTGTGTGTGTGTGTGTGTGTGTGTGTGCGCGCGCGCGCGCGCGCGCGCGCTCTTGTATTCTTGTGCTTACCTGTGGAGGTAGAAGACCCTCTCCTTCTACCATGTATCTAACTTAGGTCAACAGGCTTGGCAGCAACTGCCTGTTCCACTGAGCCATCTCAAGGGCCTCTGATAGCATTGTGATCATCAAACTCTACAAAACACAGCTCTCACTCAGAGCCTAAAGATCAAAGATGTTTGGGGTAACCAAGGACAGGGCATTCTTGGGATCCATGACTACAGTGCTGAAACAGCCTCAAGCAAATCAGGATGGTTGGTTACCCTTATTTTAACGGTTTTCTTTACCCACTCCCCTCTGGAGCAGATAAACAGGTAGTGAGTTCTGTAGTAAAGAATCACAGCTTGGACAGATGAGCTGCCAAACAGGCCAACAGAAGGTAGAAGAAAAGATGGCCTTGTCTGGACCCCGAGTTTATTGGAGTCCATTGGGAACTCGGAGCCATGATTTGTATATAAAAAATTAAAGATCAAGAAATGATGGCTCCCAGCTATGCACACATGTGCAATCTCACACATGCAGCATGGAGAGAAACTGCACCCACCACCCATGAGTGTGTATGCAATCTCATACACACACACACACACACACACACACACACACACACACAGCATGGAGAGAAACTGCACCCACCACCCATGAGTGTGTATGCAATCACACACACACACACACACACACACACACACACACACACAGCATGGAGAGAAACTGCACCCACCACCCATGAGTGTGTATGCAATCACACACATACACACACACACACACACACACACAGCATGGAGAGAAACTGCACCCACCACCCATGAGTGTGTATGTAATCACACACACACACAGCATAGAGAGAAACTGCACCTGCCACTTGTGCATGCATGGACTCACACTTGGCAGCAACCATTTGGAAAAGTATAAAGTGGGTCCATCCTAGGAGATAAATCAGAACCCCCACGTGATTGTTGAGATCTTCAGGATCATTCACTCCACACAAACAGTCTCACTAGCCCCTCAGCAACACACACACACACACACACACACACACACACACTGCTGCCCCTGACTAAACAAAAGACCTCAAAACAACACCTGCCCCGGGTGCACCTTCCGGTCTCTGCCACCATGTCCAACTTTAAATACGACTACAATAAGCTGCGCCTTTTTCTTCTGCTATAACAAGTGTGAGTAAATCATCCTTTATTTTACGTCTTTTATGTTTCTCTATTATACTGAAACATCTGGGTAATAAGAGAAATCAAAATACGACTGTAAGCCTTATTACATTCACTCTAAAAGATGCAGCACCGTGAATGGGTGATCTGCAAACACACTTGACCCCACTTTCCTGCCAGTGAGTCAGAACGAGAAGCTTGGAGAGGCATTTCTGAGCATAACTTGAGTGGAAAGGAAGCCATGAGAATCTCACCAGCAGCGCCTTTGAAGGATAACAGTGCAGCATCAAATATGAGTTTTCATACAGCAGTTGCTTTCGCTGCAGCAAACAAAGAGAAAGGTCGTTCCAGCAGGGCTGGCCAAACAGTGGCTACACAGGAGCAACCCCGGGTCCAGCCATGGGTCTCCAGAACAGAGCAAAGTGACAATGTGTCTGAAAATGTTCTCCCTTCAGAGCCTGGATCTGTTGGTTGATATTACAGCCGAACTACACATTTAAACCTGAGGAACATCCACTTAGAAATACAAATCTCTCTCTCTCTCCCTCTGTCTCTCTCTGTCTCTCTCTCTCTCTCTCTCTCTCCACACTTTTTCTCTTTTCTTCTTTAGTTTTTAACCGGGGCCTCACTGTGTAGCCCAGGCTGGTCTTGAACTCTGGAGCCTCCTCCCTCACTAATGGCGTGTTAGAAGCCCAGCCCTGGGATGCACGGCAGCAGCTGATCCATGCCCATCCATCCCTGTCTGCGGCCTCCACCCTCTATTCCGATGGCTCGCTTCGGAGCAGGCTCAGTTCTTCACTTCACTCATCACTGCCACTTCCTCACTAGGGTTGAAAGAGTTTGCCCCGAGGGAGCCTCCCCCACCCCTTGCTGAGCTCAGGGAGGTCACAACAAGAATGTATGTCAGGTGACTTGCTTCAGCTCATTTCTCCCACACATGTGGAGCTACTTTGGAAAGAATCTGAAACTTCTGAACCTTCACCTTGTGTCCCAGCTGCCAGACAGAGAGCAGTGCCCTGCTGAGACCCTCATTGCTCAGCCTGTCAGTGAAGTGGAAAGACAGCCCAGCCAATAAGGACTCACGGCACTAGGCCAGGCACACATCCAGGAGGGTCCGAAGTCCTCAAGGGACCAGCTCTATGGGGCTAGGAACCACTAGAGAGGAATGGATGGCTGTCCTGGGCACTTGACACTCCGTGAGAATGACCATCAGTGAGAGAGCCAAGACTTTGGAAAGGAATGGGGTAGGGCACACTAATGCCGTTTTCTTCTCTCCCGACACCCCATTCTCTTCCATTTCCGTCTCTTCAAGGGTGCCCCATAATCTTAACAGAAGGAGCAGTTGGAGACACCATGCCAGTGACAGTGACAGCCAACAACAGTCAATGCCAGTCACAGCTCAAGGCCCTGATGATGGAGCTGCCAGCCACAGCTCAAGGCCCTGATGATGGAGCTGCCAGCCACAGCTCAAGGCCCTGATGATGGAGCTGCCAGCCACAGCTCAAGGCCCTGATAATGGAGCTGCCAGCCACAGCACAAGGCCCTGATGGAGCTGCCAGTCACAGCTCAAGGCCCTGATGATGGAGCTGCCAGTCACAGCTCAAGGCCCTGATGATGGAGCTGCCAGCCACAGCTCAAGGCCCTGATGATCAAGCTGCCAGCCACAGCTCAAGTCTCTGATGGAGCTATCTGCCTTTTGACACACATAGCCTCCATCAGTGTCTCACAATGGAAGGGACCAGTATCAGAGGAAGAGATGTAAAGAGTGTCAGATGCAAGAATTACTATGGAAACATGTCTTTAAAAATGGAGGTTCCCCTTCTTAGACCCAGCATGAGTCTCTAAGTCATGGGGTCTTATTTCCACCATTTGACAGGAGGAAGGAGCAGGCAGCATACAGACTCCAAGAAAGATGGCAAGGGGAACAGGCTTCCAGGCAAAGATCCAATTCACTGGTCTGCTCCCAGAGAACCCCAGCCTCATCTAATGGCAGGATGTCGGAGGCCACTGCTCACCTATCTTCATGTCTGCCTCCTTTCTTCATAGGTTGCTTCCTCAGTTGTATGTGGAATGGAACCCAAGCCTAAGAGTAGTCTACCCAGGGCCCACACTAGCTTCTGGTACCATAGCACCGTGTGTGTGTGTGTATGTGTGTGTGTGTGTGTGTGTGTGTGTGTTTGTATTGGTTTGAATGAGATGTCAATGTCTCCCACAGTCTCACATATTTCAATACTTGGTCCCCAGTTGGTGAGCCTTTTGGGAGAGGCTTAGGAGGTATGGCCATGTGTCACTGAGTTTCAAAGGCCACATGCCATTCCCAGTCTCCTCTCTGCTTCTTGTCTGTGGTTTCAGGTGTGAGCTCTCAGCTGCTCTAGCTGCAATGCCTGCCTGCTGCTGGACTTTCCCACTGTGGTGGGGATGGACTCTTATCCCTCAAATAAACCCCTCCTCCTTCGGTAAGTTGCCTTGGTCATGGTGTGTCAAAGCAGAAGAGAAGGAACTAAAAGAGTGTGTGCAATGATACAGCCCGGAGGACAGCTGTGGGGAATTCCAGCCATGGTACTAAGTCCTACATGAAACTGTCTTAAGTGCAATGACTCCAGGATTGCGTTAGGACTCTACAGGCCAAGGTGGAAAGCTGCCGGGGTGCACACCAGCCCAAACCATGAGGAGAGAGAGGCTCACAGACACCCCCAGCACAGGAAGAGCTCATGGGTCTTCAGCATGGGGTGGGAGAAAGCCCTTAGACTAACCTAGAGGGCTCATTGGAGCCTAGTCTGGTCTCTTTGGAAAAAGACAAGGAGGAACAATGGGGTTCCTCACTAAAGAATGTGAGTTAAAATAGTGGCATTTGAAATAATCTGGATTTTTTTTTTTAATTGGAAAGCGGATATTTTAAAACTCTACACATTCTTTTTTTTTTTTTTTAAAGATTTATTTATTTATTATGTACACGGTGTTCTGTTTGTATGTATGTCTGTACACCAGAAGAGGGCACCAGATCTCATTATAGATGGTTGTGAGCCACCATGTGGTTACTGGGAATTGAACTCAGGACGTCTGGAAGAGCAACCAGTGTTCTTAACCTCTGAGCCATCTCTCCAGCCCCTACACATTCTTTTATGAAGTTATACGGCTGAACTCTGTCTACAGTTAGCAGGAACCACGGCTCAGATAGCAGGCGGCTGTACACAAAGCCCCAGAGGCAAGCCATATCCTTTATCAGGTAGTTATTTGTGGGGCCCACTGAGGAGACCCAGCAGCAGCAAACAGAACACTGACTGCCTCAGTGTCCCCTTTAACTGTGCCTCTTTAAACATCACAGGGCTTGGAAGAGGCTCTTGGGATTAAAACGCTGGACCATTCCAACGTGGGTCCAGCCCGCAGTCTTGGGCTATGGAAGGTGTGTTCTGTTCTCACTGGATAGCTCTAATCACGGGCAGTGTGCGATCAGAAACCGAGCAACATCATGAGACAGCTTATTTATTAATTACTCAACTGAAAAAGAAGGGATCAACAGGGAACAGGGTTGAGGAATACACTGGGCTAGGAAATACCAGCTATGCTTTTCCTTTGGTTGGATTGACTTGGGTTCCGGGTATAGATGCTAACATCTTTCAAAACAAATAGGTGCCCATTTGGGTTTCATCTGCTCAAAAGTGGTCTGTAACCTATCAGAACCAGTAGAGTCAACAGAGCTTAATACTTATTCTCTTCATTGTCTGAGCAATAGTCAACATATCTGGCTGGCGCTCGGGCGCTGGATCCTGGCCAAAGGAATTCCTGCACATTCCTAGGACAGATGAGCATCGGAGGGAAGGTTGGAGGGCCCCAGTCAGATCGCTTACAGTTCCTGGGGCTGCATCTGCCAAAGGAGGCCGGAATGTTCAGGCAGTTGAGAGTGAACGCCTCCCTTCAGAGAGCTAGCATAAGCAAAGCCCAGCAGGCCCCTACAGCGCACTCTCCCTACAAGGACAAGCAAACAGAAATCCCCAGTTGGGTGCCAGGACCCAGAAAACTTAGAAGCAAATCATGTGCATGTTTAGGACTCTTGCAAAATCTAAACAGGATGCAAACTGCTGAGCTTTCACTCTCCAGGAGGGGGGAAAAACAATACTTTTCTAACAGGTCAAGAGCATTGCTCAACTTTGACTAAGGCCGGTTCCTGGAAATGCTGGGTCTGCTTACCCGGATCGCCGCTTTCCTCCTCGGGCAGGCATGGCCCCTGCCATCCTCACCTGCCCAGTGGCCGCCATGGGGGCAACAGGCAAGCTCACAGATCCAGGTATGTCGGAAGCCATTTCTGCAAGTCAACAGAGACAAGAAGTTTTGTTAATGACAGAAAAACCCAATGACAAGTAAGCAAGTTGTCACAGTGCCCCAAGAAAGCCCACCTGGGAGGGAGCCCCGAGGACCTGGTGCTGTGGCCACTTGGTTCACTGTCAGTCACTTGACTGGGCCGGTCCTGGGCTCCCTGGCCTCTGCTTTTCACCTCTGGGCAGGACTCCCAACTGAGTGCTCAAGTCAGTGGTTAAGAAGCATGAGAGCAGCCTTGCAGCAGCTAAGGGACTCATGTTTCCCAGTTACCTGGAGGCTGGTGGGCTATCTAGGTGGAAGGGAAAGCCAGAGAGAGAGTGAGAGAGACAGACAGAGAGACAGAGACAGACAGAGAGACAGAGACAGAGAGACAGAAAGAGAGACAGACAGAGACAGACAGAGAGACAGAGACAGAGAGAGACAGAGACAGAGAGACAGAGACAGAGACAGAGAGACAGAGAGAGACAGAGAGCATGCTAAAGCTGGCACCAACCACAGTGCTTGGGACATGGCTAAATCTAAGAAACAGTCTGCCTGTAGCAGTACCCACTGACCTCCACCTTTGCTTCTACACAGAGCCTAGTTCTCCATCCTCAGTGTGGACTCAGAAACCCTGACTGTCAGAACCCATGGATTCAGGGGCATTGAGAGTCCCCCATTAGGCTTCATCATGAGGTTGCCTCAGGTGGTGATATATTGTTTGTAATCTAGGAAATAAAGCTTGCCTGAAGATCAGAGGACAGAGCTAGCCACAGAGTTAGCCATAGAGGTCAGGCAGTGGTGGCACACACCTTTAATCCTAGCATTTGGGAGGTAAAGGCAGAGATCCATCTGGAACTCTGTGAGTTCAAGGCCACACTGGGCTACACAAGATTAATCTAGTCTAAAAGAGAAACAGAGCCAGGCACTGGTGGCACACACCTTTAATTCCAGTACTTGGGATCACACCCCTTTAATCCCAGCACTTAGGAAGGTTGAGACAGGAAGTGATATGGCTGGGCAGAGAAAGGAATATAAGGTGGAAGGAGACAGGAACTCTTTCTCTTTCAGGTTGAGGAGTTGGTGAGGTAAGAGGTGGTGGCTGTGGCTTGCTCTGCTTCTCTGATCTTTCAGTTTTTGCCCTGATATCTGGCTCCAGGTTGTTATTATAAGACCGATTAGAATTCGTGCAACAGCCTCACACTGAGGCATCTGGGTATTCCTAGCCAAGGTTTTCCAGGAACAAATACCAATGTAAAGAAAGAATGTTGGGAAACAGAAGGGAGTTATTTTTTTTTCCTATTCACCATGGTTAACATATTGTTTCTAATACGCCAGACATCTCTGGAATCTCTTTAACACCAAGTTAGACATCCTTGATTTCAAATCAATCACCCCGTCACAGAGTTTCTTCTTCACACTTTCTGGGCTGTTGGCACCCTGTACTGATTAAGTCCCTGTCAAGATAAACCCCAGGAGCAGCTTCACTGGCAAGGCTCACTGGTCTTTGGAATGCCTTCTGCTGAGGTCGCTCTGAGCTCAGTCCTTTCTGGGGCAGAAGGGACACAGTGGTCTATAAGATATACTCCAGCAGAACAGTAGGGGATAAAGTGTGCATCAGGCTCCTCTCAGGGCAGAAGGAATGGCCACCGAGGCTGCCCTCTGCCTGGTGTTATCACTGTTTTTTCTCTGGGGAAACTAGAGTTGTCTCATAGGCTAAAAAACATATTTGAGCCTTTCTACTCAAAACTTTCGAAATCTGATAATACTGATAACAATCTTATCAGCCCCTCCCTCCACTGTGTTTACAAAGTTTTGAGGACTGTGGTGGTCTTGAGTGCATACACTAGGAAGTATACAAGAAAAATCCCTCCCTTGGGCAGTTCCTGGGTTTGAGACTGTGAGGTAGCAGGCACAGCGATGCCCTGACAAGCTCATCATAAGCTGCTTCTGATAGGGTATTAAATGTCTTTTCTGAAATAGCAGCTGATACCCCCAGCTTCTATTGAGTCTCAAGCTGGGGGTCAGGGCTGTCTAGCAGGCATGGTGAACCCACAGGTCACAACATTCTAAAGCCAGTTCTCCAGAGTAGTCATCCCTTCCGAGTCTCCAGGATAAAAGGCTCCAGAGGAAACATGGTTAGAAAAGCTGAGCATCGATCTCCTTTATTAAAAATGCCAATGCCCATTACACACATACTGAGAAATCCTATGTGAAGAAGTTACTTCAGCTTTGATTAATCCAGTTGATAATAAATGTCTAGGACTCCGGAAACAACATTTATTGCCCGCTATACCAGTGCGCCATGCAACGTTAGTTTCAGCATGTGAAAGCCAACACCCTCGGTGCCTGTGAGTGAAGGAAAATTCAGAATGGAATTGATCTTGACCATCATCTGCAAATCTCCAAATGTCCTTTGCTCCTCCGGGCCAGTCACTCCCAGCGCAGAGAGGAGGGATGTGGCAACCGAAAGGCAGTGCCTGGTATAGCAAAGATGATAGCCACTGAAGTTTGTTTTAGGAAAACAAAATTTCCAACTGGGATCCAACTTGCAGAAAGTAAAAGCTCCCCAAACCCTGGCTGGCAAGACAAAGTGGGGGAGGTAATTTTGAAGATCCATTCCTATCTTGAGATGGCTTTGAGAAAGTGTCCTGTTGACTAGTGCATCACCTCAGGATCTCTCTCTCTCTCTCTCTCTCTCTCTCTCTCTTCTCTCTCTCTCTCTCTCTCTCTCTCTCTCTCTCTCTGTGTGTGTGTGTGTGTGTGTGTGTGTTCTCCAGTTCCTCCCTAGGAATGCATTTCACTAACAATGACCTACAAAGGGCTAAGAGGAAAATCCAAGTTCGCAGTCAAACATTTCCAAATAGTTGCTCGAGCAGGTGCCAATTAACAGAATGACTGGGTCACTATTGGTCATAGTAACGTCTATGAAATGCTCAAATACCTATCTTGTGAAGTCATTTTTTAAAATTAAGAATAATGGATGTCACGAGCCTAACACAATGTCTGAAAAAATAAACATTCAAATAACATAACTAAAGTCATGAACTCAGTGCTAGTAAACAGCTCAGCCAGGTGCTGGGATTTAACTGGGATGAGGTACTGGTTTGAGACAGCTCAGCCAGGTGCTGGGATTTAACTGGGATGAGGTACTGGTTTGAAACAGGCATTCTTTGTGATGAGAGAAAATCTGTTCCTGTGTCCACTTTTCACAATTTAGTTAAGGAATAGATAGTCCATTTTAATCCAATGCCATGTTAGTAACCAAAGTACACTTCTAGATATCAAATAAACCAAATGGAAGATGCAATCCTCCATGAATGAGGCTTTCATTCACGTTAAAGGTTAAATGTTTCCAATGTTGATGTTTTAGGAAACATCTGCAACAGATTCCAAGAAAATAGAAAGCAGGTCTCTCTCCTCTGTCTGTGTACACCTGTGTGATCTGCTGGTCTCTCTCCTCTGTCTGTGTACACACATGTGATCTCCTGGTCTCTCTCCTCTGTCTGTGTACACACATGTGATCTGCAGGTCTCTCTCCTCTGTCTGTGTACACACATATGATCTGCAGGTCTCTCTCCTCTGTCTGTGTACACACATATGATCTGCAGGTCTCTCTCCTCTGTGTACACACATGTGATCTGCTGGTCTCTCTCATCTGTCTGTGTACACACATGTGATCTGCAGGTCTCTCTCCTCTGTCTGTGTACACCTGTGTGATCTGCAGGTCTCTCTCCTCTGTCTGTGTACACACATGTGATCTGCAGGTCTCTCTCCTCTGTCTGTGTACACACATGTGATCTGCTGGTCTCTCTCCTCTGTCTGTGTACACCCATGTGGTCTGCTGGCACCTCCCATGGAAAGGTAAATGCCTGCTTCTCAAACCTGGTAGCTGTTCCCTTTAACTGATGCATAAACAGGCAAAAATTGCAGGATTCTTCTGGAAGATCCTATAGAAATAAATGTTCCTGGCCAGGTCTGAGCCATGGCCTGGTACCAAATACAGCCAAGATGCCAAGACATTAACAAGCAGAGTCACCTTATGGGGCAGTGTTGATTTGCTCCAGGGTTTCTGAATTTCACACTTAAACAAGGGGAAAGGAACCTGTGTGATTACACTGTATGGAAGAAATCACCCCTCACAGCCAGTAAGAGGACAGTGCAGCCACTGCCACACTCTGCAACTGGGGTCCATGAAGATGGCCTTCTGGAAGACAACACAGCCACATGAATGGAGATGCTGAAGTATCCAGGTCCCACAAGATAGTCTGGAGACTGAGGAGGTATGTGGTATGCAGTGCGGGTGGTGTGTGTGTGTGTGTGTGTGTGTGTGTGTGTGTGTGTGTACGTAAATGCGTTTGCAAATGTGTGCAGAAGCCAGAGTTTTACATTAGTTGGGTGTGGTCCTCAATGGTTTGTCACCTGAATTTTTGAAACAGATTCTCTCACTGAACCTGGAGCTCATTGATTCAGCTAAGCTGCTGGCAGTGAGACTCAGGGATCCTCCTGTCTCTGTCGCTGAAGTTCTGGGACTACAAACGTGCACCCCCCATGCCTGCTTTTTACATGGTAGTTCTGGGGATCTGAACTCAGGCGACCATGCTTGTAATGCAAGTATTTTACCAACTGAGCCGTTCCAGCAACCTCACCATGTGCTATTTTAATATTAGTTTAATGATGTGTTAATTGAATGTCACAAACAGAAGAGCAAATGTTAAAACTTTTTCACGAGGAACACACAGGAAAGACTGTATACAGCCAGTGAACTGGAGCAATGCATGCAGGGGACAGAGGCCGAGGAAGGGGGCCCTCTCCAACAGGCATGTCCAATGATGAGCAGATCGGCTTGGTAACAATGACAGAATTTTGCTCAAGATTTATATTGGGTACTGTCTTCCTGGAACCCTGCCACCTTCCTGTCATGAACTTGACTTCCATCCACCCATGAAGTAGATACAAAGGCATTCCTTGTTGCGGACTGGAGAACTCAGCAGGGAGAGGCGGGTGCCAGGCCACCGAGCTGAAGGGTGGCAGAGCCACTCACTACAGGGCTGTCATCCTCAAGGTACCCAGGCAGAAGTGGGGTGCCCTGCGGACCCCACCCCAGCTACCCAAGAGATGAACTGACACGGAGACTCTCAACCACAGCAGAAGTTGTGTGGCACACAGGAAATGCCGTGGTTTGGGGCCACTCAACTGAGCTGTGGGGTTATGGGAAGTGACTTAACTCACCAAGCTTCAAAGGCCTCGTCTATAAAGTCAGACACATACCTACATCTCTGAGTTGCCGTGAGGACAGAAAAGAATGGATGATGTCTGCCAAAAGAAATGTCCCCTCTCTAATTATTTCTCCCCAGGAAAAGAGTACCTTTCAACAGAGCGCTGTGTGTGTGTGTGTGTGTGTGTGTGTGTGTATCTTACACACACACCTGGAGGGGAGTGTTTCATAACTTTTGAGCAAATCGCTTGTCTGCACCTTGATATCCTATCTGTAAAGAGGGAGGTAATAGCGCACATGTCCAGAAGTTATGAGGACCAGAGATATTAATGCACGTACACACACTCAGATGTGGCACCAGGCACACAGTAAGCATGTTCATGCAGTTAAACACGCACAGGGGTGCTAACAAACGTAATCATCTTACCATGAGATTCTTCCCTGCACGACTGTGATTCTTGTCTTTCTGGTCCCGCCTCACAGATGTGCAGGGAAGGCTACGCTCTGGGACCCTTGTTCCTCCCAAAGTGCTCACCTGGGACTGCTGTCACCAAAGCATGAAAATGGGGACAGCACCAGCCTGGGCTGCCTGAGATGGGCTTCTTCCTGTGTAGAGCTGGCGCAGTCTCTCTAGGCTCGCCCTTTGTGCCAGCTGGCAGCGGGCCACATCTGAGGGAGGGTCAGCAGACCAGGCACTGTATTCCTCCAGTGGAGTTGTGTGAAGCAGGGAGGCTCCACTTCCTGCCACCACCACTCTTCCTCCCTCCCTTCCGGCTAAGCACACATGCATACCTCACTGAGACACACCATACAAACCATAGAGATGCAATGTGCACACAACGAACTAGTTGTGAGATCAAGGAAGATACTAATGGGAGAGGTGTACACACACACACACACACACACACACACACACACACACACACACACACGCACGCACACACACACACATGCACAAACACCATGCACCTTGCCTTGGACCTGGCATGGCCATAGTTTTTCCCTCAGTAACATGGTGTCTGCTCTCAGTCATGGGCAGGTTAGAGACATGGCCCCCGGTTTGGCAGGTTGCTACAGCTCGATACTTCCTTCAGAGGGTTGATGCATACTGGTGAGGGAACCCAGAAATTTTGGGTGCATCCTTCATCCTGCTCTCAACTCCCATTCCCCATAGGCAGATCAAGCAGAGCCTGGTCAGGCTTTAGCAAGAAGGACATGAGCCTCACACATACAGATGGGGGTTTGCCACAGTCGGCAAAGAAGGAGTCTGGTGTTGCACAGAAACTCAAATGCATTCCAGGATAACACCACCACACGTCAAACACAAACCACCTTAAAACAGATGCTGGCGTTTCCATTGTTCAAGGGAAAGTTTAAAGCAGTGGCCAATCCCCTATATAAGGCTGCCTCTCTGCTCCTCCCACTCACTGGCCCTCCTTCTCTACTCAGACGTGGTCTCATGACCCCACCAGAGATCTGCAGTTATGCATACAGTGGCCACAGCTGGTAATGGCCAACCATGACTTCCTGTTCCTACCCTCTCTGTGGGATCGGTTCCCCACCCAGCCTTACTCAGGCATCCATCCTGCTTCTCAGGAGCCGTATCCCTGGCCACCCACTTTCTGGCCATCCTGCATGCATCCTTCCAGCAGCTGCTCTTCACCAGGCCTCCAGGGCATCCCAGGCAGCCTCTTTTATCCAGGTTTCTCCTCGGTGACCTCCTCCAGGTGTGTTACATCAACACCACCTCTGTGGATCCCCAAGCCTGCTGCCCCTGCTCCAAGTCTGTCTATCTTCTGCTGCTGGCCTGGCTGGTAACACCCCAGCCTCCCGCTCTGCCCTGGCTCTCTTATTAGTGCCCACTCCTCCAGACTGGATAAAGCTAGCCACGGCACTCTCGTTCTTCTCTTCTCTTTACTCATAACGCTGTGTGGAGTCCCTGCCATGACCAACTTGTTCCTTCATGGTCAGGCTACTGACACCTCTGCTGTCCACCATTCTGGCTCCAGGCACATTTCCCTGTCCATCCTTACACCATACTCTATCCCCTCCCACCCCAGGACCATTGCACACACTACATCCTTGGGTGAGAAAAGCTCTCATCCTTCTCTTCACCCAGTTAACTCCCTGGTCATTTAGATTCAGCTCCAGGGCCAAGTCTCAAGGAGGCCTGTTTCCAATCAGCCCCTCCCTCCTCAGTGTAGACACCGTCCCACTCTACCTGTATTCCTCCCGAGAGAGAATGAAGGTCACAGGAGTCCAGGTGAGGGACCAGGCTGGCTGGGATGACAGAGCCTCAAAGAGGAAAGATGATGTCACTGTCTCAAAATAATGGTGTGTCAGCCTCAAGGCTCAAAAAGGGAAAACCCAAAAAAACCTTGGTCACCTGATCCTCCTACACTGAATGGGCAGAAAATTCTAGAGAAGGAAGAAAACCACGGCTGGGGTGGCTGGAAGTTGACATGTACTCTGTCTCAGGAGCTTGTGCTGGGACCTGTTGCAAAGAACAAGTTGCATCCATAACCTCTTGTGTCTGTCAACTCCGAGGGCACGGGCCCTGAAGAAGCTGGCACTGCATTCAGTTTCTCCCTCCGTACTCCAGCTAAGGAATCGGATTAAGCAGGCACCTTTCCTTTGCTCAGGTTGCCGTCTGTCTGGATCAGAAGCACCATTTGCAAAGCCTATTTTGAGCCACAGGCTGTGCTGGAAGCCAAAAGGCAGGCAGAGGTTTTTTAAAGGCCCAGTCAAGACTGAGCATGAAGCTGGCTGGGCATTTCACACTGACTGCTGCTGGCAGTGAGAGAGGAAGTCCTGTGGTCTGGGGATGCCAGGGAAGGTTCCAGAAGACTTCTGGAAGGAGGCTACCGCTGGGATAGCCTATCCACGGACTGCAGAAGCACGGCAGACGTTCTCTCCTGAATGCAGCCCTTCCATTGCTCCACAGTGTCCAAGCACACCCCATCTCAGCCACCTTGGAAGGGTGCACCTCCCGGTTCACTTTCAGTCACTGGAACTTTCTGGAAGCCTTTGACCCCAAAGTGGAGCTCTCAACAGATTCAGTTATCCCCCATATCCAATGTGACTCTCTTGTAATGACCTGTGCTCAGGGTTCCTCATGGTAACTGATGGCCAATAAAGAAGCAGAAATATCAGCACCCCACAGTGTTCAACCACACCTGCAAGGACCCCCCCTCCCCGGGGAACAGAGTTCCCCACTGCAGAGAGGGTAACTGCCTGCTTGCTAGCTCCTAGATAGTGCTGTAACTAAGCTGTGCACACATCAGAACATCAGCCCACACTAAGTGATGCACGCTTCACCATAACACATACGGCATCATCCATGGCCCATGGCGCAGCATCTAGCCACGGGCTAGTTCTCATTTCAGATCCAGCCACGCTGTGTCAGGTTCCTATAAAACAGAGCAGGCAGGAATAGCCTGGGAAACCATGAAACTTGAGAGTATTAAGATGAAGGAAGAGGAGGGAATGCGAAAAGACATTCTGTTCTCCTCCTCTCTATTTCATGGAAATCCACCTCGGAGAAAACAGCCCTTGATCTTCACATGGAGAAAACTAACCACATGCAAACTTTCACAATACAAACACATGGAATATTTTTATGACCATTCAAATAAATAAAAAGCCAAAAAGGCTCTCTCCACGGGTGAGAGAAGAGAAAGGAGGGCACTAAGCAAAGGAAATGCTCCCTCCACACCCATCTTTCCCAGAGCGACGCTCGTCACAGATAGCACATCAAATGCTCCAGCCCTACCTTCTCAGAGGGTTGAACAAAGACCTCTCTTCCTTGTGAACAACACCTTCTTAGGAGAATATGCTGCCCGTGTAGGAAGAAAATGCCAGAAACCTCTGGGAGCAAGTGCACGGCATTTGTATTCTGCTCAGAAAATGTCATCACAGATCTGTTTACCTTAACTGTGGACCATGATTCAGCCGTGACAACTGTCTTGCATACTGATCAATTTATTTGCAGCAAAATTTCCAGCGTTAACTGCTTAGGTTCTGAAAAACTGGATACTTGGATTTCTTGTGCAGCTGCGACACATAAAGGAAAGATCTAGCTTGTAACCAAAACATTTCAGTGGGAGACTGTGAAGGATTTTTTTTCTGAAGTGTGGGTAAGGGAGGGTCCCTTCCTCCTCCAGATAGAAGGCAGAGCTCACGATTCCTTCAGGCCCTCCTCAGGGTGGGATGTTTGTAGCACAATGCACAGAAAAATAATGTTAACAGGGAGCACAGGGCTCTGCATCCAGGTTTTTTGTCAGGCTTTAACCAGCTGTATGACCCTCCGTAAGACATACCCATCCCACAGGCAGGATCACCCTCTATCAGACATACCCATCCCACAGGCAGGATGACCCTCTGTAAGACATACCCATCCCACAGGCGGGATCACCCTCCATAAGACATACCCATCCCACAGGCAGGATGGCCCTCTGTAAGACATACCCATCCCACAGGCAGGATGACCCTCCGTAAGACATACCCATCCCACAGGCAGGATCACCCTCCGTAAGACATACCCATCCCACAGGCGGGATGACCCTCTGTAAGACATACCCATCCCACAGGCAGGATCACCCTCTGTAAGACATACCCATCCCACAGGCAGGATCACCCTCTGTAAGACACACCCATCCCACAGGCAGGATCACCCTCCGTAAGACATACCCATTCCATAGGGCAGGAAGTGGCAGAAATGGGAGGGATTTATGATTGGGGCGAGGAAAGGAGGATGGAGCCAAGCCCTGCTTTCTCGGGCAGCAATCATCTCAGACTAGACACTGAGCCTCTCCTAGCAGGGAGGCCTTAGCTTTGGGGACAAGAAACAGGCCATGAAGACTGGGAGAGGCCCTCCCATCCCAACTAGTAATGGCGGCCCTGGGGGATCCCGTCTCCCCAGGCCCACAGTGCTCTGAAACACTGGTGTCAGGACACAGGTTCCCATCAGTGTCCGTGCCCATCAACTCGCTTCTTTTACCTTCCTTCTGGCTGAAGGCTCAGTGTCTCTGTGCTAAACTCTGTTTTTTTTTTTATTTAAAAATTTTGTTTCATGCAATATATTCTGGTCATGTTTTTCTCCTCCCTCAACTCCTCAGATCCTCTCCACCTCCCTTCCCACACATTTAATGTTCATTTTCTCTCTCTTCAAAAATAAAATTAAAAAATGAAAACCAAAACAATCAATAAGACAAAAATACCAAATGAAACCAAATACACACACACACACACACACACACACACACACACACACACACACACACACACACAGAGTCCATCATGTCTTAGCTACTCTTGGGCAATAGGCCTGCCACAGAGTGTGGTTGCTATATCTAGTAACACTCCAGTGGAGAAAATGGATTTTTTTCTTTCCTAACAGGTTATCAGTTGCAAATGGCTTCTTGGCTGGGGGTGGGACTTTGTGTCCATTTCTCCTTCTCAGTGTGGGACACTGGTCTGAACCTGTGTGGGACTTGTGTGTGCTGTCACAGTCTCTGTGAGCTCCTGTGTGCATCAGTCCCGATGTGCCTGGAAGAAGCTGTTTCCTCTGGCTTTTTCCTTTTCTCTGGCTCTTAACAATTTTCCCACCATCTCTTCTGCATAGATCTCTGAATCTTGAGGGGAGAGGTTTGATGAACACATTCTACTTGGGGCTCAGTGATCCGAAGTCTCTCACTCTTTGCACATTTGGACTTCCATTTTCAAACAACAGAGGTACAGAAAGAGGATCAGAGGTACTGAACAAAGGCCAGGAATCTCAGCACAGTGGGGCATCTGCCCACAAAGGATCTTACTCCTGAGGCACACCAGACCTCCCAACAGCCAGAGACCTTCAGAGGAAAGCTGGGGTTATTGGCTCCGGAGAAGATGGGCCAGGACACATGGTAAGGAAGGCTTAAAGTGCACAGGACAGATTGTTGCCAAGACGGGCTCCAACCTGGCTAAAACCCAGGCTGGGGTTTACCTATGCCTGAGCCTAGGCAATCTGGCCAGGAAGGAGGAGAAAGCACAGAGGGTAGGTAGCTTGTGGAAGACCCAGCCAGGGCCTCAAAGCTCTGCTACTTCACACTCAGAAGTTTAAGAACCTCAAGTGAGGCAGAGCTCAGGCGCTATGAGGATCAGAACCCATGTGAGGCAGAGTCTGTCAGCCTGAGGACAGTCTTGGAGGAGGTGGAAGAAGTGAAGCCATCTTCAAACACCTGAGGGGACTCCCTGAAGGAACCACAAGAGACCAGTTCTCAGCTGTGGAGGTCTCCTCACAATGATGACAAGCGTGAAGGGTAAGGACCAGGAGGAGTGACTGGATGGACACAGTCTGCCCAAAGACAGTCTAAGGCTGACCAGAAACCAAATGAGTGAACATGTCTGACATAAAGAGAAAAGCTAATAAATTATGGAATAGCCAGACAGATGAAAGTCGTTCTGCCATTAAATTCAAAGAATAATCTTACAGGAAAGTGCTGGAGTAAGTAAATAGAGCAGGCTGCACAATCTTATGAGTGTATTTGTCAGGGATCCACCAGGTCCAGCTCCAAGCACTCTATCTGCTCAAAATCTACTGGGCAGCTTTAGCTTCTGAGTCTTGGTTTGAATGTTGAATGTGCCCAAAGGGTCTATATGTGATTCTAGATTCTATTTTCTTTTGTTTAAAAAGAGGGGAACACGCCTTCTTCTTCCTGTCCTTTGTCTTCGCTGAGACTCCAACAACTCTGGTTACTATCAGTTCTTTCCATTAGCTCACCAGGATCCCTCCACTCCAGACTGGCCCTCTGAGGTCATCATGTCACCTGCTCTGAGCTCATCCCTCGTCTGTGGTGTTTGGAGGGGATAGTGGAGACTTAAAGAGGTGGAGACTAGTGGAAGGAAGTTACATCATAGTGGGGGCGTTGATGGGAGTGCTGTGTGGGTTTTTTTTTTGTTGTTGTTGTTGTTTTTTTTTTTTTTTTTTTTTTTTTTTGTCAACTGGATGCAAGCTAGAGTCATCTGGAAGGAAGTAGAATTGAGTCAATGCCTCCACATGTGCGACATGGCATAAACATGCTCCCATTCGTGTACTTACACGAATGGGGCTAGGAGAGTTGATTCAGGAGCTAAGAGCACTTGTTGCTTTTGTAGAAAGTAGGAGCTCAGGTCCCAACATCCACATCAGGCAGCTCACAACCACATGTAACTCGAGCTCCAGGTCATCTGAGGCACTTTTCTGACCTTCAAGGGCACTCGCATGCATATGTACATACAGACACCGAAACAAAAATTAAAAAATGAACACCAAAGAATCAGTACAACTATTAAGAGAGAAAGGATGAGCTTGCTACCATTACAGACTGTTATGTCCTTTCTAAGCAAAGGTGTGTATAGAACCATAGATAGTAATGTAAAGCAGAATTAAAGAAATTATATAATGTATCATAATCTATATCTATGTGGAATTATTTTGTAAAATACCTTAATCATAAACAACCTCTAGGATCTCGTTCCCTTGTTTATTGGCTTAGAGAGTGAATCTCTCGAGGAACTTGGACTTGTCATGTCTTTTCCAGGATAAACTAATAATCATTTGTCATGTTCGTTATGTAAAAGACTCTCAAGGAGTGAGACCTTCAGAATCACACAGCCACACCTATGGTAAATCATTGTCAGCACAGAAATTATTGAGAAGGCAAAGAGAGAAAGAAAAGTAGGATCTATTAGGGGACTATAAAGTAGCTCCAATTTGCCCTGCTTCTTTATAAAACTCACTGGCAAACGCCCATCTATTAAACATCACAGCTTGTATCCTACTAAGTACAGGAACATCTCACAGGGCAGTGGCAGACTCCAGTGCTGCTTACACAGAAATACAGTTTCTGCAATGTGAATCCCACTAATAAACAACAGTAAAAACAGTAGCAATACTCTTGCTTGTTACAGTGTCAGATTGCCATTCTATAACTGTAATATCTGGCTTCAGCCTGGATTACAGTCACATTGACTTTGATGCTCCACCACCAGCACTAAGTCAAATTGAATTAATTCAATGCACATTCAATATGTGTTCATGCAAGGAGAAAAAGATATTCTCTCTCTCCCTCCCTCCCTCTCCCACTCTTTCTGTGTATGTGTGTATGTGTGTGTGTGTGTGTGTGTGTGTGTGTGTGCTTGTACAGTACACTACAAATGGAACAAAGCTAGTATATTAATGTTAAGATTGCATGTGATTTTTAGTTCCACTTATTCTCTATTATCTCCAAGTTCTTAATACAAAGAATGCAATATTCTCGTAGTTAGGAAACAATGCAAGTGCTAGGACTGAAAATAAATGACAGCACCAGGGTGCTGGACTCTGGGGGCAGGGGGGATGTCACGGGAGCCAGCAGGTAAGAAATCGTGTAGCCGCCCACAGCTTGAGCTAACTTACTCTCCAGGAAGAGGGTGTGCTGGGAAGATGCAAGTCAGAATCGAAAGACTGAGTTCCCAAGGGATGCTAAGACTGAGCAGGCTAAGGAGCACGCACAGGGGCTTGGGAACGCAGCAGTGTTATTCCCATGTTCAAGGGGAAGTGGTGCTTCCTATATGCTGATTAGGATATACTGTAGTAACTGTATGTGATAAACAGTCTGAATATTCCACAACCCAAATATTCAGGAAACAGAAGGAAAGGGAAGAAAAGACTATCAAGAGAGACGAGGGAGGCGAGGCTCCAGGAAAGACAGATCAGGAGATTCATTAGTTAAGGTCAAGGAGATGCTGCTACCAATTAGAAGTCAGGGCAACAGTAAGAGTACCCAGAAAAGTGTGCCACACATATTCTAGGAATGACTGTGACTCAGGCCAACTTTAAGGGGTTTTGTGGTCAGAAATGCCCAGAGTGTGTGTGTGTGTGTGTGTGGCAGGGGGGGGGGGTAAGCTGCTATTGAGAATGGGAGGGAAGTAGCCAAGAGAAGAGGCTGAAAAGGCAGGTTTTTGACCTGAGGCTCCAGGACAAAGGAGGCCCCTGAAAGGACTGTGTAGCTTCAGTGGCCCATGCCACTCTGGAAGCAGCAACTGGACATCTAATGAATGGCTTTTCTCAGCAGGAGTCACTGCACCTTAAATATTAGAGCCTCGGGGTTACAAATAAAATATCACCACATTAAACAGTGAGAACAAAAACAAACAAACAAAAAAGAATCGGTGCTCCATACATTCGACCTCCGCTAACCAGAACAGAACGAGAAGCTAGGGCTGATGGACCTTGGGAAGGGGTGATGGGAAGTCCTGGGGCAACATTCAGAGAAGCGGAGAGTGAGGAGTGTGGAGGCCCAGGGTCGTGTGGCTCAGACAGCATGGCCATGAAGTTCATCGGCTGTGTCTGTGAACACCATGGCACTGCGAGCTCCTTGGAAGTGGACTCAGGGACAACAGTGGGTATGAGATAAGAAGGACTCGCCAGTTTCTGCTGTTCACCTAGACTCCGGGTGCCACCTCTCAGGAGCAGGACTTGGAAGAAATAAAGGATGGAGTCTGGAGAGACCGCCCAGTAGTTAACAGAGCTTACTACTTTTGTAGAGGACCAGAGCATGTCAGATGGCTCTAACTCCAGCTCCTGGAAATCTGACACCCTCTTCTGATCTCTACCAGCACATGGGTGCATACACACAATTACAAATCAATATAAATCTTTTGTTATTGTTTTTAAGAAAAAAGATAGGAGAGGATGGCTCTGAACATGTCCATCGACCACACCCCAACTCACCTTGCACCACGACATCAGAAAAGCTCAGGAGAAATGTACTGGCTGGTTTTGTGTGTCAACAGAGAGGAAGGAGTCTCAGGGAGGAAATGCCTCCATGAGATCCAGGTATAAGGTATTTTCTCAATTAGTAATCAATAGGAGAGGGTCCAGCCCATGGTGGTGGGTGATGCTATCCCTGGGCTGGTGGTCCTGGGTTCTATAAGATGGCAAACTGAGCAAGCCACGGGAAAGCAAGCCAGTAAGCAGCACCCCTCCATGGCCTCTGCATCAGCTCCTGTCTCTGGGATCCTGCCCTGTTTGAGTTCCTGTCCTGACTTCCTTCAGTGATGGAAGTACAGCAACGTGGAAGTATAAGCCAAATAAACCCTTTGCTCCCCGAGTTGCTTTTTGGTCATGGTGTTTTGTCAAAGCAATAGAAACCCTGACTAAGACAAGAAATCTCCACCAAGAACCATCTTTTCACCTACTGTCATGGTTAATCACCACTGTCTACTTGACTAGCTTTGTATCACCTAGAGTCTCAGCCTGGGCATGTCTGTGAAGGTGTTTCCAGTGAGGTCTAGCTGGAAGGGTGGATCCACCCCAAATGTGGATCCCATGGGCTGGTGCTATGTCCTGAATAAAAAAGAAAAAAGAGGAAGTGCTCTGGGCCCCAGTACTCCTTTCTCTGCTTCCTGGCTGCAGACACCCGGCTTCCATTCTTGGCCTACAGTTCAAACCACTCATTCTGTCATCTTTGCTTCCGTGAGGGACAGCAGACTGACCAAACAGGCCCTCCACCCCTAAGCTGCTTTTGTGTTTTGTCATAGCATTGAGAACAGTAATGAATAAGCCATCTTGGCTGAAGCTGCCGGACCCACTTCTTCAGCCTACTCATTCCTGCCCTCCTCTTCTTGTCCTTTGCCCTCCTCCTCGGTCCCTCTCCACCCCGGCCCCTCCGCTTACTACTGCTTCTCTCTCATTGGCTGTTGCCTCTACTCCTGAACCACCCACTACACTTCTCTTGGTCCACCCCGCCCCCTCCGCTTAGGGCTGCTTCTCTCTCATTGGCTGTTGACTCTACTCCTGAAATACCCCCACTACACTTCTCTTGGTGGTCCTCTCCACGCCTCACTCATTTTTCTCACATCTCTGTCCCTCTGGGTACCTCTGATTCCTGTGCAGGGCTCTTCCCTTCCCTCCAACAAAAGCACCCGGGAATGAATACAAACTCGGGCCTTCCTGTAGTCTTTCCTCCCCGGGTCACTCTCCTCTACCTTCGTCCCTCTAAACTTTGCTTATGGCTTCAAGTTTGCCACACAGCTGCATGCCGCTGTTCAACATCATGTAAAGATGCATGTCAATAAAAGACATTTGCATAGCAAGATAATAGGAAAGGCACATTTGTTATTCTCTCATTATTCAAGTAGAGATATTCAATGCAGAAATATTATAAAGCCAGAAAAACAGCGTATCATACCATAAGCACAATTCTTCTCAGAAAATGTCTTTTCTAAAAAGGAAAAAAAAATTAACATTTCCCCTGTTTACACAACAATTCATTAAGTAAATCACACATCCCTCCATAATACAAAATTTTCTTTAGGAAGTCTTATGAAGTGAAGTGGTTTCCTTGTTGAATATATTCCTTGATGAATACATTCATCCATCATTCAACAAAAACATTTTGTGTTAAATTTTAAACAGTGAATTACTCTACAAATATAAAATATGCAAAATAGTAAGGCTGTTTCCATGCAAAGCATTAGAATGGCTTTTCTTGTTTGTTTAAGGTATTGCTGTTAGACTCCGTGGCACGACAGACCAAGTGGAATCTGTCCCCTGTGGCTCCATTTCTGCTTGGCACTTGTATTTTGATATAAAATATCCCCCAGAGGCTCCCATGTTTGAACACTCGGTCCCCAGTTGATGGTATTGTTTGGGGAGGATGTGGAACCTTTAAGAGACGGGGGCCTTACTGGAAAGGTGGGTTGCTGGGGTCAGACATGAAGCTTTGCACCTCAGGCTAAGGTTCCTGTCCAACATTTGCAGCCTTTTCCACCTAGATGTCAGGTTCAAAGTTACAGCTGCATTCTTCTAACACCATGAAGCCACCGGCCACCATGCCTCTCCACCACCATTGTCTTAGTTAGGGTTTCTATTGGTGTGACAAAACACCAGGACAAAAAGCAAGCTGGCGAGGAAAGGATCCCGGAGGCAGGAGCTGATGCAGAGGCCATGGAGGGGTGCTGCTTACTGGCTTGCTCCTCATGGCTTGCTCAGCCTGCTTTCTTATAGAGCCCAGAAACACCAGCCCAGGGATGGCCCCACTCACTGTGGCTGGGCCCTCCCCCATTGATCACTAAAGAGAAAATGCCTTACAGCTGGATCTCATGGAGGCATTTCCTCCCCTGAGGCTCCTTCCTCTCTGATGACTCTAGTGTGGGTCAAGTTGACACACACAACCAGCCAGTGCAACCATTATGCACTGTATCCCATCAAACTACGAGGCAAAGTAAACCCTGCCTCCTTACAGTTGCTTCTGTCGGATATTCCATCGCAGTGACAAGGAGAGGAACGGGTACAGGCCCTCAGACTTGAAGAGATGGAAGGGGAGCTTCTAGAGAAGAGGACTGTGGGCTTCCTGGGAGCACGGGAAACTGGTGCAGGCGCTTCTGAGAAACACCTTGCAGCTGCAGACGAAGAGTGCAGAATGCAGAGACGTTCTGGAATGCTGGTATGCTCCCCCAAGGCCTCAGCTCAAGCATGAGATTCATTTCAGCCTGGACTACCTCAGCGACAGTTTTCTGTGAAGTCTGCGGGCTGTCAATTCTCATTTCTGCAGCCATGGACCAGACATGCATGTCCATGGTGGGGCCGTGTTCTGCACTACAAATACTGAGGTTTGAATTTCATGTAAAATTTGAATAGCATGTGATATTCTTTTGGTGTCATTTTATATCCATTTGAAAATACAAACATGCTTCTTGACTCCTGGGACATAACAAATAAAAAGAACCAGGAGCGGGCTTACTGACCATAACTTGTCAACCTCTGATCTAAGCCAAGACCCTAGAAAGTCAGGTGTAGTCAAGAGAACATCTGCCTGTAATTGATCGATTCATTGGCATTGCCTTCCCACTGTATCCACAGATCCAGGTGGAGCATTGTGCAGGTCTGTCCCATCAAAGTCCTCACCCACCAGGGGTAGCCACAGACTGGGAAACAGATGCTACATTTTCACCTCTTAAGAAAAGCCCCACCTTCGAAGCTGAGATCTCAGGAAAGCTCAACAAAAGCTCCCCAGGGAGTGAAATCCTCTCTAGGACAGTGGTCAGTTCCTCCAGGCATGATAGGAGAGACTAGAACATGGCATGACATACCTAGCTTTGTCCCAGAGGCAAAGAAAGAGAGGCCTGAGGCAGCGACCCTTTCATTTCAAGTGGCTGCCCAATCTGAAGGCCACAGAAGAGGGGCATCTCTAAAGAAGTTCCAAGATGCAAAGCCATTCTCAGCATCAAGATGGGGACCAGAAAGGCAGCAGCTGCTGTTGCTTCAGTATGGACACCACCAGGAAGGCTGAGAAACAACAGCCAGGCAGGTGCAGACAGGGGCCCTGACAAGATGACGCAGTTCAAGAGGTCCGATGTCAAAACTCTCAAGGAAGATATAAGGAATGAACAACAGATATGGGTCTAGACCCATCTGTGATGACCTCTAACCAAGATGTCCATTCCTATCACCCACCCCTATAACACACAAACCTAGAATGAATCCAGAACACATAGCCTCAGAAAGATAGAGTGAAAGGCTGCCAACTTTGGGACCCTGATTGCAGCCTCCCAATTCCCTGCTGGGATTTCAGAGGGCAGGCATTAGTAGGAACAGGGTCTTGGGGATGTAGGCTGTGAATGGCAGTGAGGGGTTCTGATCCTGAGTAACAACATCACAAGCACAAGAACAATGACTATCAGTGCTCCATGCTGTCATTTCCAGAAAGACCCCTGAGAAGAAGGATATGCAGGGAGAGCAGAACTGTGAACTCCTCACAAGCCCACAGTTGCTGGCTTCTCAGGGACAATTTTGGGTTCAGGGATCTTGTTTTAGTTATTGCTTTCAGTGGGTGGGGCATTGGTCACAAGTGGCTGATTTTTCATCTTAAAAACAGCACTGCATAAGTACCCCTGACCATGCTTTGTGGGAATCTCAATGACTGGGATTCTCATCTTAGAATGTGAAGCCTGGTGGGAACTCCTAGGGCAGGGCTTTGGAGGAGAATGAGTGGTTTAGCATTGTAGACCAGCAGTACCCAGACATAGTCCAGCCTAGGGCAAGTGTAGTAGAGCACATAGGTGGGTCATAAAGAGTGGTGCCCTGCACTGACCTGTACAGATTGCTGTGCCCATCTCAGTTTCCTGGTGGGGAGGGGCGTCAGTAGCGGATTGTGGTCCTTTATTCCTACATTATATTTTAGATATTATTTTCCTATGTCACTATACCAAAAAAGACTACTGCAGCAGAAAAACTCCTGAGGTCATGCCAGTACCTCTTGAGGATCAGGTGGATACCAGCCCTTCAGAGTCAGAAGCGTATGAAAAAGCCCAAAGAGGCTGAGGTTCTTAACAACTCAAACTGAAGATGGACATACGCATCTACGCTGGCTTCAGCAGATGACAGGTATGGAGGAGGGGGTAGGGAAATTCCCCATCCAATCCCAACACACCACTCCTGGTACCTTCACATGCCACCAACTAGGAAGCTCCCAAACCTGTGTATGCAGTCCCCATGACTCAGGCAGAACTGATGGAGTCCTTGGCTGCTTGGGATTAACTCCATCTCTAGTCCCTCTCTGCTTAGTTCCATCCTGGTTAGTTAAGTTGTCAATTCAGTACAGCCAAGAATCATCTGAAAGTCTCAACCAAAGGACTGCCCAGATCAGACAGGCTGTGGCCATGTGTGTAAAGGATGCTTGACTGACAATAGAAACAAAGGGCCCACCTCACTACGGGCGGCACAACCCCCAGGCAAGTGACCCTGGGTTATATAAAAAAGCTAGCTGAGCATGAGCCAGTGAGTGAGCCTGTGAACAGCTCCCACTCTCTGGTCTCTGCTCAGGGTTCCTGTCCTAACTCCCTGCTGTGATGGGAGTGTAAGCTGACATAAACTCTATCTTCCCCTAAGTTGCTTTTGGTCGTGGTGTTTATCATAGCAACAGGAAAGCAAACTAGAAACCTCTCCATGAGTCTGAGATGGGGCTTAAAGTCACAACCCTCTCTTCCTGCCAAGGTCTACCTGGTAACCAGTCCAGTCCCCATCCTGAAGTTGACAGAGTCCCAGCCATCAGCTGTAAAATTGGCATATAAAGGACATTCATATCTCTCAAAGGAAACGGGAAGATCAAATATATATTTAATAGCACATACTGAATAGCTCACTCTTGCGATGAGCAGTGTCCATCTACACCGTTCCTTTGTTCTACAAAGCTGCCAGTCTGCTGTTATTTTCTGATGCTTCCTACCTTAAAAGGAGACCTAGACTACAGAGAGAGTATGTTAAGAATAAAGGATCTTCCAGTGATATACACTCTGCCAGGCATAAAGGTTGCCTGCCCCTCCCCCCCCGCCAGTGTTGATGATTCAACTCATTACACACTGCAAAATATTTTCAGCTGCTTCTAGATCCAGAGGTCAGATTAAAACGTGAGAGGATGATGATGATGCGAGAGGGGACCGATGTTGGGGGCTGTGTGTGGTAAGAGCTAATGGTTTCTGCTGCCCTCGACACATGTTCTTCCTCTTTCCTGTAGGGGGCAGGATTCACTCCTGCTAAATTAAGAGCGCTGCTTCAAAAACCTTGGAAGGCAAGGCTGAGAACCTAGGTCCTATCGGCTCCTCTCCTAAGACCTGGGTGTTCTTCAGCATCAGTTTCCACTCAGCGGTGGTAGTTATAAGCACCTGAGGTGGTTCCCATGTGTGAAACTACATGTGACACTGTGGTTAAGAACACAGACAAGGAATGCTGGGACCTCATCTAGTTCTTTGCTGTCTTGCCCAGATAGCTGGGTACTAGGCTGACTCCTTCTGTATGTAGACTATACATCGCCCTCAACACTCAGGCCTCATTAGATGATGTCAATGACATTGTTAGGAAGGACAGCGTGACAGGGCATGGGAGAACATGGATGATGCTTTCAGCATCCCCTCCAAAAGCCCCCTCACCTGTGAGCTGTGTGTGAAAGTTCTCAGCAATGATCTGTACTTATCCTGAACTTTCCACTAGGCCGATCAATGGGTTAGAACTTCAGTGATTGTGGAGAGGTTGGAATGTTGCAGGTTCAGAGACTAATCAGAATTTATATTAGGTTCTTTAACCCACCTCTGCGTCTAACCTAACGTCCCTGTGACTACAAGGTAAAACCTTTGGGTCATATTAACTAACAGACCACTATCTTCCACCCACCCAAAAGCTAAGAATGTCATCAGACAGCGTCTGAGGCCTACAGCACAGACTTCTCCACTTTGCTGTAACGGCCTACCTAGTGTTTCCACCACTGAATCTGAAAAGGGATGACTTTCTTTGTCACTATAAAACCTTCATGAAACTGTTACCATGTTGTGACATGGAATTTGGAACAAATCAAATCTGTGTTCCTGAGTCACGGTCATTCATAGCTGATTCCAGAATAAACTGCTCCCTACTGTGGGATGTTCTGCATGCTGTGAATGTGTTGCTCTGACTGGTTGATAAATAAAACGCTGATTGGCCAGTAGCCAGGTAGCAAGTACAGGCAGGATAAGCAGAGAAGAGAATTCTGGGAAGAGGAAGGCTGAGTCAGGAGAGACTCCAGCAAGCCGCCAAAGGAGCAGCATGTAACAGCACACAGGTAAAGCCATGGAACACATGGCAACATACAGATTAACAGAAATAGGCTGAGTTTAAATGTAAGAGCTTGCCAGTGGTAGGCCTGAGTTAATGGCCGAACAGTTTTAATTAATATAGGCTTCTGAGTGATTATTTTATAAGTGGCTGTGGGTCTGTGGGGCTAGGCAGGACTGGAGAAAGAAAGCTTCAGCTACAACTCCCTTTGAGGAGAATGCTGTATTTCTTGGGTCAACAGAGCGGGCATCATGGTATGAAAGTCTAATACAGAAGCAATTAGACCTATGAATCTAAAAGCAGTTAAAATGTCTTCATAAAAGCAGGTGAAAGACACTAAACACAGTTGCTTAGGCCTCAGCAGGACCAGGGCTGCAGAAGAACCCTAGTTTCTTGGATTAGCATACCTGTTAATTCCACTGCCTCATGCTCATCTCTCCCAAGTTAGTGACCTTATCACTCCAAGTATGAGTCACTTACAATGTAATCTAATCAAATAACTTTTGTTGGTGCTGTGGACTGAATTGTGCCCCACCAAATGCATATGTTAAAGCCTTAACCCCTGAAATGATGCATTTGGAAAGGAGGCTTTTAAAGGTAACCAGGTCTAATACAGTTATTAAAGTGAGTCCCTCATAATGAGATTAGTGACTTTATGAGAGAAGACCATCCCTTTCTCTCTGCCAGGTGAGGCTAGAAAAAGAATGTGTCTGTCCAAAAGCCAGAAAGACAGCCCTAGCCAGCAACTGAATTGATTGACACCTAGATCCTGGACCCAGCCCCACTACACACACACACACACACACACACACACACACACACACACACACACACACACACAGCTGAAATCCAATGCTACTATAGCTATGCTCAAAACAAATGTATAAGGCCCAACATGGACATGGAGTGGCTAAACAGTAACCAGTAATTCATATTTAACAAAAAGCACAGGCTTTGAGTACCTGGCTCTATCCTGGGCAAGCAGTCTTGTTCTGTCTTTCCTCTCTATCCACATACTCAGGAAGTGGTGTTTTCTTGTGTTGTAGCAGGTGGTTAATTCAATTGAGCACTGTGGATGGATTGGGGGTTGCGAATAGGTAGTGGATTTGAACGGCCACTCAGAAGTAGCCCTGCCCATGCTCTTCTGAAGAAGTGGTTATTGTGGAGGAAAGCAGTACACATACAAACCCTCCCGGTTTCAGAGACAGCCCAGCCACATGGGAAGCTGGGCTAGCAGAAGCAGCAAGTCAGCTATGGGCTTCTAAAGTCAAAGACCACACAGCACTTCAGGTTCCTCAGAAGGGCAAACATTCATGGTGTTGAGTCCCTGAAATGTACATGGGGCTATACTGAGCAAATTTCAATCACAAAACCCAAAAATCCATTAGTGCCACAGCTAAGGCACAAGAAGTTGAATGTGACTCAGTAGCTCAAGGTATTTTACAACACACACACACACACACACACACACACACACACACACACACACGTAGAGGTGGTTGTCTGTGCTTCACCCTGCATGCCCAGAGAAGGGAGACATCCTTCAGAGAGTGGTGCTGTTGAGGAGAGCCCTCAACCCAGACTGCAGTGAGGATGTAACTGTGACCGCATTGCCATCCCGCCAAAGCCGCAAGCCTCTTGAGCACGGCTCTGGCCGTTTTCGTGCTGTGATAAAATAACTGACTAAAGCAACCTAAGGAGGGAACGACTAAAGCAACCTAAGGAGGGAACGACTAAAGCAACCTAAGGAGGGAACGGTTTGTTTTGGCTCACAGTTTGGAGGGGTAGTTCACAATGGCAGGGAGGGCATGGTGGCAAGACCAGCTCCACCTGGGGTGACAGCCCTGTGACACAGCCGGTCATACTGTGTCCACAGAGAAGCAAGAGAGGTGCATGATGGTGTTCAGCTCGCTGTCTGCTCTGACACAGCCCAGGACCCCAGCCCAGAGAAGGATACGACTACATTCAGGACGGGACCTGCATTCCCAGTTAGCACCCTCCCACACTTCCCTAGAGGTGTGTTTTTATAGTGGTTCTAAACACAGGCAGGTTGACAGTGAAGATGTTCACAGAGGCTGTCTCCTCAATACATAAAACTCTGCAAATCATCAGCCCAAACCCATGACACACAGAAGCACCTCACCAACAAGGGTACAAGAGTGGACCCCCCTTTGCACTGCCTATCCTGGGCCCTCCACCCTTTTGGTAACAAGATAACATTGAGAGTCTTATTTGACACATGCCCCCTCTTTTTCTTGGTCCCTGTGATTCAGATAAATCTGCACCCGGGAGATCTTCCCACAACATGCCCACATCTAACCACTCAGAGAACATATCTTTTGACCAAAGACTAGTCTAGGACTGTCAGTTGGCCCTCCTATCCAGGACCTCTGCTGGATATCCCAATGATGAGATGTAACTGAGCCACAACCTCGAGGGGACCTGCCAGAGAATAAAACTAACATGAGGGATCGGGGCCGAGCCAAATGCCCATCTAAGCACCAAGTTTTATGGTTTATTTAATTTTGTTTAAAATGGGCTCTCTTTTAGAGATACAAGAATCCTGGCAAATTATTCTATGATATATTCATGTTCTCTCTCTCTCTCTCTCTCTCTCTCTCTCTCTCTCTCTCTCTCTCTCTCTCTCTCTCTCTCACACACACAAACACACACACACACACACATACACACACCACATCCCTAAACTCACATATTCAATAAACAATGAACTGCTTCTACAATATTTATAGAATATCACTACTAATATGGACAGAGATTAGAAATCTCACTAATATGTCAGATCTTAACATATCTCTTAGTAATATTTTTGACCATACAACATCACCATGTGTCTTTTATTCCAGGACTGAACAGCAGTACCACCTGGACCAGAGGGGATCTGTTCCAACACCCTCAGTGCAGGCACAGAAGAATGCAGAACACCCATACCTAGATACACTATATTTTCTTACATACATACCCACAATAAGTTCAACCTATAAATCAGGCACAGTAAGAGATCAGCAGTAACTATTATTAAGGACAGAACAATTATAACAGCATATTATAATAAAACTTGTAAACTGATGATTCTGGAAATTTTCACTTAATAGTTTTAGACCCTGTTGGCCCTTGGTAACTGCAGAAAGCAAAGCTGTGTGTGAGGAGACTGCTGTTCATACAATTTGACACTGGCAAAGACATCCACAGGCTAGATCAAAGACAAGTGTGTATTTAGCTCAACAGCCAATGAAAAGGACATTGACATAACCAATGCTGTGACTCAGAATGACATAAGTGTCCTTAGCATGAAGGATGTGTTTTGAGTTGTCCTCAGTATGGCCGCTGTTCAAGTAATAAGAAGGTGGGTGTTAACCACTTGGGAAACGGTCTCAGATCAAGAGTGGTGGCGACGATGGCAGCACTATTTCCGGCCACGGACTCTGTGAGGTGCTGGACTGAACAGGCCACATGCATCATCTCATTGACACACACTGCTCTTCTGTGAGCTAGGGATCATCATGCACATTTTACGGATAAAGAAGTCAAAGGTCAAGGCCGAGAAACACGTGTGAAGTCACACATGGCCAAGTGGATAATGCATGCAAACCAACACACGTCTGAAGCAAAAGACAATGCATTCTAGGCACATAACACAAAATGCAACACACAATCTAGGATTACAGTCTCTTTAAATGTATTTTATTTTATAATAAGGTGCAGGACCAAAAATGCTAGGAACTCTACAAAGACAAAAAGTTGTACATAGAAGTATGACTTTTCAGGGCTGGGGAGTTGACTCTGCAGGCACAGTGCTTGCCACACATGCATGAGGACCCGAGTTCAGATCTTCAGCACCCACCTAAGAGATGGGCATGGTGTCCCACATGTATAGCATGAGGGGGAAGAGGACAGAGATAGCCAGATCCTAGGAGCTCGCTGGACAGCCAGTCTAGCTGAGAAGGCATTCTGGATGTTCAGTGAGAGACCCTGTCTCAAAAAATTAGGTGGAGAGTGACAGAGGAAGACCCTCAACATTGACCTCTGGCCTCCAGACATGCACACACTGGCAATCACACACATGTTAACAAGCACACACACAGAAAAAGACACCTTCTCCATATAGGTATAAATGCAAATAAATATACAAATTTATAAATAAGTATATTAAAATGATAGAACAATTAGGATTATCACATATAATTTACTTGCTTAAGTTAATAAATCATGAAGATTTTTCTCCATCAATAAACTTAAAATGAGAATGCTTTAATGCCTAATTGGTAAGCCGTTAAAAATATTGTATATATAAGCCAGGTGCAGTGGTACAAGGCTATAGACTCAGGTACTCAGGAGGCCAGTGGATCACTTCAATACAGGAACTGAAGACAGCCAGAGCAACACAGTAAGCCCTTGTCTCAAAAAGTATTGTAAAGAAGTCATGCATTTGAAAGACAGCAAGTTGGGGTACACTGCAGGGTTTGAAGGGAGGAAAGGAAGGGGGTAAATGGTGAAATTATAGTCTGAAATTTTAAAAAAAATATATTTTAGGGGCTGGAGACATAGCTTAGTGGTTAAGAGCACCTCCTGCTCTTCCAGAGGACCTGAGTTTGGTTCACAGCACCCATATCAGGTGGTTCACCACCACCTGTAACTCCAGCTCCAGGAGATCTGATGCTCTCTTCTGGCCTCTGCAGGGGCCCCCACACAAGGGACACACACACACACACACACACACACACACACACACACACGCACACGCACACGCACACGCACACACACACACACACACACTAAAAATAAGCATAAATCTTAAAAATGCTGCATATGCAAACCATTGTGGGTTTGCTTTGCCCTTGCTGGACATTCAGACTCAGTTACTTTTAACGGTTAGACCCCTTCTGCCTTTATAAAAGACACTGTAAAATAGTTTCCTGTAGACATCGCTTCTAAGTGTGATTAATGCCTGAAAGTCAATGGGCATGCCTGGTGCCGGAATCACGTTTGTACATTCACCATCACCACAAACAAGGCAATGTTTTGCATCCTGCTACCAGCAAACCAGCAGGCTTCCCAAGCATGCCAAGGTCACTAGGCTGTTGAGTCATTGCCAAGATGACCCCTACAAGTACACTTGTTTCAGCTTCCATGTCATCAGTTATTAATGGATCTGAGTGGGATTTTATGAAATATACCTTTTATTACTTTTAAATGGTCCATTTCTGCACTTCAAAAAATGTTTCCTTGAGATCTGCCTTCCTCTAGCTGTTTTACATACAGTTACACATACATACTTGTATACACACACACACATATATGAAAGCTTGATTTTTTAAATTACCATATAGTTTTAAAATATTTTCTCCATTTTTCATTTAACTTGGCCTAAATGGATCTTTAAAATACAACTTATGAAAAAAATAAGACATATCAAGGAATGAATATACAAATTTCTTCCATAAGAAATAAAATATCTATACAATTGAAGCCAAAAGTGGAATCCAAAATATATTTTAAACATCTCTTATCAACCCCAATTGAATCTATTTTTAATCTGGCACTTTCCTTCCTAATGCACAAAGTTGAATCCATTTGTAGGGACCATTTTAATACTCAGACTCACTTCTGTCACCTCTCACTTGCTACCCATTTTCCCAAGTCTTTTTTTCCCTGAATTGTTCATGCTGTGTTGAGGGAAGGGAGTTACAGACTTCTCTTTATGATTTTTTTGTCCTACTAATTTGAAGGTGATTTAAATGTGCTACTGATTATTCTAGAATAATTATTATGCAGACTACAGCAAAAGGTAGAAGTGTGGAACCACACAGCTTTCCCTCTGGCCACGCCATCCAGCGCCTGTTGTTGTTATGGAGAGTCAAAGCAAATTTATTTTTATTCTTGTGTTCATCACTTTCTTTGTCCATCCCTCCTCCTTATGTCTGAAAATTTCCATTGAGGTCACTTTTCATCTTCTACAAGTAGAACCTTTAGAATCTCATTTAATGGGGCCTCTGTTCTCTTAACTTTTTACTTTTTTTTTTTTTTTACTTCCTTCTCATTGCTGAAAGATGAATTATCTATGCACAGAGGTTGAAAGTGTAGGCTAGTGGTAGAGGTCTGCCAAGGTCCTGGATTTGGTCTTCAGCACAGCCATCTTCTGGCTTCCATGCGGTAGGTGAGAAGTGGTTGATTACTCTAACCCAGCCACACAAATGTGTTCACTGTTGCTACAGGTCTTAAGTTTTTCTCAGTGTTTAGGACTTTTACTACCTTAGTTTTAGGTTCAGATGTCTTCTTTATTTATCTCGCTGAGGATTTATGGTAGTTCCAGAATCTAACTGTTTTAGTTTCATTTCTGCTGCTGTGATAAATTTCCCTAAGAGACAAAGGGTTCTTAAGGTTTGTAATTCCTGGCGACAGCCCATCACTGTGGGGAAGTCAAGACAGGAACTTCACACAGGTAGTCACATCACATCACATCACAGCCATGGTCAAAAACAGAAAGAAATGAATGCATGCATGCTTGCTTGCTGTTCGGCTTGACTTCTCATCTCACAGTTTTCCACACTCTGCTTCTCACAGCAAGCTGGGTCTTCCCACATCAACTAACTAATTAAGACAATTGCCCCCCTCCACTCCCAGACATGTCCACAGGCCAACCTGGTATAGTCAGTCCCTCACTGAGGTTATTCCAACCATCATACAAACTAAGGCTCAAAGCCACATGAACACTGCAATTACCTGAAGCATTATTTTTATAATTTCTAACTCTGCCACTGTACTGGATTCTCTGTAACTTCTTTTTTCTATTTATTTATTATTTATTTGACATGGTTGTGTATGTGGGGCAAGTACTATCAACTGAGCTACACTGTTTAACCCCTCTGTAATTTCCTTCACCATACTTTCTAAGTCATCAATTCTCTATTTGTCTGTGTTTAGTATCTATATAACACACCACTGATTTACTAGGTTTATTTTTCAGTTATAATTTCCTGAAAACTCACTTGGATAAGTGACAATCAGCCTTTAAAAAGGCCAAAGGTTTGTTTCTAATTTTTCTAAGCTATGAAAGGCTCAAGGCAGCATAAATGACCCCAGGGGAAAGGTGCACCTTCCCCAAACAAAAGACTGAGTGCTCAAAGTGCAAGCACTTAGGTGGGATTGATTTGATGGAGAAAATGAAACAATTAGATGTGGTTTGCAATCTACTATCACCAGACATCATATCAACCATACGATGTTGTTCAAGACCAATGAATAATGGGATAAAATGACCTTCTTTATGCTGTAGGATATATTTTATATACTTTTACCCATTTAATACTGTGACCATACCTTCCTTGTGTTTGCCTTGGTTTGACAGACTCTTATCTTTAATTCAAATCACTCTTTGCAAGGTATAAATACTAGTGTCTAATGACACCACTGAATTTTGTTGTTCCATCCAATTAATAAATCTCCTCTTACAGAACAAAATTATCTAAATGCTTCTTTTCAAAGTCACCTTTCCTCTCGTTGACAATAACAGAAGAAATACATGACTTCATCTCTCCTATCCGGCACCCAATTAGCAACAGGAAAGGAATTCTAATTCAAAATGCCAATGAACTGGCCCTATTCCCTGGGCAGAAAGGATGGGAAGTCGTAAAAAATAATATATAAAATGAAATCTCCTAGAAGTGATCAAGTAGTAAGGCGGGGGGGGGGGGGGAGGGGAGGGCAATGAGAGAAAAGATAGGTAGGCAATGGCACTTAATTCCGGATTCCAGATACAAAACTTTCAAAAAAATAAGAAGGGGGTATTTATTTTTCATTATTCAAACTAAAATTTAAATCTCTAGATTGCAAGTGCCTACCCTAGAGAAGAAGACAATACTCTAGAAAAAGTCCTGGTGTTCAGGAGTGAGGGGGTCCCCTCAGAGGGAAGAGAATCCAAAAGACCCCTAATCTACATTGGTATCATCAGATCCTACAAGGCAACAGAGAAGCACCTTGAACATGCCATGACCAGTCTGAAGCCTGGCATTCCACAGCCCACCTACCAACTCTGCAAGAGTAAGGGCAGAGTAAAGAACCTCCGACAGGCAAAGGTCCAGACCTTCTTAGGCGGCATCCACAAAGTACCTGAGAAGTAACCTGAAGAAGAGGAAGACACAGGCTCTGGGTGACTTCAAATGGCCTCCAGCAAATGGGGAAGTCAAGTAGTGCATGAGACACGAGTCCAAATCCACAGATCTCCACATGAGTAGATGGACAGAAGGTTTAGACCACACAACTGTGAATGTTGTCAAAATGCCAACTAAAGATACTTCAAAAGATCCACGAAAGACTCCCCATCCTCAGTGTCAATACAAGAGTAGACCCAAGCCCACTCCTGAAAAGGTGGCATCCTCCACAAAAGGACATTCCCAAATTTGGCAACCTGGAAAATGAAGGTTCAGCTGTCCATCTATGCCAGCGACAGATGATGGCCAGCAAGGCTATCCACTCCATCTCAATGTGAGAAAGAAAACTATGTGTATCGCCAGACTGGTCAATGAATGTATTTCTTTTCAAAAATTTTTAGATTTATTTGTTTTATTTTGTGTGTTTAAGTGGGTGTTTTACCTGCATAAGTGTATGAGTACCAGGTATGTGCCTGGGGCCCTGGAGGTCAGACGACAGCATTCAATGCCCTGGAATTAGATGTGAACCACCATTGTGGGTGCTGGGAACTGAACCCAGGTTCTGTGCAAGAGCAGCCAGTGCTCTTAACTGTTCAGCCATGTATCCAGCCCTAGAGTGATGTTCTTTATATTACCTTTAGGTGTTTAATAATCTGAACTTGGAAAATAATCCACATGCTCCCCATGCACACTGACATTTCCTATTTCCTCTTGAGAAAGAGCAACATGCATTGCTCATCCTTGCTAAGTGTCAGGCACTACCCTACGTATGTTTATCACACTGCATGCCCATAACAATCCTCCAACATGTGGATTCTCTGCTGAGCAATGGGTACTGTCCCCCGCCCCCATTACAATAAGGACAGAAAACAAGATCCAGAAAGATTAAGTTACTTACCCCAAGTGGCATAAACAGAGATCTATCTCAGAAATGGTTCTATTATTCCTACCATATCTCACTGACACTCCAAGGAAAATTGTCATTTTTATTGGAATAAATATAAATATATATTTACATGTTGATAATGTATCATCATCATATGTTTCTAAGAAATTTCTTAACCAAGAAGAGAATATGATCGAAGAACTCAAACAGATCCAAAATGGTCCATGGTGTGAGATGACAGAATGGGAAAGAGACTCAAGGAACTAGGTGGATAGTAGGCGGGAGAGGGGTAAGGGGAGGTGTCTTAGCTATCTGCTGCCAGTGTCCTGTCATTTCGGGCTTTCCCCACACAAGCATATATTAGCAACCCTAGGGCTCCTTTTACTTCGCCTCTCCTTCTAAAACCAGTGGATTGCAGCAAAGCACCCCTGCCACCCATAACCGCTCTGCTTACAAACACAGATCTCATGCTTGTCTTTCCAAACGCACTCAAATTCCCCGAGAATCAAGACCGTAACTCTTCAGCTTTTTCTCCCAAGATGTCCTGTGACTTGCACACTCGGAGCGCTTGCTTTTGTGACTAAGTCTTTAGGCTAGAGATGAACAAATGGAAGCTCAAGGAAAGGAGGCACAGTTGTCTATGAGCACAGGGTACCCATGGATACTCAGCCACAGCCAGGGACAGCCCTGCAAGCAGACCCTTCCCACCCTTTCCCTGCTACTGCATACGCGGCTAATCCCTCTGCTCATGACTCCTCATTCAGTTCATTTGTTAACTGTCTCTTCTCTTCTGCTCTTGCCTCAAACACGGAAGCCAGCAAACAGATCCCAAGGCTTAGCTCCTATCTAAGCCTCCATTTTCTCATCCGTGAGATGGGGCGACCACAGCTGACCACCACAAAAGCCACTGAGCTCATGAGCACAAAAGCTAGGAACCAAGGGAGTGATCCACTGGCACTTCCCTGAGTGGACCTGAAGTGTGCTTTCTGCATCATCACTAGCAGCCGCTGCACATGATAACTTGTCCGAAAGGCAAAGCTCATACCCCTCCCCACCCTACTTTATTGACTCAGGACCTCAGAAGCAGGGCATCCTTCTGTGTTGAAGCAGCCATCTTGGCAGCTCTGAGTGTGGTCAGGCTTGAGAATCCCTGACTTAATAACACCAGACTGCACAGGTTCTGTGTGGAAAGGACTTGTCTCCAGTGCTAAACATGAGAGATAAGGGGACAAAGCTGCCTCAAGAATGTGAAGAACTGAAGGCAGGAGTTGTGCCACAGTCCCTGGCAATCAGGGTACACCCAACACCAAATGCTGAAAGTAACAAAGGGTAGACGGCTAATAAATACTTATTGAACATATGAGTGACAGAGATGGAATAAATCTGAACAAAATAGGCCCTTGCTCTGACTCCAGTGCTGTAGAGACCTAACCAAAGCAGAGGAGAGGGCCAGGCAGAGGTGGAAGGAGACGGGTACCAAGTGACTGCAGAGGTGAGTTCACGCCAGGCCCAGCTCCAGCAGCCCTGGACCATCAACTGAAGACGCATAATGGGTGGCCAGAGCATATGGGGGATAGGGAGGAAAAATATGCTTGGGCCATGATTACGTCCTCTGTACCATTGAAGGGATGGTGGGAAAAGAGGGAGTACCAGGGCACCAATGGACCAGCACCCTGGGGATAGTAGATCCAGGACCCCAAAGATCTCCCACAATGAGAGTAGAGGAAGACTGCCTAGAGAGGGGGAGCTGGTGATCAAATGTGCCCAGGAGTCCCAGAGTGCCAAGGGAAGACCATGCTTCTGGTGTTACCAGGGAGCCCCTCTCTTCAACAAAACATGTGGTCCTTTGGTTCCAAGCCCAGTGCCATGTGCCACACCACTGTGATAGCGTTAGGAGAAGCAACCCAACACTGGAAGATCAGACCCTGCCGTCCTCACCACAACTGTGCTTCTGGCCTTGTGAGGAGCTACCTGGGACTGACCTAAGGAGGCAAGGTATCCAAGGCTTCAGTCCGGGGCGGTGGGCTCTGTTGTTGCAGATGTCAGGACAGGGAGTGGGTAGTAAGGCAGAACTACTCCTTCATGGCAGACATGAAATGTAGGGGGAAGGAGTAGCCAAGCGTCTACTATCCTCCCCAAGCACACACCCCAGTGACTCCCTCCACCTTCTAAAGTACCACCGCTTCCCAGCAGCACCACAGTCCGGTGGCCAAGCCTTCAACACACAGGCTAAAGCTGGGTGAAAGGGGAGAGAGGGAAGACAAAGGGAGAAAAGAAGGAAGAGTGTCAAGACAAAGTTCTACGAATGGGAAGTTCAATAAATTTCTATAGGCAAATTAGATCCCCTAAGTTTTTTAAAATTTTTTGTTCATTTATTTTATATGTATGAGTATTTTAACTGCATGTATGTCTGTGAATGCCTAGAACCACATGAGTGCCTAGAACCCACAGAGGCCAGAAGAGGGCACTGGGTCCCCTGGGACTTGAGTTACAGGCAGCTGAGAGCTACCCATGTGGATGGTGAAATCAAATCCAGGTCCACTAAAAGAGCAGCCAGTGCTCTTAAAGGCTGAATCATTTCTCCAGCCCCGAAATTTATTTATTTATTTTTTAATTAAGCAGAATGAAGTACAAACTTGCCGTCTAAGAAGAAATTAAAGGAAGCAGGAAATTAAGTTTCCAAAATAAACACAAATATGCATCTAAATATGGATGTGCATCAGCACCCAAGAATGGGACAGCAGAATAATTACTGCTTGACTGTAGAGCCTACTGTTAATCAGAGCTCATTCAGGCATTCCACACAGGCAGCTTACCTGAAAAGCCTTTCAATTTGTATGTCAGGGAAGTTGGTAATTAAACACTTCAACTGTCTCTTGGCTTTATTAAAGGTAAGAGAATCCTGACATAGTTAACTTATAATTATTCTGTTTATCAAATGAAGTTGATATGTAGTTTAGGAAAGTGTCAACCCTGAAGCTCTTAGGTTAAAATCCCCAAGACCTATACTCTGTTCTGTGTGTACTTACTGTGGTGAGCAGAACCCAAGAGAAGACATCTTTCCTCACTTAACCAAGTACAGTGCGACCTTGATATGGACACCTCGATGACTTGCTTTTAATAACAACTACCAAAAGTCACTTCATGATATAATACCAGTTGTATGGTGAGTTGTGTGGTGTTCCTGCTTGTAATACTTAAAATCTGAAGAAAGATGATTAGATAGATAGACAGACAGACAGATAGATAGGATAAAGCACAACTCATTATAATTGTGAGGCACATCAGACAGAATCAGTACTTGACAAAGAGTTTTAAGTTATGAAGAACAAAATTAAAACAACTGAAAAATAAATTTAAAAATTAAAAATTAAAAAAACTGATTCCAGAATCAAAGGAGACATCACAACTTAATGGGTTTTCTAATCTTGGATTAAACTCAGAATCAGAAAATAAGTTTCATGTGATAAGGACCAACTGGCAAAATATGAAAACAGACCACAGATAAGATAGTGCTGTCAGATTAGCAACAAATTCCTCTGCGGGGCCACAGATGCAACGTTGCAGGGGAACACCCTTAAGAAACACGGAAGTTCTTAGCGTTAGAAAGTGTATCCTGTGGAACTAGAAAAAGTCATCTCGAGTGAGGTAACCCAGATCCAGAAAGATAAATATGGTATATATCTTATTATCTGTGCCAACATTAGCCATTCAATAAATGATACCCAAGCTATTATCCATAGACCTAGAGAGATTAGGTATAGAGGAAGGGACTGGGGGAACAGATGGATGTCTCTGGAAGCAGGTTGACTGGGACAGGGAGGGAATGGGAGCAGGAGAATCAGATGGGGAGAGGATATGGGGGTGAGGGAGGGAATGTGGGGAGAAATTGCTAGAATTGAGGGGCTTTGAGGGGTGGTATAGAAACCTAGAGCAGTGGAAACTTCCTAAAATATATTTAAGCAATCCTAATGAAGTCTCTAAATAATGAGGGAGATGAAGTCCAAGTGGCCATCTCTTGTCACCAAATGAAACTTCCAGTACCAGGACCGGTTACATCCAGTTGAGTTGCTGGCTGAAAGGATCCTATGGAAATCTCCAAACAACCCAGGCTGTTGCTAAGACAACAGACTTCTCTCTACAAACTGACAGCAAGGTCCTATTACTGAAGACAACACCCACACAACTCATTGAACATGGAGAGGGCAAGCTGGTGCCCACACAGAACCTTTACCCCTATGTTCTAATGTCATTGGCACAGGAAGGTACTCTGCACACTAACAAAAGAAATCCGTAAACACAAAACTTTTGATCTACAATCTGTCTTGTGTCAAAATATGCTAGGGCAATGGTGGCACAAAGCTTGTGGGAGTCACCAACCCATGTCTGATTTGACTTAAGACCCACTCTCCAAGATGGAATCCATACCCAATACTGCTTGGGTGACCAAGAACCCAAGATTAGACCAGAGACCTACTGTAAAACCAAATACTATTGGCCAACAAATAATAAATAAATAAATAAATAGATTAATAAATAAGTAAGCAACAATAAAATTACTTCTAATGATATTCTGCTATACTCAGATCAGTGCCTTAATCAGCCATCATCAGAGAAACTTCCTCTTGCAGCAGATGGTAACAAATACAGAGACCCACAGCCAGACATTATGCAGAGAGAGAGAGAGAGAGAGAGAGAGAGAGAGAGAGAGAGAGAGAGAGAGAGAGATCTTGGAGCACACAGCTCTAAATAGGATGTCTCCATCAAATCTCTTCCCTCAGGGCTCAGGAAACTGAGAAAGAGGAGGTGGAAAGAGTGTAAGAGCCAGAGTGGATGTAGGACACCAGGAGAACAATGCCCATTAGATCAACTGAGCAAAGCTCATACGAGCTCACAGAGACTGAAGCACAGGGCCGACACAGGTCTGCACCAAGTCCTCTGCGTATATAGTGTAGCTTTCAGGTTTGTATTTGTATGGAACCCCTGAATGTTTGAATGAGTGGGTCTCTGACTCTTGTGACTTCTCTTGGGGCTCTCTTCCTCCTGTTGGGTTGCCTTGTCCAACTTCAATGTGATGGTTTTTTTTTGTTTTATCTTATATTTTATTTTGTCGTATTTGGTTGTTATCTCTTGGAAGCCTGTTCTTTTCTAGTAAGAGACAGAAAGGGAGTGGATCTGGAGGGGTGAGGAGGTGAGGAGTAACTGGGAGGAGTAGAGGGAGGGGAAGTTGCAATCAGGATAAATTATATGAGAAAAGAATCTATTTTTAATAAAAGGGGATAAGGAAAACAAACAAACAAAAAAATAGTGCATCCTGCCTGCTGTTTGTTTTCAAACGATGCAGAAACCCATAAACCATCCATATCAGCAACTGGAGGGAGATATGAGCATCCAAGTCTCTTTGTGCCACCCTGCAAGCTGTCTGCGGACCTCAGGAAATGAAGTTACCAACTTCATTCAAAAATCCCCTGCAGTAAACATGTTTCTCCTCATAAATTAAAATTTAGGGAATTAGGAGGTTTTCCAAATTCATTCATTCATCCAATAAACATTTATTAAGTACCAATTATGTAGCAGAAATTGAAGAAGGAAGGAAGGGGAAAAGAAAAGAAAAAACAGGAAAGAAGAAAAAGAGAAAAGTCTTGCTTGCAAGGTGGGTGGGGTGGATGTGGAATGAAATACTCAGGTTTCCGGTAAATCCACCTCTGAACCGGAGGCACCTCAGTCTCACAGGTGAGACCAAACTCACGACCTCTCTACGTGAAGTCCTTAACCCCAAGAAGCCTTAACACCTTCTATCTCAGGGTCTACGGGGAAATGATACCAACTTGATGGCTAACCCAGGAGCTTGCTGCGCTCTGCCTCCTGGTCATCATTTCTTCCACTGGCTCTACTAGTTTCCCCCCAAATGTCTGCAGGCTCCATCACCTGGCCCAGACCCACTGAAGGAGCTCCCAGCAGATCTCCTCACCTGGTTTGCCTGTGGCCGCCACCCATGTTCCTCACTCAGCTGCCACAAAGATCTTTTCAGAAGGGACCCCTGTGTATCACTCACCCCTGGTGTATTTACTTCAATAGCGTCATGCTGCATTAGAAAACAAAGACCCTCTTCTCTCACCATACCTTTTTTAATGATGTCTTGTGCATTTGATCACTTAATAAATGGCTGACTCACCAGCCACACAGCAAAGCTCAGTGAAAGCAGAAGCCATGCCTGGGTTTGCACACCACTGTGAGTACACACAGTTGGCATTCAATTAATATTTGTTTAATTAGGTGGATAGGCAATTAAAATAATTAATGTCTGGCCTGAACCAATGAATGGAGTGTGGTGCCATTAGCAGCCACGGGGGACCAGGGGGAGGAGTAAGCTAGGGAGACACAAGCTTTGTGGGATCTGTGGGACCCCACAGACCCAGCAGGCAGCTGGAAACACAGACCTGCCCTTGGAGATACTGATTAGGAAAAGGCACACTCTCTGGCCACCACAGTGCTGTAGACCCGAAAGACATTCCTTTAGCTTTCTTACTATGCCTGCAGGAAAGAATCAGGATAATCCACATCTCCTCTGCTCACCAATGACAACCAGCATTTGCATAAATTTGCATAAACCTGTCCCAAGGCTGCCTGATGTAGGAACTGGCTAAGTCCACACCACATGCTGCCAGCCTGTTTCATCAGCATCTTTCATGCCCCTCTCCCCCAGCACACTGCCCTCTGCTCAGGGAAGAGGGGCCGTGTTCAGGGAGGCTGGTTGAATAGAATTGGAAGTTTTCTGGTGTGAAATGCTTTTTAAAAAAATCAGAGAGCACAGCTGTGATCCTTGATCACATTCATTCATTTTATTCTTTGGAGGACTTGGAATCCGTCAGGCATATCAAATTATGGCAAACGATTCCAGACTATGCCTCATTTCAAATTGCTGATGCGATAGAATTACCAATGCCATTCTAAAAATAAGGAAAACTTCTTGCACTTCTGTTATTTCACATTGAAATTAATTTCCATCATGGACTTCATAACTATCTCAAAGGCGTCATCTTAAGCCAGGTGTGGTGGTACACACCTGTAATCCTAGCACTCAGGAGGCCGAGGCAGGAAGATGGAGTATTCAAGAACAACCTGAGCTACACAGCCAAGTCCAATCTTAAAAGAAGAGAGGGGTATCTCCTTGCTTTCAAGGTTGTCCTATTTTCTGCAAGCCTGCCCCTTTATGAACCACACACAAAGATGTATCTTTTCCAGTCATCACTCTCCAGAGGCCTTGGACAAGTTTATCCCCACAGACCAGAGCTTATCAACAGCTCTAGTGGCAAGTGAGTCTGGATACTTTAGTGTGGAGAAGTGGTCACCCTACGCCCTAGAGCCTGCTAAACAGCCTCGTGGCCTGTATCACAGATACTGGTATCACCTCCAACCCAGGAGCTGTGACAAGGGAGAATGTCTCTAAGCATTGCAAATGTCCTCAATTGAGATGTGGTACACATACACACCTGCAACCTCTAAGCCCAGGTGTCCATCTGACTCATGAGAGTGTTCAAGGAAAGTTAAGAGAATATATTTTTTATAACTATGGGTAAAATATTGAGAGCATAAATTAACTTTGGACTTCTTGCTGTTTGCCTAAAATACAGAAATAAAACTATTGTAATTATAATGGTTAGTTTTGTCAACTTGATAGGTTTAAGAAATAGGTGAGACAGGGTACAGATGGCTCATTGGGTAAAGGCATTTGCCATGCAACTCTCAAGACCTGAGTTTGATCCCTGGAACCCACAAGGAGGTGGAAGAAGAGAACCAACTCCACAGACTTGTCCTCTAATCTCCATACCACGTCACAGCACAGGTACACTTGCATTCGCGCGCGCGCGCACGCGCACACACACACACACACACACACACATTTTTTAAACTGAATTAAACACCTAGGGCATTAGTGAGGTACAAATTTGGGTGGCCTATTAGGCTCTTTCTGTAGAGGAATAACTGAATGAAGACCAATCCCTGAAAGTGGGTGGCATTATCCCATGAAGGAAAAAAGAAGGAGGCCATCCGGGCAGCAACATCCCATCTCTGCTGTCATGCCCAGATGAGAGCAAATAGCCTAATACTCCTCATCATCATAGATTAGACCTTCTCAAACTGTAAGCCAAAATAAATGTTTTCTGTCTACTATTTGATCACAGCAACGAAAACGATTGCTAATATACTTACATCTCAATCTGTTACACAGGGCAACCACGCACCTTCCCTGGCCACTCTTCAGTCATGTGACAATTAGGGTGATTCAAAGGTCCAGGCAAGAAAATGACTCACCAGGCAGAGAGGCTCTGATGAGCAAAGTGGACACCAAAGGGTCCCACTGAGTGTTTGATGTTGGAAAGAACACCTGCTCCTTTGATCCCACTGTGTTTACCCAGGTACCAATAACACCAAGGAGGTTCTTCCAAGAGGACCTCAGTGGGGCTTTACTAAACATCCTTCCACTCCAACCACCAGCCCTCTCCATCTGGCCTAGAAACTGTAAGTTTCTGTGGGCTGCACAACTTCTTGCCTTATTATATAAAGTCTAGAGGAACTGGTCAGGTTAGGGATTATCCTGATAGGATGTCCGTACTAAAATCAAATGATCAGAAATAAAAGTCAGCTCTAAACTACACAGCTCAGAGATGCAGACATACAGGGTGGGTTTTTGTTGTTGTTGTTGTTGTTGTTGTTGTTGTTTTGTTTTGTTTTGTTTTTCAAGGCAGGTAAAGGAATCACACATGAATAAGACAATTCCTTGGTATCCATTCACTAACAACACCTTACCAAGTGGAAAGCGGTACAGCAGGGACTTGTGTGGTTACAGGGACAGGTGCACTTCCTCCCTTCCTAGGTTTTGGGTCAGACCAGGGATATGAGAACAATCGCCGAACCACACAATCCATTCAATTTCAGTTGAGTAGAGGTGCTCAACCATGCCTTGGAGGAAGTCACTGCATGAACATGCTACCTGGATAAAAGGCTCCAGGTGGGTTTCCCTAAGGGAGTGGAGTTTACACTGAGCACAGCAGAGAAAAGAGCTGTGATGAGAAAATGGCCAGGTGTGAAGAGGGGAGGGAGTAGGGAAGGAAAGGTGAGCAATTCATCACTCCGAGAGGGGCCCAGATACAGCAGCAGCTACCACTGACAGAAGAATCTTGATAAGGAATGGGAAATGGCATTTATCCTTGAAACACAAAGTCCCTTGTATGTAGGAAACTGAGCTTCCAGCCGGAAGAGCTCCTATCAGTGCCCTCCGAGGAATGGCTCATGGCTCTGGAAACTTTGTGGCCTTGTCACACAGAATATTCTTCTAGAAGCTCTAACTATTCTCATCCCTTGCTTACATCACACACCAGCACAGGCCTTAGACCCATATACACACATGGGAAATGAGTGAAGATGTGGAAAGATGCAGAAACTGCCTCCCTTTGACTCTGTACCACACTGCATCTCAGCAAAGCCATAACAAGGCAGTGGCCAGAAGCCCTGATTGGGAATTCAGTTTCCAGCCCAAAACTCTGTATTCTGTGACCCCTGTTACCCCGGGAAGCACCTGTGGGTCTCTGTGCTGGTTTGCCTATCATCTCTGTTTATGTCTTCAGCCCAGACGTCTAGGCCTCTATGACAACTCCATTGATTCCCTCAACACAAATGTCTCATCCTGAAGCCTCCAGGATGCCCCCATTGGCTACTTTCACCCCATTTCTCCTCAGCACCTCCATCCACACAGCTCTCAGGACAGAAGCCTGGGACTCATTCAGCACTCATCCCCCAACGCTTTACCTAAAGTCAGGATGACTCTGCCCCAAAGAGAACATGCCCTGCCCAACTGCAAAGGACAAGGATGTAACTAGCGCCCTCGAGTTGTTCAGCAGAGTGTCCCTGCTGCATACATGTACATCCCATATCCAAGTCCACACCTCTCATGGAAGACTTCATCCTGCTTACCACAGAATCCAAGATGAGTCCCTGGATATGTGTACTGAACCATCTATCTCCCCTGCCCACTGCCCTCAACAGCTTGGTACTACCTTTAGAATCAAACTGGAACCTGAACCCAAGATCCATGGCCTTCCAGGAGCCTGCCTCTTCTCACACCTCCAGCCTCTCATGTTACCTTTGTCTTTGCTCATCATTGTCTGGCAGCACTGTCCTTTCTGGTTGCTCCAATCTACCAATTCTTCCTTACCATGGGCTCTCTGCAGGAGCCTCTCCCTGTCAGCCCTGGGGGTGGGGGTGGGGTGGGAACGGTCTTTTTCATGCTTCTCTTCATTCCTCAAAGCCAGATTTAAAGGTCAGCTTCTCATACAGACCTTCACTGACTTCACAAGGCTTTGGCCAATCCTCCCATCTAAATCAGGTCCTTTGGTTACTTATCTCAGGGTACCATTTCTTCATAACATTGACACATTTTACTAGCCCATCTATTTTGGTGTTCCAACTTTACCCAAGGCTGGACAGTTTGCAAGCACAGCATGCATCTCTCTGAAGCTATAAATCCATTGCATATTCTCGGGTGCTCTGCAAGATTCCCAAGAGCATGAGGAGACAATGACTTGACAGTCCCCAAACATTCACATATATGTCTATCCTTACCCCTCAATACCAGTTCAAATAATCCTTCTAAAATTACTCTGTAAGTCAATGTGTCCCTCTACAAAAGGCCTGGTTTCTGAAGCCACCTCCCCATTAGGCTACTAGAGGGCCCTTGTTATACATATATACCCAGTCAGCTTTCACTTCATTCTACTGTGGTGTTTTATTTTTATTTATTTTTTTGGTGTGTGTGTGTTGTATGATCACATGTATGGGAGCACACCCATTCATTCAATGTTCACGGGGGTTACAGGAGTATTTCAAGGGTCCTGCCCTATCCCTTTCCACCATATTCCCTCAAGACAAAGCTTCTCACTAAACCTAAAGCTAGGTTGGCAGCCAGCAAGCCCCAGCAATGTCCTTCTTGTCCCCTCGATGCCCCACCCCGAGCCAACGTGTTTTTTCATGTGTGTGATGTACACTGGAACTCAGATGTTCAGCTTGTACGGCAAACACACTCTCCCCACCGTGCCATCCTCCTAACCCCATGATTTCACCTGTTTAAAAATAAAGTTGGGCAATGTATATACCTCCTTTCTAAGACTCTGAACTCACTGAAGTCAAGTGACATTCCCCCTCATCTTCTCATACATTACTCTGCATCCTGAAGAGGGTTTGACACACCAAAGATAGTCAACAGACAGTCGAACCATTCCAAACACTTTCTAATCTACAGTAACCTGTCCAAACAACCTTCCTATTCTCTATAATCAGTAACACATTAAAATACCAAAGGGATATACTAGCTAATTCCCGGGGGTAAAAGTGGAATCCCAAACCTCTTTAAAAACATACCTTTAAACTCCTTTAACATACACAAGCTGTATTAGTCACTTTTCTTGACGTGACAAAAGGAACTTTTAAGGGAACACAGCCCATCACAGTGGGGAAGACACAGGGGCAGGAGCTTGAAGCAACTGGTCACATTCCATCTTCAGTCAGGGAGCAGAGAGGGATGGATGCTGGCGCTCAGCTCATGTCCTCCTTTTTACTCAGCTCAGGACCCCCACCCATAGGATGCTATTGCCACTTTCAGGGTGAGTCTTCTCTCCTCAGTTAAGCCTTTCAAGAGACACCCTCACTGATATGCTAGAGGTGTGTCTCCTAGGTGATTCTAACCATGCTGAGAATTGAGCTTAACCATCACGAGTCTTATTAGTCACTCTGTAAAACTCATTCCAGAGACCTTCCAGTTAATGTGTAAGGCTAATGACTGCTCCGCGTGAATGTGGACCTGACTTCTTTGCACCAACGTTTAAAAGGAACCATGACACTGGCTCCTTTTAAACTATGTAATGTCAGGAGCAGACACCTCAAATGCATGTAGCTAATTCAAACCTGCACAATTTCATAAAAATCAGAAATGCTTAAATATCATCTTTAAAGGGTAGAACAACACCCTTACACAGAGCTCTAGAACTCCTTTCTCTATTCCAGGAGATGAATATACATCATCCCTGGTCAGACACAACAGAGCAAATTCAGCCACTACAATAGTAGGGGACCAGTGTATAGAGTGGGAATGACTTAGAAGCCGCAAGATATCAACAGCTATGGAAATACCTGGGAGCCATCCCTTCCTCCAGAGACCTCTGTGCCCAGAGGGTAACTGGTAGAATGCTAACCTGAATCTCAAGCAGAAGGACCAGAGTAAGGTTTGAAGCAATGGAGTGGCATACATGAAAAGACCCAGTTTCATCCACCATTGCTGAGGTCCCAGAATGCACCACTGCACCACATCACAGTGTCTGCAAATGTTCAGCTGGAGTGCAGTGGTCAGCTGCTGGGTATGGGAGGTGGCCATGGCATTCTGAGAACAGATCAGCTGCAGAAACTAATTGTGCCACCTCTAAGTCCATCTAGCTGTGTTTTCCAAGCTCTTAATCTGTGCAAAGCAACATCTAGGGAGAGGGTGGAGGTAGGAAGAGAAATCCAAAGAAATGTCACGTGACTTATGCTCATGGGCGTGAGTAGCTAGCCCGGTGGAAATTTCTCATACAATCTGAAATATCTCTCTTCATCTCACATGCTTAACCGTATCCCTTAAAACTAACTCTTCTGCCCCCAAAGAAGCTAAAGCCTTATATGGTGCAAGACCAAGACTTCCTACAGGCCCAAAGGCCATCACAGAGGACCAGTTAAAGAAATGATGGTAAATGATAGACTAGTTAATCACTGCAAGAAATTTTCCTTGAGAAACTCTCAGCAGGGTCAGGATCTCTGGTATTTCTGTCTGTCTACTGAGAAAAGACCTGGATTACAGTGTATCAAGTTGACCAGGTGCTGACCAACAACACTCCTTCTAAATTCCAAGGTCAAGGCTCTGGCACATTGGGTGACTGTCCAGTCTTTATTCCATATAGCATAGAGAGCAATGTGATGGGCAAAGCAGTTTCCAACAGTGATGTAATGGTAGATGAGTTATGTAAGTCACCAAAGTGTTTATTCTTTTTCCCAATAGAAGCCTATTCTCAACTCAACCATCTTCATTTTCTCCTCTGCTTTTTCTCACCTCATTACAGTTAAATCTATTAATTTTCTATTGATTTCTAGGCAGCAGAATAGGTTGAAAGTACTTCAATGGTAACTAAAATGACACAGCCATGTTTTTATGCCAGTCATCTACCCACTCAGTGTTCCAGACTGGGACTCCATGCCTGCTCTTCCAGGATTGCCTGTTTCAGTTCAAGAGCCTCCTTCCTTGGAATTATAAAGGTTCATCACCTCCTTGCCCCCACAGGCACTGGCCTCTGTGTGTTCTGGCTTTCCTGTTGGCCTTTACCCCAAGTCTAAAGAAGGTCGGATCCCACACTCTGTCTGCGCCTGGTATTTTCATTCTCCTCTGTTCAAGCCACTACACCTAAGTCTGACCTCCTTCTTCTATCTCCCTTCAACGCTGTCCCTGCTTCTTGTCTTACTACCGTCTACGTTACCCCAGCACATCTGACAAATCAGCCTTACAGGAAAGTGGCAATCATGTGGCTCCTCTGCTCAGGACCACTTAAAACCCTCTCTTACGTCCGAAGAGGAAGTCACAGTCCTTGTCTTTCAAGGCCCCTTGCGCCTGGCCACACCCATGCAACTCAACGCTAAGTCCCTCTGTTCCTTCTCACACCTCAGTCACTGGCCTTCAGGCTGTGCTTAGAGCCTGCCCATCATGACTTATGCCTGCAATGTCTCTCAACCTGTGTCTCCCCATTTTCAAACTGCACCTTCTGCAAAGTCCAGCTAGAGTGTCCACGGTCACAATCCCCCACCCTCAACCTTCCCCAACCAACTTGGATAGAGGGATCTTCCACTCATAACTTTGAAGACATTCTTCTCTCATAAGCATTCTGGTAGTTCACCCCACCAGGTCTGAACCTCAACACAAGACCTCTTTCACTGGGCTTTCCTGGGGTCTGAGTTCTTTGACTGTCCCTACCTCATCCACAGCGACCTATGATTCTCCAGGCCCACAGGAGACAACACAAGACCTAAAACTTGCATGGGGGGTGGAGGGGGGGCGCTCGCATGTCCCATCTTCGCAGCCTTGCATGATACCACGGGGAACTTTGCCAACGACAATAGGGCTCCCCCACCACAGCAGCCCAACACTCCCACTCATTCATGAACTCCTTCCATTTTTCTAATCTGCCAGCATGAGACTAGTGGTCACACGCTGTACCCTGGGAGGCAGCAGGCAATCGGACAGGGACGGGGCTGCTTCAGTCTACCTTATGACCAATTAGGCTTTTCGTGTCCAGAAAGGACTGGGATACATATACAGTGACCAGGTGTAAACCCCGCCAAAGGCAGCGCTGGGGAGGCGGGGCCGACAGGCGAAGAGTCCCAGGAGTTCTGCCCTGTTGAATCCCCGCTCCAAACTTTTCTCCTCGCTCGGCGCGACACCTGGCATCCGCCAGCTCCCGTGGCTCTGGAGCCCGCGGGCGAGCATCGAGTCACCCGCGGTAGCGGCGGGCGCCGGCGGGACCAGGTTGGGCACCATGTAGGGATGAGGATGCCGCGGCCGGTGCTGATGCTGAGGCTGCCGGGCGGCGGCCGCTCCCCACCCCGGGCTGCGCGGCTCAGGCTGGGCCTGCCGCTCGGCCGCTACTCACCCGGAGGGTTGACGGCGGCCGGGGTTGCCATCTTGCCGGGAGGGACCGGCGCGCCGGGCGGGGCGGGGACGGGGACCCGGCGCGGGCCAGCGCCGCCGCGGCCGCGCCACACAAAGGAAGGTGCGGGCGGTGCTCCCCGCGCTCCCGCGCTCCGAGAGCGCCCCGCGCTCCTGCCCGCGCTGCTCCCCGCGCCCCGCGCGCTCCCCGCTCCTCCGCGCGCACCCGCGCTCCTCCCTTCCCGGGCCTCCTCCGGGTTCAGCCTTTGTGGAGCGGTGGGGGTGCCGGGCCCGCGGCTCCCGGGTCCGAGCCGTAGCACCGCGAGACTTGGGCCAGCGGGCAGCGGGACCCCCTTGAGCCCATGCAGGTGCCCAGGCTGGGGGGCTCTGCGCACCCCCTTATACGCCTTCTCAGGGTCCCCAGGTGTCGGGGACACATCGCCGCGGGGCGCTGTCCCCTCGCGGAGGAGCGGGTGGGAGAGCTACCCATTTGAATGCAGAGGACAACCGGCCTCAGAAACAAAGGCGTCCCAGTGCTGCCACTTAGCATGCCAAGGCCGCGCCACTGGGCTCCCGGGCTCCCCGGCCAGGGCTGTGGACCAGGGCCTAGGGGAAGGCGCCCAGAAATGCCCGAGGCCACCGTCCCTCAAAGACATTCACACACAGCTTCAGCCCAGAGCTTGGCCCAGGAATGGAAAGAAGCCAAGGAAGCCTTGAGGACGGTGTCGAGCTCTGCCTTCCTGAGGACATGGCCACTGTCAGCGTTTATTATGGAGTCCTCTCGAGGGCCCTATTCACACCTCCGGACTGGGGCCTTAAGAAGGGTTCTAACGATTCCATCTGCATATCACGGTGAAATTAAAGTGCAGGGAACTTGAAGAGGTGTTTTCCAGGCAACCACCAGGATTCCTGGAGGGGATGTTCCACAGTAGATGCCCTGATAAGGCGGGATTGGAAGGCTGGTCACACCCCAGGCCACAGCTGAGGGCAGTATGGCGTCTAACGCTGATAACATCTGCAAAAGATACCACACTAGCATAGGACAGAATAGGGAGATAATGCTTGGGGTGTGTTTTCAAACAAACGTCTTCCGGCAGTGTTTGTCTCTACTGCCCTAATAATATATCAATTGGACAATCGTGGAAAATGTCTCTACTGCCCTAATAATATATCAATTGGACAATCGTGGAAAGTTCTGTGTGCCGAGTACAGACCTGGGTGTTGAGCATACAGGAATCTTGTCCTGCAGGACGTCTAGAGTAGGAGGGAAATGGGAGGAAGGACATAAGGCACCTGCTGTCTGGGGGCAGCTGCTTCTGGAAGTTTAAAGAGAACCTCTGAAATGTGTCACTGCTGAATGAAAGCGACAAAGAGGAGGTGACATTGAAAGTCGCCTTTGAGGAAATGACTAGGATGTAGGGAAGTAGAAAGGCAAGACATTTCCAAGGAAAAATAATACCCTGTGCAACCAGACTCAAGACAGGCCAGGGCCAGATAGAAACAAGGAGAGACCAATGGGATTATCAACCAGGAACTGAAACTTCAGCACGTGTCTAAATAGAAGGGCCCTGGCGTCCCACAGCAAACCAAGTGAAACTCAGCCTTTCTTCTATATCCCCCCAAGACAACACTCTCAAATACCCCTCAGTACTTAATCAATGTACAATACATACTTGCTTTGTTTTGAGATGGGGGCTCCCATCACATAGCTGAGGCCAGCCTTGGACTTGTAAAATTCTCCTGCCCTTGCTTCCCGAGTGCTTGGAATACACGCGTGAAGCACCTCATCCAATCTCTGTGAAGTTTCTTAAGGTATGGAAATACAGAGTCTTTCACTGTGTCCCATCAGGCATTTCATCCCAGGCATTTCTGGTAGAGTCTTTTCTAGGCTCTACCCACTGGAGGCACAGCACTCAGCATGACCCCTGAGTTCTTTTCTCCCTCCAACGTTCCACATGCCTGAAAAACAATCAGGTTTCCCTCCTTGACAGATACATAGCAGTTTAGTAACCAAGTTCAGTCATGTGTGGCTTATTTTGACCCCAGATATATGCCCAATATTCTCCCCTAAAAAAATAAAATTGTAGCAAACACAACTGTCATACATACATAGCCAGGCATGACAAGGTTTCTCTAACTATGTTCTTGTCCTTTACCCATTTTCTGAACATTGTTCTGTGAATATCATGCGTGCGTGCGTGCGTGCGTGCGTGCGTGTACAAGTGTCATGGTACTCATGAGGAGGTCATGGGACAACTTGGGGTAGTCTATTTCCTCCTTCCACCATGCTGGTCCCAGGGATCAAATTCAGCTGGGCTTGGAGGCAAGGCCTTTTTATATGATGAGCCATCTCACCAGCCCCGTAAAATCTGATATTGGATCTCATGCGTGTGCCCTCTTGCCAGTGTCCATTACAATAAAAGACAGCTATCGAGTGAGCAACAGCTGGACTTTCTATAGTCTGGTGTCTGTCTTGTGCTGGTGTTTAGGGTTTTGTGTGTGTGTGGGGGGGGTGAATTTCATAAAGAAGGAGATACTTCATCTTCCCCAACACGGACCCTCTTAAGTAGAAAGTGCCTGTGTCAACTGTTAACTTTCCAGAGAAGAAATGAACTCTAAATAGAAAAGTGAATTTATCAAGGTTGTACCGTTCAATGGCTGGAGGAGACTTGGTGCTGAGTCACCCCTGGCATGAGGATTTGGTGGCTGGGCAGAGAAGGGTGGGCTTTGGAGAAGGAAAGGAGAAAGAGCGGACCAGGCCCACATTAGCCTCCTTTGTCTCTCAGAATTAAACAGGTTCGATGCCCAGAAGCATTGATTGAGGATGAAAGCCCCCCTCCTTTTAAGTAAACAGTCTGGAATGGGGCGGTTAGTCATTTCTGAGCACAGAGTGGTGGTGTTTATACAATACAGTGGTCCTGTGCTAATTAAGAGAGTTAGCCGACTGTGACCAGAAGCAGGCTTAGGAATTCCACTCAAACTTAACCCAGAACTCTCAAATGCCAAAAGAGGCTTTAGACTTGAAGCTGAGATTTACACGTTTAAAATGTATGCCCATAGCACACAATTATGGGTCTGGGTTCCCAGAAATGGCCAGCAGTGGCTTAATCGTGCTGATAAACAACCAAATCCCCGAGCATTTATTTCCTTTTCAACTTGAGGAGAGGAAGCTGTGACCCCGATTCTGCTTCATATCCTTTGAGTCCTGACTCCAGACACAAAGGGCTTCTTTGGGAAGACATCAAATGATTCAAGGGGGTGTTTATTACCTTCTAACTTTACTTCGGGTCAGCAAGAGACCATGATTACCCAGGGAAAGAGGGAGGTAAAGGATGAGCAGCAGGCCACCAGGTCTCCAACCCTAGGCTTCGGAACTTCTGAAGGTCCCTTGAAAAGCCACACCTGGGCTGATGATCCTACAGCTGACTGACTGATGAGAACGCCTAGGACTGGGGAGTTACAATGCTGCAGACAGAAAGCCAATATTACCTTGGGCTCTCTGTAACTCCCTAAATAGTTATTTATTACTCACTTCTGTATTTGACCAATATCCTACCACTGCTAGCTAAAACCTTTAGAATATAGTCCTAGGAAAAAACGAGATTCCACTATCCCCAAAGTCAAGAATGTCATCAGATCCATGTGGTGGATCATGCCTGTGACCTCAGTCCTCAGAGGATGTTTGTAGAAAAAGGGTTGCAGGTTTGACACCAACCTGGACTGTATAGTATGTTCTAGCCAGCCTGAGCTACAGAGGAAGACCCAGTCTCAAAAACAAAAACAAAACAATTAAATAAATAAATAAATCAGGTAGGACTTGAGGCCTATAGCAGAGTTGGCCCTGCTTTGCTGTGCCCTGCAGCCTGATGTCCCCACCAGTGTGTTTGACTCAGGATAAGCTTCAGCATAAGATCTGTGTTTTGCATCGATAGACTTTTTTTCTTCATATTTCCTTTCATCTGTCCTCACTCCTCCATTCTTACTTACTTCTTTTTCTTTGCTGGAAAGAAAGATTTCTAGGTCCCTGGCATCTCACTCTCACCTCCTTGTCCCTCACTCCACTTGTCCAAATCTGCCCAGCTAGGCATCCCACCCGCCTATCCCCTCTAGCAGGCCTCTTCTCTTTTTGAAGAATCACAGACTTAGAGCAGATTCGAACTTAATCTTAGGCAGCAAGGCATACCTTTTCTGCCATCAAAGTGGTTTTCCATTGTTTCTCTTTGCCCTAGACGCCTTGCTAACCACCCCCTCCCTAAGTCTCACCTTCATCACCTGTAAAATGGGTGGCATTGCCTACTGTGCCAAGTCACCATGGAGATGAACTTGAATGAGATAATCCATGTGCTATGAACACTTGAGATACTGCAATGCTCTGCAGATGCATTACATGGTGAAGGATGTGTGTGGCAAGTCCCTGGCCAGAAGAGAGATAGGAGGGAGAAGACTACCACGGTGGCCTTTACTGTAGAGTGAGGAGAAGAGGAAGAAAGGGTCCGAGGAGGAGAGGAAGGAAAGGATAATGGACAGACAGTAAACCCATGGGCCTGGTTTACACGTTTTGGACTCAATCTCCAAGGATGACAGGTCAGACAAGTAGAGAGAAAACTCAAATGTGGAGAGATTCGAGTCTGCTTCCCATTTAGGGACAAAGAGGAGCCCTCATAGGGCAGTTCTACAGGGACTAGAACCCTGAGCTTCACACAGTATTCCAGTACCTCAAGGCTTCTTTTTACCCCTTTAACACGGGTATAAAATGTCAACAATAACAAAACTAATCAGATATTTAAGGAGTAGCTGTGGCAAAAAATCACAATGTGGTGGAAAATTTGGCCAAGTTGTTGAGATCTTTGATAGATCATGAAACAGCAACGAAGGTTAAATGTAAAACACATTGATTACTGTTGGCCAAACTGCAGAAATATGAGACTTGCCGGGCGGTGGTGGCGCACGCCTTTAATCCCAGCACTCGGGAGGCAGAGGCAGGCGGATCTCTGTGAGTTTGAGGCCAGACTGGGCTACCAAGTGAGTTCCAGGAAAGGCGCAAAGCTACACAAGAGAAACCCTGTCTCGAAAAAACCAAAAAAAAAAAAAAAAAGAAAAAGAAATATGAGACTCTTCCTCTTGCCTTCTGCTCAACCTCTCCTCTAAAGTGGGTCAAATCATCCTCGATCTGAGGGGAAGACAGGTGGCTAAGACCGAGAGGGTTGGAGATGAGGCAAGTTTGGCCCATAAGGCTGGGGCCATGCCTTCCTTCCTGGAGATGTCTAACTCATGGAGTTTTGCTAGAAGCTGTTTTCCTAAGGCCTGATGGATAGCTCTTTGCTCTGCTCTCCGGCTTCCTCAATTGTTGCTGGATTCTAGACTGGTCCTTGCCATATGGAGCAATAGCTGCAGGACAGTTCAGACTCAGCTATTCTCAGAGTATGATTGGAGCCATACAATCCCATGTTCAAATCCCAGCAACAGCGTGTACCTACCGTGTGAGTCAAGCTTCCTTGTCTATGAAGGAAAGATAATGATAATACTTACCTCAGAGGAGTTTTATGAGGACCATGGGAGCTGATAGCCTCGGGTATGTGGTTGGCATGATGTATATGTTTATATTATTACAGAGAGGCTAAGGAAGGTTCTCCAGCTAAGATTGTGATGAATCATGTCTTAGTTATTTTCTATTATAAAACACCATGACCAAGGCAGCTCATAAAAAGAAAACATTTAATTTGGAGCTCATAGCGACAGAGGGGTGGAGTCCGTGATCATCATGGCAAGCAAACATGACTCTGGGTCGATAGCTGAGAGCTTACATATGATCCACAAGCATGAGCCGAGAGAGCTAACTGGGAACCGGCCTGGGCTTTTGAAACCTTCAAGGCTTCTCCGAGTGGCACATCTCCTCCAATAATGCCACACTTTTTAATCCTTTCCAAACAATTCTACTGACTGGGGACCAAATATTCAAACAGATGAAACTCTTGTGGGAGGTGAGGCGTTCTCATTCAAACCACCACAGAGCAAATAGAAAGGAAAAAAAACAAACAAACTGACAAATTGAAAAACTGTAATGATAACACTGTCCATCCAAAGCTATGTCTGGAGAAAAACTCATTAATGGTTATTTATTGAGAACAAAAGAAAGTAAGTGAACTTAGCATTTATTTCAAAAGTCTTTGTGTGAAATCAATTGGAGTTTCTTTGTCCACGAAAGCTCCCCAGTTTGAACTATCTCAGAGCAGTGAGCCTCCTGGTGAGATGCTGACCATGCCCAGGTCGTTCAAAGAAAAGGTGGACAACCAAAGCACAGAGGGCAGGGGTCTAGTTAGACTCAAGGAAAACTAGATCCAGGTCCTTGAACATCACCATTGACTGGGCTTGACTTGCTTCTCTTCTGGCCGCCATTCCTTCTCACTCCATTTCACCTTCTTTTCCGTCATGAGGAACGTAGATCCTGGTAGGCGGAGCTGAAATGTTTAGAGGGATATTTCACCCCATTCCTTCACTCCAGAGAAAGAATGTCATGAAAAGAGGCTGGTCACCCCTCAATTTGTGTGGTGTGCCTCCCCCCGGAAGACCCACCTCGTCCATGGGACAGCTGATCATGGCTGTCCCAGCTTGGGAGATGACACAGGACTCTGATAGAAGGAAGTGTCTACTACTGAAGCCTGAGGCCGACACTACAAGGAAGCAGAGCTCAAAGGGATGGGGGGCACCACTCCAAAGACGGGACAGGAATCCAGAGATGACTCATACAGAGTGCAGAAAAATCAGGAAAAAAAAAAATGAGCCAAGATCAAAGCTGAAACAGATTCATCAAGCTTGACAGTAAGTATCTGTCTTAGTAAATGACAGACCTTGGAAAGGAGCTGTGGACCCATCTCCCTCCTGCTTGCCTCTCTTCACACTCTATTCTCCTACCCTCACTAACAGTTGCACACCAATAAAACCCAATTACTTGTCACTTCCTCCTCCCTCTGTACCTCTCCTCACCAGGATCCACACATCCATCACTCCAGATCCCGCCTTTCTCTATATTCCACCATGTCTCTCACTGCCCTGGGCTTCTTTTCTTTTCTTTTTTCTTTTTTTTTTATTTTTCTTTTTCTTTTTTTTTTGCATGTTTATTGGTTCCATCAAATTATGAGGTGCTATTTTCATTTTTCTCGTTTTTCCTGGTATCCAGCCCATAGCAAGACCCAAATGAAGTTTTCTAATAGTTATGGAATGGTTGACTATCCTACTGAACATCAGTAATCAAATAACTCAGTGTGTTTCCACACTTTTATCTCTTCTGTGACAAGGTGACACAGAGCTACCTGTATCTTTCTGACGTACTTAACACCACTCTGTGTGAGGGAATTCCTGAGTCTGTCTGTCTGTCTGTTTCTACCATTCTCTGGACTGGACTTTATTTTTAATATCTTGCTATAATTCTGGTTTGTATTAAAAGCCATATCAATTCTCCTTGGAAAACAAAAGAAAGCCCAGTAGTGGTGGTGCACACCTTTAATCCCTGTACTCAGGAGGCAGAGGCAGGCAGAACTCTGTGAGTTCAAGGCCAGCCTGATCTACAGAGCAAGTTCAAGGACAGCCAAGGCTATACAGAGAAACCCTGTCTCAAAAAACCAAAAGAAAAATGAGTATAACGGAAGAGTTCATGCAACTTAGGGCATGGTTCGCTATCAGTTTTCACTTTCTCCCAGTGCAAAAGAAAGTTGTCAATAACCCTTTTTTTCCAGTGGAGATAAAAACAACTCCTTTGTACACTGCCTTCTGACTCTCAAATCATTTTAGTACTATTACTTCATTGGTATATCTGATTTAATCTTAATGAAGAAATACTACGTCTATGAAATTATTTTGATTTATGTGTGTGTGTGTGTGTGTGTGTGTGTGAGAGAGAGAGAGAGAGAGAGAGAGAGAGAGAGAGAGAGAGAGAGAGATTGTTGATGTGTGGTTGTGGATGCATTTGCACCAAGGGGCACAAGTGGAAGTCAGAGGACAACCTTTGGTTTGAGTCCTCACCTTCTACCTTGTCTGAGGCAGAATCTCTTTGCTGTTCACCTCTGCCTACACTAAGCTAGCTGGCTCTTGGAATTCTGGGGGTTCTCCTGTCTCTGCCTCCTATCTTGCCACAGGAATGCTGAGATTAAAGATGAGCACCACCATGTGCAGCTTTAGCTGGGTTTTAGGGATCCCAGCTCCAGTCCTCACACTTCCACAGTAAGATCTTTATCCACAGAACCGTCTCCCCAGCTCCTGATTTTAATGGCTAACTAGTTTCCTGTTGTGTTCATTCAAACTGGAAGTCCTCAAAGGAGAACAGATTTTATTTTTTTTCCCCACTACAGTTCTTTAGGCATTTCAGTAAGGCATGCCAAAAATGTGTATTTGATCTTTTCTTGTATTATATAAACAGAGGTAACTTTGCTTTCAAATGTCAAGAGAATGAATAGGGTTGGTTAAAAATTAATCTCTCTCTAAGTGATATTCAGCATTTGGCTGCCACCCACTCTGGTTACTCTGATGCAATACAGTGAGCCCAGGTTCATTATCCAACTGACTGGTTAGAGACTGCTTAATCATTAGCATGCAAATGACTACTATTGAAGGGCAGGTGACAATGATTTCCTGTAGGACAGACACATGGCTGGATAAAACCAAGCACACTTTTGGGTAAGAAAATTCATTTTGAGGATACTCCAGCTAGTCATGGAGGGGCTGGATTCTGGTGTATTGAATATCTGGCTGTTTCGAACACAGCCATAGAAGTTTTAGGCAGTAAACTTCCAACATTCTTTGGGATACAGTGTAAGGATTACTCTTTGGGGGTTCCCATTATTCTTCTTGCTCTATGGATTAGGAGATTAAATGTCTGAAGTAACATAAATTGACACCCTGTAGGCTTTGTGAATGAAAAGGGAAGAGTTGTAGGTTGCAGGGAAGAGACAATTACTCAAGCATTACACAAGCACCCCTCCCCTTCATCTTTCCCAAGGCTCTCTTCCCAAGATAGCTCCAGGGAATTTGAACTCACCACACACCTTTCTTGATTTCCTCTTGCCACCCAGGTTGGCTATTTCCCTGTCCTGTTTAACTCAGCCTTCTCCCCAAGCCAGCCACCATCTCTCTTTGTGGATTTGTGTGTTCCTGGTAGTGGGGAAGGGCACAGAGCCAACACCAAGGCCAACCCCAGGCAATTCCAGGGCAGCCAGGCCTTCTCAGCACCTGGGGCAAGATACAGGCTGAACTCCACTAGCTGCTGGGCTCTTCCCCACAAGGCTCTTTCACCCACCACTTACACTAAAAGCCAGCGTGCCATCAGCTGACAGCCAAATCAAGCCAAACGTAGGTGGGGTCTGTCTTCTCTGTCTGCACTTGTGGGCACAGCCCTCATCTCTCAAGTACCAGAGCCTGGTAAGTCTGCAGCCCCAATTTCTTCCTGCTCCCCAAAGAGCAGAGCCTCCACCAATGGCCAGCCAACCCAGACTCCACCTAATACAGATGGAAAGACAAACTTCAAACCCAGTTTCTCACACTATATTTAAACTGAATATTATTTCTGACACCGCATGAGTAGATTTTACACACAAGCCTTGGTGTATAGAACCATGTTCGTCTCGCTTTTGTGTTGGGTGTGGTCATTTATTTTTTTATTTTTTTATTTTTTTTTCACAGTCACCAGTGTAACTGCAATCCAGCTAGATACAAAAGGGAATATTGAAAAACTCAGAGCCTAATGAGCTGTGGCAAGAGCATAAAGCTTATCGGGGATTGTGAGCATACGGGTTGGGTGCACTCTTCTAAGCTACAGGGGTGGTCTGGTGGGTAAGATGCACCCAAGACAAATGCTTTAGAGTTTTCCACCATCATCCAATGTGGGCTTCTTGCCAGCCTTGCCTTTCCTGGACCCAAAGTGTTTCATGGTTTCTACAGTATCCATCTTCCCCCTTCCCAAAGACCATATACATCACTGGCACAGCAAAATGTAAACCTGGGAACCATTTGCGTTTGCCTCAGCCTTTGCCATGACAAGATGCCAGGACCTGTATGCTTCAAAATGCTCTCGTCTTCAGATTTCTTGTGCCCAGTGTCATTATGGGGTGTGAAGTCACCACCTTGGCACACGACTCCTGGAATAACTGTGAATGTGGTAAATGATATAACCAAATCCTTTTTCCCAAGTGCTCAGAGAACAAATGTTGTTTTGCTGCCTGGAACTTTGCATTGCAAACAGCTCGGAGGAGACAAAAGGTCTAAGGACTCGCCATCAGTAGCAATGTCAAAAAACACTTGACCATGACTGACATTGAACCACCCTGGTAGTCAGTGGCATCTGCAAAGCTTCATCTTATTTTTGAAAGGGAAAGTCACTGACAAGCTTGTTGAAGGCTGGACTGATCAACTAAGGCTTTTCCCCGAGGCCCTGATGTATGGAGAAGAAACAGCTCCTTCTCATAACTAGCAGCATGCTTGGCAGAAGTACTAATAGCCTGGGGTCATGGCCTTGGAACTCCCTCCCTTCCCCCAGGATCTAATGAATAAAGAAGGAACACAGATCCTTCTCTAAAACCAGGAATAGACTTGGCAGAGCTGGTACAGCCTGGGGCTAGGGCCCTGGGGGAGCTGTGGCTTCAGATCCTGAGAACACAACTCTTTCCACCTTAAGGGGGCTATGGACATCAGTTCCAAGGACACTGTGTGCCCTGGCTGTAATTCTCTTGAGATACCCTGTGTTCCCCTTGTGCAATGTTGTTTGATTAGCTTCTTGCTGACTTTGTCCCATTTCTCCCCTGGAAATAGCATGCAAGATGCTGTACTTCTTAATAAGCTTGCTTGGCATAAGATATAGCTTGTGGGAGACCTCTGAATCCCTAATAGTATTATTTTTGGAAGCCCACTTTTTCCTTCTTCTAGGGCTTGGTATGTTTCTAGGTAGAACTTTCTAGAAGCACGTACTAATGCTGAGGAGCTATTTTATGAATCACCATGCTGGATTCTGGAGCTGCTTCTGAAGTTCTGAGAAAGCCAGGAACTGAAAATAATGAAATCTGTCAAAGAAGATGTTAACTCAAAGCTTTCCCCCTCCCCCTTTAGGAGTCAAAAGCAGAATGGACATACCTAGGACACCTAAGGAAGATAAAGTAGCATTGGGGAAGAGATTGACAGGCAAAAATTAAAAACACAAAACAAAAACTGAGCGAGTGAGCAGGCTCTGGAACGCCTCTGTTGACGGGAAGGCAGGCAGAGAAGGGATGGTGGAAAGAAGTAACAAAGAGCAGAATGAGTCCAGGACTTGAGCCCTCCCCGAGACATGTGGGCGGTCCCCCCTGACAGGCTGTCACACGCAGTGGCCCGGCCACAAAGCACTCTTTGTCATCCCCAGTCACTCAGTTTCAGCCTCAAACCTCTCCTAGACAAGCACACTATCCTTAAGGCAGTGGTTCTCAACCTCCCTAATGCCGTGACCCTTTAATACGGTTCCTTATGTTATGGTGACCCCTCCCCAACCATAAAATTATTTTTGTTGCCGCTCCATAACTGTAATTTTGTTACTGTTATGAATCATAATGTAAATGTTCAGGAAGCCGCCAGAGAACTGGAGATGGGGCTGGGCTATAAAGGTTCTACACTCTCATCAAATGGTCATGGCATCTGGGGACACTCTGTTTCAAACACATAGCTCATGGGGGACATTTCTCACTTAAATCACAACACTGCGTAGCTACTGCATCATCTTTATATTGTGTGTGCATTTTCATATAGTGTGTGTGTGTGTGTGTGTGTGTGTGTGTGTGTGATATCTATAATATACACATCCTGGTTGATTTGCTGTCAGCTTAACACAAGCTAGAGTTATCTGAGGGGGTGAACCATAATTGAGAAAATTCCTCCATAAGAGTGACCTGTAGATGAGTCTGTGAGGTCATTTTCTTGATTAATTATTGATGAGGGAGGGCTCAGCCCACTATGGGTGATGCTATCCCTGGGCAGTTAGTCCTGATGAGTATGAGGAAGCAAGATGAGTGATCCATGGAGAGCAAGACATGGAGCAGTGTTCCTCCATGGCCTCTGCTTCATTTCCTGCCTGGAGTCTGCCTTGGCATGCCCTGTTGATGGACTGTAACCCTGTTAGTCCTTTGGTCATCATGTTTATCTCAGAAATGAAGGTCTAACTAGGACAAGACAATACTGGCATATATTATGTCTATAAAATAGCTAAAAGATCACAGAATCACTTTGCATATCTTACTTTTAACCCTTAATCCTCTAATATGGCATTCTAATAGAGTTATTTTTATTTCTACTTTATCTGGTGACTGATATTTAGGGAGGAGAAGCTTCACACAGTTAATAAGTGGCATAGCTTAAAATGTGGACCCAGGTCAATCTGACTTCAGTGTTCCTGCTCACTCAATCTCGAAGTATTGATTTATGCAAAACAGAGCTGTCCCTGCTGATCATGCTTCCCTGTTTCCCACAGAGAGCTGAAATGGAACTCCTTTTTTTTTAAACTAGTAAGGCAACTGGAATAAGATTCAGTAGGAGTTCTATAAATAGAGGAAACAAGCAATGAACAGCCAGGCAGGTATCTGTGGTTTGGCTAGCTCACACAATCGTACACTCCAGCTTTCAATAATAACTTAAATTAAAAGTAAATAGAGGCTGAGAGAGATTAGTTAACTGGTTGAAGATCATATAGCTAGTGAATGACATGGTCAGGATCCCAAACCAGGTGCACATATAAACTAATGGACATACGAGGTAATAGGGTAACTACTCAGAAATGGCCATTGCGTGGCTGTGGCAATCAAGCAGATGCTCTTGGGATAAGTACCTGACAGACTGGGGTGGGTGCAAGAATAAAGAGAGGAAATAATGGGGCCTGTTATAATTAATAACAGGGGCTGGAGAGATGGTTCAGAGGTTAAGAGCACTGCCTGCTCTTCCAGAGGTCATGAGTTCAATTCCCAGCAACCACATGGTGGCTCACAACCATCTATAATGAGATCTGGTACCCTCTTCTGGCCTGCAGGCATACATGCAGGCAGAATACTGTATAAACATAATAAATAAATTATCTTAAAAAACATATTTAAAAAATAATTAGTAACAGTATGATTAGTAGATTTTATTCTTTTGTATAATAAATTTAAAGCACTATATCATTAGGAAATGAGAGAAATAATGAGAAAAATTAGCAATAAAAAGGCAACTGTGCCACCAGACACAGCCACATGGAGGGGAGAGGGAGGTGTCCCCGGAGTGCAGCAGGTCTCTGTACTCTGCTACTGTGGAGATTGCTCATGTGAAATATGGCTCGGTTAGAAAAGGGCAGGCAGATATGGGACCATGGTGACATCTGGGCCCAGGCTGCTGCCCAGGACCACAACTGGGTTCATGGTCCTACCACAGCCAGGGTCTATATTGACGTCTGTGGCCCATGTTGTCATCAAAGGCCACATAGATGCCTGGGGTCTGAGTCTCAACCTGTGGCTATGAGGGTGTCCAAGGGCCTTGCTGCCACCAAGGACCTCCTGATCTGAGTGGTCTGCACTGTCACCTGGGGCCATGGTGTCATCAGGGCCAGAGCTGCTGTAGGGCCATGTCTGGGTCCATGGTTCTACAGCAGCCAGAGTCTGAGTTGATGTCCAGGGCTCCTGTTGTTACTGAAGGCCATGCAGAAGACCAGGGTCTGATCAGCCACCTCAGACCATGTCCGTGTCTGAGAACTGTGCCACACCTGGGGCCATGCTGATCTGGGTGGCTGGTGCTGCCACCTGGAGCCATGAAGACTTCCAGGCACAGGCCACTGCCTAGGGCCGTGTCTGGATCCGTGGCCCTGAGGAGGCTGGAGTCTGAGGTGGTGTCCATGGCTCCAGTTGCCACCAAAGGTTCTGTGGATGCCCAGGGTCTGGCCAGCTAGATGGGACTATGCTGATGCCCAGGGACCATGCTCTTGCTGGGGTCATGCTGATTTGAGGGGCCTGTGCTGCCATCTGGGCCATGGTGGCATCATTGCCCAAACTGCTGTTGAAAGCCATGTCTGGGTCTGTGGTCCTGTTGCAGCTGGGGTCTGTGGTGATGTCTATGGCCTGTGTTAGCACAGGGGGTCATTGGAACCATGCTGTGGTGAGCCATCCACGCTCTTCACTGGCCCTGGGATGGCTGGTCTGGCCCCTCACCGGATATTGCAGCAAGTGAGCTGGCCCTACATCTCAGGGGAGAGCTCACCCCCCAAAACACACACTCAGGAACAATGGCCCTATCCCTAACCATTAGCCTATGCCCCACCTGGGAAGCACACTAGAACTAGAGCTGACCCTTTGGTTGGGGACATGTGTGGGCCATCCCTGAGGGCATGAGAGCAGAGAGTTGACCCTGTCCCCTCCCCTGTCCTGTGGTGGCATGAGTGAGGGAAAGATGCCCTCCCCACTCGCCCATTACCACCTGTGGCAGGTGAGAGAGCTGGCCCTGGGGTCATAAGAGTAGGAGAACTCGCCCTGATCCTCACAGTCCACGGGAAAGCAGCCTCTGCTTCCTATCTGGGCAGCACACTAGAACTGACCCTGCTGTTGGGGACACAGGTAAGCCAGCCCGGAGGGCCTGAAAGCAGGAGAGCTGACACTGCCCCCCCATCTTCTTCACCCCACCTCTGGTCATACGCCCCCTACAGCAATCAGGAGAGAGGGCCCTGCACCTTGCCTGTGCAAAACAGTGGGGCTGGCCCTGGCAATATGAGTGACAGAAACCCAGATCTGAGGACTCAGGAGCAGGAGAACTGGCCCCACTCCTTACTGCAGGTGGCACTGGGTGAGCTAGCCCAGGCAGTGCTGGAGAGCTCATTCGAGTAGTGAGGATGAGGGAAAAAGCTAGCGAGCTGACCAATCCAGCTACCACCCAGGCCCAGGACCAGGGCTGTGAGTTGGCCCACCCCAACACCCACCGAGAGTCTATGAGCTGTTGGAGCATGTGAAGGGGACGAACCAACAGATCCCAAACAGCAGGATCTCCATGACACAGGACAACAACAGGATACCCAAGGGTAGCCTCAGTGAGAATCCATTGTCAGCGGTGTAGCAGAAACCGGAGGCCTCCAGCCAGACCAATGACTCATAGCAGTGAACACTTACAAGTAAAGATGTACGGACTAAAGTGTAAACTGTGTGACTCACCGGGCCACACGACAGCTTCCACGACAAGATTCCTCTTTTTTTTTTTGTTTGTTTTGTTTTTCATTTTTCTTTTGAATTTGGTTTTGTTTTGGAGGGAGGTTGCAAGGGCAGAGGACAGATTTGAGGGGACAGGGAGATAAGTGAGATTGAAATGCATGATGTGAAATCCACAAAGAATCAATAAAAGTAAAAAAAGAAAAAGAAAAAGGCAGGCTGAAGGAAGGATGCCCTTCAACAGTACTTCTGTTCATGCACATGTCAATGATGAAAGTTGATGAGGGAATTCATAATGCTGTCACTGGTTCCAATGAGTCATTTAATGTACTTTATGCGCCCTACAATCCTTTGGGAGTAATTCTGGTTTTTCAGTCTTTTATACTGTTTTAAAGTTTGAACCAATTTTAGTTTTTGCAAGCTTCTGTAAAAAAAATAATCAGTAGAAATAACTTACACAGTCCTTATACCCCAATTAACAGTATCTTGTCACATTTGCCTTATGATTTCTCTGTGTATGTCTGTGCTGTCTTTCTGGCCTTTGGAAGATATCACACCCCTTTCTGCCTGAATACTCTGGTGTGTCTTTCTCAAGAACAAGTGCTTTTTCTTACATAACCACATTTTGATTATCAAATCAAGAAATTATCATTGATTTAATATAATTACATCAGCTCCAAATCTTATTTATTTGTCTCTAATTATCTAAAAAGTGACCTTCATGAAAAAAGCAACTCCCAATTTAGGATCAAATCAAGGACCACAGGCCATGTTAGTTGTCCTGTCTCTGCCACTTTTCAGTCCCCTTTCATCTAGCAATGTTTCTGCTTTTTTTTTTTCTTTCAGAAGACTTTATATTCAGAATAGTTCCCAGCACAACTGAGTGGGAAGTAGGTGGCATTCCATCTACTCTCTGTCCTTCAACAACATCCCCCACTGTCAATGTCCTCTGTAGAGTAGTACATTTAGTACAAATGATGACCCAACATGGATACATCACTGATAGCCAGAGTCCATTCTGTTTTAACAAACAGGATGATGTGGATCCACCATTGTGGTATCAGAATATCTCCACTGCCCTACAAATCCTGTGTCCCACCCATTCACCTTAAGAACCTTTGATCAGCCCTTCCACCAGCCCCTAAGAACAATTGATCTTTTAGCTCTCGTTATAGATATTTCAATGAGAAATATGAAATATTTCTCATTATAGATATGGTCCCAGTTGCCATCTAGCTGGGACCCTACAATGTCTACACTGTTCAGCTTGGCTTCTCGCACTTTACTAACACACATGACATTTTCCTCTATGTCTTTGTATGGTTTAATAGTTCTTTTAGCACTGAATGTTATTTCATTCTCTGGCTTTATCACAGTTTATTTATTCATTCACAGAGGGACATCTTCCAAGCCTGGGAAGACAGGAATAAAGCGGCTATAAATATCCACGTGTAGGTTTTTGCATGGATAGAAGTTTTCGATTCATTTGGACAAAAACCAAGGGGTTTGGCTGCTGAGCAAGAGTACATCTAGGTTCTTACAAAGATGCTCAACTGCCTTCCAAAATGTCTGTACCATTTTGCATTCCCACCACCAATGAATGAGGACCTCTATTGCTCCATGGATCACCAGCATTTTGTGTTGTCAATAGTTTAGACATTAACCGCTTTCATAGGTGTGTAGTAGTGACATAGTTCTACTTTTTACAACATAAAAAAGTCTTCGTTCATGGATCATATCTCTGGGCTTACAGCAACACTGGCTACAAGATTTTGCCACAGTGGGATTGTGTGTACCAAACTCATTCCTGGTGGGGAGACCTTATTTAATTAACCATGACTAACACAGGTAGCTGAACTTTTCCTAAAGTCGGGAGTCAGTGATGTTCAACTAACTACATACTTTGTTAAACTTTGCTCTCTGTGATCCATTTGTTTGAGGTCAAATAGACATACTTTCCAGGGCACCCTCACTTTTGGAAGCCTGTGTACAATCCATTTCCTCAATTAGTTAATAATTTGTGTGTGTAGATCTATCCCCAAACATCAATGTGATATGGCTCCTTTTTAAATGAACGTACTTTAACATACTAACAGCTGTTACTTAGTGAATGCATATTAAGTGCCAGCACTATGGCAAGCACAGGAAAGTGCCCTTACCCCAGTCCGTAGATTCTACGATACGCACCCTGGAAACTGGTGGCTGAGGGCTACGGTGTCTCCCAGTCATTGTCACAGCTGTCATCCTTTGTGCACAACTTATACGGAAAGTCTGGATAACCCTTTGGGTAATATGAGGAAAGTGAAGTGTGTGTGAGATCAGCAGAATGTCCGAGAGACTGCAGCGCCACACTCACGTGGGACATTCTCCAGTACCCACACTCTGGGTAGCCCAGAGAACGCTACTGTAGAGGAAATGCAGATGCAGACTGGGTTCAAAATGAGTCAGATCTCTGAAAGCCAACCCGCTTTTCACAAAAGCTTCCCCAGTGTGTCCGTAGCCTTTGCAGAAGTTAAAATCCGAGTCTAACCAAAATGTAAAAGCGCTCTCTCAGTAATACGGAATTAAAGTTTCAAGTACTAACAGAGTATCATGGTACCATTTCATTTGCAATTGGAAGCAATCGACTCAAGAAGTACTTGTTGTCTTAGGCCAGAAACTCAGAAGCAACACTGGCATGCAGCTCAGCCTTCCCTTCTGTCCCCTCCCATTTTTCTGTGTCAGCTACAGATTCCCAGAAACTGTTTCTACCTGGGACCCCCCAGAGACCACATCAGGGCTGTGTCTAATGTGTCTGCAGATATCATGTCAGGAAATCACCAGGACAAAGTAAGTTCAAGTCAAAGGTAGTCTTTTTAAAAAATAAATTTATTCGTGTATGTATGTATGTATGTATGTATGTATGTATGTATTTTACATCCTGGCCTCAGTTTCCCCTCCCTCCTCTCTTTCCAAACCCTCTCCACCACCTCCCTTCTTCATGTCTCCCCCTCCCCCATCCACTCCTCCTCCATTTCTATTCAGAAAAGGGCAGGCCTCCCATGGATAACCAACAAAACAAGTTGGGAGAGACTAAGCACCTCCCCATGTATTAAGGCTGGGCAAGTTTTCTTGTGGTGTGCTTGACCCCTCTGGCTCTTACAATCCTTTCTCCCCCTCTTCCACAGGATTCCCCAAACTCCATCTAATGTTTGGCTGTGGGTCTGCATCTGTTTTCATTAGTTGCAGGATGAAGCCTCTCTGATGACAATTGAGCAATGCACCAATCTCGTCACAGGAGATCATCAGTTCAGGCTACATATCTGCTGTTGAGTCTTAGCTAGAGTCATCCTTGTAGATTCCTGGGAGATTCCCTTTTGCCAGATTTTTACCTGACCCTGAAATGCCCACCCCTATTTCCAGTAGTCTCTTTCAGTACTGTCCTCCTCTGCCCTCCGCAACCTGATCACTCATGTTCTCATCCCCACCCACCCTCACTCTCCACTCAAGAAATTTCTTCTATTTCCCCTTCCCAGTAAGATCCGGGCATCCTTCCATGAACCCTCTTGTTTCCTAGTTTCTCTGGGTCTATGAATTGTAGCATGGTAATCCTTTATTTTACAGCTAAGATCCACTTATGAGTGAGTACATACCATGTTTGTCTTTCTGGGTCTGGGTTACCTCACTCAGCATGATTTTTTCTAATTCCATCCATTTGCCTTCAACTTTCCTGGTGTCCTTGTTTTTAACAGCTGAATAGTACTCCATTGTGTAAATGTATCACATTTAAAAAAAATCAATTCCTTGGTCGAAGTACATATAGGTTGTTTCCAGGTTCTGACTATTACAAATAAAACTGCAATCTCCATTAAAATCCCAACACAATTATTTGCAGACCTTGAAAGAACAATACTCAACTTCATATGGAAAAACAAAAACGCAGGGTAGCTAAAAAAAAAAAAAAAAGAAAAAATTCCCGTACAATAAAAGAACTTCTGGAGGTATCACCATCTGTGACATCAAGCTCCACTACAGAGCTATAGTAATAAAAACAGCATGGTACTGGCATAAAAACAGACACATTGATCAATAGAATTGATTTGAAGACCCGGACACAAACCCATATACCTATGGACACCTGATTTTCAACAAAGAAGCCAAAAATACACAAAGGAGAAAAGAAAGCATCTTCAACAAATGGTGCTGGTTTAACTGGATGTTGGCATGTAAATGAATGCAAATAGATTGATGTCTATTACCCTGCATAAAACTCAAGTCTAAGTGGATCAAAGATCTCAGCATAAATCCAGATACATTGAACCTGATAGAAGAGAAAGTGGGAAGTAATCTCGAATGCATTGGCACAGGAGACTACTTCCTGAATAGAACACCAATAGCATAGACACTGAGAGCAATGATTAATAAATGGGACTTCCTGAAACTGCAAAACTTCTGTAAGGCAAAAGACATGGTAAAGAAGACAAAATGGCAGCCTAGAGAATGGGAAAAGATCTTCACCAACCCCACATTTGACAGAGGACTGATCTCCAAAATATATAAACAACTTAAGAAACTAGGTATCAACAAACCAAATAACTTAATCTAAAAATAGGGTACAGATCTAAACAGAGAATTCTCAACAGAAGAATCTCAGTGCCTGAGAAACACTTAAGGAGATGCTTAACATCCTTAGCTATCAGGGAAATCCAAATCAAAATGACTCTGAGATTCCACCTTACCCTTGTCAGAATGGCCAAGATCAAAAACACAAGGGACAGCTCATGTTGGATGTGGAGCAAGGGGAACATTCCTCCATTGCTGGTGGGAGTGCAAACTTGTACAGCCACTTTGAAAGTCAGTGTGGAGGTTTCTCAGAAAACTGGGAATCAATATACCACAAGACCCAGATATACCACTCTTGGGCATATACTCAAAGGATGCTCAATCATACCACAAGGACACTTGCTCAACTATGTTCATAACAGCTTCGTAAAGGTAGTCTTGAGTACAGTAGATGGCCACAGGACACTCTGCGTTTGGTCCCTGTGGTGCCCTCTCGTGGTCCACGTACAAGTGTGCTGACAGTTCTTCCAGGCCTTCCTGGAAGTTCTGCCACTGGACTTCCTTCTTTTCTTTATGAATACACTTCATAAATGCATGCAATTGTCCAAAGTGAATTGTATCTTAGTTAGCTCAACCCCCAAGACACCATTTCCTGCTCTCACAGGACGTTTGCCCTATTTCTTCCAGACCACACTGGAGGAAGACATACTTCTCAGAGAAGTTTTGCTGGGAGCAGAACGTTCAACAAAGAACATTCAATTTAATTAGCACATTAACATAATCACATCAAGCATGGATACAGAGCTTGACAATAGGAAATCGGGTAAATGAATGTGAATGATTTCAGCCCTGTGCTTTGTAATTAGGTAAAGGGGAGAACGCTCCATGCTGCCCTGTGTATTCAGTGTTCTGGTTTCTGATTTAACAGGCTGGAGTTGTTGACGCCAAAGATACTTAAATTTATCTGACTATTCAAAAGAGTAAACAGGGGTTTTTCTATTCACAAGCGCTTTTTGACCTTCTGTGCTCAACGTGGAAGGTTCTCTCGCTTACAGCAGCATTCATCAAAGCCGTAGTGCTGTGGCGGGGAGCTTTGTAAATGAAAACAGGTGTCAGTGCCAATTTCGAGAGCTCGGGACACAGAACACATAAAAGGTGACCAAAATAAACAAATAAACCCTCATGGAAAATTCTAGGGCTCAGCCTGCCTTTTATAATGTGCCAGAGTTTTCGTTTCCTTTTTTAGCCAGGGTCTCATGTGGCCCCGGCTGCCCTCTAATTCAATATGTAGCTGAAAACGACCTTGAACTCCTGGTCCTCCTGCCTCCAGCTCACAAGGGCTGGGACGACAAGTCTGTGGCAATCTTGTGCTGGAACTGTTGTTCATAGACTTCCTGTTCTCAGCTCTGTCCCCTCACCCATCTTTAGGTGATCTGCAATCACTGTTTTTTTTCAGCAAACCTAAGACAGGAAGCGAACAGGGCAAGCAGGTCAGAAACAACAAAAACCCCATTGTGGCCGACGCTAGTTTTTTTGACCACTTGAAAGTTGACAATCAAAAGACAGAACATTTGAAGGACAGACAATAGGAGGGTCATAGATACCGGCAATGATGTCACACAAACCTAAATGTGCCACCTGTGACGGTCAATCCTTGTTGTCACCTTGGTAGGACTTAAGGTCACCATGGAATACATATTTCTAGGTATGTCTGTAAGGGTGATTCTGGAATCAGCAGAAAAGACCTGCTCCAGTGTGGGCAACACCATGCCTCAGGCTGGGGTCTCAAACCGAATTAAAAAAAAAAGTGAGCTGAGCACCAGTATTCATCTGTTTCCTATCTGCAGGTGTGATGTTACAACCACGCCCCTCTCCTGCCATGGTGCGTTCCCTGGCGTGATGGGCTGTGTTCCCTTAAACTGTATGCTGAGATAAATTCTTCCTCTGTTAAGTGGCTTCTTGTAGGATATCTGGTCACAGCAATGAGAAAAGTTAACTAATGCAGTCACGCGCTTGCAGTGAGGCCCTAAGTGGTTTGTTTGGCCAGTTTCCTCATATGTGAAATGGGAATGGCAGCATTGATGTCAATCATTTCACCGCTGTGGAAATCCACTGAGACAAGAGGTGCACTGTGCCCTGCACTGGGTAAGCTGCTCCTGGAGGTCAGTAAGATATCTCCAGAGTGGGAATGGGACAGTCTCTGTGGGGACAGGGTAGCAATGGCTCCATGAAGATACACCCACTGAAAGGCACCAAGGGCCTTTGCACACTCAAAGCTTTGGGCAACTTACAGCTCCCCATTCTCATGTGCACTGTGCAGGAAACTCCAGGACATACTCAAAGGTGGCTCTGATCACACTGAAAGGCACCAAGGGCCTTTGCACACCCAAAGCTTTGGGCAACTTACAGCTTCCCATTCTCATGTGCACTGTGCAGGAAACTCCAGGACATACTCAAAGGTGGCTCTGATCACACTGGTTCTCAATTGGTCTTGGTCTAGGTCAGTGGTTTTCTACCTGTGGGTCATGGACACTTCGGGGTCACATATCAGATATTTACATCATGATTCATAATAGTAGCAAAGTTACAGTTACGAAGTAGCAATGGAAATAATTTTATGGTCAGGGGTCACCGCCGCATGAGGAAGTGTATTATTGGGTCGCAGCATCAGGAAGGTTGAGAACCACTCAACCTTAACAAACGGTGCTGTTCAATGCCCCTTTGACGTTTCCCCCCCTTGGACTGGGGTTTTTTCCCACTCCTGTGCTGATTGAAGCTTTCTCAAGCTTCTGCCTCTTTATATTTCTTTCCGTTTTCCTCTCTGCCAAGCTCTAATGAAGCCAAGCTTTCTCCTGATTCACCTCAGTACTCCGTCTGTGCACTCTTCCGTGTTAATGCTAGCTCACCGTTTCCACTGCTCTTCTTGCCGCCTGAGCCTTTCATTGGACAGTAAGCTTCCGGAAGATGAAGGGGATGTCCCCATTCTACAACCTAGCTCAGTACTCGACAAAGGCTGGGGGATCACAACTGCTTCCCTTGAGAGCTTGGTCTTGCTAGCAGCCTATTGGTCCACGGTCACTTGCTTGTTCCGCATGGCCCGGCTCACTTTCTCTTTTTTCTAGATCAACAATGTTTATCTGAATATTAATCTGAAATGTTTAAGTTTTCCAGCAAAGTTTAGGATAGAGTAAGCAATGAAGGCCTGACATTGAATAGCATATATGCACAGTGATTGACACACGGCACATATTTTATTTACCAGGGGAGATTATAATGTTTATGGGGTACGTTGGGGTGGGGCAGAATCCCCAAACCATAGTCACCATTTACTGACTACACTCTCTTCTCCTGGAACAATATGCACAACACTGTAGTGCAGCAGTATTTACCCAGTGGAGAAGATTTTATTGCTGCTTTTTTATATCAGGGAACTCTGTGCTTTAGTGAGGTGGCCCATGGCTCCTCTTGTGGCATTAGAGTGGTAATATTAATAGATGGTGGAAGACCATCCTAGGCCACTCTGACTACCATTTCCCACAACATGGCCCTCAGTAGACATTGTAACAGAGTAATATTCTCTTAGAATCCGAATAACGTATAACCGTACTTCTCAGTGTGTGTGGCTGTAATTTAGATGAGAAAGTCCCCCCAACAGGCTCCAGAGTTTGAGCTCTTGGTCTCCAGATGGTGGTGCTGTTTGTGGCTGTTTACATGGGCCAGGCTTGATGGCGGAAGTCTGTCACTGGGGGTGAGATGTGAGAGCCAAAAGCCTCAAGCCACTTCCTGTTTACTCTCTGCTCTGTGCTTGTGGTTGAGATGTGAGCTCTCAGCTTCCTGCTCCTGCCACTATAGGCCTGCTGCTTGCTGCCATCTTTGCCCACCATGGTGAGTTCTTATCCCCTTGGAGCCATAAGCTAAAATAAACTCTTCCACAGGTTGCTTTCAGTCATGCTGTTTTATTCCAGCAGAAGAAATGTCCTTAATACAACGTGTCAGGATATGGCTCAATTGTTTCAGCTTCTCTTGGTTTGAAATTATGCCTATCACAGGGGCAACAAAATCCATGTCTCTTTTCTTTTTTAGAGATTTACTTTTATTTTTATTTAAGTGTGTGTGTGTGTGTGTGTGTGTGTGTGTGTGTGTATGTGTGCTGTATTGTATAGGTGTGTAATGAGGTCAGAAGAGGGTGTTGCATCCCCTGGAGCTGGAATTACAGGTGGTTGTGAACCATCTGATGTGGGTGCTGAGATCTGAATTCAGGTCCTCTGCAAGAGCAGGAAGCAGTCCTAATCACAGAGGCATCTCTCCAGCCCCCATGTCCTCTCTGCATAGTTCAACCAGCAGACTGTGTTTCCAATGAAAATAAGCACAGCTGGCCCTTGAAGTACTGTATAAATGAAAGGCCCAGCATGCTTGTTTTGGTATCGGTAATATTAATGCTACAGTCCTCAGGAAACACACAGGGCAGAACTGAAAATATTTATATCTTCAAGCTCCAACTCTAACAGAAAGAACTAGAATTAGCCTTGCCACACACCTGACCCTGGTTTCTAAAGGCTATGTGTCCTTAGAAAAGTCACTTATCACCTCCCTCTTTCCACTCCCCATTCCCTCCCCACTCCATATTCCTTATCACCCTCAATCATTGGCTTCCTTGTCTGTGTGATGGAACATGTCATAGATGCCAGGGTTCCTTAAGAGAAGTCAATGCTGGGTTAAAGGGAAAACCTTCTCGGCTAGGCTGGTGGACAGGTGGTTCCCTCCCTTTGCTGAACTCAGACACATTTTTTCCCCATACGCATTTCCCATCTTACATGCTGTAATTATATTTTACCCCCTGGGTCCTGTCCAGAGCGTGAGTTATGAGCAGGGAGAGTGACTTATTGGCTTGTGTTTTCCCAACACCCCAAATCTGAGATTAATGGGAGTCTCTCAAGGTGACTCTTGAGTGAGTAAGTGAATCAGTACATGGATGGGTGGATGGATGTTGTAGGCATCACTGTGGTGCACTGCTGTGTGACACATACGAAGCCCCAACATCTGGCACAAGCTCTCATCAGCTCCTCCTCAGCCTGAGATGGCAAAGCCACCCAACAGTCCTGTCACTCCAAAGTTTATCTTGAACTACTTGCTGGGCCATCTTCCCTCCGTTTTCCTTGTAGCTTCCCTGCGAGTGATTTCTTTTTGGATTGTGTTCATAGATTGGAGCCCAACCTCCATCATCACTGCTTGCCTAGTCCAGTGGTTCTCACGTCAGGCATCTTCAGGGATTGGTAAGACATGGGTTAGGGGAATGGTTCCTGGGAAAAATGCTTGCTGAACAAGTACAAAAACCTGAGTTCAGATCCTAAATCCATGTGAGAACCGGGCATCGTGATGAACATCTGTAACCTATTACTGGCAGATAGAGATTGGAAAATCCTAGGGGCTTTCTGGCTAACAAGCCAATAGAAATAGCAAGCTCCACATTCTTTAAGAGAACCTGCCTCGTAATTATTCGTAATAGCCAGAACCTGGAAACAACCTAGATGCCCCTCAACCCAAAAATGGATAAAGAAAATGTGGTACATTTACACAATGGGGTATTACTCAGTTGTATATATATATAAAAAAATGACATCATGAAATTTGCAAGCAAATAGACAGAACTAGAAAAATAACATCCTGAGTGAGGTAACCCAGACCCAGAAAGACAAACAAGGTATGTATTCACTCATACGTGGATACTAGATATAAAGCAAAGGATAACCAGACTACAGCCCACAGCTCCAGAGAAGCTAGGTAACCAAGAGGACCCTAAGAGGGACACATGGATCTCCCTGGGAAGGGGAAATAGATGAGATCTCCTGGGTAAACTGGGGTTGGGGGGGCTGTAAAGGGGAGGGAATAGGGGATATGAGGGGAACAGGATGGTCAAGCTGGGGGAGGGACAGAGTGGGAGAGCAATGAAAGAGATATATTGATAAGGGAGCCCTTATGGGGTTAGGGAGAAACCTGGTGCTAGGGAAATTCCCAGGAATCCACAAGGATGACCCCAGTTAAGACTCCTAGCAATAGTGGAGAGGGTACCTGAACTGGCCTACCCTGGTAATCAGATTGGTGACTACCCTAACTGTCATCATAGAGCCTTTATCCAGTAACTGATGGAAGCAGATGCAGAGATCCACAGCCAAGCACCAGGCTAAGCTCCAGGGATCCAGTCGAAGAGAGGGAGGAGGGATTATATGAGCAAGGGGGGTCAAGATCATGATGGGCAAATCTACAGAAACAACTGAACTAAGCTCGTAGGAACTCATGAACCCTAGACCGACAGCTGTGGAGCCTACATGGAACCAAACTAGGCCCCCTGCATGTGGGAGACAGTTGTGTAGCTTGGTCTGTTTGAGGGGCCCCTGAGAGTGGGATCAGGATCTATCCCTGGTGCATGAACTGGCTTTTTGGAGCCCATTCCCTATGGTGGGATGCCTTGCTCAGCCTTGATACAGGGGCGAGGGGGGGCTTGGTCCTACCTCAACTGAACGTACCAGGCTTTGTTGACTCCCCATGGAACAACTTACCCTTTTGGAGGAGGGGATGGGGGTTGGGTTTGGAGGGGGAGGCGGCAGGGGGAGTGGGAGGAGGGATGGGAGGGGGAACTGTGGTTGTAAAATATGTATGGTATGTAAAATAAAAAAATTAAATTAAAAAATGGCAAAAATGAAAAAAAGAGAGAACTTGCCTCAAAAATTAGATGAGAATAGTAGAGAGTCATATAGCATCTATCTCTGCCTCCACACATGCACATACATGCTACACCACACACCACACACACACACACACACACACACACACACACACACACACACACTCCTAGAGTTTCTAACAAAGTGAAGGTAGGAGAGGGCTGGATAATACAACAGGTTCCCAGATAAAACGGATGCTGACATGATGCTATCTGGAGACTCTACTAGGAAAGGAACACACCATGATCATTATTAACTCTCTTAAGGGATTCTCTCCTGGAAACCGGGATACAAGCAGCAGACAGCTCCATGATGTTTGGGGGTAGCAAAATCAGGCTTGATGGTTAGCTGGTTAGCTCATCTTCTAAGTCAAGTCTTTTGGATCACTGGGGTCTCAAACCACTGGAGCCTGGGATGGTGGTGACCAGCCTGAAAATTTTTAACAATGGGCTACGGAGGCTGGAGGAGGGGCAAGCACTTGGGTTTGCCAGTTTCTGCAGTTACTTCTATAGGCCACACTGTAGCCAGTCTTCAATGGCTGAAGTGATGTCCTCTGGCTCACAAAAAGCCTGAAAATGTAGCAATGGACTCTCACAAGCAGTCAGAGCAGGTGGACGCTAACATGCCACCACTTGGGACCCCAACCTGCTCCAGGTCTCCACTAGTCCCTTTCTTGCGGGCCGCCTCATCCTCTGTTCTTTACTTTCTGTTGGGTCTCCTTTTTTTCTCCATCACTACTTCAGGTTAGGGGTGCCTTCTTTCATTCCTTCCCTGAGCCTAGGCTGGCCTGAGCAGGGCCTCCTTGACCCTGGCTTGCTGGCCTCGTAAAGCTGTAGTTCTGCTTCTGTCTCTCTCCCCCCAATCTAACCAGCTCCATTGCTCATCCTGTCTTGTCCCAGGCCCTGATTCTCTGTTACCTACCCCTCTGACACATGGGAGGACTCCCATAGTAAAAATGAATGGGGTCAGAAGGACAGCATTCCTCACATCCCTCCCCCTGTTTTCAGACTTGGGGAGACTGAGCCATGGAGGAATCCCATTGCTGGAAAATGCTCAGGCGATTGCTTTAGCCGGCAAGGAGACAGAGCTAACCATAGCACTTGGGAGCCCACCTTTGCTCCTTTCCAGCTGCTGTGATACTCTGTAAAGACAAGCCTGGTGCGATGCCTGAACCCGAGGGGGAAAGCGGAGAGAGCAGGATTATGTTTCTGAGTCATAGAGAAAAGCTGCCTAGCAGTAATTAAGCCTCCTGAGTTAGAACTTAATAAGAATGCCTTTGCTGTGGGTTTCCAAGGTTCTCTGGTGAAGAGGACAGAGAGTGAAAACATTTTGGGAAAGACAAGGCGAGGTTTCAAAGCTCAGTCAGGGTGGAAGCCGTATGCCTTCTACTATTTGCTCCTGCAGTTTTAGTGACACAGAACTTTGCAGAGACGGGAAGATGCCTGGGAGAGCATTTTCCTTCTAAATCCTGACATAAACTCTGCTCTGATAAAGAATAGACTTCTAGGTTTAGAGAAAGCTGCACCTAAGCTCCCTGCTCCTTCCAGAGAGCCCACCAGGAGGGATGCCTTCTAGGGAAGATGCTATCATGGGTACCTAGTTCAGAGATAATTTTGACTATGGAGAAAACCCCACAGGAATTTCTACTCATCCTTTCGGCCACAGCCTGGTAAGCAGGTCCTATCTAGGACCCATGGTCGGGAAAGACACAGGTGGAGAATAGGAATGGTGGTGAAGGTGACAATGAGGAATGATGGGAATGTAGAAGCTATGGTGTCTAAGTTCCATTCCCACCCGTGCCCTTATTTTTCTGGGGTCTGGATAGCAGTCGGGGATCTGGTCCACCAGTGTCTTCAATGACTTAATGGGATCAACCTCTCCCTCTGCTCTGCCAACACCAACTTCCTTTATGAGTTATGTCCTTTGGCCCTGAGTGACAACTGATCCAAACAGCTCAACTGTCCTCAAAATCTCTGAGCTTCTTTCCTCACCTGTAACACAGGCATCATGGGAGCAAGTGGTTCCATTTGTGGAGAGGATTCTCAGCCTGAGAAGAGCATATTAATTGAATTCTAGCTTCATGTCTCCAACTTGAGTGGCCTCAATCCAGTTTTATTTACATCTAAAAACTTAGCTTTATTGTGGCCAGAAAAGAAATCCTTGATTTTTCTCTTCTCATTCCTGCTCTATGCCAGCTGCTCCTCTTACCACTCTGTAGCAGGGTCGTGTGCTCAGCTGTTCTGACTCTCTCTCGTCTCCTCTCTTTGGCTAATGCTCCATTGAATGTCTTTTTTCTCCCATTACAATCTTAGCCCAAGCTGCAAAACTCCAAACCACCTGGATTAGCAATAGTTCCTTCTTCAATCCTTGCCTTCACCTTTCACACTTTCATACAGCCAGAGGGTCGTTTTCAAACAATAAATCCAGCCCAGGCTCTGCTCCCAGTCTTCAATGGGCTCCAACAGAATCTGCCCTCCCTGTTGTGGCCCAGAGTCCTACATACGTAGGCTCACCACTGCCCAGCCTCATTTTCCTACCTCGTCATTCTGCATTCTCTGCCTCCACCATGCTGCCCTTGATGACTCTCCAATATGAAGGACCTGCATCCAGGATCTCCTATGAGCCATACTGCAGTGGCCTCGATCCTTCTTCTGCAGATAGTTGCATCTTCAGCCTCCCTTCCTGTATGTCGCTGACATTCTGGACACCCCACCTGGACACAGCACTGCCAGCCTCTTTATGCTTTGGTTTATTGCCCTGCTTCCTCACAGTGTATCACACTCTTGACATAGCATTTCATTGCTTCTCATCAATTTCTACATGTATTTCTAACACAGCGAGGAGTTTAAGTATTTGTAGGATCCACAGATAATCCAGCAATAGCACCTAGCACATTCAACAAGTTCTTATTGTGAGTGTGACTCATACACTGCTTCCTAGCCACTTACAAATTTTCCCCAAGATAAAGAACTCTGTATATCATAATTCAAATAGAGTATTGCTTCATTGAATAGGTACCATAAAAGGATCTTAACATCATTTACTTTACTTTGTCTTTAGGCCAGCCTTTGGAATAAGTTTTTATTAACCCTAGTTTGCAGATGAGGAAAAGAAGAATCAAAATGTCCAGTGACCCATTTCTCCACCATCTAAGGTCACCAGCTGGATCAGACAGCAAGCTCCAACTCCAAGTACAATGCCCTTTCAGTCATAGCCACCTTCTGCTTCCAGAATCCCTGGCACAGTGTCCATGGCAACCCATCCATCCTTCAGTGAAGATCTGACTTAGACTCACTCCAGCCCTCTCTGTCGTTAGAGGAACTCTCCCTTACACCTTGTGAGAGTTCCTTCAGAGGAAAGACTAGGTGTTGCTTCAGGATCATGAGGCTGGAAATACAACGGGAGCTCAGGAACCCAGGCCTAACGCAAGGAGACAGAAGAAGCGGGAGCCCAGCATGGTTGTGTCCTTTGCAAAGAGGAGAGATGGGCTTTGACACTTCCAAAACAAAAGCATCCAAGGCGCCTCTTGCTGAATATGGGTCTTCTGAATCCTATTTGGCCTAGTAGTGAAGTCAGTGAGAACAAAGAGCCGTAACAAGCCATGAGAGAATTCCCGGTGAACATCATCAGCATTAAATCATCTTTGTAATGTCTGTTAACTTATAGAAGAAACCCAAGGTAGCAGCAACTCCGAGTGAATGCTGTGGGGGCAGGAGCACACTTGCCTTCAGCGACAGCCCTGGGGACAGGCAGGCCTTTATGTCCTTTAATAAAAGAAGCTGGGAGGGCAGAGATACTCTGAAATGATGGTTCTGTAACGGCAGAGAAATCTCACTGAAACCCTGGCTCCTGTTAAGAACAATATCCGTCACTCTCACTGACAATGACAGTGCTGAACACGAATCCATGCAGCATGTAAATTGAGGGAGGAAAGTCAGTTGGGAACACTTTTTTTTTTAAACACTGTACAATTTTTCCAAGGCTCTCAAAGAACCTTGGTATAAAGAATCTAATGGATTCAAGGACCTAGAGGAAAGTGAGAGTCTGTTTTTTTTTTTTTTAATTACATTGTGATGTGAAAATGAAACACAGCCCTTGGAGTGATGGTCTGGGTGATTCAGTCCCCGAAGTCCTCGTCTCTGCCTAGGTGGCACTTCCTTCCCCTCTCCAGAAGCCAGGCTGAGAACAGACCAGCTGAGACCTTCACACCTATAGGCAAGAAGCCTTAAGCAGAAACAGCAGTGTGTTACCCAGAAATATTTAACTCAGGCTTCTGGATACAATCAGGGATATTGCTGAACATCCTTCAGTACACTACACAGATCCTACAAACTGGCCTTAAGCTCTGTTGGCTAATGGTTGCCTTAATCATGGATATGCAACTCAATACTTTCTATGCCTTGGCTGTTGTTGTAGTTCAGTATGGTGTCTGGAACTATTGTAGGTACTCTCGGACATGAAGGAACCACATTGAGAACAACCCTGTTATTTACTGGGTGTGTGAACAAACCACGAGATACAACAAAACCCACTTTGAGAGTTTTATTTGGGAGGAATAGGAAAGATGGGTTAGTGAGCAGCCCTGCGGGAAAGAAATGTGCAGAAGCGGGAGAGAACCGGTGGATCGACTCACGTCTAAGGATCACCTTGCGCATGCGTATAGGGCCTCATGTAATCATGCCACACATGTGCAGATTACGTGGCCATGCTGCTCTCGGATTACATAGGATGTATGTAAGGCTGGCCATGCTGCTCTCGGATTACATAGGATGTATGTAAGGCCATGGAGTGAATAAGCGTTTTGCCTGAATGCTCACAGCACATGCATAGCCACGGGATTCTGGAAGCAGCTGGGGTGTCGGAATGATAATACTGCTAGCATTCAGTCAAGTTGAAAATGTACATGATTTACAACTAGCAATTCCACTACCAGGTATATATCTTGAAGAAAGCATTATAGAAGGGCACAGAGGCCAAGTACACAATTCTTCCCAGTCACTAATACCTAAGCCTCAAAAACACCTAGCCTTCACCAACAGGCAAATGGCTGATTGAATTTTGGTAGAACTACCTTAAAAGGAATAGTCAGCATTAGATTTGAATACATTATGCATTTGGGTGTATCTTACAAATTTAACAGTAAGTAGTATGAGTTGCCAGTTCCTTCCCTGACCCATACTTACAGCCATCCTCTGCTGAGAAGCCCTTGCTATACAAACCTATACTGGCTGTTTGCTGTGAGGCCAGCATACTTTGGACAGAGAATGGGGAACTTTATTTTACAGCCTGCAGCAAAGGAAGCTGGCTTCTGGAACTCTCAAGAAATAGATTTATATTTCTGGTAGCTCATGGCCTCAAATGTTGAGGTTGGGTCACTGTCTTCTTAGTGTTACACTAGCATGCAGGATCAATCTGTGACTGACCCAAAGCCATTCTTTGGCTGAAGAAAATTAATGAAGACTTTGAGTTGGGGTTAATAGCTCTGACTCCCAGGTACACTGGGAGCCCCACCCTGCTGGAGAAGGTGCTTGAGAGAGTCCAGTTGACTTTTAGCCTATGCCAACTCACCAGACCGTGAACTTACTTTTCAACAGCAAAATAAGCAGAGGCCATTCAGAAAAGTCTGCCCAAGCGTCTGTGGTACTGTCCTAACAGGTGTGAGCTACCACATCTGGCTTAAATTGTACTTTTAAAATTTCTGATTAGCACATAGTAATTGTAGTAATCTATTTACAAAGGACCAGTCTACTGTTCAATACATGTAGCAAACACACAGTGGTCAGATCAGGGTAACAAACAAACCCATCACCTACATACTTTGTATTTCTTTGTACTGGAGTATTTGAAATCCTTCCTGCTGGCTAGTTTGAAATACTACTCTTCTTAGAATATGCGGAGTTGTGTCCAAATGCCCCCAGTACCCACCAACAGTCCTCTCTGCCTCCCTTCTCCATCCCTTTCCAGATAGAACCCATCATCCTTTACCTTAGATACAGATAAGAGAAAACACTAGGTTTTTATTCTTTGTGCTTGGTTTATTTCTCTAACATAATAACCTTCAGGCTCAACAGATGATTAACTTCTTGTAACTTGGATTGGATGGAATCGTTGCTCAAAATAAAGTTTAAAATAATGCAAATGTGAGCATCCTGTGTCAGAAAGAGGGAGCTGGGGGTAAAGTGGGAAGTTTCTAAATGGGGAAAGAAAGGTCATACCTCACATCATTACAGGATAGGAGGTAGAGGCAGAAGGAGACGAAGTTCAAAATCATCCTCAGGTACGCAGTGACTCCAAGGCCAGCCTGGGCTACTGAGACCATGTCCAAAAAACAAAGCAGACTCAAGTGAAATACAGTCATTGGTTTAAATGAACACAAGCCAAAATCATGCATGTATAGCCTAGATGCTGGGATTCTATTAAAGCTTTTGGAATAAAGTATATGTGTCACACACACACACACACACACACACACACACACACACAGTGTGACTATTTTCTAGCAATACCTAGTTTACAAAGAAAGACGATGGTTAGCTAAATGTGCTGAACCCTGATGCTGCTTTCCCACCCTCTTTTACTGAAAAGCTTGAAACACATGAGAAGGTGAAGGAATGCGAGAGCAAACACCAGATACCTACTTTCTAATGCTTCAAGTTGGTTTCATCATGGATCTGATGGTTTCACCTGGGTTTGACGGTTGTGCCATATGCCGGCTTTGCACCTTGCTCCAGGGATCTACATTTTCTAGAAGCAGCTGAGAAAATAAACACTGGGGGCTGGGCCAGTTCTGCATGACTCCTTCTGGAGCATTCTAATTTTTTTTTGTTGTTGTTGTTGTTGTTTTGTTTTTAGTTGATGAAAGATTGTTCTTGGTCTCAGTGTCCAGCTTTTTCTGGGCATGTGGAGTCTGCTGAGAAGCTCTTGGGTGGGGAAATCCATTTAACAGGAGCAACTTCCTATGTAGCCAAGGATGACCTTGAACCTTTGGTCCTCCAGCATCTTACTGGTGAGTGCCACCACATCTCTAAGTACTGGGATTACAGGCATGTGGCACCATGCATGTTTTATGCCGTGCTGGGGATTGAACCCAGGGCCTCCTGTATGCTGTAAATGAGTTACATCTCCATCCTACAGACACAACTAGAGTGGTGTTTGAGCAACTCTCTGGGCTCCATTGCCTTACCCAGCTGCCATGAACAATTAGCCGTCAAAGACTTCTGATAGACTTGTGTTTGCTTGAGTTCTATCTTCTCTTATGGTGGCTGGGGTCATCCCAGTGCACTGGGATGCATGGCATGGTCCTCACAACCTAAACAGCATCCTTTATTGCTGAGTGCTTAATGACCAGGATGGAAATTTCCTTGGAAGTTGTGTTATGAAAGTATCTCCTTTAGAAAGAATTAATCTGGAGACATCTAGAAGGACGGTTTCAGAGAATGGATCTGAGATGAGATTTTGTCTCTCTGAGTATTCTAAAACGTTGGGTTGGCTGAACAGATTTGATATGCCCTTCAGAACCGAGGAAGGCTTCTAATGAGGAGTCTAGACATGCCAGAAAGAAGAGCAAAGGGCTCTAGCGATAGAATCCCAATGAATATCCTTCATGGTTTAAAACAGAACCAATTTTCTCTCTTAAGAGAGATTGAGATCACATTAATATTGTCTGAGTGTCTGACCTGGATATGACTGAGGGGCTATTTTTCAATCTGACACAGTATTTGGGTTGTTTCTACCATGTCACCATCTTGCCCATTTTAAGTAAGGCTGTTAGGAGTGAGAAGAATTTTTTATTTACACTGAATACTAGATACTGAAAAGATATCTACAAATAGTTTTCCCCTTTTCAGGTTATCTTTTCACTTTTTTGATTGAGTCTTTGGAAAATAAAAAAGATTTTAGTCTTAAGCACCTTTTAATTGCTCCTTCTGATGTCATATCTAAGGTACCTTGCTTAGTGTGAGGGAATAAAGATTTTTTTCTAAGAGTTTTATAGTTTTATCACTTATATTTAAGTCCTTGGCCATTTTGAAGGAATTTTTATATAGTCCATGAGGCAAGAGAATGGCTACATTCTTTGGTGTATATATACGTGTGTGTGTGTGTGTGTGTGTGTGTGTGTGTGTGTGTATAAAATGGTTCATTTTATTGGATTTGAAAACTGCATAGAAGATTAGTAAATCTCACCCAGAAGAAGGTCTGTGAGGCTCACAGAGTCAGAGCATGAGGACCCTGATCTAACAAAGAGCTTAATGCATTGATGGATTAAACATTAGACAGAGGGTCTGTGGAAAGTGGGGTCTGATTGGGGGAGGTAGGTAACTGGGGGGGGGGTATCCTTAGGGGCACTATCTTTATCTGGCCCTGGCCCTTTCCTATCATTGTTCAACTCTGCTTCTGTGTCTACCAGGATGTGAACTTTACTACAGACTGTGCTCTGCTCAACACCCCACCCCACCAATAGACAGAAATCTCTGAAACTGTGAGCATAATGAATACCTCCCCCCCCTTTTTTTTATTTTGTAACTCTGGTAGTTAATGCATTGTCAAGTGAACCAGATCTAGGATCATCTAGAAGACGAGACTCTGAGCACATCTCTGAGAGATTATCTAGGATTCGTTTGATAAGGTTAGTTGAGGTGGGAAGACCCACTCTAAAAGTGGATGAAACCGTTCCCTGGGCTGGACCCTGGATTCCTTGAGAGGAATCAGGCTAGCTGAGCACCGACCATCACCATCACTCTCGGCTTCCTAACTGGGATTTAATGTGACCGGATGCCCTGGAGCTCCCGCTGCCTTGACCTCTCCACCAGAGAGACTGGACCCTTGAGTTGTGGGTTGAGACAAACCCTTCAGGTTGCTTTGGTCAGGGATTTTGCTGCAGCAGTAAAAAAAGTAACTAATTCCTTAACAGAAACAAGAGTCTAACACCATCTCCAATTATCCTGGCATCATTTGTTGGAAGACTATTCTTTCCTCCTTGAATTGCCTTGGTACTCTTGCCAAAGGCTGGCTGGCTAGAACCATGAGGGACTATTTTGGGATTCAGTTTTGTTCTGTGGATCTATATGTGTATCCCTAGGCCAGCATCCCTTTGCCTTATTATATCTGTAGTAAAATTTAAAGTCAGAAAGGGCTAAATTTCTAGTATTCAGAAACACAATTTTATTTTACTTGGCATCTTGCTGGCTTATTTGTTAATAGCTTCCCCCCCCCCAATAGTTGTTTCTGGGGATTCTTTAAGATTTTTCCATATGAAAGAATTTATCACTTACAAATGGAGAGGTTTCCCCCCCCCCTTTCCCTGCAGGATGCCTTTCATTTCTTCTGTCAGTTTCTCCTGCCTAGACTTCTCAATCTAATGATGAATTTAAGTGCTAAAAACATCTTTGTCCCCATATTAAAGTGGCAAAAACATGTCTTTGTTCCCTGATACTAAAGGGAGTTTTTCCTTTCATGTTAAATAGAATATCGACGGGTATTTCTCATAGCTGTCCTTCATCAAGTTGAAGAACTTGACTTCTGTCCCCAGTTTGTTAGCTGTTTATTTTTGCCCAACAACGTTTTAGTTTTCATCAACTGAAATGATCTTATGAGAGTTCCCCCTCCATCTTAGTAGTACGGTTTATTTATTACATTAATGTATTTAATGATTAGTAATTTAATTTAGTAATCAGTATTGCATTCCTGTGATAAATTTAACTTGATTCTATTTCATACGTTGTGAGATGTAGTTTGTTAGTGCTTTGTGAAGGGGCTCAGAGAAGTGGGCAAGGACCCCATGACAGCTAGATGTAGGGAACAGAACTGGGCCTCAAAGGCCCAGACAAAGAGCCATTTGTACTTTTGACTTTTGCTACCCAATGTCACCCAGATCCTTGGTTGGACACATCACAGACTCAATGCTCTGTTTCTGTGATGTCCACCCATAGTTAGAGAGGATCGGGGAATTAAAGGATGGTGAGCTCTCCACATTCCAAGAGCCTGGGCTCTCTCATTCAGCGATTGAAGGCTGAGAGTCCCTGTCTTCTAGCCAGAGGCTTCTGAGAACATTGCCATGAGTGTTAGTTTGCTGGGCCCTGATGTAGGAGGGCTGGGGTGCACTCCATTCCTGTCATCCTCCTACTCTGGGAATCTCCGTCACATCTTCCATATTTCCACACCTTTCATTTGCCTCTGAGTATCTGAGTCCCTGGTATGGGAGACCACATCCGTTGTGCACAGAGCAAGTGGTGACAGCCATGACTTAGGAAAGTCACACTCTGGAAATAGATGTTTTAGTCTGTGACGCATTTAGGGACTTTTCTCTTTGTCACGGGGATCTTCAAGTTGATTCCTTTATTGCAACATTTGTTTAATGCTGGATATAGTTTCCTAACACTTGGAAAAGATTAAAAAACCCACAGAACATATATGGTGTGTGACCACTCTGAGATGCATTGTAGGGAAGTGATTTTTGTCAGCTAATTCAGTTAGCCCTCAGCCAAATTCATGATCCTTTCACCTTTTGAAGGGAAGGCATTTACAATAGGAGGTAGAGAATCATTTTGGTACTTTGAGGCTCTCCCGTGCATAGTCTTTCCTTATGGCTTCCGTAGGCGAGCAACGCTAGGTGAAATTGGCCTTTCTGAGAAGAAGGTCCCTGGATATGTCCTTGTCAGATGGACTCAGTCAGTGTGAAAGCAGAAACAGATGTCCATGCCTAGAAGCTTTTTGATGCCAGCTCTTCCAATGGTAATGAGTGGGCCTAGGCTGCAAAACACCAGCCCCAGGCTTTGTGGATATCTGTGGGCATATGGGTAAATCAGAAGTCAGAGTGAAGAAAGAGGAAGGAAGGACAGATTGTACTAAGGGGTACAGTTCAGGATGGCCCGACCTCCCCCTCCCCTATATAAACTCTTCATCCAGCTTCTGCCTTGCTGATGGGTTCGGTCCCAATTCTGGTCTTCCAAAGGGCTCTGCCTTTTATCCCTTCTTTACGTGGCAGCATAGCTTCTGTGAGACTCTGCTTTCATCTAGAGTCTCCAGGGCACTGGCACAGCAGTGCTCTGTAAGCTCCCAGGAGTTTTGTGACATCATTGCTGACAGCAAAGTTCCAAGGAGCTCAGCCTGGCAACAAGGCGTCCATGGCAACTGCTGAGGCAACGGTGGGGTGAGAGTGTTGAGCCTCTCCCTGTCCTCCTGGGTTCCCAGAGAGAGGTGAGTACATACAGAGAATGGACAAAGATTTCAACAGGCTGTGCTTTTCCCAGACCTCTGTCGGCCTCTGTGTGTACTTGTCCTCCATAGCACCGGTCACACAAGCATCCATCTGAGATCTCTGGGATGACTAGTCTTTACCCAAACTGTTCCCTCTGCCAGAAGTCTGTCTCCTCCCTTGGATACACATGATGGCATGGTGCAGCCTGCTCAGGCTTCTGTCTTGGAAATGGCTCCTGGTAGGTCTGGGGCCCATGAGTGGCATTTCCTGCCTCTCTTCTTCAACTCTCTGACCGAAGGGACCCTGTTCCTTCATGGGTTAAATGAAGCAACCCTTGAAACACTGGCTGCTGCAGAGATTCTCGATAGGACTTCTTCCTGTCATAAGCCCTGGAGGTCACACCTGTTGAAGATGCCCAAGCTGGTGACATCCCTGCTCTGTATGTCATAACTTTTGTTGAACCTGTCAGAGCAGCCTTGGGGTCAAGAGGAGGCCATTTTACAAATATCTCTTTCCTGAATGCAACTCAAAGCTAAGATGGGCTTTATCTCATGCCGTAATTACATAAAGTAGGGCAGGCGTGACATCAAGAGCTACTTCGCGTTCTCTTGAGTAGAGGCTCCTCAGAAGACCCAGCTTTATCAACCAGTCCTGTGGATTGTGGTAGTTTGTTTGGTATGTCACCCATGGCTGAGCCCAGGCACTGTTTCAGGACCTCTGAATGGCAGGTAGCATGACCTCCACTGTCAACTTTTCTGGAGTTTAGTAAGACCATGAAGGAAAGCCTGCTGACCTCCTCTTGGACTGGACTCAGCTTTTGGTCTAGATGGCCACTGCAAGTTAAGAATTGGAAAATTGTGAAAGCTTTGGACAAAGGGTTTTGAGACAGTTGGCATTATAATTGGGTTGAGGGATGTATAATTGATTAGCAAAGTGCACTTCAGTGTGTAGGTGGGTTTTTTTTTTTTCAAAGAGAATTAAAATGTTGGGGGAGACCTGTCCTGAATGTGGGCAGCAACATCCATAGGCTGAGGGCTGGATGGGATAAAAAGGGGGGCGGGGAGCAGAAAGCCAGCAACCACAGTCACCTACTCTGCTTTCTGGATGCCATGTGGGCGACTCTGTTTACCATACACAATCTTTTTTGCTGTGTTTTGCTCAACTGTTTGTTTCTCCTCTTGATCTGCTTATTATTGACTGCCAACAGCGGTTGTTTTTACAAAGTTGTTTACAGAAATGACTTTAGGTCTAAGTGGTTCTTATCTTGTCCAGATCGGATGTTATGTTTCTGCCAGTTCTCCAGGGCTCATCAACCCAGACTCCCCGCAGATCCGGTATGAGATTGGAGTGGGTGAGCTGGGCTGAGCTCAGGTCAAAGGAAGTCTATTTGCTTCCAGAGCTCACATATACTTAACATGCACCTCAAGGTCTCAGCCTCAAACAGATTTCTCATGGAGCCTACTCTCGCCTGCATGATGGTCCAGTCATTTTCCTCCATCTTCTTACCAGTTTCCAGCCTCCAGTCCATGTTCTTTTTTTTTTTTTTCTTTTAGCATTTTTGCCCAGGAGGACTATTGATTAAAGTTTTTTAGCTCCCCATTTCCAGAGCCTTAGCTGTGCCTTTTTCAGAATTGTCTTCTTCTATCTTATCCATGTAGTGTAGTAGGAAAAATCTCTACACACAGCTCAGCCTGACATATTGCCAAAGCTCTGCTTTCTAAATTCTTTATAATGAGTATATTGTCGAAATTCAATAAAGAGTCATTCATAAAGATGAAAATATGATTACAAGAAGCTCTCTCTTAATTCCTAGGATCAATGCTAAAAGAAATTTTTCATAAGAATGGTGAAGGGATTGTAATCCATCTACATTATGTGGAACATGTATTCATAGCACATAGTGCCTTATGTGCATCAATGTATTTATCTTCCAAAACCTTGTACGGTAGACAGTTATTTAATGCACTTCACAATGAGGAGACGGAGCAACACAGTTAGTAGTGACAGGTCGAATTCAGATCGGGCAATCTGATTTCAAGGCCCAAACTCCCAGTGTCCCCATCCCTTGTCATAGGTACAAAAGTCATTCAAATTCAAAAGAAGCCTCTTTGAGTTTCGAAGTGTTCAGACTAGTATGTATTGTATGTTGAACATACGCCCCTTTGTAGCACCAACCCTCCTTTTTCTGACCCTTCCTGTTTGTCCTCCTTGTCCCTTAAAGAGCTTAGCTCTATTTTCCTTTTTTTTTTTTGTTTTTTTTTTTTTTTTGTTTTTTGTTTTTTGAGACAGGGTTTCTCTGTGTAGTTTTGGTGCCTGTCCTGGATCTTGCTCTGTAGCCCAGGCTGGCCTCGAACTCACAGAGATCCGCCTGGCTCTGCCTCAAGGCCTGCACCACCACCGCCCACCTTAGCTCTATTTTCATATTGTATGTGCATGCATGCTTTCCTGTCTCTCTAGGAACCACAAATATAAGAAAGCATACTATATTCCTCTTTGAGACTGACTTAAATCACTTACTACAATGATCTCTAGATGTAGCTGTTTCTTTGAAAACAACATGATTTTGTGCTTTTTTTTATGGATTAAAGACTACCTCTGTTTCCCCGTAGACAGGCAAAGAGACAGATAGCTCTCACATTTCTCCATGTTTGAATTGAAAGGAAACCGGCTGGTTGCGGCTTGGATAAATGCTCCTTCAAGGCCCCAAGGTGGTGCTAGTGGAAGGCCGTAGCGTTTTCAGGATGTGAGGCCCAGTGCCCCCTGCTGGTGCAAGTGTGTTATGATATGTTCGTTCTCTTCAGAAAATGGACTTGGGGTAGTTTAGCAAAAAAGTTAAAGGTGCTTTTCCTGAGCATCCTACCCACACTACGGTAAAATATTCACCCAAAAGAAACGGAAGCACACGCCGGTTACACAGAGCTGTGTTCTGCTTCTGTGTGTGGGTCGTCCAAAGCCAGCACAACACAGGGGCTCAAGGGGAGTGATGAGCAAGGTTTGCGCATTCATAGTGTAAATAATGACTCAGCAGCGAGCAAGGAGCAAATCTAGGACATATACAATAACATGGCTGTCTCTCCCAGTGAGCGTGCTGGGGGAGAGGAGCCTGACAACAAAGAGCTATATTAAATGATTCCTTTTATAGGAAACGAGAAAGAAAGCCACAGTGGTAGGAAGCAGATTGTGCCTGCGGAGGGGGGGGGGAAGAGAGGGAGAGCTCAGGTGGGACAGGAGAAGGTGGACACAAAGGGCTTAGAAACTCATAATGTGGTGCCGCTAGAGCAGAACTGCACACTTGCAGATTAAGAAGCAATCTGCCTAAACATGAGGGGCTGGGTTTGAACCCGGGACATGAATGAAAGCCAGATGTGGTAGTGTGCCTCTGCAATCCTACTCCTCCTACTTTGAGTTGGGCTGAGAGAGGGAAACTCATGGGCCAGCTAGTAGGAAGTGATAAGAAACCCGGACTCAAACGAGGTGGAAGACAAGGACTGCTATCTGAGCTTGTCCCCCAGCCTCCACACGCGACCATGGCACGCTCGTGCCCACACTCGCACGCGCACACTGAAGAATAAACAGCGAATGTGAGCATTGGACAAAATGAACTGGACAGTTACCTTATTATTACCAAGAAAACATGCCTTTAAGAAAAATCTCATGGCCAGGAAAATGACTCCGTGGGTAATCTCACAGCATGAGGGCTTGAGTTGAGATCTATAGCACCCACATAAAAATGCCAGACAAGGACAAGAACATCTGTAATCCCAGCTCTGGACGGATGGAGACAGGTGGGTTTCTAGAACTAACTGGCCACTTGGCCAGTACCAGGTGCAGTGAGATATTGTCTCAAAAGATAGGACGGAGAGCAGTAAAATGAAGACACCTTGTAACTTTTAGCCTCCATGCACGTTCACACTCACATTCATGCACATATGTGGACACACAAATATACCACACACACAAAGAAAATCTCTAACATGCCTTTTTAGCTTACAACTATTTAATCCGAAATAGATCTGTCATTCTTGTGCTTATTCAATGTCTATACTGCAAGGCTAATTACGCAAATAAATATTCTCCTGAAATGATTTGAAGCGGCATAATTGGTTCCCTGAACAAAGACGGCTTTTTTGAAGATTAAGTATCTCTCACCATATGTTTCACGAGTCTCCTAATTTCCCTTCAAGTATTACAAAACCCATCCCAAATAGGAATATTCCCTGCTTATACGAACACAAATTTTCTCTCTGCTTAGTTTTTCTATGCAGCTTCTAAATAAAATTCCACCCTGGTCTCTGCGAACTTTAGCTAGCAAACAGAGAGAAGTTTGCACAGCTAAATAAATTTATAAATGCATAATTAATGAATGCCCTTTCTGTCTTAGTTTTGTGTTTGAATAGACATTTAATTCCCAAGAAAATACTGATGTAAGTGTAATCTCTCAAGTCCTTGGGGCTTGGTAAAGCCCCACATTTCCATGTCTGTTGCTAAGCAGAGTTTTTATTTTGATGTGGTTTGCAAAAAGGACTAAAGCTTTTTTTTTTTTAAATGAAAATATAAAAAGTCAATGAATTGGCTTTAAAAAGAACATCAAACAACCTCTGCATAGTGAATGGAGAGGGAGCCAGCTCTGGGCTCTTTCCTCACTAAGCCCTGAGTGGTTTAATCAGATTATAAAGACCATGTGTAGCAGATGAGCTGCACCCTGCTGAGCACTGGTGCATCTGAAAGTTAATTTCTTCTTGAACTGATGTGATTTGGAAACTAGGGACTTTTAATGGAATGGTTCCCACACGCAGCCTGTGGGTGGATATTGGTTATTAAAGGTGTATTCATTAATACACAATTGAAAAATATTAGTTGTTCATATTTGTCTCTCAACTTTCCATAAGAATAAACAGATTCAATTCAAGTTTAAAAGTAGAAAAAGAAAGAAAGAAACCAGAGCATGAATGTCTACTTTACGAATGAAATACATGCATTGACAGTGCTCTCCTTTCCACCAGCTGACAGTTCTCAAAGATGGCCACCACTGCTTCCTACCTGCGAGCATTCTCTTCCTCACTAAACCAACTCCACAGCGAGGCTCGGACGTTGTGCCTGGCTAGCAAAGGCTGCGGCACAGCACTGTGATGCCACTTTCAATGTGACTTCCCTCTCTCGAAGCTGGCTCTGCCCCCGGTTCCCACTGCTCTGATGAAGCCAGCAGCTGGCCTTGAGCTGCACTATAGAGAGGCCCAGCTGGCACGACCTAGAGGTAGCCTGTTGTCAATAGCTAGTCCCCACCAACAGCCATATGAGCTGGGGAGCAGAGTCTCCTAGTCAGCCTCAAGGTGACTGACGCCCCAGCCATTGGCTGGATGGCAGCTTGAGAGCTCTGACACACAGGTGCTCTGGGCCTGCAATAAAGCTGTGAGCTCATTCATGGTTTTGCTCAGAGCCTCGGTGTACTTTTGCAGTATGGCAGTAGTTGTCATGTATAGTCTGGACTGTTCCTGGTGCAGCTCACCACTTAATGCAAGTGGGCCTAGGGAGACATCCTTAAATAAGATCAGAAACTGCAGGAAAAGAATACATTTGCTGAACGTAGAGTCATCCCTCAGAACCCACTGGGAATAATTTTAGTGGTCACACACGCATGCACGCACACACCAAAATCTGAAAAATGTTCAAGCTCCCCGTACAAAATGGTGCATAGAACTTGCCTGCATCTTCCTTGTGTGTTATCTCTAATTATGATTGTAAATGTGCTATGAAGGCTGTTTATATAGTTGTCATGTTGTGTTAAGAAGTAAGAGAAATACTTTTTACATTAGAAGTACAGACGTTTAAAAACTATTTTCATGTGCAGTTGCTTGAATCCACAGACGTGGAACCTGCAGGCATGGAGCTAAGTGTACCGTGCCTTGATGTCACACGGGACAGACATCAAATCCAAAGCAGCTGATTATTATTTCAAGTTTCACAGAGAAATCATAAACACAATGGATAAACAAGAGGTTAGGAAAGTTCAATGCCTGTGGTACTCACCAAGGTCTGTGGTGTTCAACCCCGTTTAAAGAGAGAAGATAAGCAACAGCAGAAAATCTAAGCCAAACAATTACTAAGTCTGTGAATGCCAAGAGACTTGCAAAATAAATGTTGGCTGACCAACTGACAAAGTTAAAATGAGTCTCAAATCCTGCTCCAGCTAGTGTCACCAGTAGGGACGGGAATCACTTCAGACCACTAGAAAACAGCCTGGCAGCCTGTTTTCAAACTAAAACATAAAAACCTTACATTCAATCTTGCAATCTTATGCCTGAGATTTTACCTACAATGAAAATGCACCCGCATGTGAAATCTCAGGCATAAAAACTGCACAAAGAAAAATGCTAGGAAAGACAACAGTAACTTCATGAGACTAATTTTAGAGATGCTTCCTAATTTGCCTCATACTGTATTGTATTTTTTTTCTCTCAACAAATATGTTATTTATATAATCAACAGGGGAAAAAAACCAAAATATATTTTTACTGTGGAAATAACTCATTTGTCATCTTTATAGGCAGGCTTTATCTATTAAATTTCTGTACAAAGTTTCATTAGGGAGAGAGTTCTGCTATAAAACGAAAACAAAAACAAAAAGCCACAAGCTCAAAACAAAGTATCTGCAGAACACTCAAGGGACCCTTGACTCAATGCCATCCTTGTCTCTAAGCCCATGGGATTCCAGAGCAGAGATTGCTGTCTCTGTAGCAGGAGAGGAGGGAGGTGATATTTATAAAGGTAAATAATAGGCAAAATCCTTGTGGAATTAAAACATACTATAAGTTACAATGTACAGGGCAGTAAAAATCTGATAGACACAGGCTGTGTCCAGGTCAGATTATTGTATTGGGCTCAGACAATGCTTCTTTTTCTTTTTTCTTTTTTTTTTATTTAAAAGTTTTTTAAATTTTACATACCAACCACAGTTCCCCTCCTCTCTTCCTCCCACTACCCTCCCCCGGAGCCCTTCCTCCCCAATCCACTCTTCAGAGAGGTTAAGACCTCCCATGGGGAGTCAGCAAAGTCTGGCATATCAAGTTGAGGTAGGACCAAGGCCTTCCCCGCTGCATCAAAGCTGAGCAAGGTATCCTTCCATAGGGAATGGGCTCCAAAAAGTCAGTTCATGCACTAGGGATAGATCTCGGTCCCACTGTCAGGGGACCCACAAATTGCCCAAGCCACACAACTGTCACCCACATTCAGGAGGGCCTAGTTTGGACCTATGCAGGTTCCCCAGGTGTCAGTCCAGAGTCAGTGAGCTCCCACTAGCTCAGGTTAGCTGTCTCTGTGGGTTTCCCCATCATGACCTTGACCCGCTCCCCTTGCTCATATAATCCCTCCTCCCTCTCTTTGATTGAACTTAGGGGGCTCTGCCCAGTGCTTAGCTGTGGATCTGTGCATCTGCTTCTATCAGTTACTGGATGAAGGTTCTATGATGAAAATTAGGGTTGTCACCAATCTAGTTACAGGAGGCCTGTTCAGGCACCCTCTCCACTATTGCTAGGAGTCTTAGCTGGGGCCACCCTTGTGGAATCCTGGGAATTTCCCTGGCACCAGGTTTCTCCCTAACCCTATAATGGCCCCCGCTATCAAGATATCTCTTTCATTGCTCTCCCTCTCTGTCTCTCCCCTAACTTAACCATCCTGTTCAGTCATGTTCTCATCCCCCTTCCCCTTCCGCCCTCCTTCCCCCCACTCCCAGTTTACTCAGGTAGTTTTTCTAAAACTGTATTTCAAATCCATTCTGAGAGTGGTTGGATACTCCAGTAAGTCATGCCACTATCTCAATGCCCCACCATGCTTATCCAAATAACCATAATTAACTCAGTGGATAACACTAACAAAAATGTTAAGAGGGCTCCTTATGGAAAAAAAGTAGTTTGGAGGGGGGATTATACATAAGAGGGTAGCAGGTGAATATGATCTATCTATCTATCTATCTATCTATCTATCTATCTATCTATCTATCTATCATCTATCTGTATATCTATATATATCTATATATATCTATATCTATCTATCTATATATATATATGTATATATATATATATATATATAAACTTTCAAAGAACAAAGTTTTAAAATGAATTTTATTAGCAGAATGAAGAGATTTCACATTTCTAGGAATGTTGGGTATCAATGTTCGTATGCTTTGTTATCATTTTGTTTGTTGCAGAATATAAAGTCTTTTCAAACAACTGACTCACTTTCTTGTTACAAAACCAGCCAGTTAAACCCACAGTGCTGGCTGCCCCTACTCTGACAGAACTTCAGGTTTCTGTTGCCATATTTCCCATTTTGTATTGGATCTTTATCATGACATCTTCCTGGCATCCGCCTGGCACTTGCCTTCCTTCTAAATGGCTCCTTTAATTACTGTAGCGCAAGGACAGGGACCGTCTGGGATGACCCCAGACTGCCTCTGATGGCCCTGACAATAAGTAGGCCTAGGACCTGCCAGATGCTATACCCAGGACAGATGATTTCAACTACTCAGGTTATCCAAGATTTCCAGATTCTAGAAGCCCCATTCGCAAGCACCTGGAGCTCTACAGTCAAGGCTCAACCCCAAAGCCCCAGGTTAAAATGTAGCTCCCCAAGGTCACAATATGTACAGTGGGATGTGGTATGGCAGGGCCGTCAGGACTGAGATTAGTGTCCTCAGTAAGGCAGTCTCAGTGAGGCTGCCCCACTTTCCACCTCGTGGAGTGACAGAGAAAATATTGACCTTTAAATGAAAAACTGAGTTCTGACAACTTGAAGAAAAAAAAAAGTGACTAAATCTCCAACCAAAGTGTAAACCATAAGATACAGATTTACAGTTTGGGGCTCATGGTGACATGGTAGTCTCTGGTGCATCCATGACATAAAAGAAACTGTGTGGGGTTCCACTGAGTTAGGAATAAGTTACAGAACCTGCTTTGAAAGAAAGTCCATTGGCCTTTGTAATGTCTTTTTTTTTTTTTTTTTTTTTTTTTTTTGGTTTTTCGAGACAGGGTTTCTTTGTGTAGCTTTGCGCCTTTTCTGGAACTCGCTTTGGAGACCAGGCTGGCCTCGAACTCACAGAGGTCCGCCTGCCTCTGCCTCCCGAGTGCTGGGATTAAAGGCGTGTGCCACCACTGCCCGGCGGCCTTTGCAGTGTCTTACAAGAGCTGGCAAGTTCTGATTGTGGCTGTCACTAGTTACTAGGTAGGATTTGTAGTCTTGGCATTATGATTAGGATTGGACTAGGTTAGGTTTTTTGTTTTTTAATTGTTTTTGTTTGTTGTTGGTTTTGTTTTGTTTTGTTTTCCGAGACAGAGTTCCTCTGTGTAGTTTTGGAGTCTGTCCTGGAACTCATTCTGTAGACCAGGCTAGCCTCGAACTCACAGAGATCCGCCTGCCTCTCCCTCCGGAGTGCTGGGATGAAAGGCGTGCGCCACCATCGCTGGGCTGTTTGTTTTTAAGGTGTACACAGCCTGAGCGCCTTTTTCTAGGGCCCCTCTGACTCTAATTTACTAGATATGACGTAAGTGACTCCATATTGACTAACTTTCACTGCTGTCAGCAGATGACAAACTACTGGTGCTTTGATTGAAGACTTCTGGCCTCCAGCACTGTGAGCAGTAATTTCTTCCTAAGTCTCCCCACTTGCTGGCCCAACACTGCATGCCTTGTTTGCCCACACCCAACTCAGGAGGCCAGAGGGGTGTGATGATCACAGATCTCTTCTGCACTCCCCTGCGCAGGAGCCTTGGGAGGGGAAAGGACACCCACCTCTTCTCTCATTGACTAGAAATTCCTCCGATTCAGGGCCAGGAGATGGTTCAGCAGGTAAAAATGCTTGACACAAAGTCTGATGCTCTGACTTTAACCCCTGGGACCCACCTGTGTAAGGTGAGAACTGCAAGCCGTCCTCTGACCTCCACACACGCACCTTGGCATTCACACACACACACACACTAAACAAACAAGCAAGCGTTACAATGTTCCCCCTACTGGGGCTGGAGAGTTGGCTTAGTAATTAAGCACGCCGACTGCTCTTCCAGAGGACTGGGGTTCACTTCCCAGCAACTACATAGTAGCTCACCACCATCCAATTCCAGTGCCAGAGAATCCAATACCCTTTTCAGAGTGGACACCACATATATGTGGTACTCATATACATGCAGGCAAAACACCATTTTAAATTTTTTCTAGTGATTTTTTTTTTCTCCTATCCAAAGAAAAACTGGCTCCTGAGCCTCCCCTCGTGGAGGAATTCATCAAGGAATGATGAATGAGGAATGAAGAGAAGTCTGCACTGGTCTCCCAACCCCTCTGCCTGTCAATGTGGACTTGTACTGTTTTCAGGATTCTTCTCCTGCATGTAATCTGTTCCTGCTTCCCACACTGACTCGTGCTGATGGCCACAGACGTGACAATGTGATTCTAGAACATTCTCAGCCTTTTGGTCAATGTGAGCCCTACCTGATCACATCGGAGGAGAGAACTGGCTTCTTTGCTATGATGTCTATGTCTATCACTGAACTATAAAGAAGAAGGAATGAGGTTGAAAAAGACTCTTACATGACTTACAGGGAAATCTGCCTTTGAGGCTGAGAGCTTCCTGGAACATGTTCACACTCACCCCAGCATTCTCTGGTCGCTGATGCCTTCCCATGCCACCCTAACAGTGCCTGAGGCTACTTGAGACTGGAGCTGTTTAATCCTGTGTAAGTTTTGGCACCACTATCAGGCATCTTCGGGCTGCGCTTTTAACATCTGGCTGGCAGGAAAATGAGAGCCGGTTCACAGGCACACTTCTGCTAATCCTCTGCGGCATCTATGTGTATCCATAACAGATGTTTAAGATCAGACTGGAGTGGGCAAAGGCCATCGTGGTGCACTGAGGGACAGATACCTTTTGGGTTGCTCAGAGAGTTCTAAGGGAAGGTTCTTGTGAGGCCTGATCTCGTGAGATATATATGTGAGCATCTGAAATGAACATCAGGCTGGGAAAATGAAACATGGACAAATCCTGAGGGCTGAGCACCTACAAAAAGGTGGAGAGAAAGAAATAGCTCCCAACTCTGTTCTGAGGTAGAGGGGAAGTCCAGGGACAGAAAGTCTACCAAGGACTCACCTACCCTTTTCATTGGTAACGGGTTCTGAGGGCCCCTCATCCACCCTCAACAAATGAGTAACAGATTCTGAGGACCTGTCACCCACCCCACAAATGGCAACAGATTCTGGCAACACAGGACATGCTGAAGATTCTAGCCTCCAGCTCATCATTTCTCAACCATCCCTGAAGACCAGTGCTTAATGGCCAGCAAAATAATTAATGATCTTATTGGACTTGGTGAGTTGTAACATCCCTCTTGTCCTTTGAGCCTTATAGGAGCTATTTGTTTTAGAGCAAAGATATTAAATTCATGCTTGGGAGTATTAAAAGGAGAAGACAAACGGCCTTGGAGGAAATAAATGACTTCTCAAGGAACATTTTTCTTGAGCTGTTCCAACATCTCATCGTCTATAAAACGTTTCGTGGTTTGAATTTTTTGTTGGTCTGGTTTTTCTTGCTTCCTTTCTTTTTAATCTTTGAACTGAATGTCTTGCCAGTTTATAAACCACGTATTTCCCAGTGTTGTCTGGACCTGGCAGAGCTGTCCACTGTCCACTTTGGGTCCATTTCTTCTCACACACAGCTTCTACCTTCATGAAATGAGGCAAAGGATGTAATGATGTCCTCAGCCTTTTTAGCTCTGAAATTTAAGGATTCTGGGATTTTTCCATCTCTCAGCTTTGTGCCTCTATGTTACTGACCAAAGAATTAGAGACTTCAGTATAAGCTATAAGTAGAAATAAATTAGAAATTAGATTAGATTTAATTGGAAATTAAAGGATAAGCTTTTCTGAAGTGTGGGTTTCCATAGCACCCAGCTGGAGTGGACCATTTAGATCCATTTAAACGATACACATCTGTTCCAAGTTCTTCCTTGATTTAATTAAAAAATGAATGCCATGGACTGCATTCGTTAGGCAGTCCATATCGCGTGCATATTAAGGTGCTGTGGAGCTTTCAACTTTATTTAATAACGCTAGAAATGGATGATGAAATTACACTTAATATTTCAGTTGGTAGTGGAGGAAGTGAGATCAGGCAAGCTTACTTTAAATTAAAAGTAAAATTGAAGGCCATGAATCACTCTCAACACAGGCACAAAGCATTTCCCTCACATTTTCCATTTCACAACTCAAGTGCTTTTCAAGTTATGACTTTCTGATATGGAAATCCCTCATCGAAAGGATAAAGGGCTGCTCAAGCCAAAAGGATTGCAGTCCTTTCACCTGGTACTCTCTGTCACCGCATGCCTGGAGAGCGAACTCTCTAGTCACTGGGTTGGTGATTGAAGGAGCTTCTTTCAAAGAGAAGTCCAGAGCTCTGTGCACTCTGGGGACATTGGGAGTGTCCCCACAGACAAGCCCATGTGTTCCTCTCTGGAAGGGCTCAAGTAGCATTTCCATAGCTCGTATTTTTGGCCTTAGTTTGTATTGATTCATTAGTAACATTCCGGACATGTTTCCTGCTGGTTACCAAGAACACTGAGGTGAGGAACAGTTCTATTCCAGGAGGAGGAAGTAAACTGAGTGTTTCTCACTGCCCCAAAGTGCTTCTCTTCCTTTCTGTCACCAATGTTCTTTACTCTCAGAGTCACCAGGGGTCTTGCAGAACATTTTGGCCCCTGCCTAGTTGTCCCGAGACTGTCAAGACATCTTTGTATTCACAGTACCCAGGCGAGGACCTGGCAAATGACAAATGCTTCTGAATGAAAGAAATACCAAGTATTTCACAAAATAATGCTGCTGTGCTCCAAATTGGTTTAGAAGGATTGTTTTTGAAAGGACACAGAGTTGTGTCAGTGGAAGAATGGTGTGAATTGGGGAAGAATTGGGGAGGAGGGGAGGGATGAATACAATCAAAACTCATTGTATAAAAGTCTCAAAGAATGAAAACTTTAAAGTGAAAAAATAATACTGAGCTCATAGAGACATCTCAACAATTATTCACTGGTCATCCATTCAATAGAAGACTTCAGGGCTGGCCTTGTAGATCTGTGTTAGAGCTCTTTGCTTAGCACACATCTTGGGAGATTTGCTGACCAACCAATCTAGCTGAAATGGTGAGTACCAGGTTCAGTGAGAGATCCTTTCTCAAAAAAAGTTAGGTGAAGAGCAGTAGAGGAAGATATTCTCTGAAGTCATCTTCTGGCCTCTGCATGTGTATGCACAGGCAGCTGCACCTGCACACACATGTGCACATACACAACTATCATCTATTATCTATCTATCATCTATCTATCTATCTATCTATCTATCTATCTATCTATCTATCTATCTATCTATCTATCTTCTATCTATCATCTATCTATTATCTATCACCTATTTATGTATCTATCCATCTATCCCCAAATAGCAGGATCATGTACATATAATACACAATGTTTACAGGATCACTCTCAGTGATGCAAAGTAAAACACTGAAAAATATGTCAGGAATTAAAGGTAATAACTTGATAATTGGTGCACTGTGAGGGATGGAAAATCACTTAAATTGAGCAGTACTGTGCTGTGAACACAAAATGTGCAACAAGCATGACCGAAGGATGACAAATATATAAAGTCAAACTTATTAGGCATGCAAAGAGAGAAACTGAAATTCTGCACATTGTCTGTAATATTGCTGGGGATCAATAACCACTTCTTCAAGGACTTTAAAGCAATTTACCAGACTCATCATTGAAGCACACTTTAAATCACCTTTCTAGAAAGGTTTTGACGGTAATTTGGTTGGCAGAGGTCTGGGGCTTATCTTCATACTGTGCTTGGGGAGCAGGGTAGGTGTTTATTCAGGCTGTGTGCTTCCTGAGAAGTTTGGATGTTGGAGACTGGCAGAGGATGGGGTGGGATGTGAACTTTCACTCAGTAAAAGCTTTTTCAAAGCCAGGCACTGGCACAGGCCTTTGGTACTGGAGTCTGGAACTCAGTGCCTTCAACAGATAATGTTAGATATTTTGAGGACCTGAACTCATTGCCACATCAATAATCTCCATGAGCATACACGTGCATGCTCAAATACACAAATATACATAGTAAGCTTTGTTCTTTGAAGGATAGTGTATTTCCAAATTAAAATTATTACATTTATCAAATCTCACCTTAAATCTTAAGATTCAAAATGTGCTCACTTAAGAGCCACATTTAACAGTGGGTGCAATGAAGTTATAGATGTGAAATCAAGAATTCAGTTGAATATTCTGAGACACTCTTCCAGGTTCTTTTGGATAAAGGAGGGGAAATGTTATTATATTCATATAATTGATTGTCATGATTCATTACAGATTAAATTTTTAAATGTTATTGGCCCAGAGAAATGTTCACAACACAACTTGAAAGTTAAAAATTCACAAGACTGTATGATATCAAATAGTTACTGTGAGCGGCATGGATGTGTATATAGAGATAAGGAAAGGAAAAACAGGTCCTTGAACTTGGTTGGAGGATGTGTCCTGATGGTGTTGGTAGCTTCTCTCTCTCTGCTGGTGGCATGCACTGACTGTCTAAAATTAATAAAATATTAAAGCACTTGTGATGATTTTGTCACAACATAGTCATTGATTTGGGTCTTGAGTGAGGTGAGTGAGGAGGGAAAATACTAAAGAAATGGTGCTTTTATTGCTTCATAGCAATTAACAGTGTGGACAGAATGATGCCATGAGCTCCAGATGCTGGGCCACCCTCCTATCCTCCTACCAGCTAAAACATCTGGTTCCACACAAGTCTCAGAGCATAGGGCCAGGTCAGGGAAGAGGACCCAGAGAGGACTGCACATGCCAGAAACTCAACTGAAGTGCAGTTTATGCTGACAAAGGTGGAGAGCAGGAGACATAGACTAATGACTGAGAAGTCCAGGTATACCCAGGTTCCAGACAAAGCATCTTGTCCCCACTCACCGCTGTTGACTTCCTTCCTCTACATCCATTTTGATGTGGTTAGGCACAGGCACTAGCAGATGACAAGTCTCTTCTCCGGCATCAGTAAAGTCCAGAAGGAACCCAGTGCTGACTACAGAGATGATAGTGCAGCTGGCCCCGTACAGTGGACTTGGGAATCACTCAGCCACATGAGAATTCTGCTATATCAGATTCATGTGGACTAATAGGCTGGCTAGCTGCTCCCTTGTAAGCATCTACCATGTGTCTACCTGCTCCCTCTTGCACGGTATAATCAGATTCATACCTAGACAAGCACACAGATGAGCCCATATATGCCAAAGGCCTTCAAGACCACTCAGGTATCTTCAACCCTTGGAGATCTTATGGGCGGAGAACATATAGTAACGCTGTCACTGAGATTTCATGGGAGCCATATTTGTAATTTTATTTTTTCTTCAATCACATTATAAAAGTAAAAGGCCACCCAAGTTCATATTTACTGCAACATTTTCTCTAATATACCCTTGTAGTGGGTAGCCATTCCAACCTTGATCTGGAAGTTCCAACCCCCATTGAGGCTTCTGTAACTGTCACACCTACAAGGCAGGGCCAAGAGAGGACCCTGAAGACCCAAGATCTAGATGCGAGGTCTCTCTTAGTTCCTGGACTCTGGATGCTGGAGGTAGACCGAGTAGAGTTCTCCAGAGAACACCGCCAGACTGTGCTGTGTCTTTCCCAGACCCTGCAGCCTACCTATCCCTTCATTTTTAAGTTACGCCACTAAATAAACCTCCCTTTTAACTACGTGGAGTGGCCTTAATAATTTCACCAATATACCCTGAAGTGGTACTAATCACCATACATGTAATCAATAGAAATAAGATACTTTGTTAGCTGTTGGTTACTGCCAAGGTATGAATGGCACTATTTAGAGACATCTTGCTCTGTTGGTCATTATTACAGTTCATTGTCATTAGAGCTGGATAGAACTATTGCTTCCATTCCTTTGCAGCTTTTTTTTCTTAGTACTTTCTGGTATCATGAAATCTAAACCCCAGGAAAGAGGCTTCAGGTTAGATCCAGCTTGAATCTTCAGAGTGTGTGATGTCCAGATGTCCAGATCCAGGTGTCCAAAGGGTGTGGTATTTTCAGAAATAGGAACTTACTTTCAATCTCTGAGAGGCAACTGGGAACAGCAGCAATTGCCTATATTGCTTTGATAGTCACTCGGAGTCTGCTGACCAACAACTTAAAAGGGGGGTTCTCGTTTCTGGTACTGGGGTTATTTTGTTAGATGGTATATGGCTCTTATGGGGAACATTGCCATTCTAAGTGGCATGACATCATTTAACACACACATATTGTGTGTAACTTTAGATAACTATAAAATAATACAGTTCCTTGGAGCTTTATCAAACATCCTTGATGTTATTTGTTCTCTCCCTGCCCCCTCTACTCAATAGGAGGGAAATCATGTCTGGTACTAGAAACTTAGCCAACTATCCAAGGCAAGCGAGTTCATAGATCTTAGAAGATACTCTATTATGGTCACTTTACTAGACAGTCATTGTGGCAATTTGAATGAAAATAACCCCCTTAGGCTCATAGGAAGTGGCACTATTAAGATGTGTGGCCATATTGAAGTAGGTGTAACCCACTTCAATAAGTAGAAAGTGTGTCACTGGGGTGAGCTTTGTGGTTTCAGAAGCTCAAGCCAGACCCAGTGGTTCATTTGCTCTTCCTGATGCCTGCAAATCCAGATGTAGAGCTCTCAGCTACCTCTTCAGCACTATGTCTGCCTTTATGCTACCATGCTCCCCACCATGACGACAATGGACTAACCTCTGAACTGTAAGCCAGTCCCAATTTAAATGTTTTCCTTACAAGAGTTGTTGTGCTCATGATGTCTCTTCTCAACAATAGAAATGCCAAGACAGGCATAATTCCTAACTGCATTCTAAAACTCATCCTTATGCATACAGACAAGTGTAACTCTTACTCCTCATCTAAGAATTTCCTCTTAGCACATGGCTTTGATCCCAGCACTCGGGAGGCAGAGGCAGGCGGATCTCTGTGAGTTTGAGGCCAGCCTGATCTACAGAGCAAGATCCAGGACACAGAAACTCGTTCTTGAAAAACCAAAAAAAAAAAAAAAAAAAGAATCTCCTCTTTATAGTAAGCAGAGTCCATTACAGAAAACCACAACAGATCATTGTGTAGAAATCAATGGGTCATGTGGTACCCACCCCAAATAACATATCTACAACACAACTTTTCTACCTAAGGCTCAAGGAACATCTCTGAAGAGGGGCCAGAAAGATTGTAAGAGCCAGAGGACCAGGGAGTTTGCTGTGGGACTGTGTCTTCTAGAAATGATTGGGAAGCTATATCCAAGATTGTAGTTGGAGTTTTTTTCTCCAGGTCCCGCCAAGCCCTGGCAGTACCTTAACCCACTTATAAAATAAACATACAGATGCTTATATTATTTAAACTGCTTGGCAATTGGCTCAGACTTATCATTGTCTAGTTCTTACTCTTATATTCAGCCCATTTCTATTAATCTATACTTTGCCACGTGGCTCGTGGCTTACTGGTACCTTGTATCTTCCTTGTCCTGGCGGTGGCTCCAGGCAGTCTCCTCCTTCCCTTCCTGTTCTCCTCTCTGTTCTCCTCTCTGTTAGTCCTGCCTATACTTCCTGTCTGGCTACTGGCCAATCAGTGTTTTATTTATTAACATATTTGCCATATAGAACATTCCACAGCACAAGATACCTCAAAATTATGACTACCTAAACAAGACTATGTTAATAATAATATCAACAGACAAGCTAATGTGGAAGAGGAAGTCTTATAGGGTCCCATGACTAAACAAAGAACCACAGGCAGCTAAGGACTGCTGAGAGAAGTAGAATTGGCCTCTCCCAGGGATGGCCCCCTAACTGGTTACCTAATACAAAGTAGACAGCCTTGATACCATATATACACAAGGCCTATTAAATAGACTCATCAGGTTTTACTTATATATTTATGCATTCATATATATACATACACACATATATATACATATGTGGAGAGAGATGATAGATACTACATATGATGATGCTATAGTGTTAACTTTTTGGAAGCTGGATTTTACATTCATATTTTTCTGTATTTTGTAATTTTCTATAATGAACACATAGCTCTTCCTGAATAATGATAAACACCAGAAAGCATGCAGTGGTCATTTCTATGGCATGCTCACTTGTGGAAATACATCCTAATTGGCCCCAGTGCTCTGGCATCAGCCTTCAGAACCTGGAGTCTTTTTCAGTGATCAGAATGAGGATGGATCATTACAGTTTTCCAGATTTGCTTTTAATGTGATGCTGACAGCCTTAGAGGCATCACAGGTGCCAGAAGCAAAAGACAAAATAATCTCAACAAGCTGGACCAACAACATAAATCTAAGGACAAATGTAACCCATGAGATAACACACTTCTAAGTGGGTTCAAAAGCTTAGTCGAGGGTGTGAGTCAAAGAAATTGAGAGTCAGGTTGACTCTAAATGCATCGTCAGCCAAAGAGTTGACAAAGTGCTGAAAATGAATACTGACATTCTATTAATGCAAGCAGAATGTCCAGACCAGGAAGCAGATGGCCTTGGTCTTGAGGCAGCCATCAGTCCTACGGCTAGGGAGAACATTGCAGCACTCTGGATGCTCTGTGGGGGTGAGTCAAGTGAAGTCTGCCCAGAAGAAAGCAAGGAGGATGCACTGCAGGAACCATAGCACCCCCACCGCAGGATCAGAAAGCTAGAGGAAATGAAAGGGTCCTTGTGCACGTGGTGGCAAAGGGTTCCCCTCCCCCACCACAAAGGACAGAGAAGAAAACAATCATCACAAGGGACCGAGAAGAAAACAAAAGGGCAGTGTTACCTTTTATTGCCCATCTAGATTGGCAGGCCCGCACAATGACAAAGTTAGTGGTGGGACCCTGATGCCCTGCTGAGGAAGAGTAAGTCCAAAGCATAGTCTGACCTCCAGAGCAGGGCACCTTCAATACCTGCTCCTCAATGTATGTTAGGAATTTTGTTTTTATTTTTGTTTTTGAGATAGCTTACTCTGAAGTCCAAGGTGACCTCCAACTCATGGCAATCCTCCTGCCTCAGTGTCCTAAGTGCTAGGATTACAGATATAAGCCATCATCCCTGGGTTATTATGAACTTTTATTATGAGTTACAACGTATGAATTATTTTATTAAAAATGTAATTAAACGAAAGTCTACAATTGTGATCTGAAAATAAATGTAGAGGTTTTTTTTTTCCTGCTTTTGAAGTTGACCTACCTCATTAATCATCAAGAGGGATTCACAGCTCCAGAGTAACAGATGACAGACAGCACATCATCCCACAACACCTGTCTACCTCAGAAGACCCCCTTCCTTATTCCCCCCAAGAGCCAACCAATGCCCTCCAAGTCAACTAGAAGCAGTTTTTCCAGGAGAAACGACACCCCTATTCCTATTTACTTGCTTTTTTATAATAAGCAAAAGTCTGGAATGTAAGGAGTCTATATTGGCATCTTATTCGTCATCAGCGGGCAACTGTGCCCCAGCCTAAAAGCCAGACATGCACCCCTACGCGTTCTCTCTCTCTCTCTCTCTCTCTCTCTCTCTCTCTCTCTCTCTCTCTCTCTCTCTGCATCTCTCTCTGTGCCTGTCTTTCTGTGTTTCCTCTCTGCCAGGCCTGACTCTCTCTATCTCTCTCTCCCCCCTTTCCCTCCTAATAAAGCTCTAAAAGGTACCACTGGGTTCTGTCATGATCGTGACCTTTCCACACGGTAACCAGCCCCATTTTCCTTTCAGTGACATATCTACCTAACAGTCATCACAGGACTGAACAGTAACCCTGAAGGTTTTGTTAAACCTTAGCTTCTGCAGAATTTTAAGCTTAGAAAGTGACGGTTCAATTACCACAATGAAGAGCATAATGAAGAAACTCAAGTCCCATTCCTCTTTTCAAGCATTTTTCTATGCTAATTTCTTTTAAGTCCATGTATCCTTTTTGTTTTGTTTTGTTTTGTTTGAGACAAGGTTTCTCTGTGCAGTTTTGGTGCCTGTCCTGGATCTTGCTCTGTAGATCAGGCTGGCCTCAAACTCATAGAGATCCACCTGGCTCTGCCTCCTGAGTGCTGGGATTAAAGGTGTGTGCCAGTGCCACCCGGCCCTCATTCATCCTTTTAAATGCAGAAATGGGTAGCACATGGAGTCTGGAGACATAAGCTGCCTGCAGAGGTGTCCTATCCAGATGTGGCTGCATTTTCATTGGGAGAAAGACAAGCACCCAGAAGCTCTCATTTATAGGACCTTGCTTGTCTTTCTCTCAATGAAAATGCAGCCACATCTGAAGCAGACATTTTATAACCATGAGGTCACCAAGTTAACCTCCACATAGACAGAAAGCAATGCATGTATGTCTAACTGCATGCATGTCTAACGGTATAACACACATCAACTGTAGCAAGAACACAGACTCTAGATACATTAGTAATTACTTTCTCACTGCTGTGTCAAATCAACTTAAGGAAGGAAGAACTTGCTTTGGACCATGGTTTGAGGGAAGAATTGGTCAATGTGAGGGGTGGGGGGGCACAAGAAAAGATCTAGCTGTGACTGCAGTCAGGTTATGTGACTCCTCCCATTGTGTCCAGACTCCAGCAGCAGAGATGAATACTAGTGCTCAGTTCACTTTCTCCTTTTTGCTTAGTCTGGGATCTCAATCCACAGAATGTGCCACCCACAGGCAGGCTGATCTTCCCATCTCAGTAAAACCTCTCTGGTAACACCCCACAGATATGCCCAGGGGGTTGTTTCTCAGCTGATCCTAAATCCTGTTAAGTACACAACCAAGATCAACCACTCCAACTCGACCCACAAAACATCACCTTTACTTCATAACATCCACTGATCCCCTAAAGTCTCATGTTCACCTCATAATGCAAAATGTGTTTGGTCCATCTGCTAAAGACCAAAAGTCTTAACAATTCTAAAAGTGTTCAAAAGTGTGAGGGCAAGGTCTCCTCTAAGACTCAGGCAATCTCTTGACTGTAGACCTGTGTAAAATTAAAAGTACAAGCTGTAAGTGTCCAACATACAGTGTCACAGAGTAAACATTCCCATTACAAAAGAAAGGGATGGGACTAGAGCAAGAAAATGCTAGACCAAAATCAAAGCCAGCAGAGAAAGCAAATTCTACGTCTCCCTGTCGGGCATCTGAAATCCATGATATAATCATCTGAGCTCCAACAGCCTTGAGAAGTTCTACCCCTCCATCTGTGCCATCTGTAGTGGATGTACCCTCTGTGTTGGGCTGACTCCATTCTGTGTCATCAGTTTACCTTGGCAGATGTTCCCTAGACCCAGTATCTCCAACGTTCTTGCGTTTCCATTGCAGCTTAGGATTTACCTTCATGGCTTCATGCAGTGGCCTCCTAGGGCTTCCTTGTGTTGTGCCCAGATCGTGACCCCCCAGAGAGACCACCAAAGATGAGCATGCCAGAATGCAAAAGCAAGGTTTAATTCTGGATATCCAAAGGCAATACAAGCCTAGTAGGCAGGGACTTCGTCCAACAGATCCAATGCAGTGGAGGCTGGAGGAAATGGCCACCTCTCTGCAAGCTCAGTTTTTAAAGGCAAAAGCTACAAGGTTACATCATTTAGGGGTGCTAGTATGGGTACAATTCTGATTGGCTCACTTCTAGGGACATTCTAGAAATCATGGCTTAATCTTATTTCTAAGGGGGTGGTTGCCTGCCACCATTTCTCATTGGTTGCCCTCAGGTGGGGACATTTTTATGGTCAGTTTAGGGAACAGGGAGAGGACATTCCATAGTCCAGCAGTCATTACCTCGTGACTACCTTGTGACTCTGTACTTTTACACTTCCTGGTTTCTGGAATCTGGACTGACTGGTTTCAGTAACTCATGGCCTGTACCTAAAAGGAGAAATCTTAGGCCTTAGTTTTAGGGTGAAAGCATTTTGGTCTCACACTTGCAGGAAAAAAAGCACTGCTACATACTGGCCAGTCTTTAAAGCTTTAAGAAATCTTGGTGTAAGTCTCCAGGACCTCACAACTCTTTTGCATGTCTGTAAAAGCAGCAGTATGTGAATGACACTGTCAAGTTTTACTGCCAGCTAGAGATGTGTTTGGTTCCATTCCGGTATAGCCATAATGGCATCTGTGCATTGTGGTAGTTGAATGTGTAAAAATGGCTTCCCTAATCAGTTATTTTCAAGCAGTTATTTATAATCCCCTCAGTGGCATTCTCAGTTCAGGCTCTCTCTTTTCAAATAAATTTGCATTTTTACAAGCTGGAGATTTTGATGGATGAGCAGGGGTTGGGGGGGAGGGGGGGTGTCTTGTCCCCAGAGTACCTTTCCTGTTGTCCCAGTATAGCACAGGAGATCTCTTTATAATGATGCTAATCTTTTTAACAATTACAGCCACTTTGTTCACACCAACCCAATCTGAAACTTTAAACGTCTTTCCTGGACAATTCCATTTTTCATATCTTTCTGCTGTACTTCCTGCCATCTCTCTTGACTGTAGATCTGGATGAGATCAGCAAGCAGTAACCCTATCACAGCCTGAATGTTCTCCTCCCTTGGAATTTCCACCACTGAACAAATTACTCCATCACCTTTGAATTGAGCCTGAGGACATGAGCAGGATGAAGGCAGATTCCTTGTCAGAACACAACACAAACATCCACTAGCCCAGTTCCCAGTAGAGTCTGTGTTCCCAGTTTGGAATGTCACAAGCCGAGCCTTGACTGTTCACATTTCCCTTGGCATTTGGTCTTCTAAACTCCCAGCAGAGGGCCTATTGAGCTCTGCTTATATCATTCTGAGACTTCTCCAGACCGTTGCCCCAAACTCTTCCACACTCATCTGGTAGACCAGTTCTAAGGGCCTAGGAACTACATGGTGAGGTTTATCACAGCACCAGCCCCATGACTCTGAATCTACATGCTGTCTCAGCTGCTTGTCTGGTTGCTGTAAACACCTGAAAAAAGCAACTTCAGGAAAGCACTGGATTGGTTTAAGTTTCGTTTTGTGGCTGGCTGTTTGAGAGTAAAATCTCTTTCGATGGGGAAAGCAAGGCAACAAGGACAGCTCTCAGCTGTAGCAGCCTGAGCATGGGCTGACTGGTCACATTGTGTCTACAGGTGAGAAGCCGAGAGGGACAAATGCTCTGCATAACTGGCTTCCTCCTCTCCCTCCTCCTCCTCCTTCTTTCCTTTTCTTTTTTTATTTTTATTTTATTTTATTTATTTTACAATACTATTCAGTTCTACATAATAGCCACAGATTCCCTTGTTCTCTCCCTTCTTGCCCCCCTCCCCTTCCCCCCATTCCCACCTCCTCCAGATCAAGGTCTCCCTCGAGGATTGGGATTGACCTGATAGACTCAGTCCAGGCAGGTCCAGTCCCCTCCTCCCAGATTGAGCCAAGCGTCCCTGCATAAGTCCCAGGTTTCAAACAGCTAACTCATGCAATGAGCCCAGGACCTGGTACCACTGCCTAGATGCCTCCCAAACAGATCAAGTCAATCGACTGTCTCACCTATTCAGAGTGCCTGATCCAGTTGGGGGCCCCTCAGCCTTTGGTTCATAGTTCATGTGTTTCCATTCCTTCTTTCCTTTTCATTCAGTCCCAGAATCCAGTCCATGGAAAGGTACCACCTGCTGCTCCAAGTGGGTCTTCCCTTCCCAGTTAAATTCATCTAGAAATACCCTCAAAGGGCATGCCCAAAGGGGTGTCTTCTGGATGATTCTCAGTCCCTCCAACCTGATAATCAAGATTAACCATCACAACTGAATGCTCGAAGATCTGGAGGAGGAAGAGAGTTTTCATCGCTGACTGTAGAATTTCTAGGTCAGGGTGTCAATATGGAGCCCACCAATTTTGTTGTATTTTTTTAACTGAATTTCAATCTTTTTTTTTTTTTACTTGCAGTGTGAGAAATAAAATCCAAGGCATTGAGAAGTTAGGCTAGTGCTCTGTCACTGAGTTACATTCCAAGTCATAGGATCAATTATTACTCTTAAGTTTTGAACAGGTGATATGTCTCTGTTGCTTGGGTGGGGGTGAGGGGGCAGAGTCCATCAGCCATTCTACCTTAGAAATGCCCCTGGAAGGGAGTAGCACTTGAGACACTTGACACTCTTTGAAAGAAAAAGTGATGTAATCAAATGTACTTCCCATTTCATTCAGCAGTTTTTAGTTCTGAGAATTTGTAGCACAGATAGCCTGGCATACATACAGCCAACAACTCACTGTAACTCTACAATTGTAATGTCAAAGGACTAGAAAAGACTCAAATGCTCAACAGACAGAAACAGGTTCAATTTTTTGAAACACTGTTGCACAAAGATTTGATGGAATCCTCCGCCATCTGGGAAGGAAAGTGAACCTCTCTTCTTGCTGACTTAGAATTAACAACAAGTACAGAGCAGGTAAATAGATCCCTCTGGCCTAGTTTGCTTTTTGTTACTGTGATCAAAAACCGTGACCAAAATGCAACTCAGGGAGGAAAAGTTTATTTCATCTTTTACTTCCTTGTCAGAGTCCATTATTGAGATAAGTCAGGGCAAGGACTCAAGGCAGGAACCTGGAATCAGAAACTGAAGCAGAAACCGGGAAGGAATAGTACTTACTGGCTTGCTCCCCATGGCTTGCTCAGCCTGCTTTCTTATACAACCCAGGACCACCTGCTCAGGGGAGGCACTACTCACAGTGGGCTGGACTCTCCCCTGTCAATCATTAATAAAGAAAATGCCCTCACAGTCTTGCCTACAAGCCAATCTGTTAGAGACAATTCCTTTTTTTTTATTTTTCTTTTTTAAAAATAATTTATTTAACTTTTATTTTATGTGCATTACTATTTTTCCTATATGTGTGTCTGTGTAAGAGTGTCAGATCCCCTGGAACTGGAGTTACAGACAGTTGTCAGCTGCCCTGTGAGTGCTAGGAATTGAACCCTGGTCCTCTAGGAAGAGCAGCCAGTGCTCTTAACCACTGAGTCATTTCTCCAGTCCATAGAGAGACAATTTAACTGAGGTTCCCTCTTCCCAAATAACTCAGTCCATGTTAAGTTGAAAAACAACAACAATAACAACAACAGAAACCCAGCACACTGAACTTTCATGTATAAAAGGGAGAATATAAACTTAAATTTATATTCAGCTGTGTTTGCACTATGGAGATATGTGCACTAAATTAATAAAAAGGGATGTAGGAGTAAGGAGATAAATAGAGTGACTGATAGGTAGAATGCTACCTTAAAAAACCTCTAAAGCTAGTTTTGTTTTTAATAAATGATATTTGAAGAGAACACAGAAATGAGAGCTATAGCGCTTCTCATTCTGATGAGAATGTTGATCAATTGCAAGAAGACAAGTTCACTTTGAAGCTGTTGATCATTTTTCCGCAAACACCAATCTTTTCTCCCATCAGGGCTCTAATGGTGTCACTTGCCAAGATTCTGAGACTTCATTAGTCATCTCCAGAAATCTCCTACAGAGGATCCTTTCTCTATCCTATATTTTTGTTTGTGAGCCTAGCCTTTAACAGTGGAGCCATCTCTCCATCCCTCTGTCTGTATCTTAAGCAGGGAGCTCACTTTCAGCCATGAGGAAACAAACCCCCATGTGGAAGGAATATGGTCCTCCCTGGAGCTTGCTGCCTTTACTTGCCTCCCTTCTGCCCTTTGCAGACTCTGAAGGTCATGCCAACTTTCATCCTGCTCATAGACGTGTGCAAATAAGATGCAGATAGTCTCAGCTGAAATACCCAAGGGGCAGCCATGGAAACATCAATGCAACTGAGGTGTGCAGCACAATTAATGATCAATAGCAGATGATGGCAGGCCATGCTGGACCGAAGGGAACAGTGATCCCGGTACCATGAGAAGCAATTTTCAATGCCAATGAGTGAAGAAGGCTAAGTTTTTACAGACTTTCCTTATACTTTTGACATATGGTAAGCCCACTGAAACTAATTTCCAGGGAATCACTGAGACATTCCCAAGCTCGTGAAAGGAAGGATAAACTAACTTGTCAGAAAGACAAAAAGAATGTTTTGTGTTCCTAGTTGTAAATATTTAGTCAACAGACACATCATCCATGCAGCAAAGCAACTCTGAGCTGAACGATCTCCAGAGCCAGAACAAGGGTAGCTTGTCACTTAGGACTTGGAGGTTGGGTAGAGATGGAGTAGTTTCTGCTACCCAGCTGGATTTGGGAGTGAAACGATTAACATGTTCTAAATGAACCTAGTGATAATTACCTGTGACTGCTATCAACCCTTGAGCTTTAAATAGATACATTACACAGCATGTGAATTTCATCTCAGAAGACTGTTACCCCTAAAAACAAATGATATAAAATATAAGGTGATATTTTATATCATTTTACATCAAAATATAAAGGTAAAATGACCATATTATGAAAAATTACATTTGTAAAGATTGTAAGAAGTAACTTAAGGGAAAAGAGATTTATTTTAGCTTACAGTTTGGGAGGATACAGTCCATCCTGGCAGAAAGGCCTACAGTGGCTTCAGCTATGACAGCAGGGGCACCAGGCTTCTTGCTCACCTGTGGGCAGACCAGGAAGCAGGGATTGGACAACAAGCAGAACCAGGCTATAAACTTTAAGGCCTACCCCTCAGTGACTTACTTCCTCCAACGAGCTTCTATATACTAAAAAGTTCACAACCTTCCAAAATAGATTCACTGTCTAGAGACCACCCATTAAAGCACATGAGCTTGTGGAAGACATTTAGTTCGAACCTTAAGAGTGGAGGTGATCAATGGAAATGAGTGTGGACAAGAACTTAATTCTCGTGGCCTCTGGCCCTCCCTCTTCATTTGTTGTCATTGAAAACTGCTTCTCATGATACTGGAATCATTGTTCCCTCCAGTCCAATGTAGATGCAATCATCTGTTATAGATTATTACAGAGGATACGTGCCTGTGAGTGCAGGAGCTAATGGAGGTCAGAGGCCCTTGGTCTCCGAGGACCTGGAATTACAAGTGGTTGTGAGCTACCCAACACGTGCTGGGAGCCAAAGTTTAGTTCTCTGCAAGAGCAGTGTATACTCTTAATGCTGAGCTGTTTCTCCAGCCCCATTCAATCTTCACACATGGCATCATCACTCCTTTGTCTGCTACTGCACAGAGAAAATAAAACCACAGAAAGAATCCATCTGAAGGTCCTTCCCCCAAATCCTTGAACATCCCATCCTCAGTACCTAATGTGTCTCTCTACCTACTTGGTGGTGGAAGATAAACCTGTCCTGTAGCCACCTCTTTCTGTGTTTCTTAGAATGCTTCCTGTCTCCGGAAGCTGCCGCTATTGAGTTTCTTTACTTCTCCATGCACTGCAAGATCTCCCTTCTGTTTGTAGCTGGGTCTTGAGGTAGATCGATACAGAACTTTTTGAGGAACCACTATATTGATTCCCATAGTGACTGTACAAGTTTGCACTCCCACCAACAATGGAGTAGTGTTCCCATTATTCCACATCCTCGCCAGAATAATGTATCACTTGAGTTATTGATCATAGCTATTCTGACAGGTGTATGATGGAATCTCAATGTAGTTTTGATTTCCATTTCCCTGAAAGCAAAGGATGTTGAACATTTCTTTAAGTGTTTCTCAGCCATTTGAGTTTCTATGGAGAATTCTCTGTTTAGATCTGTATGCATTTTTTATTCTTTCATACACTACACCCTGACAAGTTTCCTCCACTCCTCTAGTTCCCCGCCCCACCTACCCTCTCCCCCAGATCTAGTCCCCCTCGCTTTCCCTTCAGAAAACAGCATGGCTCCTGGGGATATCAACTGAATAAAGCATACCAGGTTATAACAAACCTAGGCACAAACCCTCATATCAGGACTGGGCAAGGCAACCCAGTTGGAGGAAAAGGGTCCCAAGGGCAGGCAAAAAGTCAGAGGTACCCCCACTCCCACTATTAGGAGTCCCACAAAAACACCAAGCTAACAACCACAACATATTTGCAGGGAACTGAGTACAGACCCATGCAGGCTCTGTGACTTCCACTTAAGTCTGTAGCCCCTATGAGCCCTGCTTAGTTGATTCTGTGGGCCATGTTCTCCAAGTGTCCTTGACCCCTCTAGTTCCTACAGTTCTTCCTCACCTTCTTCCATGGCGTTTCTGAACTCCAAGAGAAGAGACCCTGTGAAGATTTCCAATTTGGGCTCTCTCTCTGTCTAATGTTTGGCTATGGGTTTCTGTATCTGCTCCCCTGAGCTGCCGAAGGAAGCCTCTCTGATGATGATTAGGCCAGGCACCGATCTATGAGTATAACAGAATATCATTAGGAATAATTTTATTGATTTTTTTTCCTATCCCAGGTCTCTGGGCTGTCCAGCCTCTGGTATTCCAGACTCAGAAAGATAAATATAGTCAGTGCCTCATCAGAGAGGCTTTCTCAGAGACCCACAGCCAGATGTTACTCTGATAAAGAGTCTAAAGGTGAGGTCTCCATCAAATCCCTCCCTTTGGGGAGCCCTCCCAGAAGAGGAAGTAGAAAGAGTGTAAGAGCCAGAGGGAGAACATCAGGCCAATAAGGTCCTCTGAATCAACTAAGCCAAGTGCACATGAACTCACAGAGATGAAGGCAGCAAGCACAGGGCCTACATGGTTTGCACCAGGTCCTCTGCAAATATATTATGGCTTTCTGTTTAGTGTTTTTATGGGACTCCTGAGTGTGAGAATGAGTGGGTCTATAATTCTTGTGCCTTCTCTTGAGCTTCTTTTCCTCATGTTGGATTACCTTGCTCAACTTGGATGTGATGGTTTTGCTTTATCTTATTATATATAATTTTGCTATATTTGGCTATCTCTTAGAAGTGAGTTCTTTTCTAATGAGAGACAGAGAGGGAAGTGGATCCAGAGGGGAGGAAACATGGAGAGAAACTGGGAGGGGTAGAGGGAGGGGAAACTATAATCAAGATATAGTGTATGAGAAAAGAATCTATTTTCAATAAAAGAAAAAACGCTCAAGAACTTAAAGAAAGGGGAAAGTCTGCTTATGAATATTTTGTCATTCCAGGGCAACAGGGCATCACCATTCTCTGCCCCTTCTAGGAGCTCTTCTAACCATTGTTCACATTCAGTGTCTTTACTCCTTCCCATCCATTTGCTTCTCAGCCCCCTCAGCTGTGAGAAAACTACAAAGGTCAGAGGGTTTGTAGTCCACACAGGCCTTAAAGCAGTTGCTGAACTCTGTTGTTACAGCAGGACACATCCTCAGAGAGTCTGGAAATGAGCAATTTTGACTGTGTCCCAATAAAATCTGTTATTCAGAAGGCTGATGGCTGCCTGAGATGCCTGCTAATCAGACACGTGGTCATGTGCATCCTTGCCCATCTTGCACATCTTTGGCTGCACACTCTGAACTCCTCTACACTCACACATTGCTTGTCCCCTCCCAGACTGCTTTCCCTGGCTCCTCTTCTCTTGCTAACTTGTTAAAGGCTATAGTTCCTGCAGGCCTTTCTCACTCCACTTTCCCCTCCATCAGCACTTTCTACTCATCTATATACCAGTGGTCCCCCAATCTCCTCTCTTCTGAATTCCTAACTTACTTCTGCCATTGCCAACCTGACCTGTCCTTTTCCTTGGAAATTGCACAGATGCCTGAAACTTTCCACACCCAAACTTGAGCTTGAAACCTCTCACATCTCTACCTGCACCATCATCTCCCTTCCCAATGTCAATACGTCACACCATTGGAAACCTAAGATTCAGCATCCATCTTTGCCATAATCCTATACTAGGTATCTCATTATTTACCAAAACCTAGCCATTCTTCTTCTGGACCTAACCAATATTTGTTGAATGGATAATTGAAAGTCATAGGCTTTTATTTGGATATGTAAAAGTCTTCCTTACCCAACTCCTCAGATTTCTTCGGATCACCTCATGTATAACTGGAATGATGATAAAGTGATAAAGATAGCATCAAAGAGAAGCTGATTGCGAATAATAAACAGTTTAGAGCTTGTTAGTATTGATAACAAATTGGGATTAGATAAACTTTATAGCATCTGAAAAGGCTTCATTATGAACACAAAGGAATGCATTTTTGTGTCTGACACACATTCAATATGTTCCAATACACACAAACCGCACTGTAAATAACATTACAGTAAACAGTTGCACACAGAGACAGAGAAGTGGTATTTTCCTTTTGTTTGTAGAAGCCATAAGAGAATGCCATTAAGAGATAATTTCAAAGGAAGATGGGTGTGATGCAGGTATGATGGTTGGTCTGGGGTCTCAACTGGATTAAGAAATACTAGACAATTGGTAACGCCACAGTTACTCTCAGTGTTTCAGTAGGCAGCAAGCCTGTCCTGTCTACTGAGAAGGAAACCCGTGTTTTAGCATTAGATTAGCGTGACAAGGCCGATTACGGCTAGGAGGAGCTTTCCAGAGGAGACAGCCATATGACTAAGTGAACTGAATGGGGACAGTCCTTCCTAGTGTGGGTAGGCTCCGTCCCATCAGCTGGAGCCAGAGGAAGCAGAGAGGTGGAGGAAAGGTAAAGGCTTTCTTTCTTTCCTGGAGCTGTGACACTCCTTTCCTGTCCTCAAAGTCTGGTTTCCTCTTCTCTAGCCTTCTCTGGATCCCCAGCCTCTCACCTCCCCACCCTGGACTGCCAGCCTCTCACCTCCCTCATCCTGGACTGCCAGCCTCTCACCTCCCCACCCTGGGCTACCAGCCTCTCACCTCCCTACCCTGGACTGCCAGCCTCTCACCTCCCCACCCTGGGCTGCCAGCCTCTCACCTCCCTCATCCTGGACTGCCAGCTTCTCACCTCCCCACCTGGACTGCCAGCCTCTCACCTCCCCACCCTGGGCTGCCAGCCTCTCACCTCCCTCATCCTGGACTGCCAGCCTCTCACCTCCCCACTCTGGGCTGCCAGCCTCTCACCTCCCTCATCCTGGACTGCCAGCCTCTCACCTCCCCACTCTGGGCTGCCAGCCTCTCACCTCCCCACCCTGGGCTGCCAGCCTCTCACCTCCCTACCCTGGACTGCCAGCCTCTCACCTCCCTCATCCTGGACTGCCAGCTTCTCACCTCCCCACCTGGACTGCCAGCCTCTCACCTCCCCACCCTGGGCTGCCAGCCTCTCACCTCCCTCATCCTGGACTGCCAGCCTCTCACCTCCCCACTCTGGGCTGCCAGCCTCTCACCTCCCTCATCCTGGACTGCCAGCCTCTCACCTCCCCACTCTGGGCTGCCAGCCTCTCACCTCCCCACCCTGGGCTGCCAGCCTCTCACCTCCCTACCCTGGCTGCCAGCCTCTCACCTCCCCTATGCTGGCCTGCCAGCCTCTCACTTCCCTACCCTGGACTGCCAGCCTCTCACCTCCCCACCCTGGGCTGCCAGCCTCTCACCTCCCCACTCTGGGCTGCCAGCCTCTCACCTCCCTCATCCTGGACTGCCAGCCTCTCACCTCCCCACTCTGGGCTGCCAGCCTCTCACCTCCCCACCCTGGGCTGCCAGCCTCTCACCTCCCTACCCTGGGCTGCCAGCCTCTCACCTCCCCTATGCTGGCCTGCCAGCCTCTCACTTCCCTACCCTGGACTGCCAGCCTCTCACCTCCCCACCCTGGGCTGCCAGCCTCTCACCTCCCCATGCTGGGCTGCCAGCCCCTCACCTCCCCACCCTGGGCTGCCAGCCTCTCACCTCCCCACCCTGGGCTTTCAGTCTCTCACCTCCCCACCCTGGGCTTCCAGTCTCTGGCCTTACACTTAAGCACATATGATCAACGTTCTTGGTCTTGAAGGCTCCAGACTCCCTGGTTCTGCAGCTGCAGGTGGCCTGTGCTGGACACATGACTTTTCTCATTGCTGCGACAGAGTCCATGACAGAAGCAACTTAAGAGAGGATGCTGTCTTTTGTCCCTGCTCTGAGAGTGACAAGGAAGCAACGGCAGATGGGGCTCTGTCTGTGGTGGCGGGAGCTTTGCTTCAGCTTGTGATGTGTCAGCCAATCCGGAGCTCGGTCCAGAAGGGAGACCTACCCTTGGTGACCCACTTCCTCTAGCGAATCTCTGCCGTGTCCTATAATCTCTAATTGGGGAACAACTACGGAAATACATGAACCCCTGGAGGACATGTAACAACCAAACCTAACAGCCAGCTTGTCATAATTCAGTCACCCTCCTAACAAATTCCCCCCCCTCCTCTTCCTCTTCTTATTCCTCTCCCCGCTCCTTCTCTCCCTCCCCTTCTCTTTATATATATAGAACATAAGATACATGTTCTCTCTAGGGCAGTCTGGTTAACCAGGAAGGTCAAGTCTAAGCCTGACACTGTGACTTGGATCTGTCACTTCTCCACTGTAACTACACGTCTGTTAAGGAGCTGTACAGCTCCCTCCGTGGTACCTACAATGCTCCTCTCTGTGTCTGCGTTTTTCTTATGTATGCAGTGTGTTCCTCTGGGTAGACACCCCCTTTCTTATTTTAACCATATCATTTTTTCCATAATCACATAGAGGTAACTGAGGTTAGTAGAAGCCACTGTGGGGTTAGTACAGGGGATCCACGCACACTCTGTCCCCAGAACGCAACAACAGTGCCTAATGGCACGCTCACCTGAGTGGCAAGTAACTAAAGATATTACTAAATACAAGACAACAAGAATGTCTTCCTCATATCTAAAGTCACTGGGAGTCCCAGCGCAGGAGATGTAGAGTGTATATGTTGAGACCTGACTTGTTCAGTGTACAGACATACCCTTGTTTATGTATTCTGGGTCTTTGTTGTCTTAGAAGTTGCACTTGTTCTGGGAGCAGCAGTGAGTCTAGAGCAAAGACCAGTCTGCTCTCCAGAAGGCTGTGGTGTAGGCAACATAGACCAGGAAACTGTCCTGCTCACAAGAGGGCAACTCTGTGATCCAAGTGTTCTTTCACAGACCCCATTTTAAAAAATTGTGTATGTGTCCACACACATGTGTATAGTAAATGCATGTGTGTGTGAAGGGGCTTGTGCCTGTGTTTGTGCCTGGAGAGGCTCAAGAGGGATGTTTGGCATTTCCCCCCCTCCGTCTCTTGAGACAGGGTCTCTCATTGAAGTTCGAGTTAACTTCCTGCTAGGCTGGCTGACTCTAGCAATTCTCCTGTTTAGATGCCCCCAGGCCAAGTCTGGGGTTACAGGCATGCAGGGCCATGCTGTAAGTTTACATGGACACTGGAGATCCACAGTCAGGTCCTCATACTTGCACAGTGGGTGCTCTTAGCCACTGAGCCATCTCCCCAGCCCTCACAGCTCCATTTTGAATGATAACACATTCTTTCCTCACATGGCTCTATCATTTGCATATGATCAGAATTTTCTCGCTAACTATTTGGTGGTCCACTCCAGGACACTCTGGGATTTAAGTCTTTGAAAGCATCTGTGAGGAAAAGAAAAATTCTCCCAAGAAATATGGCATCAAATGGTGTGCACCTGAGTGCATTTCAGAGGCCTATTGCAGGATGCCAAGTTTCCCTTCAGAAAGTGGTGTTCCCGTGTCTAACCACTGCTGAAGAAAGCCTGTGCCCTGGGACTTCACAAAGCCTCTATGCTTTTCCATTGGTATTGTGTGGCTTAAATTCATATTTTCAGGAAGTTTATGCATTCTCTCTTCCTATAGACCATTAAAATATCTATTTTTGTGCTGGGAGTGGTGGCACATGCCTTTAATCCCAGCACTCGGGAGCCAGAGGTGGGAAGATCTCTGTGTGTTTGAGGCCAGCTTGGTCAAGTTCCAGGACAGCTAGTGCTGTTACACAAAGAAACCCTGTCTCAAACCAAACCAAAAAAAAAATCTATTTTTGTAGTGTATGTGTATGTTCATGTATGTTTAGGTGTGCATGTGTGTGTGTGCATGTGTGTTGTTTGCCTGAAGGTCATCCAATACCGTCACCTAGATAATTTTCCCTCTCTCTTTTCTTTTTATTTTCTTTGTTGTGACAGTCTCTCACTGGAATCTGGGGCTTCTTTATTTGACTAGGCTGGCTAGTCAGTGAGCTCCAGGCATCCACGAGTTTTAGCCTCCCCACGGTATGCTACTATGCCTGATTTTAATGTGGGTACCGGGGATCAAACTCAGGTCCTCATGCTTTATTGCAACCACTTTTCTTACTGAGCCAGCTCGCTTTTATTGCCGAAGGATTATCAGACCTTCGTTGATTTTAAAATTTTCTTCATAAGCTGAAGATAATATTCCTTTATTACATACGCTGCAAATGTGTTTTCCAGTGGGGGCTTAAGTGAATCGGTGAAAGCTTTGGAGCTCTGCGCATTGTGTTCATTTATTTATCTCCCCATGGTGCACATTACTGTTACCCTTCTGTAGTGTCAAGCCTCTGCTGGGGGCAGTACCTGCAGGTCAGTGCCACGTAAGTCACACACACACACACACACACACACACACACACACACACACACAGCATCCTTTTCTATGAGCCTCATTTAAAAAATAATTTTATCATGCAAATATTTCATCCACCTGGAGTGTGTGTGTGTGTGTGTGTGTGTGTGTGTGTGTGAGAGAGAGAGAGAGAGAGAGAGAGAGAGAGAGAGAGAGAGAGAGAGAGAGAGAGACTTTGTTTGAAATTAATTTCATTTTATTCACTGCTGGGAAATTCCATCACTATCAAATATTAATTTTATTAAAACATTTAGTGTCTTCTCCATCTCTCTGCCTGCTACTGATCCTCAACCAACCATTTTAATTGTCATAGCTTTCAAACAGTACTGACAGCACAAGATTTGCCATCATTGTTTTTATTTCCTTAAAGATATCTTGACTCTTTTTGGACATCTATTATTTCAAGTGCAATTAGGGTCTATTTGACAAGTTCTGAAAATAATTCTGTTTTTTTATTAGAATCACATTTTATTTAAAATTAGTCTGGGAAGAACTCATATCTTGGTAATTACTGCCACTGCCTGGATGTATCTCTTCAATTACTCCAACCAGCTTTTTATGTGGTTTGGGAAATAGAAAAGGAGCATTTATGAAAATAAAAATACAAACCCTTGTTAAGTTTCCCCTCTGCATTCTGTAAATTGTGTTGCTATTGCTTGTGGAGTCTGCTGTATTTTCTATTTGCCTACTGCAAGGAAAAAATATGAATTTTAATATCTGCATAGTTTTTCTTGTTCTTTCTCATGGTTATGCTTTCTACTTTTTCTTGGCTGAGTGGTGGAAAACTCCAAGAACCAGAATCCACTGATAAAGGCTATCTTTTTGTTTCTGGCTCTAAGGGAAAAACATCGCACACCAGCGGCTGTTTTGAGAATTACTCCCCACCATGTTGAAACATGCTTTTTAAAAATTCTTTGAAATTTTCTGTTTGTTTGCTTGTATGTTTGTTTGGGCACCATGCGCATGCCTGCTGCCCTCGGAGGTCAGAAGAGGGCATTGGGTCCCCTGAAACTGTAGTTACAGATGGTTGTGGGTAGGCATGTGAGTGCTGGGAACCAAACCCAGGTCTTCTGAAAGGGCAGCAAGAGCTCCTAACCACTGAACTGTATTTCTCGCCCCTGAAGTGACCCAAATTTGTCTACCTCTGTCCAGCTCTCAGAATGGAGACAACAGTAAATGAACACTGAGTACAAAATGCAGAGGCCAGGCCCTGACTTCAGAGGCATTCCTGGTACTCTCCATACTTCCCATACTCTGTTCCACATCGGGTCACTAGATATGGAACTATGGCAAGAACTATGCTAAGACACAGGTCACCAGCAGGATCATCATCTGTGAACTAGGAAAAGCCCAATTTTCCAGCCAGTTGGGCAGTGGCTGTACTCTGTCACATGGACCCAGAAACAGTAGGAGGAAGGGAGAGCTTGACCCTTTGGGGGGCTTTCAGGCTTTGAAAAGAAAGCTTGGGTGTGTGTCTCCAAATCCTGCTCCATGCTTGTGTAACTAGTTGTCTCCATACTTCCCTTTATGCATTTTATAACTGATGGCTTCAAACCCCAGGACATATCCACATACTCTTTACCTTAGGCAGGATTATGTTCTCATTAACCCATCTTAGCTTGAAAGATTGAGTGAAAAAGACATTCAGTACACTAATCCCCCTGATCTCCTCACTTTAAAGATGGGAATAGTGTGGAGAACCTTCACATGATATGACTCACTGGGAGCTATAGCTTCTGGCACTGCCCAACATCTAGCCAGGCAAAGGAAAAATTAGAACTGTTTTTTGGACAGCCTCTGTGACACTTTCACACCACCATAACGTCAAAAAATGCAAGTCTAGGTCTCCTATAAACTGTCTCTCGTCTGTCACCTCCTTCATCTCTTCTCTCCAAGCTGTTCTGATCGCTGCAAAAGAGCAGTTGATTAATAAATCCATTTAGCAGAATAACAGTACTGAGCTCTCTCCTAGAGACTATGATTTGGCCAGTCGCAGGTCTTTTCCCTGGTTAACAGCACCAAGCATGAGGGTCCATTTTATCAAACAGGCTTTAGTCCAATCAGAAAGTGGTTGGTTACTCCCATAATATTCCTGCCACTGTTGCACCAGTGGGCATCTATTCTGAGGTTTTATAAACATGGGTTCTGGGGATCAGACTCAGGTCCTTGGCCTTGTTCAGCAAGCACTTTACCACTGAAGCACCTACCAGCACCATGTCTGCTTTTTCAGTCACGTGCTGTTCCTCCCTTGTCTCCAAAGAGCCTCACAGTCAGCACATTTCAGGTCCCTCAAGGTCTAGTGTAAACAAAAGAATTCTCAACCTCAGGAGAGAATACTCCCACATCCCTAGAAGAATCTTCAATAAGTTTTTTTTTTTTTTTTGGACATATCTTATTTACTTTACATACTCTATTTTATTAATGCTGGGTTCTTTGCAAATTTTAGCAACAGGCTTCCCCTCCATCCAATTGTTCTTGTACCCTCTCTAGTCCTGTGTCTATTATATTACATTGATAGGTACCAAGGGAGCATAAGATTCACCCCTCAGATGTCCATTTGAGCCAGACAAGCAGGGGTTCTTGTCTTCCTGTAGGTCATTACTCAGGAATATGTCATGTGCTTTGTGAGGGGGAAGCTGCTACAAGCCCTCAGCTGGCTCAGGGTGATAGCAAACTACCATCATGGTATGTGTGGCCCATCCCAGAACAGGACTGTTCTGCCTAGATCGGGAACTTATTAGTACAAAGGTGTTGCATTGCGTGGTTGAGACCACTAATTGCTCTCCAGGATTGTTTTCCATTTAATAGCTATCTACTGCACCTCACCACTTAGTGGCCTATGGCAAGGATCTAGTATTTCTCACACTCTCGGGAGCTGCCTGGGCTCAGCTGCACTGCTCTTCAGCTCATCGTGGTGTCAACAACTGCATTAATAGGACTGTTTAATCTCTTCCTTCCAGGGTGGCCAGCACAAGTCAGATCCTCTTCTACCCAGCTTGTCTGCATGAAGCCATCAATCAACAGTCACGTCTGAGCTTCTTTAGATGGAGGCTAGATCTCAAAAGTCATGACAGGAGAAAGCTGCTACGGTTCTTGAGGATAAGGTCCAGAAACAGCACCCAAATTCACTTGTTAAAAATGTGTCATGGGCCAGAATCACCAGGGCATGTTGACAGGAGCCTTACCATTATGGTGGCTCCATGAGCAAAGTTACAATAACAGCCTAATCTCTTTCAGAGAGCAAAATACACCTACCAATTCATATCACTATAAGCAATTTTACTAATGTGCTGACTGCAGCCATGTATTTTGGATAGAACACCTTCCTATTTGAATTTCCATTTTCCCGAGGTGCTTGAAAAGATGTATTTCCACAAATTCATGTATTATGCATTTTTACTTTACATATATATTTACAGTTGTAAGTGGGTTGATCCCTTGTGGAGAGGGAGACATTTTAAAGCAGATCCCGGAGAAGTCATTTATAAACACTGTGACATTTATGCTACAATAAAAAGCACCACTGTTTACCCCATTCCTTGACAAACGGAAGACCTGGAATGAACAGCCCTCAGAACTTCTCTTAAGATCGCAACACTTTAGACCCTCTCCATACTCCATAGATCTCTATTCAGCCTGCTTGACTTCTTTATGGTGGTTAAAAAATAAAATGATAAAAATTTGTCATCCTTACCATTTATAAGCAGATATTCCTGTGATGTTAAGTACAGTTGTATTATTGTGCAATACATCTCCAGAACTCTTTCATGTTGTAAAACTGAATCTCTGCACCCCTTAACAACAACAACAAAAACCCTCATCCCTGTCCCCCACTTACACCATGAGTCTCTGAATTTGGTGATTCCAGGTGGCTCACATGATTTGTATTTATTCATGGTAGCAACTCTTTTGTGAGTAGCTCACCGTGTCTTCATAGTTCATTCTTGATATAGCTCTTGTCAGACTTTCCTTCCTGTTGGGCTGAGTGATGCTCCCAGGTAAGGGATGTTCCATGGACTTGAGATAACATGATACTTCTTTATCCTCCCCTAATGAATTCCTGGACCACGCTCACTTTTGGCTGACGTGAATATGGACTTGTACTCATGGGTATACAAATGTCAGCCTTTTGATTTTGATGGGCTCTCACTGTTCTTTCTCTCTTCTCCTGGGCCTACCTTGTCACACACTCTGCATCAGCACTTTATGTTCATACATTCATTCCCAAGCACACTGACCAGGGTCACTAACGGGCTGTGATCATCAGCACATGCCATGCAGGGAAGGGCTAGCTTTGATACTGCACAGACACAAGTGATTTTTACCCTCTACACAGCAAACTACATTAGAATAAGCAGCAAGATCACACCTTGGTACTCCTCTCAGCTGCTCTGTGAACTTGAAGTCAGGGATCTATAGCAATAGTGAAAGTGGGTTTCAAATCCATAAGGCTGGAGTGCTAGGAATCTGTGTTGCTGAGGCCTGAATCGTTTCTAAATGAGTCAGCCTCCTCTTGGAACATTTGAGGCAAGTAACCTCTGTTATTTGTGCCTCTCTGTGGCTTGGATCACATCACACAGAACTCTGTGGCATGGTGCTCCATTAAACCTGAGAGAACAGAGGGAGAATTGACTGGAGATGATGCCCCTGTGATCAGAACCCAGTGTCAGAGGGAGCCAGTAATGGCACCGTGAGCCCAGGAATGGTGGGGTCCAGCTAGTCTAATCAAATAGGCATGGACCACACTGTAGACTAGAGAGTGGTACATCAACAGTAATAATTGAGTAGGTCTTATGCTCTCAGCCAGACACGAAAATCCAAAAATAAAATTACAGAAGACAGAGCTTCTGATCTTATAAAGTTAGGTCCTCTGGGGAGAAAAATGCTACACCTATATTAAAGAGTCTACAAAGCTGGATGACTAATTAGAATGCCATGGCTTTGGAGAGTCAGAACACTACAGATGAAGAGCCAGTTTTCTTAGACAATTTGGCAGTTGACTATTGTCCACCTCTTTGTCTGACTTAACATTCTGGCAACTATTAAAACCTTTGGAATGTGTTCTTAGCAAACCATTTACTTCCAGAACCCAGAAGTTAAGAATTTAATTAGATAGCAACAGCGGAGAATTCTCAGCTTTGCCGGGACCCACCTGCCTACAGTCTCTACTGATGTACTGGGTAAATGCCTCAACTTTCTTTGTTCTGTAACAATCAAGTCTCATGTTTTCATTGCTTTGATATAACATGTTATTTAGAGAAGCTGAATTTGTGTTCCCAGGCTATGGTTATCGGTCACTCACTCATATTTGGCTTAGAATAAAACATCTCTTGTTCCCTTGAAGTGAGAATTGTGCCGTCCATCAATGTTTTCAACTGACTAACATTTCTAGAGCTAATGCGCACATAGCTAAACACCTACAAGAAGATAGAAAGTGCACAAAGCCATCACAGGTGGTGAGGGTCTCCATGCCAAGCTCTTGCCACGGCTGGGGACCCTAGGACAGTGTGGCAGTATTAGAACAGATAGGAAGACAGATGGCAGCGTACAAGTTTTTGAGGTATGGAGGCAGAGTGGCTACATAGAGTCGAGGAAAGGAGAATAAGGCAGGGATGGCAGGATCCAGCCAATGAGCCCTAGTTTGGGGTCCTAAGGTCTTCTCGAGTTCTTGGTCTGCAATGGCAGGCTCTGTGAAAGAAAAAGAGATATAAGGCTGAGTAGCAAGGTCTCATTCAGCTGTAAGGAGAGAGATGGAGGACCAGGACAAGCAAGGAGAGTGGGACCAAGGGGACCAGTAGGCGTCTGAGTCACCCATATCAAGAGAGATTCCAGCCTAATGGATAAGCTCTGATTCTCTTGAACTCTTGTTAGCTTTTAAAAAACAAAACAAAACAAAACAAAACAAAAAAACCCGCTGATTTATTTGTTTATTTTTAGCTTTTCTTTCTTTATGAAAATAGATTTTTTTCATACATTTTCTTTTTAAAGGTACAATGTTTGAAGGAGAAAAAAATAAAGACTAGAGATTCAGATAAGACAGAAGTGAAAGGCATTGCTTCAAGAGTCGCAATGGACAAAGAAGGTGCCCCCTTCCCAGAATTCTCCTCCCTTTGTTAACCCATGGTGCCCCCAAGACAGAAGCTACCAGCCACTGTGGCATAAAACAAACGACCACATGACCTTTAGCTCCTGTAGGCATGAGCTGAGGATCTCAGGGACACTACTGAAGTTGGTATCTCATCTGCTCTCCAGAGGCCAACACAGCCGTGAGGGAGCAACTACCCAGCCACTGGAACCTCTTGGTCACAAGGCTCTATAATCCTACTCCTGTCCCTAGCCAGCCAGACTTCCAGGCAGCAACATAAGCCTCCAGTGGGTGTGCTTGTGTTGTGTTCCTCTCACACACAGTCTCAGCACTTAACAAAGATGAAGGAGAGTGAGGAGAAACAAGACCAGAATCCAGCTTCACTTCTCATCAGCTACAAATGTAGTGACACAGAGGGAATTTGAATCTTATCCAGTTACCATCGCAGCCTTATGAGGCAAGTGTAGGACTGTCCCATTTAAAGTATCTGAAGCTCAGAGCAGTTTAATCATCCGTTCCAGGTCACAAAGCTCAGAGTGCAGAGCTGGTCTTGAACCCAGGCAGTCTGACTCCAGAGCCCCGTCCGTTCACCTTTGCACTTGCCGCTGTCCACAGGAACTAGCCTGCTGAGTTCTCCATGAGATACACATGCTTTAAGATACAGGAGGAAACCTATAATCCCAGCAGGTGGGAGAGAGAGGCAGGAGGAACAGACAGTCAAGTCAAGGTCTGCCTTACCTGCATAATGAGTTCAAGGCAAGCCTGAGTTATATGACATCCTGTCCTCAAAGAAAAATGGAGGGTAGCTGGAATATTTCAACACAATATGATAATGAGAAAGTGTTTTCAAGTGCAAAAGTTATTGTCTTTTGTTTGTTTGTTTGTTTTTAAATTTCAAAGTGAGGAAAGTTAGGGAAACCTGCAGCAGGCAGAGGAAGGATTGAAACTTACACAAACTGTCCCAACATAAGATGAATGCAGCTACACTTCCCACATGGAGGAGTAAAGGACTGGAGCTGAGGGTGGAGATGAAGGAAATAAGATGAGGTCTTTTTATCTGAGTTCTAGCAAATGCTCGGAATAATCCCAGAAGCAGAAAAGAAAGGTCATGGGGAAGAAATGCCATTCAAAGGAAAATACAGTTATCTGCACTAGAGAGAGAAGGAGAGAGAGAGAGAGAGAGAGAGAGAGAGAGAGAGAGAGAGAGAGAGAGAGCCAAAAGAATAAAGACACTAGTAGATTAGTGATCAATAGACATGTTCTAAGGAAAAAAATAACATTTCAAGCATCTAATTTGGGAGAGTGCCAAAGAGTTTCCCAGTTCTCTGTGAGAGGCAGATGCACCTGCCGACACTAGATGCGAAGACAGTGGACCAGAGGATCTTCCCAACAACAACAAAATCCAAAACAAACAAACAAAAAATCCTCCCACATGGGAGAAAATGACCTGAGGAATTCCTACATGCTAGCTACTGAGTATTTCATAACATGCTGCTCCAAAAACATTGTCCTAGTCAGTGTTCTCCAGAGAAACAGAAGCAACAGGAGAGATAGATGATGTATGGGTGGGGAGATGGATGCATAGATGACAGAGAATATAATTTATAAGAAACCAGGTCATATAATTAGGAAGGCTGAAATTCCCCACTTTTTGCCCTCTTGACGTTAAAGGCCCAGGCATACTGATGACATAATGCCCAATGAAGCCGAGTGAATTCTGAGATGTCCAAGCTCAGGCCTCAAGGCAGAAGAACCAGTTGAGTTCTCCCTTTCTCCCACTTCTGTTCTGCCCAGGCCCCAGTGGATGGGGCAGTGGTGCCTCCCACATCAAAAAGGCCATCTGCTTTATTCAGCCCACGTCCAGAATCACTGTCTCAACACTCCCAAACTTCATTAACCTGGGCATCTGGTGAACCATTCAGGTTGGCACATAAAACTACCATCATGCAGTCACATGGTGGCACTCACAGGTCTGTGCTGGCTGCTTTTGGCAGATCAAGGTGGCTAGAACAGGACAGCATTGCTTCTCACAGTGGCTCTCCCAGCTCCATGTCTCTCATGGTTTGCAGGGACCAGCAGAGGGGTAAGGGCTATACTTTGGGCCATGCAAGGACAGGAGCAAAAGAGATGCAGGCCAGAGTTAAAGTATGAAAAGTCTTATTTTATATTTCATTCAATCAAAGAGACACTAGGAAATAAAAATAGCTTCGGAAATACATGAAAAAATTGAGCAGTATGAAAAACGTTAGCAATGTAATAAGGAATAATCAGAAAAATAAATAAATAAGCATAAAAGCAAGAATGCAAAGCCAGGTCAGCTAACGGAGGCCTGACATAGTTCTCCAGCTCCACATGCACCAATGAGTTAATTCAACAACCTCTGAAGGCAAGGCCTATTAAACGCACATTTTGTACTGAAAGAAACTGAGGACTTAAAGATCCTTATCCGAGTTCATGAAGACAAATAAGCAGAGATGGGATTTGAACTTAGGGAGTCAGAGTCCACAGTCCAAACTTCCTAAATGCCACTCTTCTAATTTCAGACCTGTTGGCTGTCACATTCACATGCCAATTACTGTCCCAGCAAGTCTGAATTGCTTCTCCCACAGGGTTATAAATAGCAACAATTATACAAAAGCCAAGCCTGGTGTCACAAGCAAGAGACACACAAGAAATAAATGAGCCAGAGGTTTCCACAGAAAGGAGCAATCAAAACTCAAAACGTGCCAGGAAAATGTAAACCAAACATAGCAGCCCTACAAATATGGGATTTGAATTCAGACAATGGTAGAAGGAATGAGGTGGGGGATGCAGGCCTGAGGCTGTGAGGAAGGCAGAATCTACAGAACTTCAAAAGGCTGAAGTGGAGAGGAAGGAAGGGCTGAGAAGCCTGGGTGAGTAGCAAACCTGTGAGGATCAGCTCTGGAGAAGAGGTGTTAGACCCACCCAGCTTTCACCTGAGAGGTTCCAGCCAGCAGCCGTTCCCACTCTCCAGTTCCTCAGCCACCCAAAGGCACATAAAATTGAGAGCTGAAGTTGGGCGGTGGTGGCATGTGCCCTTCACCCCAGCATGCTGGAGGCAGAAGGAGGCAGATCTCTGTGAGTCTGAGGTCAGCCTGGTCTATAGAGCAAGTTCCAGGGTAGCTAAGGCTACGAAAAAGAAACCCTGTCTCAAAAAACAAAACAGAGAGAGACAGAGACAGAGAGACAGAGAGAGATAGAGAGACAGGCAGAGACAGAGAGAGAGGGAGGGAGAGAGAGAGAGAAAGGAAGGAAAGAAAGGAAGGAAGGAAGGAAGGAAGGAAGGAAGGAAGGAAGGAAGGAAGGAAGGAAGGAAAGAAAAAGTGAATGCTGAAAGCTGGCACAGTCTGTTGTGGGAGGAAGCTAGGTGCTGTGCAAGATTAGAGTGGGTGCAGACCTGGTCTAGGAAGTCAGCCCAGGTTTCCTGGGGAGGTAACATTTGAGCTGAGATCTGATCAAAGTCTCTGACACAGACCTTCCCTGATGCCATCAGCAGCAGACCCAGACCTGTCCCATTGTTCTTCAGTTTCCTGGCCTGTTTTTTGTTTTTTTGGACAGGGTTTCTCTGTGTAACCCTGACTGTCCTAGAATTTGCTCTGTAGATCAGCCTGGTCTACCACTCACAGAGATCCAGCTACCTTTGCCTCCCAAGGGCTGGGAGTAAAGGTGAGTGCCACCACCGTCCAGCGAGGCCTGTTTGTTTTGATATCATCGGTCACTTTCTGAATATTTGATAAAGGTTATCTGTAGCTAGATCCCACCTGTAATAAAAGCTAAGTTCTAGGGAATCAAGATTCAGTTAGCTCATATCAGATACCAGATAACCACTGGTTGACCTACACACAGACAGACCACTGCAGTCCCTGACATGTGAGACACTCTTTGGCTCAAGCATACCACCCCGCTGTCACTTCTGGAAGCCCTGACACAGCTTGATCCTGGCAAGACCCACCCAGTGGAGAGAAGAAAACTAATGGTGCAGGCAAGAGAGGAGAGCTACAGTTACCAGATCTTCCGGAGCCTGGGGATGGGTGGCATTTCAGATACCTGTGGCAGACAGGCCATCAGACCATGTCATCAAATCCCCAAACCAAGCTGGTGAGAACAAATGCAGGTGAGGTGCTAAGGGAGGTGGTGATTAAAAGGTGAGATGTTCTCAGAGTCAAGCACTTCCCCTCTGGGAAGTGAGCCCATGAGAGTGACACATTGGGCCTACCGTCAGCAGTAACAGATAGTCTCTGTCATACAGAGGCCTAAAATCAGGATAGTATATGAGCTTTTGCTGGAAGCTCAAAAGAACACGAGTCCATATGGACAAATCTAAGAATGTCTACTGGGACGATTATACAAATGGGTTCAGGAGTTCTGAATTCAAATCCCCTCCTGACCCGAATCCACCATCAGGTAACAAATAAACCCCACCAAAAATAATAATTTTCTTACCAAGACACTGTTGCCAACTGTACATGGGGACCCTATTGTTTCAACAGTTCCTGGGCCTCTGTAACCCAGAGATGTGAATAGCCCGACAGCCAATGGCAAGTTCTATCATTTGGGTGGAACTTAAAACAGCAGGACCCATATGGAGAGGAAATTATTTTAAAAGGACCAAAATGTCTGATTTGCATAACCTATGTTTCTTGTTCCTGTTTGCACCAACTGGCTGTTATATGAATATTTGAATACTTGATGACAGATTGATATAATAATATCATTTGCCAAAACCTCCCATTGTTGAGAAGGGTTTGAACCAATTTTCTTTCTGCTCAGGATGCCAGTATATAGAAAGAAATGAAAAGGCGCCAGAATGGGTTAAGGAAAGTTGTTTATCTCTAGCAAAATGCTATTTTAAATATACACATATAAACACAGTGCTTCTAAACTCACTCATTTAGAGACAATGTCCAAAGTCATAGTTCAGGCCCTTGGTCCTACCCAGGCTGCAGCCATTGACAGCAGTGTTACGTGGGGTCCATTATCTATATCCTACTCTATTTAGTTGATGAGCTTTGGACCCTCCAGCTAAACTCTTACTGGATTGATCATCAAAAGATTAGTAAGTGAGCCCTACCCAAACTTTGTCACTTGGGGCAACATCTTCCCTAGACTAGAAAAAGTCAGGAGTTCCCACCCCCCAAAAGGCCTTTCAACCTTCTAAACATGACTAAGTTCACCTCTTAATGGCAGATCTCATCATCATATTTTTATTTAGACTAAACTAAGCCTTGTGGAAATTGTTTCTTCTACTCCCGTCACCCACACAAATAGTCTTGTGATGATTCTCCCCACGCCGACTGTGGTCTGCTACCGTCACAGCATCCCCCTGCACGTATGCATTTGACGCAGAAACAGTGCGCAGTGGGAGGGATGGGTTAACCTTCATCCTTCATAGAGATGAGTCAACAGCCCAGCCTCCTGGGAACATCGTCTTAGGAAATTTCACAAAGAAAACAGAACTCTAAAATATTCCACCATGAAAAGGACATTGGACTGCCAGGCTAGCCTCAGCAACTTCCTTCCCCAATTCTCCTGGGTTCTCAGACTGTCTTCACGCTCGTCCCTAATCACCCACATCATACTTATGTAATCCTCCTTTTCATCTTTCCTTCATTCATTCCTCATTCCTTTCTTCCTCCTCTCATTCCTTCCTTTATTCCTTCTTTCTTTCCATCCTTCCTTTTCTTCTTCCCTTCCCCTCCGCTGAAATCCAAGAGGAATGATGCAAAAAAACCAAGAGGGTTCACATAGAGACCATCTGATAAAGGAAGAAGACATGGCTTAGAAGTGACATCATCTGTTTACACTTTTGGATCTGTGCTGGGATCAGGGGGATGTGTGGAAGGAAGCAGTCTCTTTACTGGGTTAATCTTCATGAGCTTCGCACAGTAGTGTTACATCAGTGACCTTTGGCTGTTTTGTGGCTTAAGCCTGTGTGGTAATTGGATTTTCAGACATCAGGGCTCCTTCTCTGCCCTCTCCTGCTGCTCTCCTGAGGTGGGTAGTCTTGGCAGCCTGAGGAGGCAGCTGAATGCCAGGTAAGATCAACACTTGTTGTTTTGTCTCTTTCTGGGCACACCAGGTCCCAGAAACAGGTCATACCCCATGTTCTGCACCCTGGAGTCCTCGCCACCAGACCTGGCACTGCCTTCTGGATATTATCAGTGGGTTCCCCCAAAACAGAAGCAGAAATGAAATCTCGGACACCAGGTGTTTATCAGGGTCATGTCTATCTGAGAATAGGGGGGATCATGCCTGGGTCCACTGAGCAGGTCACTCTGTATGGAAGTGACAAGCAAGGTTTGAATATGGGTCTTGACCCATGAGAACCACCTTTCTCCTTTCCCTTCCCACAGCATTCCTGGCTACAGGAGATGGCTTCCATCCTGCATGCCCAGTAGTCCTTTCTTCCTGAAGGGATGCCACTCTGGCTCTGAGGGAGGTACGGACCCCCTCAGGGAGAGCCAGAGGGAGAAGATCTGTACAAGTCAGAATATGAAGATCTCTCAAACCTTTCTTTTTGTAATATCCTTTCTGAGAGCCAAGGAACTCTTTCATGACCACAGTTCCCAAAAGTGGACTTCTTTGGAAAGTGAACTTATCCCAGTCCACACTGGACTGAGCCATGCCTGTCAGAACTCCGAGGAACTCTCCAACTCATTGGACCAGCAGAGAAACCTTCAGGTTTCAGAATGGGCCTGATCCGGGACAGCATCAGAGAGCTCAGTGCCAGCAGCCCTGGACCCCAGTCAATGCCGTGGGCCAATTCAACCAATGATCCTGTATCTCAGAGAAGAAAGAATCAGTTGCTCCCACTGGGAACAGTGGTGACCAGAGATCAATCAGCTTGTGGCCAGAGGCCGTATCCCATGAAACCGAAACATCCCTGGAATCCTTCCTAAGAAAGAGTAGCAGTGAGCTGGGCCACTGCCCAGGTAGTCTTGATTGGTGACGGGAGGAGCTAGGGAGTAATAAATCTTAGGAGCAGAAAGGCAAGGGAGGGGACCCCATTTCCCAGGGGCTGACATCAACTTAGCATGCGGCAGATACAGTGGAGACCAAATCAAGGAATGGAGCCCCAGCTCAGGTGACTGCAGGCAGATGTACTTCAACAAAAGATGATCCTCATCTCCCCTACTAAATCCTCCTATACCTCCCACCAAGTGTCCCCTACCAAGGCACAACTCTGTTGTTGTCACTGTCACACACAGAGGCCCCAGGGTTTCCCCACAGACCCACTTCTGTGATGTGCCTCCAGCCTCACCGCCTTGCTCACTGTTCCTTGCTGTGCTAACAGCTTTATTGAAGTCACATGCCACACTTGCCCTTGCCCAGCTCAGTGGCTTGCAGCAGGTTCACAGCTGTGCAAACATCACTAGGAGTTGACTCCAGTGCATATTCATTACCCTAAAAAGGCCATACTCATTAGCCATCAACCTCCATCTACCCAGTACATGGACACTAACAGATCTAAATAAGTCCTCATAGATGGCCTTATTCTATAGGCATACAAGTGTGACCTCTGTAGCCATTTCTTTTATGGTAGCATAATGCCAGCATTCCTCCACACGATTAACTTAATCTGTTGTGGTTAACTAACATTCTCCTACATAGTTGTACTTTGTGGATTTCTCTATTGACAAACAATGTTAAACATATTTTTATGTTTGTTATCGTGTGTGTGTGTGTGTGTGTGTGTGTGTGTGTGTGTGTATGCGTGCACACGTGCCATGTTTGGAGAAATGTCTATTAAAGTCTGCTATCTATTTGTTAATTGGATTTCTAGTCCATTAACTGTGGAATGGTAAGGGTTCTTCAAACAGTATTGATAGGAAGAGAAAGAACAGAGGGAAATCGCCCATTGGCTTGAGGGACATTGAGGCTACTGCTAGCCAGGTTGGATTTAGCTGTCTGCAGTAGTGGAATAGGAAGTGGGAACTCCCATGGGTTGAGTAGAGAGTAGAGGTGCAAAAATATACTCAAGAAAAGGAATGGATAATTTTTGAAAAAGAGAAAGAAAAAGAACATAAAGTTGGGTGAGTAGGGGGTGGGAAGGATCTGGGAGGAGTTGAGGAAGAGAAATGGGATCAAAATACATTGTATGAAAACAATTTTTAATTAAAACAACACATTTAAGGAAGAAGAAAAGGAAAGGGACGTTGGAAGGAGCTGGGGAGAATACACCAGTCCTAGGATACACTGGCCCATATGCTTTCTTTAAAACCAGGCTTAGTCCTTCTCCTAGCAACAGTCCCAGTGGTGCCTAACATATAAGCATTGATCAATAACAGATCTGGGAGTGGGGCGTACACTTCTGAATAACCAGTGTTGTCTGGGTAAGACCATCCTGTGCCATTCTAAGAGTGCATGACTTGTTTTGATGGGATTCACGAAAAGAGAACTCAGGTTCCCCCACCGTTCAAAACAGCATCTTGAACTGTCATCCATGTGGAACTTATTGCTTTTTCACCATATGCTGTGGTGCTGACAACAACCAGAGAGAGAAGATTCTAGCTCCCAAGAGCCCCAGGATGTGGGATAAGCTCAGCCAGTGAGGGTGAGCATGGGGAAGAGCCAAGGCACCTGGCATCCTACCGGTGCAGACCTTAAAGACTCAGAGCTGCTGGGCCATTGCTCTGGGAGAGTCCACTGGGTGTGCTGCAGAATGTTATCCCTTAGCTCTACTGGCCCAGAAACTCAGTAGAAATGGCAATCAGGTCCCTCAGGTTTCCTACAGTGATTACAAATCTTGAAGGTGGTTGAGAGCTCCTTACGTTTCATGCTCTTCTCGTGGGTGGTCTGCTAGGGAAAAGGAGGAGAGGCATGAGTATGAGAGTCAGACAGATGTAGACAATTCCCAACTCCAAGCTCATGTAGTACCTATGAGGCTCTGAGTGTTTGTGTCTCTCCAAAAACTAACTTCTGTTCTGCTGGCTTTAAGTAGAGGGGACTTTAGGAGGTATTAGAGATTCTGTATTCTTATTGGGATGAAAGCCCTCATGGGGACACAGGAGGTACTGTCCATGAGAAATGAATCTTCAGCAGACATAGCACCTGCTGATACTTTGATGTTTGACCTCCTGGACTCTTGCACTGTAACCAGTAAGTTTATACTATTGATAAATCATACAATATTAAGGTATTAATATAGAGCAACTCAAATTAAGACAAAACTCTAATTTAATTTCCTAAAGAATGATTCGCACGGCTTATCTGGGACACATGGAAGGATATGTGGGTCTTTGGTGTGTTTATACTACACTACTCTTTCCCAGGTTCCATGATAGCCTGGTTGTACTAGAGGCCCAGATGCACCCCTCTACGAAATGTACCCAAACAGCCTCATTTGATGCTGTTGGGAGGAAGAAAGAGACAGAAACTGTCACCGTATTTGAATCTTATACAATATGACAATTGCATTAAAATAGGAATCAAACACAAAACTAACATGCAGTGAACACAAAGATTCTAATATGCTTTTTGCATTTTCTGGTAGAAAGAAAAATAAGATAAGTAAGGTAAATCTGGTGAAATGTTACTATTCATTGAGTCTGAGTGACAGGTGTGTGCTTATCTATAGGAAACAGCTTTGTACCCCAAAGTGGTAGAGAAGAAACCAGTGCATGCAGTAGGATTGGTAGAGGGAGGGGTTGGTGGGTGCATGGGTGCTACATAAATGTTTCTGTGGAGAAGTGAGCAAACATCTATCAGACTCAGACAGAGCACTGAGCAAAGAAAGCTGGGCAAACTAGTGAGTTTATTGGGATCCTTTACGGGAACATAGTGGGCTCGGGAAGCTGCGTCACCAAAATGCATGGGTGACAAATTGTCATCAGAGAGACTTCACCCAGAAACTGATGGAAGCAGACACAGACCCACAGCCAAATATTCAGTGGAGCTCGGGGAATGCTGCAGAAGAGGGGGAGAAAAAATTGTAGGAGCCAGAGGGGTCAAGGACACCACAAGAAAACCTACAGAATCAGCTAACCTGGGCTCATAGGGGCTCACAGAGACTGAACGGCCAACCAGGGAGCCTGCATGGGACTGACCTAGGCCCTCTGCATATATGTGACAGTTGTGTAGCTTGGTCTCCTTGTGGGACTCCTAACAGTGGGAGCGGGGGCTGTCTCTGACTCTGTAATCTGCTTTTGGGACCTTTTCTCCTGCTGGGTTGCCTCATCCAGCCTTAATAGGAGAAGGAGGTGCCTAGTCTCACTGCAACTTGATATGCCACAGCTGGCTGCTATCCATGGGAGGACTGGACTTTTCCGCCAAGAGGAAGGAAAAGGGGTGGATGGTGGTGGGAGGGGAGGTTAGGGGAAGGGATTGGGAGGAGAGAAGGGAGGAAGGAGAAACTGTGATTGGGCCAGGTAATAATTAATTAATTAATTAATTAATTAATTAAAAGCAAGCAAAACAAACAAACAAACAAACAAAAACAAAAAAAAAAACCAAGCATGGTTAGCAATACATAAGCAGCATCCTGGCTTGCAGGCAGCTCCACAGAAGAGTATCCTCTCTACAGCAATGGTTTCCTGCTTGGAGAACTTTGGGGAGGGGCCTCATGGGTCTTGTACATTTTGTATTTTTTTTTTAATCTTGTAAGTTTCTGAGCTTCCTGAATCTTAGGAGTTCCCTCTTCTCTCCAGAAAAGAATATTTCCATCTAGAGGAAAGAACTACATAATGGTATGGAAACTCCCAAATCACAGACAAATAGCCTGAGTGCAGCAAGGACAGGGAACCCTGGAGCTGAGCTGGCTTTAAAAATTGGACTTGTGAAGAGCTACAGGCAATTAATGACTGCTGGGAAAAGGAGAGCCAGCATTCCCTGGGGATGAGCCCTGTAACTGGTTATCCAAAATCAAGAAGTCAGCTCTCGAGGCATACACAAACAAGCGACACTAAAGAGACCCAGTAGGTGACTCTTCTTCCTGTCCCTCATTACAATCTTGCTAGTCTCACCCCCAGCCTGCTTGCTGTAGCTTTTTTCCCACCCTACCTCCATTCCCTGGGGACTCCATAAAACCTTGCTGTGGACGTTCTCAGCCCTCCCTTTAGCCTGTTCCTATTCCTTTGTATTAGCTACTGATACCTAGAAACACTTTCTACCTGGGACCCCCCAGTAGCCACACCAGACCTGGACTTAGCCTTTTCTCCTAGCCCATCTCTACTCCTCTCTACCACTCACTGACCTGCAGAAGCACTCCCTGCCAGGGAACCTACAGCCACCACACTTTCCTGAGATCCAGAGAGGTCAACAGAAACCAAGGAGTGGAACACCCACAAAACAAAAACTAGACCAGATATCAACATCCAGAATCACCTCAACCATCCTAACCACAGATGTCCAACCAACCAACCAACCAACCAACCAACCAACCAACCAACCAACCACAGATGGCTGGACACCAGTGCAAAATCACAAACTTTAACAGCCAAGACAATGTGCCCCCACCAGAACCCAGTAACCCTACTGCAGTATTCCCTGAGGAATGCAATATAGCAGAAACACAAGACAAGAACTTCAAAAGAGTATTATGAATTTGTTCAAGGAACTTAAAGCGGCTGTGAATAAATTCCTTAATGAAGTCTGTGAAAACACAAACTATGAATGAAATGAAATAATAAAAACAGTTCAAGACATGAAAATAGAAATAAAATCACAAAAAAAAATCTAAACTGAAATAAAACTGGAAATAAATATTTTAGGAAGTCAAAAACTCCAGAGGCAAGCAAACCTTATCAACAGAGTACAAGACATGGAAGAGAGAATGCCCATCATTGAAAACAAGGTAGAAGAAACGGATATCTCAGACAAAGAAAATGTTAAATCTAAAAATATCCAGGCACAAAAAATCCATTAAATTTTGGAACTTATGAAAAGACCAAATCTACAAATAATAAGATCCTGTTTTTGAAATCCAATAAAAAGACACAGATTAACACATTGGGTTCAAAAACAGGATCCATCTTTCTGCTGCATCCAGGGAACACACCTTAACATCAAGGACAGACATTACCTTAGGGTAAAAGATGGAAAAAGATACTTCAAGCAAATATAGCTATTTTAATATCTGACAAAATAGACTTCAAAACAAAACTAACCAAAAGAGATGGGATGTGCACTACATACTCATCAAAGAAAATGCCCACTAAGAGGATATTACAATTCTAGACAGCTACATACCAAACTCAAGGGCACCCAAGTTCAGAAATGAAACTCTACTACAGCTAAAATATTATATTGATCCTCACACAGTGATAGCAGGTGACTTCAATACCCTATTCTCATCAATAGAAGAAAACCGAATGGAGAAACGTTGGAGCTGATGTCATAAACCAAGAGGACCGAACAGATATTTACAGAACATTTCATCCAAACACAAAAGACTATACCATCTTTTCAGCAGTTCATGGAACATTCTCCAAAATTGGCCACATCCTAGGACACAAAACAAATCTCAATAGATAAAAGAAAATTGAAATAACACCCTGCATCCTATTTGACCACCACGGATTAAAGCTCGATACCAACAATAGAAACAACAGAAAGCTTACAAACTCATAGAAGCCAAACAATTCACTACTGAACGAAAACTGATCAAGATAGAAATTATGAAGGAAATTAAAACTTTTTAGAATCGAATGAAAATGAAAACACAAAATACCCAAACCTGTGTGGCACAATGAAGGCAGATCTAGGTAGCTAGTTCACAGCACTAAGTGCTTACATTCAAATATTGGAGCGATAGCACATTAGCAACTTAATGGTGCACCTGAAAGCTCTAGAACAAAAAGAAGAAATGACACCCAAGAAGAGTAGACAGTAAGAAAGAGTCAAACTAGAAATCAATAAACTAGAAACAACAATAAAACAATATGAAGAATCAATGAAATAAAATTGGTTCTTTGAAAAAATCAGTGAGGTTAACAGACCCTTAGGCAAAATACCTAAACCACATAAAGATCCAATAAGGAAAGAGAATTAAAGACCAATTTTTCTTATGAACGTTGATGTAAAAATTCTCAGTAAACTCTATCCAAGAACACATCACAAAGATCATCTACCATTATCAAATGGGCTTCATCCCAGAGATGCAGAGATAGCTCAACATATGCAAATAGATAAACATAGTCCACTATATAAAGACTGAAAATAAAAAAAAAAAACCACATGATCATCTTATTAGATGCAGAAAAGGCTTTTGACAATATTCAACAACACTTCATAATAAAAGTCCTGGAGAGACTAGGTATACAAGGGACATACCTCAATATAAGAAAGGCAATGAACAGTGAGCCCACAGCCAACATCAATCTAAATGGAGAGAAACTCAAAGCATTCCCACTAACATCAGGAACAAGACAAGGATGTCCACTCTCATCATACCTATGGCACTTAAAGTCTTAGAGCAATAAGGCAACTGAAGATCAGGGGGATGAAATAGGAAAGGACGATGTCAAAGTATCTTTATATTTACGTGATAAGATCTTATACACAAAAGACCGTAAAAACTCCACCAGGAAACTTCTACAAACAATAAGCACTTTCAGCAAAGTGGCAGCATACAGAATTACCTCACAAAACCCAGCAGCCTTCATATATATGAATGACAAACAGAGAAAGAAAACAGGGAAATAATACTTTTCACAATAGCCTCAAAATATATCTTGAGAATAATTCTCACCAAACAAGTGAAAGACTTGTATAATAAAAATGTTAAGACATTGAAGAAAGAAATTGAAGACATCAGAAGATGTAAATATCTCCCATACTCATGGATCAGTAGGATTAATATAGCGAAAACAGCTATTCTACCAAAAGCAATCTACATATTCAAAGCAATCTCCATCAAAATTCCAACACAATTCTTCACAGATATTGAAAGGACGGTTTTCAGCTCTGTATAGAAACACACACATGCACAAAAGCAGGGTAGCTATAATAATTCTGAATAATAAAAGAGCTGCTAGAGGTTATCACTACCCTCAATTTCAAGTTATATTGCAGAGCTAGAGTAAAACAAACAAACAAAAAACAAAAAAACCAAGCAACAACAACAAACCATTGTATTACCGTTAAAGCAGACACATTGATCACTGGGATCAAATTGAAGACCCATATATAAGTCCATTCATCTATAGACATGAGTTTTTTTTTTTCTACTTTTATTGATTCTTTGCGGATTTCATATCATGCATTCCAATCTCACTTATCTTGAATTTGCCCTCTGCCCTTGCACCCCTCCCAAATCAAAACCAAATTTAAAAGAAAAATCCCAAATAAAACAATACAAAGAAACAAAACAAAAACAAAAAAAAAATAAAAGCAAACAAACAAAATCTTGTGGAAGCTGCAATGTGGTCCATTAGTCACACAATCTACCTTGAATATGTATGTATGTATGTATGCCAGAAAATACATACTGGGGAAAAAGACAACATCTTCAACAAACAGTACTAATCAAATTGAATGGCTGCATGTAGAAGAATACAAATAGAAACTTATTTATCTGCTGGGCGGTGGTGGCATATGCCTTTAATCCCAGAACTCGGGAGGCAGAGGTAGGCGAATCTCTGTGAGTTCGAGGCCAGGCTGGTCTCCAAAGCGAGTTCCAGGAAAGGCACAAAGCTACACAGAGAAACCCTGTCTTGAAAAAACCAAAAAAAAAAAAAAAAAGAAAGGAAGAAAGAAAGAAAGAAAAAAAAGAAACTTGCTTATCACCCTGTACAAAACTCAATTTGAAAAAGAATCAATGACCTCAACATAAGGCCAGATACTCTGAAACTGGAAGAGAAGAAAGAGGGAAATAATCTTGACCTCACAGGCACAGGAAAAGACTTTCTGAATGGGATACCAATAACCAGGCACTAAGGACAACAATTAATAAATGGCATCTCATCTGACTTCTGTTTTTTGAAGGGAAACAGAGGAGGAGTGGATCTGAGGGAGAGGGGAGGTTGGGAGACTGGGAGAAGCAGAGGGAGGGGAAACTGTGGTCAAAATGTAATGTATGAGAGAAGAATTTAAATAAGTAAATGTGACCTCATAAAACTGTAAAGTTTCTGTATGGCAAAGGGCACCATTATTCAGACAAAGCAGCAGCCTACAACATGGGAAAAGATCTCTACAAGTCATGCATCCATTAGAAGGTTAATATTAAAATATATAAAAAAAGCAAATAAGACATCAAGAAAACAAATAACCCATTTTAAAAAACCGTGTGCAGAACTAGAAAGTTCTGAAAAGATGAAACATAAATGTCTGAGAAACACTTCAAGACATGTTCAACATCCTTCATCATCAGGTAAACACAAACCAAAACCTGAGATTTCATCTTATATCAGTCTCAATGATGGCTCTGCAGTTTTTGTTTTTGTTTTTCCTCTTATTGCTTTGTGCATTTTTAATCTTATTGGTCTTTTGCTTGTGTATTATGGTTTCTGATTTTGTTTTTAATGTGTGTATGTATGGGTTTTTGTGCTTCACTTATTAAAATTTTCTGTTTGCTGTTTTTTTTTTTTTTTTTTTTTTTTTTTTTTTTTTTTTTTTTTTTTTTTTGAGGAATGTGCCTTTTGCTTTAATGTCTATTAAATAAGTTGGCAGGAGAAACAAAACCAAGTTGTGGGGGTTAGAATTCTGCAAAGACCCCAGTCCTACCCCTGTGTGCTCAAGCTGTGTTCTTACTAGGACTGGGGGGTTCTCCCCAGAACCAGGACTACAAAGCAGAGGCTGGCTGGGCAGAGGAGAAACAAGGCCAGGCTCCTCCTCCCTGGTGTCTCTGTAGCCCAAGCACTCCCTTCTGTGTTCTTTTCAGAAAAGGCCCTGGCCCGTCTGCCATCGGCTGTGGACGACCCTTCATGCTCAGGACAGCTGGCCTAGAAGGCCAACCAGGCAGCAGCCATTGTTCAGTATGAGCTCAGAACAAGTCTTGTTGGGAGAGGCGCCTCCAGTGCAGACCTTCGGCCCCTCCTGCCCTCACGGCTATCTGTCTTCCATCCTCATACAGTGGAACAGGTTACAGAAGAGCTCGTACCAGAAGAACATGAAGCCCGTGGAGAGGGCAGCCTTCAGCAGGCTGGGCGACAGGCCCTTGAAGAAGCCCTTGGTGCCTTCATCGTGGAGCACCTGCCTGGTGAGGTCCAGGAGGCCCCTGTAGCTCCGCACCTGACCAAAGGCAGACGGGGCATGCTCGAACCCTCCCACCTGCAGGCGCTTCTTGAAGAGGTCCAGGGGATATGTGAGGGTCTTGCTAATGACTCCAGACCCACAGCCACAAAGTAGGTTTTTCAGGTTCCCTGTTTGCTTTCTATCTGGCAGGAGGACCCAGTCGTAGGCACGCTTCAAGGACCGGTAGCAGGAGAACTGCAGGCCCGCGTAGGGGAAGATGGCGATCACGGTGGGAAGCAAGCCTTTGTAGAAGACCAAGGGGCCCTCGGTCCTGTACATGGTCGACACAGCCTCCCGCAGGTTGTTATAGATCTGCACACGTACATGCACAGTATGAGTGAGCTGTGTGAGGGGTTTCAGCCCAAACGCATCCTTTTCTTCTCATCTAAAACCCAGCTGCCAGGTGTGTAACTTTTCCACTTCAGTCTAGGAAAACTTGGGCTCCCCCTGAGCTGCGAGGCGGGTGCGCAGGACATCCACAGGATGCACAGCAAGGGTGGCTGTGCCAGCAGACAGGCCGCCACATACGAAGTGTGCTGAGAACTGGTGAGTTTCATACAAGTTGGCTCTGTGGAGCAGTTCAGTCAGCTCTTCAAAGGACAGAAATTGGACTGCTCCATAGCCTATGGACAGAATCTGGGCTGGAACGTGTCCTTTCCAGAACGCCGTTGGGCCCTCCTCCTGCAGAATCTGCTTGATCGCCTGGAAGATTCCGTGGTATTTGGCGTTGGGGTCACTTGGACACAGGCGTTCAATCTGAAGCTGGAAACGGATCTTGATGACGTCCAAGGGGCTGATCAGGGCACGAGTGACAAATCCAGACACCGATCTTGCCACCGCCACCTCCAACTTGGAGTTATTCCTGCCATCTGCTTTGGCATCATAGCCGACCATCCCTGCCGCTAGTCCATCCAACGTCCATGAGTATCGAGCTGAGGCGGCAGGTCCGCAGGTCCGCAGGGCTCTACAAGCTCAGTTCTCCCTCCTCCTGTTTTTGTTTTTTATTTGCCTGTTTTCTAAAGAGAGAGAGAAGGTGTGAAGTTGAATGGGTGGGGAGATTGGGGAGGATCTGAGTGCAGTTGGGAGAGGGAAAACCACAAACAGAATATATTGTATGAATTTTTTTAAAAAGTCTGTAGATTGTATTTATGTATTTATTATAATATGTATAAGTCTCAGTGATAATTACAAAGCAGCCATTAGTTTGAGAGGGGTGGAGGAGTAGGAATGGAGGGTGTTGGAGGAAAGAGAGAGGGGAGGAAATGATGTAATATTTCAATTAAAATTTTGAAAAGAGTAAATCAGCCACAAATAGCACTTTCCCCTGCCTCACTCCCTCTTCTTATCATCCTCCAGCATTGTCTGATCTCAGTTTCCCCTTGGTCCCTCCTCCATCCTACTGCACTTTTCTTGGAAAGCCAGCTTTACATGTTGGTAGCCCTGGGATGCCTCGCACGCCTTCCTCTTGAAGGAGCCTCCCTTAGTCAGGACAGCATTTTTTTCTGAGGTTGCCCTCATATTTCTGTCACTCTCGGCCCATCTCCCTAGCCCATTCTCTTCTCTGTCATATTTAAAGGCTGGTGTGCCATCTTTAGCATCTGCTCCATCAACAATCTCAACCCATCACAGAGACTCCTCACAGTACTCCAAACTTCATCTCTCTCTTCTGCCTCAAGGCCTCCACATCTGACTGTCCACCAAGCCTCACTTGCTCTTTTCACACACTTCTCAAACTGCACTCATCCTTTCTGAACCCATGATGCAGTTCTCCAATCTGCCCACACCCCAACAAGAGAGTCTTCTCTAACCCTTGCCCCATCTCTGCTCAGCCATTCCAAGTACGAAAATGAGCACCAACTTCCTTGACAGCCTTGTACTGAGACATTGCATGCCAACCCCCAGCGATACATAGCTGTTCATCCTTCAAACAAATCTGACAGGGCTCCTCCTGTGTCAGGTCTCCCCACTACCACCACAGCTTGAGGCCTCCTTGCTAAGCTGTAGGTCATTCTCTGCATCTCTAAGATGTAGATCTGACCAAGTCATTCTGCCATTTTCAGAGTCCTGGAAATCTGACTAGGAATATCCAAAGGACAGATGCACAGATGTGTGTACAGAAAAGCTGGGGTCAGGTGGGCCATGTGCACTCTAATGGAGTGGCACCAACTTCCCAGCAACCCTAACCCTCAGCATGTTCATCATGTATAGCCTGAGACTGCACGTCTAATCAGAGACCACCTGTAGAGACCTCCTATTGAAATTACCTAACCCCTGGTGTTGTATATAATAAATGCTGAGCCATCTCCCTGGACCAAGGTTAAAATTCTTATCAGAGCCTCCAAAGCAATTTGTATTTGACCTCTGCTCACCCCTCTGACCTTGTTTTCAGCACATTCTTTCCCCCGACCTCACGGTTCTTCCTTAAGGCTGAACTCCTCACACACTCCTGTATCCATCTGTTCTTTCTTCATATCTGCAATTGAAACTCCTGATTCTGTGACAGAGTTCAGCATGATCACCATTTCTTCCAGGAAGCTTCCCCAGGTACCAGGATTTGGTCAGCCTCCTACTGCACAGGTCTCACATTACCCGCCCCCACCCCGTCTCCTTCATGCACTTAATACGTTTGCACAAAGACCAAGTGCAAATGTTTCTTGAATATCTTTAACTCTTTGGGCTAGAAGGTCCAGGAGGCAGGCACCATGGCTTCCCTGTCTACTGAATCTACCATGGGAGTTCAAATGTGCTTGCTGGATGAGGGAACACGTGGCAGAGAGGAGGACAGAAGAGAGAGGGAGAGTGAACACTGCTCCTGTCCTGCAGACTCATGGGGAACATGAAGTTATCGGGCACTATGACAGGAAGTAGCAGATGCAAACAAGAGGGGTTCCTGTTTGCTCCTGAGTTAGAGAATGCAGGGCGTCACCTGCAGCTCGAATAGTAGGCTGTGAGAAGCAGGTCATCCCATGTGAGCAGTGGTGATGAGAATCACTGAAAAGAACATCTGGCGCACTTGCCTGTACCTGCTGGCTGGTCTTTTTCAATGACAGATTCATTAACCTTAGGGAACAAGATAAGAACAGATTACAGAGTGGCCTGAGATTCTATTTCAACCCTGCTCATCATCCTGCCCTTGGTTCAAAGCTCCATATTTGTTTTTTCCAACCTTTCCTCTTTCCTCTCTGGTCTTATTTGTTGGATTAAAAGTACATCCTTTCAGATGGACAGTGCTGAGAACTAGAGCCTGGAGTTGGAAATATTCAGAGACATCAGCAGCACAAGTCCCCAGTGGAGGCTAGACAAGTGAGCAGGCAAAGATTAGACTGGGGTCCCTTGTGGCTTTCCAGGGCACCCTGGGCTCTATCTAGCAAAGCCTTCTGGGAAGCTCCATCCTGACGTACAAGAATCTCCAGGAGGGGTAAGTTGAGCTCCCAGTAGGGAGGAATAATGGCCAGATGTAGCGTGATGGCAGAGTCCTGGTATCCCAGGATATATGTGTGTGTGTGTGTGTGTGTGTGTGTGTGTGTGTGTGTGTGTGTGGTGTATGTGCATACATGTGTGTAGGTCCATGTGCCCAAGTGTGCCCATGTGCCATGTGGAGGCTGGAGGAGGATGCCAGGTGTTTTCCTATCACACTCCGACCTGCTTACTTCCTTCTCTATCTGCACCCCACATAGCACAGGGGTTGCAAACACACATATGGCCACACCTGTCTTTTTAACATGGGTGCCAGGGATTTGAACCGGGTCTTCATGCTTGTACAGCAAGTGCTCTTACCCCCTGAGCCATCTTCCCAGCCCCTGTTTCTCTATCTGGATGTGAAAGAGTGACCTGCCACATTATGCCATAACATTTCATTGATCTCAATCTATAATGCTAACCTAGGCATGAGATTCATAGAGCTGAGGCTGGAGAGATGGCTCAGTGGTAAAAGTGTTTCTGCTCTTCCAGAGGACCTGGGTTCAGTTCTCAGCACCTACGTCAGGTGGCTCACAACTGCCAGTAACTCCAGTTCCAGGATATCAGATGCTCTCTGGTTTCCTCAGGCATTGCACTTGGGTGGTACACATACATAGACTCCAGCACATACACACATGCACATGAAATAAATAAATCTTTTTTAAAAGATTGATAGAAATCTGCAAAAATACTTCTATTGTAAAAACTCATTTTAACAACTTGTATAAATTTCATTTATTTTTATTTCTTCAAGCTTATGGAACCCCTGTCTGAAATAATACAATAATGATTATAGGAATTTTGTTTGTTTGTTTGTTTTTGGTTTCTTGAAAAACTGGGAATCAATCTACCTCAAGACTCAGCTATACCACTTTTGGGCATCATACCACAAAGACACTTGCTCAACCATGTTCATAGCAGCCTTATTGGTAATAACCAGCTCCTGGAAACAACCTAGATATCCCTCACCTAAAGAATGGATAAGGAAAATGTGGTATATATACACAATGGAGCATTACTCAATTGTTAAAAATAATGACATCATGAAATTTGAAGGCAAGTGGATGGAACAAAAAAAAAAATCATCCTGGGTGAGGGAACCCAGACCCAGAAAGACAAACATGGAATGTACTCACTTATAAGGGGATCTTAGTTGTAAAGTAAAGGAAAACTAAAGCGGGGAACTAGCAAGGCAACTCCACGTAGTTTATCTGGTAGTTAAAAGAGGTTTATTTCAAGGTAACTTACAACCAGTAAAGGGGTCAGTTATAGGATCTGGGAGAGGTGAGGTGCAGTCCAGCATGGTTCTTTGGAGAACTCTGACTAGGTCTGCGATCCAGGATCCAGGATCACGAGGAGCCAAGAGGGCCAGCACATACAGTCTTAAAAGCTCCTGTCTTGGCCACGCCCCAGGGACAGGTCATAGGTATACGGTGATATTTGTGCTGAAATGTGATTTTATTTGTATGTTAATAAATAAAGTTGCCTGGGGGTCAGAGCTAATAGCAAGCCATAGCAGAAGTCTGGCAGTGGTAGCACATGCCCTTAATCCCAATTACATGACAGGCAGATCTCTGTGTATTCAAGGACACCACCAGCATGGAGACACATGCCTTTAATCTCAATACCAACCATAGAAGACCTGGAGGTCTGTATAGACAGGCAGTGACAAGGAGGACATGTGGTTGGGTTTACAACCAATGAGAAGGCAGAACAGAAAGTCAATAAAAAGATAGACACACAGAAAGTAAGTAGGTCTCTTTCTTAAGGGAAGGATGGCAGCGGCAGCCGGTGGTAAGAAGGTGGCCTCAGCTTTTGGCTACTACTCTCTGATCTCTGGGGCTTTTAACTCTGCATTTGGCTCTGTGTTTCTTATTTAATAAAACCGTTCAGAATTACATCTATATAGGTAGGTGTGGCAGTTACTTGCTGCCTCACTAGGGGCAGTGCTTCAAGGTCAAAGCTGGAACAGCTACCCACTACAGATAACTGTGCCACAATCCACAGCCCCAGAGAAGCTAAGTAATGAGGAGGGCCCCAATAAGGAATGCATGGATCTCCCTGTGGAGGGGAAATAGAAGAGATCTCATGGGTGTACTAAGGGCGAGTGGAGAAGGGAACATAAGGGATTGGGTTGGGGTTTGGATGGAGAGGAAGACAGTACTGAAAGAGATGATTGGAAAGGGGTGGCATTTTGGGGATAAGTAGAAACCTGGTGCAAGGAAAACTCCCAGGAATCTTCAAGGATGATCCCAGCTAAGACTCCTAGCAAAGGTGGATGCATAGCCTCAACTGATCATTTCATGTGACCAGACAGGACTTCCAATAGAGGGACTGGGATACAGGCCCAGCCACACAACCTGTGACCTACAGTCTGTTCTGCCTTTGGGTAGTGTGAGAGATAGTGTGAGGGTTGGCAGGTTGGGGGGATTGTGAGCATGGCCAACCAATGATTGATACAACCTTAGACCCATCCCATGAGAGCAAGCCCATCCCTGACACTGCCTAGAATGCCAGGACTCAGAGGCTGGATGGTGCAAAGACCTAGGACAGAACCAAATATGACTAGAGAAAAAATGTCAATATAATGATGTCTAATGATATTCTGCTAAACTCATAGATTGGTAACTACCCCAATTGTCAGCAGAGAACTTTCCCTTCATTCAGTAACTAATGGAAACAGATGCAAATCCACAGCCAAGCATTGAGCCAAGCTCTGGGAAAGCTGATGAAGATTGTATGAGCCAGAGGAGTCAAAGACGTCACAAAGGAACCCACAGAAACAACTAACCTGGGCTCACAGGAGCTCACAGAGGCTGGACTGACAGGGAGCCTGCATGGGACTGACCTAGGCCTTTTACATAATAGTGACAGTTGTATAGCTTGGTCTACTTGTGGGACTCCTAGAAGAGGGGACAAGGACTGTCCCTAACACTTTGGCTGGCTCTTGGGAATCTAGTCCTCATACTGGATTGCCTTGCCCAGCCTTAATACAAGGGGAGGAGCTTAGTCCTACTGAAACTTGACATGCCATGCTTTGTTGATACCCATGGGAGACCTGCTGAACAGAAACAGAGGAGGAGTGGATTGAGATGGGTGAAGGAGAGGTGGGAAGAGGGAGTGAGAGGAGAGGAGAGAGGAGAAACTGCTATCGAGTTGTAAAATAAATGAATAAATTTAATTGATAAAAATTGTACTTCTTGTTCAAGCCTTGCACAACCAGCAGAGGCCAGCAGGGAGCTCTGTCATTGGAGGATCCAGGTCTATGGTATCTACACTCTTGTATCCATGGTCTGATCACTTGGCAGGAGAAGAAGGAGCCAAGAAGGCTCTGCACTGTCAATTAAATGCTGGAGAGCCTGGGAGGGACACAATTATAATCCATTAACCAGAGACATCAAGTGCAATCTCCCTTTGTGCTCAGGAGAGGAGAACTGGCAGTGGCCCAGCACTAGGAAATCACCTCAGGTACCTCAGAGATAGACACTCCCGGAAACTTGAGACTGCTCAGTTCCTCCTTTGTAGTTTTTGCACAAAAACATGCCATCCAGGCCCCAACTGGATAAAGGCACTTGCCACCAAGCCTGACAACCTGATCCCAATTTCTGGGACCCGCACGGTAGAGGAAAACTGACGGCTGCAAGCTGTTCCTTGGCAGGGGTGACCTCCACCCCTGCAGTATAACATGTTCACCCCACCCACTTCCACGCACGCACGCACGCACGCATGCACGCATGCACGCACGCACAAAACATGAGATGTAATCAAAAAATCCTTGTTAAATATGCAGTTTATCTAAGAGATAAGCATGTTAGAGAATCCTACAATTTCATCACTCTAACAAATGTTTTCATTTTCAATCATTTTCTCTCCAGTCCATATTTCACACCACTTCATGTTCTCCATCAGCATCATGCTAACAAATGAAAACCATCTCAGTTCCTGGGCTGTCCTATGTTCACTATACGAAGGCCATAGTATCAAGTGTTTGCAATGCATCATCTGTTTCTGAGACGGATGGATTGATCCAGCCGTGCCTCAAGATATTAGGCCGAGAGAGGTCAGTATTGTTGGACAAAATTTCCTGAATAAAGTATTAAATCTTTGTTGTAAATATTACTAAATTTTTTTCCCTTCGAATAACTGAAGCAGTAAGGAGTAAGGCACTTAGTTGCTTGATTGGCAGCTGTCAGACCCTCTCCTTGTGCTTGGATTCCTTGAGCATGAGAGCTGTCATCCAAACTTAGATGACTGCCCAGACTGTCAACCTGATATGCAGGCCACTCTGAATGCTTTTAAATACTTCATGGCCACTCCAGGACCATTCTGCTCCTGCCGCAAAGATTACAGTGCCTACTGAAACCATGGCCTTTGCCTTAGGAGACTAGTCACAAGTGCTCCACACAGCTCACACTGGCTTCTGGAGACTCTACCTTAGCCAGGAAAACCCTTGCTGACCTCCACCCTGCCTGCAATGGAGTTGGGCAGCCGCACATTTCACAGCTATTCCCACTCAAACACTGGGAAGCCCTTCTCCCAGTAACTCAGCAGCCAGCCTGTGGCTGGCAGAGAGGAAGCTGCGCATCTGTGAAATTTGTGGCTGGTAACAAAGGATGTTGTGCATGAGTCCACCCTATCCTTTTTGGGGGGCCATGTAAGCAGTCTGCTTCTTAGTCTCTTTGAGTCAATCCAGGCTTTCTTCCTCCTTGTTGACACCCCCTGCTACGTTATAACACCAATCTCCAGTAAAGTTGCTCTCACGTGGTCTCTGTATATTTACAGCTGGCATTCTGTCTCCATCACAGGTAGAACAAACTAAGCTGCTTGCACAAAGAACAAGCAAATCCCCAGGGCTCCCAGCTCAGATGACAGCAGGTAGATGACTATGAGAAAATGATTTCCAGTGTTGTAAGGCCCCGAGGATGCCTGGGGCTGGAAGCCTCCGGCTCATTCAGCAGAGAGGAGATGGCTGCAGAGATGATGAAGGACTGCAAAGGTGCTGAACAGGCACCGGTGGGTGGAGAGGTAAGACTAGGAAAGACTAAGAAGATCCAGGCGGAAGAACTGCAGGAGCCAGCCAGTGCAAGGGTTCCAGACATCTGCCTACGGCTAAGAGCTGAGAGCCTTGACACCAGCAGCTAGGAACTCTTCCACTAACTGCTGAGTGCTGGACCATCGGCTTGGCGTTCAAAGCTTCAAGCAATAAGCCTCTGACTTAAGTACATCGAGCTGTAAATCTCTGGCTTTGAAAGCCTAGAAGCATAAGTCTCTCATTCTCAAGGCCTAGCAGTAGAAGCCTGTGGGTTAGAAGCCCAGCCCATAGGCTGCCAACAATGTGGGTGGCTTGTTGCCTGTTCATTTCCATCTGAATAGAGTAAAAGGAGCTGATTTTTTAAAACAGTTTAACCCTCACAACATCCCTAAAATAAAGACATCATTTTATTCTAATTTATAGACAAGAAGCCTGAGATTCTGCGGGAATCTATAAAGAGGCGATGCTCTCTTTATAGGCTGGCAGCAGAGTCAGATTTAGAATGCATGACAATTACCAGGTTTTCACTTTCAGCATTTCATGGCCCCAGGGGCTCCACTCCTGCCCTTTTCCTCTAGTGACCTCTACTCCCTTGCACAGTGAGACGCTCCCCAGGGTAGACCCCACAAAGTTTTCATAGCAAGGGAGACCTTTAGATTGTCTCTGCGCAGGGAGGAGACGCTTTATGGCATGCCTGAAAACTTCCAAATTTCCTGAAAACTTGCTTACATCAGGTCATGTCTTTCTCTCCTTCCCTCCTTTTGCCTAGAACTCCACTGTCTCAACTCTCTCCAGAGTTCTCCTTGCTCTACTCCAGTTCACACTCTGACACTTCAGAGCTCAGCTCTGAGACATCAACAAGCTTGTGCTCTGCCTCTGCTTCCCTGTCCTCAGTCTGCTGTTCTCCTCTAACTACATCTGTGTCTTTTTTCCAGGCAGAATAACTCATCCTTCTCTCCTCTCCACACACCTTGAGATGGGAGTCCAAGACGTATAGACCACGAAGAGCCCGTGTTCTTGAAAAGGTAACAAAGAGCTGGTGAACGGGTGCTTCCCACACCATGTCCTCTCGCTCACACTCTGTTCCTTCTCCTCATAGTGCAACCAGGAGCCTTGAGACGGGCAGCAACCCACAGCAGCATGGAATGCCCCTTTCTAAGTAAGAGGGAGAGAGTTCCTAGGCTGAGGCTTGCCTTGATGTACCTCCTCCTGTTGGGTCTTCCTCCTCCTCTGCACCATTGGCTTTTGGGGACTCAAAAGCGGTTATGTTCTTGAGTCTTCCCTTACTAGCTAAATATTCTGAGTCCTCGGCTTGGCAGAACCTAACGAGGCATTAGCCCAGGGAGTATGCTGTTTAAGCACACAATAACAGTCTCAGTTTCCATATGTGATGGAGTACTGGGAGGATGTAGCAGACACTGTCAAACTCAGATGACTAGAACATTAGTTCTGGGACTTGAAACTGAAGTCTTGAGACTTTAGTTATGCTGCTTAATCGCCCTCTGCCTCTGTTTCCTCATCTGAAAACGGGTGCAAGTTGCTGCCCACTCCACCCTCCTGTAAGCTGATAGCTGAAGGGCCCGGGATGCGTAGGAGTGAGCGCCGCACACATGAGGCTGGTCCAGCAGGCAGCAGGCATCTCTTTTCCCCTGACTGTCTCCTTTTCAAGCTGCATCATCCATCAGCTCTCCCAAAGTGCAAAGAGGAAGGATGGGCTGTCACCAATGTCTGTTTCTCTCTGTTGTCTAGCCTCCTGAGAGTGAGAGCATGAATCAACCAGGAAGCTGTGGCCCTGAAGCCCAGGGAATTGGCAGGAGGAGGAGCCGACCCCACAGTGGCCATGCTGTGTCATCGGCAGAGGCAGGGAGCCCAGAACAGAGGCATAAACAGCACCTTGAGCAAAACAACAGCCAACAGCTGGGGATTTGCCAAAGCTTCCCTCAAAAGCAGCCTCCTTCTGCTCCTCCTCTCTGTACCCCATCCAGGGATAAAGGAAAGGAAGCTCAGAACTGCCTGGACCCCAGTACGGTGCAAAAACTGAGACCAAGACAGCAGGCGACTGGCCCAAAGCAGTGCATGGACAGAGAATTATCCAATGTATGGTCACCAAGTTGCTCTCGGGCTGGGAAACTGAGGTCTTTTCTGAGGTGGATGTCTCATCCTGCCTCTATGGGGCCATTGCAGCTGATCTGTGCTCCAACGTGGACAAACAGGACAGAAATCCAAAGCTCAGCTTTGCCTGGAGTAGGAGCCTCACCCATCCTTGGGAAACAAACGGCTGTGTTAGGCATCTGGACATTCATGCTCTCAACTGAGACCCGCCACCAATGAAACACAATGGAACTAGTGTCTCTGCCTCATAAGCACACCTGCCAATGGGTAGACAGAACCAGAGTGAATCAGCAAGCATGTTGCTCAACAGCAGAGCAAGAAAGTGCCATAAAACTAGGCAAGCAAGGTGGAAGAGAATCACCATGTAGAAGAGAAGCATCATGAGTGCGTGAGGAAGGGAACAGCCTCTGTGGATCCTCTGGAGGAAGAGCAGTCTGGCTAGAAGCAGCCGAGAGTAGAACAAACTGGAGTCCAGGGGAATTGCTTACCAGCTGTCAGGGCTGGAGAAGCAGGAATGAGGGAATGACATCAGAGAAGAGGTTGGAGAAGGATCTGATGATCTTTTAGGATGCTCTAAACCATTCAGAAGGGGATGAAAGCCACTGCTGACCTCTGTGCCAAGCAGGGGTGTTCTCCGACTGGGGCACTAAAGGGGGATGTTTCTGCTGCTTAGAAGACTGATGGCTTTCAAAATGTATTTATAGGCAAAGGCAGGAAACACAGAGTAAGAGAGAGAACACTGACATGATCTGAAGGCAGGAAGGCAAAGTCTTCCTGAACTGCGTTCCATGTGACGGAGTGGTTTCTCTGAATATGCTCCCCTTGTGGCTACAGGATGTGGTGGGTCAGAAGCACAAGCACCCAGATGCCTTTCTGTAGGGCCAGGAAGTCAGGATACCAAGGCCTGAAAGAAACCTAGAAAATAACAGCCAAACCCCATGGTAGAGCCTCTTCCTCTGCCTCTTTCCAGCAATGACTATGCCTAAAAGCATTAACTCCTAGCCTGCAGTGGCAGCCAAGGACTCTCCATCTGCAGCATTGACAGTCTGTGTAGAGTAAACCCTCGCCCATGACTACACTGGTAATTCAGGTGGGGTAAACACTGGTTTTGAGCTGCCGATAGTTTAAAATAGCCAGTAAGGTTCCCAAGAGGCTGGGAATTAGCTCCGTTGGTAGAGTGCTTGCCTAGCATTCATGGAACTCTGGCTTTGATCCACAGCACCACACAAACTAGGCATGGTGGCACATTCCTGCAGGCGGTGATTTTCCCCAACCAGCTCTTTGCGAAACTCACAACCCAAACAGAAAAAGACCCACTGTCCAGAATAGTAGTCAGGATAAGCTAGGTTATGCTACAATAACAACCCCCTTCAAAAGGAGATAGGAATCAGGCAGCTAAAAGAGCATGCCTACTTTGGGACATGGCCACTGTACACGTGTCCCTTGTTGCATCTGACATTTGTAAAGATATGAGAAGCCCACAGACATGGATTTGGGGCTTTGACTCTATTTCTAAGGTACAAGCCAAAGTGATGATGAGAGCAAAGCAAGGAGACAAGATCTGTACTAGGGTAACATTGACACCGATTAATATGTTCAGTCATAGCCACAAAGAAACTAGGCTCCCACAGCAGCCAGCTACAGTGATTAGTTACCCACGAGGCCAAGACTGAGACCCAACTAACTGTGAAAGATGACATCTGTTTTGAACTTTGAAATGCTATAACTAAAGACTGAGTCCTGACAACTAGGTGAGATAGAGCACATGCCACTCAGCCGGACCCAGCCATTCTATGGGCACATATTTTAAAATATTCTGTGCACCATGTTTTCGCCAAGGAAAAATAATTACCTAATTAAAAAGCTCATCTGGATACTGTACATCTCTTTGCAAGCAATTTCTATTTATTTACAGCGGACACAGAGGAAAAATAGACTTCCTTTTGTAAAGTTTACCAGTGAGGTCTGAGCCTCCCCTGGTACACTGCTTACTGGCTTACATTTGGTGCCAAATTTGATCTCTCCAGCAATCCTGAAAGAATCGTTTTTGCTTCATGACTGGAAATATGGCAAATACCATGTCTTGGCAACTGTTTTCTATCCGATGAGTTACAGAGCAAGATTGGAACCCAGGACTGTCTGATTCCAAGTCCTATATTTCATCCAGATTCCTGTGTTCATGATCACTGTGATCAAAATTTATACAACTCTCTGCCCAGTGTCCCACTACTATTATTATTTTTCCTCCTCCTCTTCCCCTTCCTCCTCCTCCTTTCTCTTTCTTGCTCTCACTCTGTGTGTGTATGTGCATGGTACCAGAGGTCGATATCAGTGTCTTTCTTCCCTGCTCTTCACCTTGTTTTTGAGACAGGGTTTTCCCATGAATCTGAAGCTTGTTGATTCAGCTAAACTAGCTGACCAGCCAAGCCCTTTTAATCTTACTCTCTCCACCTCCTCAGGGCTGGCATTACAGGGTCAGACAACCACACCCAGCTTTTTGTGTGACTACTAGAGATCTGAACTCAGGAATTCATGCTTACATGACAACCAAGCCATCTCCCTAGTCCTCCACTTCTTTTAAATGCAGCCATGTCAGAATGTGGTAACACTGTCTGTTCCATCAGTAGTTGTGGTGGTCAATGTCATTGGCTATTACAAGCCCAAATTCTTGGTCCTAGTGTCCTGGGTATGTGGAGCTGTAATGCCATTCTAGGAAGCAGATAATTTCCTTGCTTGGCCAAATGACTTGCTCTGGTAACAACTTTATGTGTCAGGCCATAGTTGAGCTCACGCTTTCCTGTCTCTCCAGTGAGACCAGAGCACTGAAGATAGAAAGTGCTTCTCCATCCTGGATTCCCAAGTGATGTTACTCACATGAAGCCAATCCACAACCAACCCTTCATGGATGTACAGCATGAGTCCTGGGTGGATAACTGTCTCCAGATGCTGAGAACTAGGGGCTGTTTGTTATACAGTACATGTCACTTATCTTAACCGGTGCTCTACCCAGTGGGCATAAGCTCCAACTTGGGTTTGTAAAGTCCTGACATAGAAATTTTTAAAGTGGAACCCAACAGAATTCATTCCTTAAAGTGACTGACATGGTTATTACACAAAGCTCTGGGGACTGCCCGTTTTCATCAATTGGAGAGGAATAAAAGTCAGTGTGGAATTATGAAAGAGAGTCACTGATAATAGACAGGAGAGACAGGAAGTGGAGAGAGATGCTTTGGAGTTGACAGGGACAGCAACGCTTTAAGCTAATGTCCTGCTTAACTCTCTGTCCTGTTTTCTGGAAAATGGAAGAGCTAGCCATATCTTGCTACTCATCGAAGAATTCTTCATTTTGTTTTGATGAATGAATGTTCAGAAGGTGCTTAAAATCATACTGTTTGACTTTAAAGTCTCAATATACACTATCATTTAACTATTTTAACTAGTTCTTATATCTAGGCCTCTAGATTGTGTCCAGTTTTTCACTATTATACATTTTTTTTTGTAAAATAATGAACATTAGTGATATGTGCTTCATCCAGTGGTCAATGATTTCTTCTTTTAATTAATTAATTATATATATACATATATATATGTATATATGTGTGTGTGTGTGTGTGTGTGTGTGTGTGTGTGTGTGTGTGTGTTTTGCCTGTGTGTGTATCATGTGCATGAAGGGCCCTCAGAGGCCAGAAATGGGCAACAACTCCCTGGACCTGGAGCTGTTGACAACTATGAGCCACCATATGGGTGCTGAGAAAACCAGGGTCCTCTTCATGAGCAGCAAATGCTCTTAGTCACTGAGCTATGGTCTCCAGGTCAACCCAATGATTTCCTTAGAAAAAAATGCCTGAAAATGTATTTGCTTGGTTTATTGTTATGAACCATGAGTACTCAATTTGGCATTTGTTCACAAACTGCTTTCTAGAAATATTGTACTGTTTTACATTCTCATAAATGTGTGCTCATTTATCTGAACCTTTTATTAGCACTAGATAATGTCAATATTTTAAATTTTTCCAACTTTACTTAAAAGGCACATTTTCCTATTTGCATTTATTGCATCAACAGAGTGAATGGTTGTTTCGTCTTGTTATTTGAGTTTTTCTGTTGTAAATTGTTTCCAGCTCTCTTCTTTTCCTTGTTTGGGGGAAGGGGGTTGATCCTGTCTTAGTTAAATGATTATATGACATTCGCAAATTATGTTAAAATGTTGTTCTACTAGGGCTATCAGAGAAGATATAGGACCACCACTTAACTTTGACTTTTGGATACACAATGAATGAAACTATTCACACTAAAAAGTAACTCATGGGACCAAACATGGTGACTCATGCCGGTGATCCTAGCAAGCTGAAGGCTGAAACAGGAGGATCATGGTTTCCAGGACAGCCTCAGCTAGCCAACAAGTTCCAAGCCAGTCTGGCTCACCCAGTGAGATCTTGTGGCAAACAAAATAAAAAGAAATGACTTATGGTCTATCTGAAAATCCAAATTAACCAAAGGTTTGCTTTTAAAATTAAATTTAGCAACTGCCTGTCACATGTATAGTAAATACTTTTCCAACTTGTTTATTTTTCAATTCTGTTTACCATGTCTCTTTATATACAGATCATTTGGACTTTTTATGCTCATATCTATCAGCATTTTCCTTTATGGGTTTATGATGTATTAGAAAGGCTTTCAGAACCCTGAGTTTATGACAAACACCTATATATTCATTGCTTGGCTTCATGATTTTCACATTCATCATTTGAGTGATTTGTAATCTATTTTGGTCTAGGGAACTACATAGAAAACATATTCTTGATTATGACTACAGTCATTCCAATATAATTTGCTTCAAAAGTCTGCTTGTTCCACTCACTGAAGTACCACCTTCAACCCTTAATTTTTCCTGCATTTCTACTTGGGGTAGTGTGTTGTAGAATATTTTTTTAGGATGTGTTATGTTTATTTATGCTGTGGAACATTTGTTTAATGATGCAAAGATGTGTTCCATTCTTTCATGTTGCATTTGTTTAACTCTGTGAAGCTGTATTATTGTGCCTATCTAAAACACTTGATTTGTCTAATAAAGAGCTGAACAACCAATAGCTAGGCAGGAGAAAGGATAGGTGGGGCTGGCAGGCAGAGAGAATAAATAGGAGATCTGGGAGTGAAAGAAGGAGAACTCAAGGGGCCAGCCACCCAGCTACACAGCAAGCCATGGAGTGAGAAATAAAGAAAGGTATACAGAAATAGAGAAAGGTAAAAGCCAAGAAGCAAAAGATAGATTAAAGAATTTAAGAAAAGCTGGCTAGAAACAAGCCAAGCTAAGGCTGGGCATTCATAAGAAAGAATAAGCCTCTATGTGATTTATTTGGGAACTGGGTGATGGCCCCCTAAAGAACAAAGAGTAAAACAACCAACAACAGCAGTGGATCTTGCTCCAGGGGTGGTCCTCCTGGGCAGTGCCATAACATTGTAATCACTGTCTCTCTGTATTGGTATGACACAGGTGAGTAGATTCCAGAGGCACCAAATCCCTGACTCCTCTTCTCTACCTGTGCGACCTTAGATACCTACTTCCATTGCTTATCTATCTGTGAGTGGCAGCAATGCCATCATCTGCTTCATGGACTTGTTGTAAAGAATAAAATGCACTGATGCCTGTAAGCACTCCTGAGGCAGTAATACACATATCACTTTGCTGTAGTGTCCTGCAAGACTGCTTTCCCATCCCCTTTTGGTCCCCGCTCTAAAGTCACCATGTCAATTTACAAAAAAATCTGTTTGGAATTTGATAATAATTACATTGGAAATGCAAACACAGAGGATTTGATTGGGTGACAGGGTTGCTTTTTCTTGTCCAGGAGTAAGGCTTGTGTCTTAATAGAGTCGAATTCCTCTGTTCCTCCAATCAAAAATAGAAGGGCCCCCAGTATGATGTATGTTCCATGATGATGTTACTAAGGACATCTGAGTCCTCTCTTGGGGTTCTTAATTAATTAAATAATTTAAAAAAATATTTAGAAGAAAGCTTGAGGACAACTTCATTTGAGTTTAAAAGAAAAACCCCAGTGCAAGTAGGCTATAAATACCAGCAGCTGTTTTGGGGAGGAAGACGGAGAAGAGGAAGAGAGAAAGCCATGCTATTTGTAAGAGGCTAAATGATGGACAAGCAGCCGCAGGGTTAAAGCCTGCCCCAGCTTTGTCCAGTACCAAATAGAAAGAGATAGGAAGAAGAAATGGCGGGAATTAAGTTTTCTGAGTTCTAACTCAGAAAAGCAGACCTTAGCTGAGCCACTTGGCTCTGACTCTGTGAGCAACTCCAGGGGAGTGTTCTTTAGAAAGGAAAAGCATACATCTCACTAAAGGGATAATTACGTCTCCAGTTTCTTTAGCATGTCTTAATGTGAATTAGCCTTCCTGAGTGGTGATCTCACTACCAGGCAACCGACTGGCACAGCCTCTGGATTAACTCTCCTGTTTTGGATAGCTTGGGATATTAGGTCTCCACCCAAAGGTAGAGGTAAATTTTGTTCTTTTACCAGAAGGAAATAGCTTTCACTTAATGGGCCTCAACAGTGCCCTGAGCAAGACTAATGTAGCAGTGAGTTTACATCTCCAGATATTTATGATTGCTCTGTTAGTGAAAAGAGAGTTTATCATCCGTATTACTGACAATAACACTGTGAGTTTGTTGTGTTTATATCATGACCTGTCAGCTCATTGGGGAGAACTACTATGTAACTGTTGTCGTTACTCTGGATTTTCCTACCACAATCATATCCCTGCAAACAGCAATTGCTTTCCTCCTGGTTCCCAGCTTAAACCCATAGCATACGCTGAGACACACTCAGTCATTTATACTTCATTGCCTTCTTTCTCCTCCTTTCTCTTCCCTAATTGCTCCAGCAGACTTTCCAAACTGGCCTCCCAGGCTCATCCCTAACTTTAATGGCCATGTCTTTGTAGGGTACTGAGCATAAGGCAATGGGATCCTCGCAGGAAAGCTTTATGGTTTGGGGGTCTGGTTTTTGCTTTCCCGCCTCACAGAGGGACTTTTGCAGAGCCGATGCGCCCTTCCCTGAGCCGGCGGCGCTGCACTGGGGGCCGAAGTTTCTCCCTGCGTTTCCGCTTGAACAGCGTCCAAGCCTCGCCTTTAAAATGCCAGGGCGGCCTCAGCTCTGCTCACAGCCGCTCTTAGCGGCTGCCCGGGGCTCACCGCGCCGCCGCCGGGCGCTGACTCAGCCGCAGTCGGGCTGCTCCACCGAGCAGGACCTGGAGAGTGCGTGCCCGGAGCCGCCGGGGAAGCACCGCAGCCTTGAGCCGCGGGCTTCCGGAGCTGGAGCTGGGGGCTGGCCCGTATGGGTCCCCCGAGTGAGCACATGGGACTCGCCCGGCCAGGTAGGACTGCGGGAACGTCACCCTGAGCATCCTCCAGCGGGGAGGGCGAACAGCACCGTCTGCCCTGCGGGAGATTAGTCCCAGTTCCAGGTAGCAGGAGCGGGATCTGCTAATGCAGTGGGGCCTGGCCAAGCACTGGCCGCCAGGAGACCTGACAGGACTAGACAACAGGACCCCTTGGCAGCCCAGTGCCTATTACCTTGGCCGCCAACCTGGAGGTCCAGTCCCGAACGGCCGGTAAATGCGCCGCTTAGGATGGAATGGCTCCGGGCTACACTTAGCAGCAGATAGCTGCCTTGTGCGGCTCGGGTCTCAACACCCAGGGAACTGGTAATGCTGGCTGGGTTCAGATTCATCTCCTCCCAGTAGGAGGTCCTCCACCCTCGCCTTTAAGGAATCCAAAGAGTGTGTATGGAAACTGAATGAAAGTTACCAATTCCCTCTAGTCAAGTTCAGCGCCTGAAATTCCATGTGCTTGTGGCTGCCAGCAGCAGAGAACAGAATCTCATCAGTGTAGTTGATGAAGGTCATGATTGATGGGACTTCTGGGGAAACTTCTGTAAGTGGCAGTCTTTATAAAGAAATGTCAAGTTTCAGTAGGGTTTTTGTCCTGATCTGTGTAAGAAGCCTAATTCAAGTTTTCAATGTTTTCCCCCATGTCAGTGGAGAATGGTTCATGTGATGCTGTGAAAAGTGTGTTATGGTGCTAAATTTGATAAGTGTCTTGATTGCCCACGGGGGAAGTTCTGGAATGGGAACTCTCAGTCCAAGTCTATGCATCTTCTCACTGGATGCACCCTGGGGTCCTAGTGTCATACTGATCTGTCAAAACGTGGCTGTGTACCCAGAAAAGAAGCCTCACCCAGCCTCCCTGATGCCTTCCTGGGAGAGGCTCCTTGTAACCACTTCTGCGTCAGCTTGGGGGTTCTGCCAATCTGCTCTGAGATTTCCCTGGTCTTCCAAATCCCAGCCAGGGAATCTAACCTTCCAGCCTGACACCACAAACACATGCAACCTTGCTATTTCCCTCAAAGTATGTTGTCTAGTGAATCCTGCGTCCAGCATCACAGCCCCTAGGTTTCCCTCAGCTTCAGCAAGCTGCTTCCTGAGCAGGGCTGTAATAATCTGATTCGTCACAATTCATGGTCTTCTGCAAAGTAGGTTTAGATGATCATAAAGCCAAATACCAATCCTTTGGGTGTGATTTGTAATTTGGACTTTGGTTAAGGTTATATTTTTGGAGGTAGTTCATGGTATGATATTGCACCAACTTTCAGAATACATGGGGGGGGTGGTTGAAAAACCCCTCTCTTTAGGGGAAGTACCCTGAAGCAAATGGCCTTGCATTTACTCCAACCAGGAACTGTGAGTAAACTATTCATTTATTCTCTGTGCCATTGCATTAAGATACTCTGGTTCCAGGGAGTTGATTCCCTAATCACTTTTCCAGTAATGCCATTTATTATTTCTGAGCAAAGTGCAGAAAATGAATGCATGAGATATGTTTCTAAATTCACCTGCATGTGGAAAATCATAGCAACTCTCAGGCTGTTAAAGGACAAACATAAGTCTGCAATAAGCAAGGTTAGGGTGGAAAGGGGATATATTGGTGAAAAGCACCCATGTATGTGCCTGGAAAAAAAATTAACTAGAAATCCAATGGCTGCTTACAAACTGATTTAGTGAATGTGTATCTTTCCAGCCTGTTTCCTTACCCAGTTAATGAAAGATGCAGTCATTCTGAATATACTGCCTCACTAGTTAATCTTTATTTGACAAATATTTACACTGTGCGGGCACAATATCACAGCACAGCCTCAAAATCAGCAGCCCTGTGGCGATCAACGTATGGTGTGGCTCAAATTCAACACCATTTCCAAGACCTAAATGGAAACTGAAATGACATCAAGGAAAATGTCCTTCCATTATCCTGCCTGGCCACAGTAGAAGGAGCAATGTTTATGGACCTGACAGGGTTCCAAGTCTCTGAGGTTAATGCTTCTAATAAGTTCAAATGTGAAAAAAAGGCATAATGGCTCTGGATGTGGGCACTGAAGGCTCTGGAATTACTCCATGTCTGTGAGTGTTTTAGGTGACTGAAGTTTCTTCTTGGAAGTGATTTTTTTTTTTTTTTTGAGTATTTGCTTTGAAAGAAAATATTCCTAATGTGCCATACTTGCCTCCTCCCATCAGAGGGTTGGCTGTTGGGAATCTGTGTTCCCTGCTGACTCAGAGTGGGTGTTGTGAAAATCAGTCATCCTGGGCCCCTAGGGGAGAAAGCTCATAGGTGTGAGTATAAGAGAGATTGGTCAGAGTTTTGTTTGGGCTCTGTAACTAATCACATGACCTTAAGCAAATGACCTTTCGGGTTCTCTTATTTGTGAATCCCTAGGATAATCAATACTAAGTGTTGCACTTACTAAACACTTGCCACACACTAAGTATTTTGTATATGCATTCATGTAACTTTCACAATCATATTTTATGTCTGTATATGAGTAGTGTAGCATATGTGTGTGTGTCCATATGTGTACAGGTGGGCATATACATGGTGGAGTGCATGTAGAGTCCAGAACTCTACATCAGGTGTTTTCCTCACCCTCTCTTCACCTCGTTTATTAGAACAGGATCTCTCACTAAACCTGGAGCTCACTGATTCCTCTAGACGAGATGGCCAGTAAAGCCCAGAGATACTCCTGCCTCTGCCTTACTTACTAGGATTACAGGCATGAGCCACTGCACCCAGCAGCTCTCCTATGGGTTCTTACGCTATGAGCAGACACTTTACCAACTGATCCATCTCTCCGGCCCTCAGTGTCAGATTTTTATCTCCATTTTCTGACGAGGAAACTGATGATTAAAGGTGCTACCTCAATTAATGAAGGTTGATCGAGGATAAGAAAACTTAGGTTCCAAACTGGCATGCCTGATTTTGAAAATGACACCCTTCTTTCCTGAACTGTACTCATTGCGTGAAGTAGGTTATGGAAAAGAAAAACAAAACAAAAGACAACTCTGAGTGTCAGTACTCAAAATCATGAAGGTACACTTAGTGGTGATAACCAGTTCCACTTTCTGAAGACTCAATTGCAAGAGCTTTTTCTGTTTGGAACCTATGGATGGGCCCCTTTGTTACTGGCTGTGACTTACCCATTATCCCCTGAAAGCTGCTCTCTGCCTCTAGGACTCAGTTTCTATATTTATAGACTACGGAAATATTGTCATCCTTACTGGGGAAATGTGGGAACTGGAACTGGAACTGGTGATTTATGTGAATAAGTCCAGTACACAGCAGGTGTTTAACACACAATGCTTGGAACCAGTCCTTCCTAGCTGGTCCCTCCCACAGTCTGCTCCTCTGCTTTCACAATGGACGATGGTGGTCAACAGATCACCGTGGCATGTCCTTGAACACAGACTTCTGTAGCTAGACATTCCCTGAAGGGTGCCTTGATGTGTTCCCTTGATTACAATGCTTCAAGCCTGTGCAGATAAAGTGTCCTTGTGAAATTCATTCCTAGAAGAAATGGAGGAAAATGGCATCACTGACTAGAAGAACTAAGGTTGGGATACCTACTCCCAGAATCCCCCCAGATTGAGAAGAGGCCCCTATAGCTCACAGAGACTCTACACAAATGAGCATCCTCTCGAGGCTCATGTAAACTTGGACTGCATCCCCTCTCATGGTATCCTGCCTGGTTGCTTGCCCAGGACTGCTTTTGAACCTCACCCCGGTGTGGAGAGTAGAGGAAGCCCGGAGTGAGTGAATCCCTGAGTATGTATGTGATGTTGACATGGGTAGGGTATCAGACCCGTGAGAAAAGTGAAAGCTTCCAGCTACCAGGGAGAGACTCATAAGGAATAAGGCAAAGCTTTCCTCTGATCCATGTGTAGATGCTGCTAGGGGGTGCAGAAAAATAGGGGTGCAGGAAAATGTCCACCATAGCTTCTCCGCTGCCCTGCCCAGCCTTGGTATTTATAGCCCGAAGACTGCTCTACAGAGACGGCTCCTACCAAGATTAGTTAAACCTGTCTTCTTGATCCAATCGTATACCATACACCCCGCCTCCTTGTTCTGCTCTATGGCATGAACACGCTGTACTTCTGTAGTGCTGCAGTGTCTCCAGCAGAGAGCTTTGACCACCTCCACCATGATCCCCATTTTCTGTCTCTGTGTCTGCCTGTCTTTCTTTTCTTCATTCCCTTGCCAACCCAGTCAGGTCCATTCCTGGAGCAATGCTGGACAGGGCACCCCAGGTCCCGGACTAAGAGCAGAACAAGTATCTCCTTGGCCCTCTCCTCAGGGTCTAGCCCCAACCTTGGCACTCAAGACTTCTTGGGATTTTTTTAAAGTCTATTCTTTTGTTTTGCTTTTTAAGTGACTCATAATAGCTACATATTTATAGAGACTTTCAAGTGTTTACCGCTCACGTGGCAAGGACAGGCCCAGGCAGAGTAATGAAAAGGAAGGGCACCTAGTCACTTAGACTTGAACCTCTCAGCTGTCTCTACTGAAACCTACTAGTGACAGGAGATGTGACCCTGGATGGTCCGAAAATGGCCTCAACAGCATTTCGCTTTCATGGAGAGTTTTCACTCCGACCTTTGGGGGAATTTCGTATTCTGTCTCTAAAAGATTTGACTCCTAGTGCTGGCCCCATTAGAATCCAAGGACTTCATCCCTGCCCTTGGGACAGAACGATGGGAGGTTGGAACAGGTCAGAATTGTGCTGCTGCTCCTGCAGCCCAGGCTGGAACAGATAAGGTGAACGAAGTGCATTGTCCTTTCCATGGATGTGAACTTTCATGCTCTGTGGCCATAATGGGATGTGTTTGTCATCTGAAGATCGACAGCTGACAAGTGACCTAATACTGCATGGAATCACCACACACCCCTCTTTCTTTCTGACAAAGCAGGTTCTTCTTGGCTCAAGTGGAACGTCTTGTGTTCTAGAAGACTGTAAATAAATGGATTGTGCTTGCCACACCTCCATTTGCCCAGAGCAGACATTGCTAATTGATCATGGTGCTGAATAAGCCCTTGGCATCCTCCTCAAGAGTTACTTAGAATTGACTCGAGAAATGATCCCTAGGGGGGTGCCATGGCTGATGGGAAGCAGGGAGGGGTTTTATGCTAGGGGAACAATATGAAAGTGAAATTTCTGAAAGGGTTTGCCCTTCCTTCCTGACATCCTCACCTCTCCCAAGCCAAATGAGCATCCTACAAAATCTGCCCCTCTGCAGTCCACCATGTCCCAAGTGTCCACAGACAGACACATCCGTTCTAGGTTATTTGATGCTCTTCTGCTCGGCTTGATGGGGATGTGTCTGTGTCTACCCTGGGCTGCTTTAAATTACGTATGACTTACACGGCTAAGACATCAGAGAGAATGAGACTTCAGGTTCCCAATGTTTGCACTTCTGAGGAGGCAGACTGCATGCTGGCATCACAAGGAGGCTTCATGCATAAGAACAGGGACCTCTGGATCTCTGAAGGGCTAGGTGGTCCTGCCAGCCAGACCCTCATTAGCAGCATGGCCTTCCTCTTCCAAGATGACCCCACTCCTGGTAAACATTGTTGCCCTCTCTTATTAACTGAAGTCTCAGAGGGGCTCTTGTCTTCACTGGGCCAATTGATTTGACAAATAGATATTCTGGGCCCAACTCCCAGGAAGGGAGTTCCGTTCCACTGGCATCAACCCTATAGCAGAATTGTTCAGTCGCCAGCAAAGCCTATGTCCCCTTCCCTGTGTCCCAGTTACAATATTAACATATTCATTCTCAGCTCTGCGGAAGAATGGAGGGAAGCTGCCACTTTTAGCAAGCAGAGCAAAGAAAACCGTGCTCTCCCCGGCGGCCACATCTTCAAGTGAACAAGGACATTATTGTTAATCAATATACATGCCCTCTGAAATCCAGCACTCTGAGAATTCATTTTCTTCTTCAGCAGCTCCCCTGATTTCTGGGATTTCATCTGAGAGAGAGAGAGAGAGAGAGAGAGAGAGAGAGAGAGAGAGAGAGAGAGAGAGAGAGAGAGAGGATTTTTACACTATTGTGGAGAGGGAGGATTTGAGTACTGCTACTCTCCAACTATCCCCAGGACCCTTGTACTTCACAATTTGGGGGGGGGGCATTCCAATCTGTGATGCTAAGGAGGTGACTTTTGCCTCCTTTAGAAACAAGCAGTCAAAGCCTTAACCCTAACTTAACCCTTTGATTCTTCCAAAAGAGATGAAGCATGCTTCTTAGAGGTCCCTCAGAAGTTCCAGTTGTGCGTGAATAAGGGTGGGTCTAAGAGAGCTTCCTACATGGGCACTGTTGTAACATGGGGTAAAGATGGAAAGAGGAAAGATCTAGTTGTCAAGACCCAACTTAGCATATTGACCAATTTCAGAACCGTGGGAGTAATTATCATGGAGACGCACAGGAGCCTCTATGGTCAAACTCTCTTGCTGTGGCTTCAATTCCTAACTCCACATCCCCCTGCTGCTCTGAGCACCCTTTTCTCCCCAGATAAAATGGAGGTAGGAGCATGGTCTCCTAAGCTTTAAGAGAAGCTTATAGAGGACAATATGTGGCTAACCCAGCACCATGCCCAGGGAAATGTGTTTGGCAAACTAACATGATTGTGAGAGTACATCCTAACATGCTGAAGGCAGGAGAGTGGTGCCCAAAGAATCACCCAGAAGGCTCAGTGTACAATACAGTGAGGAGCCCAATCCCAATCCTCTAGACCAGAACTTCCTGGCATAGAAGCAGTAATGCACATTTTTAACAATCTGATAGACCGTTAGAGTCAAGTATGAGAGTCACTGACCCAACTTGAGCACATACATCAGGGTTTCACACCAGCTTGACCTAAGCTCCGTATATCCCGATTCTACCACTCAACATCTGGACAGAAAAAAATCAAGTGCCCTGTCTCCCCTTCTAAATGCACGCATGCACATTAGCTCCCACAGCGGTCTTTGAAACGGCATTTGTTAATTTTCTGCTTTCCACAAAAGTCATGACACCATCAGTTGTCAGCTGTGCCGGGACCCAGAGCTTCTCAGTCCAGCTGATGCAGCCCCAGTCTTTACTGCTCCTGCCTAGAAAAATCACAGGACAAAGACAAGACCTGGATCTGGAGAGAAACCACGGGGCTTCCAGCTTTGATGATACTGTCTTTTTTAACGGTTGCTACTGTGTAGCAAAAGCCCAGGATTGCTCCAATTTCAGCATAGAAGTGGGGAGTCTGTCTTCATTTTAGGACTGGTGTGTGTGTGTGTGTGTGTGTGTGTGTGTGTGTGTGTGTGTGTGTATCTCATCTTTATAGAAAATGAATTTTGGAAGGATAGACAACGTGCTCATTTGGGTGAACAAGAATTTGAGTAGCTGAGTTCCGTGGATTCACATAGTAAGCATTTGCCAGTTACACTTTTTTGGCAGTTGGGATTTGGTTATGATCCTGGGGTGAGCCCAGAATCTTGTAAGTTTAAATGTGTACTCTATCACTAAGTACATAATCAGTTCCCCACTAGAATACTTTCTGGAAATTTTTTTGGTGTCATACAAGATGTGGTGCTTTCAAAATATTCTAGAGACTGTAAAAAGAGGAAATGACCACCTGTAATCCCAGACCCATGACCAGTATCTCAGCATTTCCTCCACTTTTTGCTTTTGGTATCTTTGTGATGTTTTTGTATTTAAAAAATAATAATACGGTTGGGTTATGTGTAAAGGAAGCAGAGTAAACTGTGTTCCTAAGTGCTGAGACCCATGTGTCCTGTAACAACGTGAGGCATGGTCAGGCCCAGCCCTGAAGAAGGTTCTATGCAGGATGTGGGATATGGGCCACAGAGCCAGGCATAGTGTTTTAGGTGGAAACAGCAGGGGTGGAAAGGACTAAGCTCAGTGTGGCTTCTTTGCAGTCCCTCACCATGAGGTAGAAGGGTCTATCCCCCTCCCCCAGATACTGAGCAGCCTTGAGGCGGCTTCAATAGGCAAAAGGAAAGTGATGCTAGGTGACTTTCAGGGCCGAGGAGGCAAAGGCCATGCCCCTTTTTGCTGGTCTCTCTAGGGACACTCACTCTATGACCTTTGATCGGCCATATCTACTACCCTGAAGCCGCCATGTGGGACCACATAGGGAAAGTGATACCTGAAGGACGCCAGCTGTGAATCTCCCCAGGCCAGGTACTGGAACTGTGAGTAAAGGGCCTTCTCCAGGACCCCAACCTCAACCGCTAAATGACAAAACACACATAATCACCTGCAGCAGAGTCCAGTCACCTCCCAGATTCATGATCAAAGTAATGATGGTTACTATTTTTTAAAAAATAAATAACCAGGACAACTTCTCTGGAAACTACACCTATTTCAGACTTGAGATAAACAGATTGTCAAGGGCAACAGGCCTGGTGGGACTGTCTGGGAACAGAGTAGAGAGGCCATGGTGTTGTGGTACAGCAGGGTGACAGAGGCTCTCCCCTGGGGGTAGTTTGATGACCACTGGCAGGACGGATCATCTCTGGTGGGTTCTGCCCACAGTGTCCCCATGCCTGCACTGTCATCCTGACTTTAGGAGGTGGGCACTCTGGTCATCGGCTATGAGCATCCTGAGATCTGAAGCCAAACATATAAAAGGAGTCCCTCAAGTCCAGGTGCTAATTAATGGTGGGACCCTTTCTTAAAACCCAAGACCTGGCTCTGTCTCCATTGCCCACCCTGATATTTGTTTCAAGTTAGGTGGAGGCTTCTGGTACACTGATGGAACACCACGTGAGGGTCTTGATAAAGTATGAGGTGTCTGGCTGACTTGGGAGGTGCTGAACTTTCCCTTCCCTTTGGGAAAGATCCAACTGACAGGTTTTGGGACCCATGGCAACAGCATTGCCAGGAGACTTCTCAGAGAGCAACTTCTAGTCATTTGAGTTTCCTTGGCTCCAACCTCAGAGAGTGGCATCTAGGTTGAACTTATGCCTGCTTCCAGGACTATCCAAATCCTGGTCCCATGCATTTGATTTGGTCAGAACAACAGAAAAGCTATCACCAGATTGTCAGTAGGGTGGTACTTTACTATTCCGGAAACTAAGACCTCTCCAACTCCTGCGCACATGAGCAGTCTCCTAGATTTGCCTGACCAGTGACTTACAGTGGCTACTGACCCAGCCTCCTTCAGCCAATCTGGGTTTGTTGTGTCAAGAATACTGTGAGGATCACTTCAGCTCCTAATTCTGAGGCTATGCAACCCTCACTGCCTTGAGTCCAGATGTTACATACATTCATACATTCACTGGCCTCATCTGTGCCTCAGAGGCTTGCTTGCTGGGCTCAGAAGGAAGAAGGCATTGGCAGAGGCTGGGCACAACTGCTTTATGTTCATCCAAAACCAGACAGACATTTTCAAGGACTCCCAACAGTGAAAGGTAATGAGTAGACGCCGGATTGATCTTTCCATCTCTCACACCCTTAGTGACTAGGAGGTGGAAATAGAGATGAATGAGGATCAGGTAGCTGGATCCAGACATGGGGGAACCTTGGCAAAGTCATACTCCTTTACCCTCTGCATGGTTCCTAAGTGCCAGGATCCTCTACCAGCCCCTACTCTGCCCTGACCACTGGCAAACAGCTCTTTCTACATAGACAAAACACTCATGGTGCTTACCTACTCCCCCAGGCTGTCAATCAGACATGGAGTGTCACAATGTTCATGAAAAGGCTTGAGAAGACTCACTGGTGGATGATGGATGGGTGGGCCCAGGCCCCACCCCCCAGCCCAATACAGGACAGTGTCAACAGCACAAGGGGAGGGGCTTTGCATCTAAATTTTGTAGGTAGGCAGATAAGGAAGATGAGAACGGCAAAGATCCCTACTGTGTTACCCCCATTATTAGCCCTGGAGGGTAACTCTGGCCACTTGTATAAGGCATGTGTGCATCTTGCGTGTACCAGCCCATGAAAGACACGGCCACAGCAGGACTCAACCCCACCTCTCACCACTCACCCCAAATGGCCACCCATACTCTCCTTCTAGAGTTCTTCACCTTATCTCAGAGATCATACCTAGGTGACTGTTGGCAGATGGAATCCCCAGATGCCCTGGTACATATTGAAATAGCCATCATCTGATGTGTACCTTGAACCCCAGGCTCAGGGGACATAACATCAGTTTGCCAACCTCGAGTGGTTTATAGCATCTCCCATGCTGTAGGCTACACAGGAGTCCCTGGAGCCCCTTCCCCACAGCCAGGCCTTGCTGGCAGTACTGACTGGCATCTGTTCTGGGTGTCAGGTCAGGGGAAAATGGCAGGTATACTTGGCATCACCTTCCTGAGCCAAGGGGACTCTCACAAGTGTCAGGTGGAAGCCACAGCTCATGTGGCTGTCCAATAAATCTCTTATGAATCCAAGGTTCCTGTGCTCTCAGAAGAGCAAAGCTTGAAGGCTCTCATCCCAAGCTTGCTCCTTAAAATCCACACATTCATGGGCTGGCAAAATAAGATGTCTGCGGAAGCCGGGCAGGTGCCATAACTGAAGCAGATGGGTCTAAGGGACAGGGAATGGATGACCCTGGAGCACAGGCCCACAGGCAGTCTGAAGGGTGCTGGTGACTCAGCTTCAGCTTTGTGTGGCTGCTCCCAACTGCAGCCCCAGCATAGCCAGGCCGTCTTCCCAAAGCAACAAGTTTCATGCGAAATCTTCCAGTGGTCAGCGCCTTCAAATGAAAACATCATAAAACTGTTCAGATCAACATGACAGCCACCATGTTGTGGCCTTTGGCTGTGGAAATTGATTAGTGAGCTACCGTGGCTGCAGACTTTTGAACTTGTGGATACCCCAATACAGAGACAAACCGGAACCGTTCTGGTGGATGGAGACTCAGCTGGAGCTTTAGGTTGGCTTCTCACTCTTGCCTCAGTGTCCAAAACCCTGAGGCCTCTCTATTAATCTCTGTTCTCAGACAGATATGGTGCATGGCTATATTTGCAACACTTCAGAGGTAAAGGTGGAGAAAATATATAGTTAAAGGCCAGCCTGGGATACTTATCAAGTTCAAAGCCAGTCTAAACTGTATAGCAAGACCCAGCCTCCCTTTAAAACTGAGGACTGAGAGTATAGCTCAGTTGTAGAATGATTGTATAGCATGCTCAAGGCCTGGGTTCAATGCACAGCACCAGGAAGGGGAAAAAAGAAAGAAACAAAAATCTTACTGCCCCAGCTCACTGGACCCTCTTCCCCACTGTGGACCAGGAGCTGCTGCAGACTTCAGAGATTCTAAATTGCTACCAAATCCTGAAAGCACAATGAAGGACATCTGGGGTGCAGAAACTCCTTTCAGACAGTCTCTCAGAGCTGCCATCATGCAGGTACAGGTGCATCCCCTGTCTCTATAGATGCCCCAGGTCTTCACAGCCTGCACAGCATGAAACACGAATAGACGCAGTGACCAGCCCCTGTGAGCCTCCATTTTCTCTTTCCTGCCCTGCCCACCTCACCAGGGTGATGCTGGAATGAAAACGTGGGGTATGGACTGTCTTAAAGTTTCAATTACTGCAGTGAAACATTGTGATCAAAAAGCAGGTTGCAGAGAAAGGGGCTTACTTGGCTTATATTTTCACATTGCTATTCATCACTGAAGGAAGTCAGGACAGGAGCTCAAACAGAGCAAGATCCTGGAGGCAGGCGCTGATGCAGAGGCCATGGAGGGGTGCTGCTTACTGGCTTTCTCATCATGGCTTGCTCAGCTTGATTTCTTATAGAACCTAGGACTACCAACCCAGGGATGGCACCATCCACCATGGGCTGGACTCTCCTACACTGAACACTAATTGAGAAAATGTCTTACAGCTAGATCTCATGGAGGCTTCTTCCTCTCTGATGATTTTAGCTTGTGTCAAGTTGACACACAAAGCCAGCCAGCACATAGTAATAGTGTTTCCAATAGGGGAGCCTGGCAGGAGAAAGGACATGCTATCATTCTGCGCATCTGTCTTCCTTACTTGTGGGAAGAAAAGACAATGACTTTGACATTTCTGCTCCTCCTTCTCCAATCTGCTTTAGACAGATTTCCTGGAGGAGGCTTGGCCTTGTGGTATTCAGAATGCACTGACCATGAGAACTCACGGCTTTGGCTAACAGTGTGTTCTCATTGTGGTGTTATGGGTAGAGAGGTAAAGCCAACCACAAGCTCTCCTTCCAGACATGTACACCCAGCACCAGCACCAATGGGCACCTGGGACTCTGTAGCCTGCTCAGCTCTGCTGTATGGGCAGGGTGGAAGGCAGAATGGCTACTGTCCTCAGCTTGAATAGTTACAAGAACCCGTTAATACCAAAGCGGAGAGGACAAAGTGCAGCTCCCTGTCCTCACAGCTGCCAATGCCTTTACATATTTGATCATAAGTAACCCAAAAGGGAGCCTTCCATTCCGGCTTCCGCTAATAAATATTTCCTGAGGTCTTCAGCCAGAAGGGTCTGTTGAGCAAGACATAAAAGTGGGAAAACCCATATTGTGTTTAAGGATTTAGGGGAATAGAGAATAGTATGCGAGAAGAGAAGGTGGGGAAGGGAGGAGGGGGGAGAGGCAAGGCAGATCTTCACACCTAGAGGCACACTGCTCTTAGGAAATCTGGATGTAGAAAATTGGGATGGCTTCTTCCACCTCCTCCTGTCCAAACCGCACTCACTCTTACAGAGGGGGCTCACTCCTTAGTGGGAAGCCTCCTCCGATGATGCCCTTCTGGGGTTCCTCTGGTCCTGACTCTGGGGAGGGGCCAAGGTTATCAGTCACCCGACAGGCACTTTCAGCCCTAACTCCATCTCCTAATCCTTGGTAGCTGGTACTGGCCTCCATCTCTCTCCGCATGAGGGCCGCACAGCTCTCCTCCTAAGTCTTCTCTCAAAAGGCCTAGTGAGAACAGTGTACAGGAGATGAAGTACAGAGCTCACAGCCAGATTTAAGGTTGCCAGATCCACAACCATATTGTCAGAGTTTCAGCATCTTTGGGAGTGTCTAGTGTGTCTCTGTAGGATGTGGGTCCCTGATGGACTACTTCAGGGCTTGACAGAACAATATGAGAAGACAAGAGAAGCCAAGCTTGTCCAGGGGAAGCTCTAGGCCCCTAGAGACCCAAGAGCCTGAAAGGAGAGTCACACTACTGCCCTGCTATCTCCAGGTGACAGTAACTGCTGTGTGTGCCTTTAGTCACTGGGTTTATTTTCACTTTAAGTGGCATTTGCTCTTGTACATTTGTATCTTGTACAGAGTGTCTCCAATAAGCAGATGCATCTTCAAGAGTGCTTATCAATGAATCAGTGAGACAAATTAGCTGCTAAGATCCTGTTCCCCTTAACAGCATGTATGGAAAGTTCTCAGGACTTCCAGATGGGAGAGACTCAACTTTACAGGATGAATTGGAATTGACACAGCAGCTAAGAGCTGGGGGTTGGGGAGAGGGTGGAGCCACCAGCAGTAATGAGATGAGTATGCAACTGAACAAGCAGGGCATTGGTGCATAGCAGTTTCATAGCAGATGGGAGCCATGTCCCCAAACGGTATGCTGATTAAGACAGGCAAATGAGAGATGGGAGAGGGAGAGGAAGGGAGAGAGAGAGAAAAAAAAAACGGGGGGGGGGGGGAATGGAGCGAGAGACCTGATCTCTCTTAGACACAAAGGACAGAGGCAGATGTAGGGTTTATGGCTCCTGAAGGTTATGCAACCTGGGATGTCCTTTGTAATAACAAAACAAAAGTAACTTAAAAAGCACACATTCGGAATGAGAAAAGTCACAGCAAATTATAAATAATAAAATGACTTATTTTTATCCTTTTTTGTAAAAGGAAAAGAATATCTATGAAAATGAATAGTCACAACACAATCTATGGAAAATGAACACCATTTTTAATGTTTCATTATGTGTGTGTGTGTGTGTGTGTGTGTGTGTGTGTGTGTGTGTGTGTGTGCGCGCACACACACACACACCTACATGTGGGGGTCTGTGGAATCCAGAAGAGGGTTTCACATCTCCTGGAACTGGAGTTACAGATGGTTGTGAGCTGCCTGATGTAGGCTCTGGGAACTGAGCTTGAGTCCTCTATAAAAGCAATGCACACTCTTAGCCATCACCTAAGGATCTGCTTTAAACAGTCAACTGTTGAGTCGACTTCCATGATATTTTCAGACCCTCATGCTCTATTAACATAACTAGCCATACACTTCACTTCCATGGCATTTAAAAACATGCTTTGGCTGATCTTTGATCTTCTATTTATAATTTAATTACTTTTATATAATTGTTTCTATAGAAAATATAAAAAGTGCCAGTCTTCCAGCATAGGTGATCATACTTTATTGGCTTAGCTCAGAAAAAATTAAATTCATACCTCACAATGCCATGAAGAAACCCCTGACAATATTCTTTCATGACCAGGCTGTAAGCTTTTTAGGCATTTCCAATTTTCTCAGGCACCATCAATCTTAATGACTCTGTGAATTGATGGCCTTCATTAGCCAGTCCTCTTCGATGTCCACACTACTGTGAGACTGGGTGAACTGCCTCTTGTCTTCCTGAGAGTCAGTATTTCATGTCAAATAAACACAAAGTTAATAAGAGTTTCACAGCTGATTGAGCCACTTCAGCTCAAGGGAAGAGAGTGGGAGGATGTGGCAAGTCCACACGGGGCAGCCCAGCAAGCATGGCGGATGCAAGGGGGGGAGGAAACACATGGGAACAGGTGAAGGGTGGAAAACAGCATTAGACACTGGCAGGCCTCTAAACACAAACTAGCCTGTCTTTAATTAAAGAAGCAGGGCTGTCGATAAGTTGCTGAGCATACAACAGCAAAGAAAATGTGTTTCCAAAACAGTTAATTAGCAGAAAAGCCAGGGCTCAAAATCCTCCTTGCCATCAAATACCCTTTGTAACCTTGCTACGTGTGAGTTCATTATGCAAAGGTCATCTTGAACTATACAAATATGTGGCTCTAAAGCGACATGAAGTGCAGCCCCAACTCAACTTCTCCATACCCTGATCTACCCAAACACTGTAGATTCTCAAGGATCTGCAGGTAGGAGCCCAGAGTCAGAGTGCTGGCACAAGGCTGTGGTTCTCATCCATTTGCAGCCACTGGATCTAACTTCTGGAAATTTTGCTAAAATGGGGCACAATGTAAAGATACTCTTTCAGTGTGTGCCTTCTCAGACCTTAGAAGCAGCTCATGCAAGTAGGGAGGTTGGATCTTAAGCTCCACTACCCTAATAGTAAATGTACCTCTAAAGGAAGGCTTCGGAAGGAAAGGGGAAACAAAGCCAGGTCTGCAGACTCTAGCTGGCCTGAGGATGGATAGCCCAGGTACATAAAGACTGATATGAAGAGGGTCCAGCATGCTCAGGAAAGTGGGCCAGGGCAGTGACCTGCTGTGGGCTTCACACAGACAGGTGTTAGAAGGCTCAGCCAGAGAGTCTCGGACTGGGCTCTGTGAAGAAAGCTGCTGATAATGCTGCCTCTTGAGATATTTTGTCTGGTAGTGGACATAGGATAATGAAGTGGGTAGGAGAAGAGAGGAAACCCGGGTACAGAGGACGCTGGGCTCAGGGGAGACCTGGAACATAGAAGCTGAGTAGGGCAGATCCAGAAGGCGGAGCACAGGGCTCAGAGGCAGAGGTGATGAGGGTAAGTGAGAGATGAGGGAGGTCCCTCGGTAACCTTTCCTGGCATCCCTCTCTGCTCAGAATGCCAACTTATGGCTCGGAAGACAAGAACGATGTGCTCACTCACTTAGGAAATGCTTATTGTAAAACAGCTAAATTGGATCTCTCAGAACCCATGGGAGGAATCAGCATAGTGTTTTGTAAGGGGGCAGAATGGAAATGCTGCAAAACCTCTTGCCCCTTTAGTCTTTCACAGCTACTCAGTGGTTGAAAGAGCAGCCATAGACACTTGTGGGTCAAGATGTATGGCTGTACCCAACCACCTATGGACATAGAAATGGAATTTTGTAATATTCATACCTTTCATGGATTTCATTTTTTAATGGTTTCTAACCATTTTAAATGCAGAAGTTTCCGGGCAATGGTGGTGCACACCTTTAATCCCAGCACTCGGGAGGCAGAGGCAGGTGGATCTCTGTGAGTTCAAGGCCAGCCTGTGCTACCAAGTGAGTTCCAGGAAAGGCGCAAAGCTACACAGGCAAACCCTGTCTCAAAAAACCAAAATAAATAAATAAATAAATAAATAAATAAATAAATAAATAAATAAATAAAGCAGAAGTTGTTCCTACCTTCTGGACTGTAAAGCAGATTTGGCCATGGGTTGCCGGCCATCCCCTATCGTATTACCATGTTTTGGGAATCCCCATTGCAGAGGGCATGATCTAACTGATTCCCTACTCAGGGAGCATTCCCCAGGGAGCTCTCTATGCTACACCATTGAGCATGCATGCTCTTACGGGGCATGTTGTGTAACAATCTGAACCTGTGGAATTCTGGACAGCTCCCAGCCAAAAGTGGGCTGCTGCCTGAGTGTGCAGGGCTGTGTTCACTCTGAGCCAGGTACACAGTTACTGGCCCCATAAGCATCAGCCTGGCTTCCTCCACCTCTTGAGCACATTACTGTGTGTTCCATTTTTCAGAAAAGCAAGCTGAGGTTCGAAGGAGATAAAGGATGTGCTCCAGAGTGCCCAGTTGGCAAGGAACAGAGCCACACATGAGCCAGTTGAGGAGAGGAAATGGGACAGCTATGTCATGGTAAGAAGGCCAGAAAAGGTTCCTTGTCTTGACCACACAGTGAGGACTTTTTGGTGCCAGGAGAATATCTGGGAACACCCTAGTGAAGACCTTCAGCTGTTGAGCCTCCTTAGGAGAGAGGTCAGGCTGAAAATGGAAATTGGGACTTGATTTCCCCTGAAGCTTTCCACAGTCTTGTGAGGCCACTCCCAGCATGCCTTCTGCCCCAGTCAGTCAAACCCACAACTAGGTTATGTAAATGAGTGTGATTTAGGGTAAGTTTCTTATGTGATGCTGAACCAAAGAAGCCAGCATCCTGAGCAGTAACTTCTCCAAGGCCCAGGTGCACTATGGCCCTTGGCTTGGGATACACCTCTCCTGTACACTTTCCACAGTTTTCCTTAAGTGGTGCCTTGCATACTAAGAGGAAGAAATTTGTTCCCTAGGCTTGTGGGTCTTGGGAACCTTCCAGGTCCTTGCTAGCACCCAATTGTGAGGAGTCCCACACACTGGCTCTCTATCTGTTTAGCTGAGCTCAGAGAGGTACCACACACTGGCTCTCTATCTGTGTAGCTGAGCTCAGCCAGTTCAGGAGGTTTTTTCCTTTCCTCCAGTTGAAATCTAAGAGCAGTTGAGAACAGAGGAAAAGCCCTGGCTGAGTAGCACAGGAGATCATGAAATCTATCTGAAGTCACACAGCCATCAAAGGGCAGAGCCATTTCTCAAACCCTGAGGACTGGTCCCAGCCTATGGCTCTCAGCATCTCACTGTTGCTCCCTCTTGGGCCATAGCTAAGAAGAAAGGGAAGGACGTTAGCAAGTGTGTGTTCAGAAGTGGTCAGAACAAAGGTGCACTGTGGAGTACCGAGGAGCAGCCTTGGCTGTATGTGATACAGGGACATTTTGACATTGGGAATTTTCCAAAGTATCACAGGGTGGAATGGTGGTGTTTATTTTTCCATATTGTGCATAAACCACAGCCCCATCTCCCTCTACCCCTGACTCGGATCCTGCCGTGACTCTCTACACACTCAACCGTCTCACTGACTTAATGCATTTCTTAGATTAAGACAACGCATAAGTAATTTGTTTTCAAAGTTTCATCTTAAATGCTCCCATCTCAGAGGAGCAGTCTCCAAAATGTCAGCTTTCCATAATCCATATATGTGTCCCCAAAGCCTCCCCACACAAGTGCACTCTAATGAGTAACTGTTTTCTTTGTTTCTTGGTTTCTGCCTCCCACCCTACATACCAGGACCCTGTTTCCCATTACACTACAGTTGATCCTGGGGAGGATCTGCCCCATGACTCAGGCTCACTCAGCTTGTTCCCAGCAAGACCACTCCTGTTCTGAAGATGCATTTCCCTCTGTTGATGGGGATGGAGAAGGTGACAAGGAGCTGTGATGGTGACTTGATTCCTGGCCACTTAGAAGGCATAGACAAGGCCTGTGGGTTCTCAGGGCCATGGGTGTCCAGTGCAGGGGAGGTGGGGTTGGGGGGTGGACTGCCTGTCCCGGCAAACATCTCTACAGATGCAGTGAATCCTGCTTTATGGGTGCACACAGCCTCCGTGACTGCTGCCTTTAAGGGCCCATTAATTTCAGGGAGATTAATCACTCCCTGAGACAGCCAAGCTGGTAGCTTGCCGCTCCCTACAGTTGGTGTGAGTCATTGTGCAGGCTGTGGACTTGAGAAGTTTTCCCCAGAATCTTTACTACCATCATCTGAGCTGGCTCAGTCCAGTCCTTACCTCCTCCATGCAGCCCCAGCTCCAAGCTCACTTTGAGCAGGATGAATGTGTCTTGGAGGACTTGGTCCTTGTGAGATGTCCCCTTGTCAGAGGAGAGCAGTGGCCATGCTGTGAGCAAGCCTCCACTGACAATGAGGTGACACCATACATAGCTTGGAGGATGGGGACATCTTGTGTACCTGCAACCTGATTGGAAGACTGGACATCTACAGAAGGAAACAATACAAACAAAAACACAAACTGTAGATGTGTATTGTTTTCTTCAGATACCGCTTCATTCTTCCAATTCGGTAGCTTGCTTTTATTAACTTTTCTTGTTGAGCATAGCTGTATTTTTATAGAAGCACTTTAGATCTGTGTTCTCATTTATTCTTCTTGGAGATCCAGTGATCCAGTGGTATATTACAATCCCATTGTAAAGGTAAGGAAACTGAGACTTGGCATTGCATGACTGGTCTAAGGCCACATTGCTGGCAGTCAAGTAGCCAGCCGGAGCTGAGACTGCATAATAGGCCACATCTGCAAGGACCTGGTTTCCAGCTTCCCTTGCAAAGGCCGTTGGGCTTTTATCTGTGATGGTGAGACATTACTGCTGAGTGTCTCTGGCTATCTTTAGGGAGAAAGAAACTCACTGCTGGAGCATTCTTGGGAATGGAGGGATGTTACTTGGGAGCTCTATGCTTGAGGTGTTTGTGAGGATCTGAAAGGTTTTTGTGGGAGGAAACCTCGGTCAAGAGCTGTTACATCGTACTGCCAAGCGAACTCTCACTGCCCATCTATGCCATCCGACTCGGTTTCTTGGTTTGAAGAAGAAAGCTGATTTTTAACATTAAAAAAAAGTCCAGCATGACCAAGTATGGTCACTCACAACTGTCAACCCAGCACTCAGAAAGCTGTGACAGGAAGATTACAAGTTGGAGTCCAGACTGGGCTGCAAAGTGAGACAGTCTCAAGACGAAGGAAAATCAATTGAGAGCTCTCTGCCAGGGTTTAGCAATGCAAATGGTAAATAATCACATAAAGGGCAGCAGATTAAATGGCAATCAGATTAGAGATGAAAATCCAATTTCCTCAAGATGCTTTTGGCCACCGGTTTAACATATTTGGAGACTGCCAAGATCATGAACAATTCCTCTGAGACTCAAGGGGAGAGGCGGCCAGAGAAGCCAGGGCTATTCCTGTGTTCATAGCAGTTCCCATTCCTACGATACCTTGCTGCCCTGCCTGGTTCTCAGCCCACGGTCTTTCCTGCCTGGTAGCCTCCGGTGCTCTGCACAGCCAGGGTCCACCCTGCTCTGGCAGCCATGCTCCCCCCACCCCCACATCCATCTTTCTTTCTAGTCACAACTGGAAACATCAGCTACTGCTGATCCCCATGGCTCTGGCCCATCCTGACCCCAGCAGCTCCATGCCATCCAAGGTACATGCGATTCCCACAGTGTTTTTGAAGCCTCCTGGCTGAATAATCACAAGACCCTCCTGTTTGTTCATGCTTGGTGACACCATGAATGGAAGCCCTCTTCCACAATATGAATTATGGACAAATAGCAGCAGCTGCTGTTCTCAGTATATATGCAATCTTTCTGTGTTCTCAGATAACGTGACAAAAAGTTAACATGCTCTTTATCATTACATGGTGTTAAGTACAGGTCTTGCAGGGAGGTGATGAGAATGTGACAGAAGGCAGGCAGAAAAAATAAAAAGCCACAATGATAGTCAGAGATCAACAATCCAACTACAATGATGCAGCAGAAAAACAAGCCTGGCAGTCAGGATTTCTCCCAGACAATCAATCTTCCAAACTCCCTCATTTCCTTCCTTAGTTTGTATTTCACAGAACAATGTATAGGACTTGCCTCATAAATCTCTCCCATGGTGTTCACCGTCTTCCTGCTCTTAACGAGGTGGCTCGTGTTCAGGAAGGGGATGCTGACAGGGGAAGTTAACTGTAACAGGGCAAAGAAAAACATGCAGAGGGAATGGAGAGAGGAGGTCGGAGGACTGTATCCCAGTCTTCTTAATCAGATGGGGTGGGGGGAACAACGCAGGAGAAAAAGTGGGAACAGTGAGTCCTTTGGCCCTGTGGACTGCTGGGAAGACACCTTGAAGACCCCCCACATGAAGAGGGAGCAGGAGGGCAGACAAAGCAGGGGTAAGAAGATAGCTAGAAAGGTCCTAACTGTTTGGGAATCAGGCAACACCCTTTAGCAACTCACTCGTCAAAGAAGAAAATAGTTGAGAGCAGAAAACATTTGGAGCTTGTGGGTTCCGGCTAAGTCATTGCTTAGAGGAATGTTTACAACTCCAAATGGGGACTTAAAAAAAGAGAAAAAGTCAAAAATCAATAATGTAAGTTCCTAACTCAGCAAGGTAGAAAAAGAAAAGTAAATTAAACTCAAAGAAAATCAAAGGCAGGAGATAAAATAATGACAAGAGCTAAACCAACAGAACAGGAAGCAAAAGGCCAGGAGCCGCTGGTGCAGAGATGGGGAAAGTTATACGCTGATACAAGAGAAAGGAGGAAGGTGTGAACTGCCAGTATCAGGGATGTGAAAGATTTGACCAACATCTTCAAATAGCAAGAGGGTTATATGAATGACTCCCTAGCACTAAGTTTAATGGTTTTCGGGGGGGGGGGGGGGGGAGGACACATTTCTTTTAAAACACAAGCTATTGAAAGCAATGGTTAGAATGACTGCAGCCTAGGTCTACCTCCTCTAGCTAAGTCTTAGACCAGAAGTGGGGAGGGCCTGGGTCAGCCACTGGGTGTGGAAGAGACAAGGACTCGGGTTCTACAGCACACAAGAGCTACTGGGAATCCACTCCAGCCAAGCAGTGGACAGCAAGGCTGAGTTGCTATAGCCAATGGCTTAAGTAATGGAAGCCCACAGGGAAAGATTTAGACAGACCGGGACTGTATCCAGAACCCACATGGGCACAAGCCCCCAAGGACACCTTCCCCAGGTGTCACAGGACACCACGTTCTCATTCTCTCCTGTCCTCACCGTCAGACCCCAAGTAGACAGATCATTTACATCACATTTTTCCAGGAGATTATGGAAGCTGCTGCCTTCAGCTCCCAAGTATCATAAAATCTCCTGCTAGGAAGAAAGTGAAACTGTGTTACACACTTGGAAAGAGTCTACTTCCTTTATAGACAAAATAAAGTCATTATGGTGTCTCTGTATGTGATTAAATGAGTCTCAGTTTTGACACAGTCCTTTTTTCCAAGGACACAATAGAAGTATCAAGGCCTAATTTTTGAAAACCTAAATTACAATTCTTACACAAGTGTAGAATGAGCAAGTGACAGTGATTAATTCAATTCATTAATGAGGGGAACTAGCAAGACTGTAAAGGTGGTGCTGTGGTCTGAGGTGTCCTGTGAAATCTGGAGACTGACAGCTAATCTCAAATGCAATAGTATTAAGAACAGCTGTGGGGACTCATTAGGCCATGAGGTGGAGCTAACAGAAACGGGACTAGTGCCCCTCAAAAAGACTACTGATCTGTCATCACAGCTTCTTGGGATGCTGAGGCAGGAGGACCACAAGGCCTTCATGGGCTAGAAAGCAAGATCAAGGTCAGCCCAGGCAATAGTAACACTCTGTTTTAAAATGAGTAAAAAACAACAACAACAACAAAAAAAAAAACCAGTCTGGAGAGGCGACTCCATGGTTGGGAGACCTGGCTGTTCCTCCGGACGACCTGGGCTCAATCCTATCACGCACAAGAGACTCAGAACTGTCTGTGACTTCAGTTCCAGATGCCCTCTTCTGGCTCCCACAGGCATTGCATGCATGTGGTAGCCAGGCACACAGGCAGATAAAACACACATACACATAAATTAAATTAAATGTATTTATTTATTTTTATTTTTTATTAACTACATTTATTTATTTATTTTACATCCCAACTGCCATTTTCCCCCTTCCTCTCCTCCCATCCCCTCCCTCCACCTCCCCTCTGCCCCTTGCCCATCCACTACTCCTCCATTTCTGTTCAGAAAAGGGCAGGCCTCCCATGGATACCAACAAAACATGGCATATTAAGTTGTGCTAGGACTAAGCACTACCCCTTATATTAAGGCTGGGCAAAGCAACCCAGTATGAGGACTAGGTTCCCAAAAGCCAGCCAAGAGTTAGGGACAGCCCCAGCTCCCACTGTTAGGAGTCCCACAAATAGAGTAAGCTACACAACTGTAACATATATGTAGAGAGCCTAAGTCAGTCCCACGCAGGCTTCCTGGTAGGTAGTTCAGTCTCTGTGAACTCCTATGAGCCCAGGTTATTTGATTCTGTGGGTTTTCTTGTGATGCCCTTGACCCCTCTGGCTCCTACAATCCTTCCTCCCCCTCTTCCAAAGGATTCCCCCAAGCTCTGCCTGATGTTTGGCTGAGGGTTTCTGTCTCTGTTTCCATCAGTTACTGGATGAAGCTTCTCTGATGACAATCGGGGTAGGCACCAATCTATGCATATAGCAGAATATTGTTAGGCATCATTACATTGACATTTTTTTCTTTCCAATCACGTTTGGTTCTATGCTAGGTCTTTGCGCCATCCAGCCTCTGGGACCTGGCACTCCAGGCAGTGTCTGGAGTGGGCTCACTCTCATGGTGTGGGTCTCAGGCTGGACCAATCATTAGTTGGCCACTCCCACAATCTCTGCTCCACCTTTACATATCCCATAGGTAGGACAGACTGTAGGTCAAAGGTTATGTGCCTGGGTTGGTGTCCCAAGGCCTCCACTGGACGTCTTGCTTGGCCACAGGAATGACCAGTTCAGGTTACATTTCTGCTATTGCTAGGAGTTTCTCTTTCACCATGTTTCTACTTAACCACAAAATGCACTCCCTTCCAGTCATCTCTTTCAGTACTCTCCCTCTCCATCTACCCCTCAATCTGATCCCTCAAGTCCCTAAGCTCACCTACCCCCAGTCGAACCAGGAGATCTCTATTTTCCCTTCCCTGGAAGATCCATGCGCCTTCCCTTGGGCCCTCCTTGTTACCTAGTCTCTCTGGATCTGTGGATTGTAGCCTGGTTATCCTTTACTTTACACCTAATATCCACTTATGAGTGAGTACATACCATGTTTGTCTTTCTGGGTCTGAATTACCTCACATAGGATGATTTTTTTTTTCTAGTTCCATCTATTTGTCTTCAAATTTCATGATGTCGTCGTCGTCGTCGTCGTCATTGTTTTTAACATCTGAGAAATACTCCATTGTGTATATGTACCACATTTTTCTTTATTGATTTTTCAGTTGAAGAGCATCTAGGTTGTTTCCAGTTTCTGGCTATTATGAATAACATTGCTATAAACATAGATACCACTCTTTGACATATACCCAAAGGATGCTCAATCATTCCACAAGGACACTTGTTCAACTATGTTCAAAGCTGAGTGTTGAGGTAGATCAATTCCCAATTTTCTGAGAAATCACCATATTAATTTCCAAAGTAGCTGTATAAATTGCACTCCCACCAGCAATGGAGGAGTGTTCCCCTTGCTCCACATCCTCTCCAGCATGAGTTGTCATTTGTGTATTTGACCTTAGTCATTCTGGTGTAAGATGGAACCTCAGAGTCATTTTGATTTACATTTCCATGATGGCTAAGGATGTTGACCATTTCTTTAAGTGTCATTTACATTCCTTGGCCATTTGAGATTCTTCTGTTGAAGAATTCTTCTGTTTAGATCTGTACGCCATTTTTAAAATTGGATTATTTGGGGTTTTATTTATATCTAGTTTCTAAAGTTCTTTATATATTTTAGAGATCAGCTGTAGCTAGAGTTTTCCTGCCTTGCCCACAGTCAGGACAAATCTTTGTCACCCGCCAGTCCCACAGCCGCTCAGACCCAACCAAGTAAACACAGAGACTTATATTGCTTACAAACTGTATGGCCGTGGCAGGCTTCTTGCTAACTGTTCTTATAGCTTAAATTAATCCATTTCCATACATCTATACCTTGCCACGTGGCTGGTGGCTTACCAGAGTCTTCACATGCTGCTGGTCATGGCTGCGGCTGGCAGTGTCTCTCTGCCTCAGCCTTCTGCTTCCCAGAATTCTCCTCTCTCCTTGTCCCACCTACTTCCTGCCTGGCCACTGGCCATTCAGTGTTTTATTTATTGATCTGTTTGGGAGGCATCTAGGCAGTGGTACCAGGTCCTGGGCTCGTTGCATGAGTTAGCTGTTTGAAACCTGGGACTTATGCAGGGATGCTTGGCTCAATCTGGGAGGAGGGGACTGGACCTGCCTGGACTGAGTCTATCAGGTTGATCCCAGTCCTCGAGGGAGACCTTGATCTGGAGGAGGTGGGAATGGTGGGTGGGCTGGGGGGAAGGGGAGGGGGCAGACCATCCCACAGCAGATGTGGGGTTAGTGAAGATCCTTTCCCTTTCTGTAAGCTGCCATTTTGTCCTATTGACAGTGTCCTTTATCCTACAGAAGCTTTTCAGTTTCATGAGGTCCCATTTAAAATTGTCAGTCTTGCTGGCAATGGTCGAGAGACAGCTGGGACTGACCTACTCTGGTGATGGGATGGCCAAACACCCTAATAGTTGGGCCAGAAACCCCATTCAAGGACTGAGGAATCTGGATGCAGACATCTATGACTAGGCCCCAGGTGGAGCACTGGGAGTCTAATTAGTGAGAAAGAGGAGGGTTTATATGAGCAAAATTGTTGAAACCAAGGTTGGATAAAGCACAGGAACAAATAGACAAACGAATGGAAACACATGAACTATGAACCAAAGGCTGAGGGGCCCCCAACTGGATCAGGCCCTCTGAATAGGTGAGGCAGTCGATTGGTTTGATCTGTTTGGGAGGCATCTAGGCAGTGGTACCAGGTCCTGGGCTCGTTGCATGAGTTAGCTGTTTGAAACCTGGGACTTATGCAGGGATGCTTGGCTCAATCTGGGAGGAGGGGACTGGACCTGCCTGGACTGAGTCTATCAGGTTGATCCCAGTCCCTGGGGGAGACCTTGATCTGGAGGAGGTGGGAATGGTGGGTGGGCTGGGGGGAAGGGGAGGGGGCAGGAAGGGAGAGAACAAGGGAATCTGTGGCTATTATGTAGAACTGAATAGTATTGTAAAATAAAAAAACAGAATAAAATTGTCAGTCTTAGTGTCTGTGTTATTGGTGTTCTGTTCAGGAAGTGGTCTCCTGTACCAATGTGTTCAAGGCTATTTCTTATTTTCTCTTCTATCAGGATCAGTGTAACTGTATTTCTGTGAGGTCTTTGATCCACTTGAACTTCAATTTTGTGTAGGGTGATAGATATGGATCAATGTACATTCTTCTACATGCTGACATCCAATTATTCCAGTACCATTTGTTGAAGATGCTTTCTTTTTTCTATTGTACAATTTTGGCTTCTTTGTCAAAAATCAGATTCTGTAGGTATGTGGATTTATATCAGGGTCCTTGTTTCGATTCCATTGATCTACCTGCCTGTTTTTATGCCAATGCCATGCTGCCTTTATTACTATAGCTTTGTAGTATAGTATCACATCAGGGATTGTGATACCTCTGGAAGTTCTTTTATTGTACAGGATTGTTTTAGCTATCCTGGGTTTTTTTTTTTTCATTTTTCCATATGGAGTTGAGTATTGTTCTTTCAAGATCTGTAAAGAATTGTATTGGAATTTTAATAGGGTTTTGTTAAATCTGTAGGTTGCTTTTGGTAAGGTGGCCATTTTTACTATGTTAATCCTACCAATCCATGAGCATGGGAGAGCTTTCCATATTCTGATATAGTCAAGTGGAAGAGCTCTTACCTATGTTGCATAGACCCTAGATTCAGTCCCCAGGAAAGAAAGACAGATGACAGATGGAGAGAGACAGAGAGACAGAGAGAGAGAGAGAGAGAGAGAGAGAGAGAGAGAGAGAGAGAGAGAGAGATCCACAACTATTCATTTCTCTTTCCTTTACACAAGGTCACAATAAATATTGCTGCCTATGAGCATCAGATCCGTATCAGATAACAAATCTGCCTTTTCTCTGATCATGGATTTCCCAGTCTCCAGAACAGGAAACAATACATGGTGGTTGCTTACGCACCACCTATGATATTCTTGTTGTAGCAACCCAGACTGTCCAAGACAGTGGTCAACAAAAATTGTAGAAAGTGAGTCTGTACAAATGCTGAAAGGAAGGCCAATAAGATCTGTTATTTATATTGAGACTGCATTATTGTCCTAAGGATAATAATAACCAGACAAAATTCTTTGTGTTGGTATCAGGCAATAATCATGTGATGTCTATCAGCATTCTTTTCCTCTTCCCCTCGGAGTTATGTAATATTCTAATCAATAATGAATAACAAGTTAAACAAAGGAACAGGACAGAAAAATCAAATAACCTCAAAGCCGCTAGTCATAGCTGCACTTAGCTAGACACAGGAAGGCTTGTAGGGACCTTTGGCTCCATTAAAAGCTTGGACATTTTTCCACACCAGAAGTGTGTGAGCATGTGCTCATGTCGGTGACATTTAGGAGGTTATGAATATTTAAGAAATAGGAACTGAAAGTCCTCCTGTTTGCTAATGGAGGCGACACCCACATCAAGAGAGGCTTTTAGAGACACTCATCAGGCCTGCCAGCCCAGCAGGATACAATCTGCAATTACTTCACTGCAGATCTGGAAACAGAATTGATTTTACCTTATGTAACCTACTGACCCTAGAAGTCTAGAAAGCCATTTTGGAAATGAGTCAACAGATTCAGGGTCTATACAGTAAATAACTTCCAAGCCTAAAAGTTCAAGCCCTTAAAACAATTCTAAATATGATCCTGCATTTCTTTTCTAGCATGCTTTGGCTGAATTAAGAAGGTTGGCCTGACAAAAATGCATAAGATACATGATAGAATTTCTAAAATATCCATCTTTAGTTTATGTCAAACTAAAGTTCTATATCTATCATCAGTATTTTGCCACTATATGGAAGTTTGTAATCAAGATAAAATAAAATGCCTTTAAAATCCCAAATAAAGAGAACAATGGAAGTTTTCACATCCATGAGTTGCCATTATAATATCTAGACCACAGTTTCTTTGTTCTGTGGGAGAGTGGATGTCTTCCTACTGTCACCCCATTGTGGCTGCCCTGGCTTGTGACTCTAGAGTAGAATATCATGCATACTGATTCATCTCAAGCTTGCCAGTGAATTGATGCTTACTGTTTTCACGAGTTTCCCACCAGTTATGGATTTGTACATGGTTTATTTATGTGACCAGGCCCCCAACAGGCACTATATGCAACCCACACAATACTCACCTATGCCATGTTCAAAGAGTGTCCCTGCCATACAGTTAGATGTCACTGCATAGTGGACTGCTTAAAAGGTTTCTTGCACTCTCCTGTGCTTACCCCAGTGTGAGCCTATCACAGTAGGTCAAAGAAAATATCAGGCAGGAGTTCTAGAAATCCTAAAACCCTGTCCATCCCAACCTGGGAGACTTGGAGATAGAAGGAGGAGAAAAGCAAGAAAGTACTAGACAGTCTCCTTTCCCAACTTCACTCCAGTCCACACTAGGGGCTTTCAAGATACCCAGACTCATGTGAAGAGTTCAAGGGCATAAGACACGGGGTCACTCACTGAGCATGTCACAAAGGAAGCTGCAGGACTCTGGACATGCCCAAACCATAGTTAACATGTTCAAGAAGAATGGAATGGAGGCAATGAGTTAAATACACCTGAACTCATGCTCTTGGTTCTATCTGTGCATAGTAGGCAGAGCAATCATACAGGCATCTGGCACATGCTATGGGAGGACAGCAAAGCTTCAATATTAGGACAAAAGGAGAGCCTTAGTGAGGACTTAGAAACAGGGGCAAATATTTCACTTCTCCCAAAAGGCCAGATGGACCAGGCACATTCAACAGTCACCCTACCAGGGAACAGAAGCCAGTATGGATCCAGGATGCTCTGCATGGATCTCAAAATAATCATCACCATACCACAGGATGGATCCAAAATGCTCTGCATGGATCTCAAAATAATCATCACCATACCACAGGGCATAATGACCCTCCATACACCCACATGGCAGCTGGAGGAGAAGTAAGGAGGGGAGGCGGGACTCAGAACGCCTGGAAAATGGAGCACTGAACTCATCCTGGGTTAAAAGTTAATCATCGCCAGGCCGTGGTGGCACACACCTCTAATCCCAGCACTCGGGAGGCAGAGGCAGGCAGATCTCTGTGAGTTCGAGGCCAGCCTGGTCTCCAAAGCAAGTTCCAGGAAAAGGTGCAAAGCTACACAGAGAAACCCTGTCTTGAAAAAAAACCAAAAACAAAAAAAAAAGTTAATCATCATCATCATCATCATCTATTGATCATTTAGTCTGAAAAGAGATTTTTAATCGTAGAAGTTTCCCTCAGCAATCCAGAAAGGTGGGTGCCTCTAAACCTGAAAAGGATGTTAAGTCTGTTGTAGGAAGTGCAGGCATATTTTCCTCATGCCTCACAAGAACATGGACATACTCCTTGCACACCAATTTCTTGATTTTTTTTCTTCATAACCTTAAAGGAGAAGCTAGAACTCAAGAGTCAAGGGAAACATGGAGGAAATGATAGATTTCCCCAAACAGAAGTAAAAATTTTAAGAGCATCTGCTGTGTACATGCAGTAAAACTCAGTAAGTCACTATCTCCATGAATAAGATATGAAGAACTGAGTAACTAACAGGCAGAAGAGCCAAAAGATGGGGGCATCCTGCTCATCGCAAAAGGGTAATTGATTACTTGTTCCTCTCTCCTTCTTTACATCCTGGGGAAACTGGCAAATTAAGAAAATAATAGATGCTACAGTTGGAAGCAATGCTGGCAAACAAGTTAGGATGCTCTCTGAGGAGCTGCAGAGTCAGCCGAGCAGACAGGGTCACACTGGTCATCAGAAGTGAACACTAGACCCCCATGTCAAAGGGGACCCCATCATGAAAGGAGCAGAGCGCTGTCCCCATAGAATAGCCACAGGGCCTTGGGTCAATAGGAAAGATGTTTCAGTAAAGAGGGCCCTGGCTACAGGAGAAACTGAGGCAGTCCAGTGTTGGAACTGGTTCCTCTCATACACAAAAGTCTTAATACCCACGGTAGGCTCATGTGTCATACTGCTTCTTGTCTGAGCTAATGAACATGCACTGTTAGTCAGTCTCCTCACACGGCCAGGAGAGCTGGAAGACATGAAGGACAGTGGCTTGAGCCACCACAGAAAACATAGGGGGTACTATTTTTCAGAAAGAAAATGTCCTGATGTCTTTGCTAGCCTTCACTGGAGTTATTGTCTGATTTCCTGGTAACACATATGTCCTACTTAATATTAAATCCCTCTCAGGACCTCAGCATCTGGGTCTGAAGGAAGAGCAGGCAGAGAAGTAATATGTATGTATCATGAACACCGAAGAAAGTTTAGAAAGATGTGCCCTAAGCCAACTAGGCTGCTAACAGCTCAAGAAGCCAGATCATCTCTTTCCTAAAGTAATTTTTATAGCGTGTGTGCTCACGGGCACGCTCACATGCACATGCACACATGGGGTGTGAGTGCTTCCATACCAAAGTGCACATCTGGAGATCAGAGGAAAACTTGAGGGAGTTGATTTTCTCCTACCATCACGTGGACTCCAGGAATTGAATTCGAGTTGTCAAGCTTGATGACAAGCAACTTTCCCCATTGAGCCATCTTGCCAGCCCCATCTTTATACATATATAAATCTGTATTGTTCTACCTACCAAAAACAGTCTGTAAAATGTAAAAAGAAAAAAGATGTTACTGATTTTATCAATGCTAAAACTATAAAATACCTTGGGGAAAAAAGAAAAAATTGTTTTCATATGAATAAAATTATAGAACACAAGTAATTGACATGATTGAGAATCTAAATAACTTCTCATGAATACAAAGCTTTGATACCATGTACATAATAATTCATCACAAATTCAATTGTAATTTCAATGCAAATCCAGGCAACATTTCTATAGAGTTCTTTATTGGCTTAACAAGATTCTCCTAGCCTGTATGCAGCCCTCAGCTGGGATTCTCTTGAATGAAAATTACAAGGGGGACTAGGAGCAGCATCCTGCAAGATGCATGATAATGCCATTTTAATGCAACTCCAGACAGTGTGGAATTGGCTCAGATATGGACAGTAAACAAATTCAAAGTGATAAAGCATCCAGAAATGGACGCCTGTGGAGATATGAGCTGGAAATGGCATTATAAATCATGAAGGAAAAGACAGAGTAGTCAATAACCAGAAGAGGCAATTGCTGATGTATATAGGAAGATGCATAGCTAAAATCCTACTCGGAAATCAATTTCAGATGCACCATACACCTGAATATGAAAGATCATGTTTCAAAATTCAAGAATATGCAAGTAGAACACACTTAAAATATCAGGGCAGGAAAGAAGTTTAGGAGTCACACAAAGCATAAACAATAAAAGAAAAGATTAGTTAAGCTTGCTACATAAAAGCTGTGAATAGAAACGACATAACTTTACCAAAATGATTTACAGAAACAGACACACAACATCCACAACATCATGGTTTTAACAAGGATTCTCCCTGGATTTTGTCTGGGCCTGATTCTTGGGAGACTTGTCTCAATTTCCTAGACTTTTCCTTCACAGTCAGATCTTGCTATTCTTCCCACAATGATAGTCTCAGACTGTGACTGTTGTACAAGTGGAAATGAAGAGAGAGAGAGAGAGAGAGAGAGAGAGAGAGGGAGGGAGGGAGGGAGGGAGGGAGGGAGGGAGGGAGGGAGGGAGGAAGGAAGAAAGAAAGAAAGAAAGAAAGAAAGAAAGAAAGAAAGAAAGAAAGAAAGAAAGAAAGAAAGAAAGAAAGAAAGAAAGAAAGAAAGAGAAAAGGAGGGAGGGAGGGAGGACAGTTTTGTCTCTCGTGTCCTGGTGGTAGAAACTACCTTCTGTGCATCTGGAACCAAGTCAAGGAAACCAAACGACTGAGTTGTCAATGTTGTGGAGAGTTGCTGCATCAGCAACCAGAGTCCCAGGGTTCTGCTTCCCTGTGAGGACATATGGGAATCCTTTATCAAGTCTCTTGCCCTGCCTGAGTCTGGTTCTCTTCAACTCTAAAACAGCCTCACTAGGTTGAATGATCTTCTTGCTTCCAGTTCTATATGAAAAGACGGATGATCCAGAATCAAGGTCCACGTTGCTTTTGCAGTGACAGTGAAGTCTTGGTAATCTGCTTTTCCCTGCTACCATTGAACAGCTGTGAGGTATTTGAGGAGGGATGGTGAAGAGCTCAATTCATGAAAGCAAATGAAAGATGATCTTGAAGCAAAAAATACCTCTTCCCTAATCTGCAAAACTTCGGGCTTTTGTACATTTACAGGAATTCAGAATCTCAATTTAGCTCTGCAGAGGGGATTCTGCATTAGTTTAGGGAAAGTACTATTAAAAGATAGTGTGCTTTTGCCCTGTGTCTATTATGAGCAAAGCTAGAAAATACATGTTCTATGTAGTGTAGTGGACCCCTGAACAATGGAGACATTGTGCTAAGAGTTTTTCAATGAAAGCTAAGATAAAGACAGACTTTAAAATATATTGTCTTGTTTCTATGTCATTGGATATACAAAGAGATAGAATTTACCATTTCTTTCTGAGACATAAACTTTAATGATCAGATCTTGGAAGATGCCAGAAGGACTCAGGCACATACATCAAAGGTGCCGAGGACCCTTGAAAGTGAAGACTTAACTAATGGTCCTCTCCTTTCTCTGAAGGACTGAAGACATAGAAGTTTGCTTCTATATCTTTGGTAGCCCACAGTTCCCTCAACAAAAATCAAGAGGGAGGAAAGAGCCATGAAACCCCAGAAATGAAGTCACCACAGGGAGAAGAGGCATTCATTACCTTAGATTAAGGAGGAGTTGTTCTGAGTTCCTAATACTGTGGGTTCTAGAGCAGGTCTGAATTCAGACATCCTGAAAACCAGCTACCGTTCCAGCCATGTAGCCCAACTGGATAAGCAGATTGATGGTACTGTGACATTAGGACTTGTGGAAGAGGGCTAAAGAGACCTAAGAGCCTCACTCACACACTGAAGGTCCCCTGTGCAGAACTATGGGGATAAGACTGGAGCCAACTTCCTAGTTATTTTGTGAGTTTTGCCAAGCTAGCCTTTGTCCCTAAGGGTCACTCCACCGGGAAGTGACCAATTCTTTGTTTATAAATAAGCACTTTGTGGTGCTTTAATCATAAGTCAAATACTCAAAATAGGAGCTCTAGCAGAGCAACCCAGTGGAAATACTATCAGGAAATGTATTGCTGTTGCTTTAGGACCCACAATGGTGAGGGGGAACATGCGGATACACAACCCCAGTATTCCCAGAAAAAGAATGAGTGACCTTGATCCAGGGATGCTCCAAGGGCAGCCCATGACCCTTGCGGGACGATGGTCAGCTTTGTGACTTAGACTTGACCTACCTGCTGGGACCCAACTCATTTCAAGAAAACACTCAGGACACACATTCCATATAGTTGTTTAATTGGGGATTTTCATTCGATTTTGACCATTTAGGCTTTTTTTTTTTTCTAGAAAAGCATCATCATTGACATTTTCCTGTGTCTTGGTGGAAGGTTACAGAGAATCATCAGCTCATTAGGGTTTTCATCACCCCAGTATCTGCAGTTCTGATTCATTTCCTTCCTAAGGGTATGTATTTGGTTTTTCTCTTCTAGAGTAAATGTATCACAAGTTTGTCGAGGTCCAAACTTTAACAAAGAGCCGGCTGTAGGGCTTGTTTTTAATTCTGCACATTTGCTTTGTCAATTATTAACTACCACTCTGCCTCTGCTAACCTCATGTTCCAGATGTCCTTGGTGCTGATTACACAGCTTCTATGACAGAGCCTTTGTTTCACTGCATTTGCTTCCTCTTGTTCTGTGATCAACATCATGACTTTGCCTCTGAGTACAGTCAACGGCTGCCACTCATCTCTCCCCATAGGGTTTACTACATCCTGTTTTCACAGAGTGATTTTCTAAATATTCTGGAATTGCACTTTATCATTAATCCAATAATTATTTTAATGTTATTTAAATCACAAAGCTATTGATTTGTTCAGTTGTTTAACCCTTCGTGGTTAGAATGGCTGCCATAAAATTTCAACCTTTGAGAACTTATGGGGTATTTTTATGGATGTTCTTATTTTAAGTCATTGTCCTGTGGGCATCTGAACAGAATGAGCAATATCTACAGGCAATGAGAATGTCCTTTAGCGGGGAGAAAAGATGGCACAGCACATTTCTCCATCTCTAAGAGACTAAAAGAAAAGGCAACGGATGTGGACAGAGGTAGATGGTGTGGAAAGATGCTGGAGAGCAGCTGGTAGACAAAGGCCAAGTGAAAGCCAGAGTTGATTTTCAGTTTTTCAAAGAAACAGTGAACTCTAGCATAGAGCATTTGACAACACTGTAGGGAAGGGGTAAGAGCTTCTCAATGAAGCTTTAAGCAAAAGAGCTCCCCAAGGCGTGCAGTCCTGCCTTCTGCAAAATTATAGTTTAATACAAGAGACCTGGTATCTGTGCCTCAGGCAGATGCAAAAGGGATCATTGTCATTATCTTCTTGTTTGTTCAGCGCTGCTGGAGCAGAGCGCCACCCTGAGAGGGTCTTACCATCAAACCAGGTCTGCCTAAATGAGAAATGACCCCCTTGGGCTCAGATATTTAAATGCATGGTCCTCTGTTGGTGGCACACTTTGGGTAGGTTGTGGGAATATCAGTCAGTAGAGCCTTACTGGAGGACTAGGTCACTTAGGATGGGCTTGGGGAGTTTATATCCTCACCCACTTCCAGTTCACTCTCTCTGCTTCACGTTTGTTGTTGAAGATGTGAGCTCTCAGCTTCCTGCTCCAGCTGCCTGCTGCCATGCCTCTTCCACCATTATGAACTTGGCCTCTGGAAACATAAGACAAAATAAACTCTTGCTGCTTAAATTCTTAGTCATCGTATTTTATCACAAAACCAAAATGTAACTTATACAACATAATGAAGATGACATATAACAAACTGATCAGTAACATTAAATGGAGGGGGAGTGGACTGCAGGGTGGGAAGAGAAGAGGAAGGGGGAGGAGGACTGGGAGGAGAGGTGGGAGGGGAAACTGTGGCTGTGATGTAAAATAAATAAACTAATTAAAAAACATTATATTTACTAGAGAGAAAACTGAAAACACTTCTAAAATTGGGAATAATATAAGGATGTTCACTGTCACTACTTTTGGTAGTGCTTGAAATCTTGGCCAGGGCAATACGGAAAGAGAAACAGCTAAATGGAGTACCATTAAGGAAGATGAAGCCTAAGTATCCCTGTGTGCTGATTATGTGATCTATACCATACAGACCCCACCAGAAAACTCTAACATTTGAATAAAACTTTTCAGCAAAGTATCAGAATAAAAATCAATATGCTAGAAGCAGTGGCTTTTCAACACACCAAAACTGTCTTACTGAAAAGGAAATAAGTAAAACAATTGTATTCACAACTGCCACGACAAATAAAATAAGATGCCTAAGAATTAATATAATCAATGAAGTTAAAGACTTCTACAACAAAGAAAACCATAAAGCACTGACTGAAGAAAACTGATGTAGATTCTAGAACAGTGATTCTCAAGCACTTTCCTAGTGCTTCGACCCTTTAATAGAGTTTCTCATGTTGTGGTGACACCCTCAACCATAAAATTATTTTTGTTTCTACTTTATAACTAGAATTTCTATACTGTTAAGAATAGTAATGTAAATATTTTTGGAGACAGATTTGTCAAAGGGGTTACAATCCACAGTTAAGAACCACTGATTAGAAACTCAAAATACTTCCTTTGTTCAACAAAATTAATATTGTTAAAGTTGCCACATTACTGAAAGATATTTATTATTTCATAACAACCTCTTAAAATCCCAATACATGTAGGGCTGGAGAGATGGCTCAGAGTACAAGATTATGAACTGCTCTTTCAGAGGACCTGAGCTGGGTTCCCAACACCTACTTCAGGTGGCTCACAACTACCTATAATTCCAGTTACAGGGGATCTGACACCCTTGTTTGGCCTCCCCAGGCACCTAAACACACATGTTACACATAAACTTATGCAGACACTCACATACACACAATAATAAAAAAAATGAATCTTTTTTAAGTTCCAATGAAGTTCTTCAAGGAAATAGGGGGGGGGGAGTCTTAAAATTCATGTGTAAATACAAAAGACCCCAAATTGCCAAATAACTCAGCAAAAAGAGCAGTGTTGAAGGTATATCTGACTTCAACAATGCTACAGTGCCACAGTAGCTAAAGCAGTATGGCAGGAGCATAAAACAGACATGTTGGTAGTGGAAAACAACAGACTGGAGGACCCATAAGCAAGTCCACACAGTTACAGTCACATGATTCTTGTCAAGGTGCTGAAAACCAGCCAGGTGGTAGTGGTGCAAGCCTTTAATTCCAGCACTTGGGAGGCAGAGCCAGGCGGATCTCTGTGAGTTCAAGACCAGCCTGGGCTACCGAGCGAGTTCCAGGACAGGCACCAAAACTGCACAGAGAAACCCTGTCTTGGAAAAACAAAACAACAACAACAACAAAACAAAACAAAAGGTGCTGAAACCCTACACTAGAGAAGAGACAGCCTCTCTGACTGGTAAAACAGGATGTCCACATGCAAAAGAATGAAACTAGAGCCCCGTCTCTGTCCCTGTACAAAAGCAACTCAAAATGGACCTTAAAGTAACACCTGAAACTTTGCAGCTATTAGCAAAAATTGCAGAGGAAATTCTTCCAGATGTTGGCATGGGGACTTTCTGAAAAGAGCTCCAGGAACTCAGGAAATCATTGCAAGAGCTGACAAATAGGGTTCTATTGATCTAAAACGTTTCTACCCAGCAAAGGAAATAACAGAGTGAAAGACTAACAACATAATGGGAGAGAGTCTTTACCAGCTATTCATCTGACAGGTAATTAATATCCACAATGCATAAAGAACTTTCAAAAAAGTTGAACACCAAGAGAGCCAGTAATTATCAGTTTAAAAAAAAGTGGGCAAGTGAACTGACAGGAACTCTTCAAATGAAGTAGAAATGATTGATCAATACATGAAAAAAAAAAACCACTCATTATTCCAACTACCAGGTAAATCAAAGCAAACCACCCTGAAATCTGGGCATGGTGGGGTACACATATCATCTTAGCACTTGGAGGCTGAGACTAGAAGATCATTATGAGTTTGAGACTAGCCTAGGGTAATTAGTAAGTTCCGGGCCATTTGGGGCTACAGATTAATTCTGTTTAAACAAACAAACAAACAAACAAAAAACAGAAGAAATAAGTAAATCTTACATTGATATTCCATCTCATTCCATGGACAGTCAGAATGTCCATCATTGAGAAAACTCTAACAACAAATGTTTGCAAGGATGCATGGGAAAAGGGAATCCTCATACTCTAGTTGGGACTGTAATAGGGTGAGAATGTAAATTGTCCAATGGCCATGCAGATCACTTATAGCAGTTCCTTAAAATAAATGAAAACTTGAACTACATGATTAGAATTTATCCACATGATCCAACTCTAACACTCCTGTTTTCATACCCGAAAGGACCAAAGTCAGCATGCAATAGATACACTTGACTATCTAAACTTATTGCTGCACTGTTTACAATGGACAAGAGGTGAGTCAGCCTTGGTACACACATTTTGTTTGTTGTAGGGATAAAAGGATAAAGAGAATGTACTGTTTACAGATAACTAGAGTTTCATTCAGCCATAAAGAATGAAATTACGGGGGCTGGAGAGATGGCTCAGAGGTTAAGAGCACTGCTTGCTCTTCCAAAGGTCCTGAGTTCAATTCCCAGCAACCACGTGGTGGCTCACAGCCATCTGTAATGAAATCTGGTGCTCTCTTCTGACCTGCAGGGACACATGCAGACAGAACACTGTATACATAATAAATAAATAAATCTTTAAAAGAAATTTTAAAAAAAAAGAATGAAATTACTATGTGTAAGAAAATGGATGGAGATCATCAAGTTAAACAAAATAAGCCAAACTCAGAAAAATCCTAAGTATCGTAAGTTTTCTTTCATAGGTGGAACTTAAGGGCAGAAAGGTCACGACAGTGAAAGGGGACCGACCATTAGGGATGTGAAAGTGGATGAAGAAGGAGGCCAGGCCGGGCGTGGTGGCGCACACCTTTAATCCCAGCACTTGGGAGGCAGAGGCAGGCGGATCTCTGTGAGTTCGAGGCCAGCCTGGGCTACCGAGTGAGCTCCAGGAAAGGTGCAAAGCTACACAGAGAAACCCTGTCTCGATAAAAAAAAAAAAAAAAAAAAAAAAAAAAAAAGGAAGGAGACCAGGAGGGCAGGAGAGAGTAATGGAGGGGGAATACAATTCAAGTAGATTGCAGCACATATAAAAATATCATTGTGATTCTGCCTCCGGGGTCCTCCCATTGTGCTGTAAGCCTGCATTTAACCTCCTACCCCCTTCAAAAAATGGTATTCGACATTTACAATTTATATATATATAAATATATTATATATATATATATATATATATATAATTGAATCAATACTGGGAATGTAATCTATGAATACCACAAATGTGATTAATATCATGAGTGTAAGTAATGAATATCATGAGTGTAATTTAAAAAAAAATTAAAAAATATCATTGTGAAACCCACTACTTTGTACAGCTAGTACATACAAATAGCAACAATAATATCTGTTAGTTTATTGATCACATTATTGCTATCATTTTACCAATTAAATGCCTAAATATCTTTCAGAATATACACTCTTATAAGCATATTTTAAAAGTAATATCCACTAGCCTTATTCAAACAATATAAAAATATACCTAATGTCCTGCCACTACTCTCCCACAAATTTTTGTCATAATAATATTAAATTGAAGATGCAAATCATTATGAAGTGTGTTCAAAAATTGCTTTTAACATTTGTAGCTTTAAGCTATAATTGCTTGCATGGGTATTTGTTGTTTTGTTTTAATTCTCTGTACGTCTTCACCTCTTTTGAACTCTTCAATTTGTTCTTGGTAGCAGAAGTACTACTTCACGGAATTTTTTGTTATTGATGCTATGAATATTGTGTCTGTCTAGCATGCATGAGTATTTAAGATCCTCTACTGTCTGAAGAAATGGATGTTGTTGCTGTTACAGCTGCACAGTCCCATTCAGTACTGAATCTTATCCCTCAGTGCCCTGCAGATGCTCTCCTTGTCCTCAAATGTAAACTGTAGAGAATCTACACTAGCCTAGGAATGAGTTTCCCCCCTCTCTATAGATAATCCATTTCCTCCTCCCTCTTTATATCCTTTTTATATATGACAGGATTATCTTTGGAAATTAGCTATCATTAAGAAGAACAGATTTTCTTTCCCCCTGAAGTATCTTGCATTTGCTCGATCTTTCTAAGCTAAAGACATAGGCTTTCTTCAGCTCAAGGTACTATTCATTTATTTTTTAATGTTCCTTCTGTTTTTTTCCCCCTTTTTATAAGTATAATTGAATTCTTGGGTAGATGATGGCCTTTTTTGTCATAAGATATATTTGCATCAAGTTTTCTCAACTTTAGGGGCAGAAAAGCCCTCCTTGATGTTGAAGGTTGAAGGCATCAGATAGGAGCCAGTCAGAACAGGAATCAGCCTTCTTCTGTGTCAGCAAAGGCTAGGTCTGGAGTGCGGCTTAGTGGTGTCCTCTCCCTTTCAGTGGGTAACAATGGTGGGAGTCCATGTGAAAACCCCTTAAAATAGACCTGCCTTATTTTACAGACAGGGAGATTCACCCTTTCTCAAGGTCCTCCACCAATGCACACAAGATTTGCACCCACACAAAGGTGTCTCCACGGTGTGTGTTTTTCTCATATGACACTGGAACAATTGTATAGAATTACTCGTTTTGTTTGTTTATGCCCTTCATAAACAGTGGCAAGGTCGTGTCCATCTGTGGGACTGGTCACATAAAAGTGAATATGTTATATGTGAGAGTGATTCTGTAAGGGACAAGAGTTCCCCAAGGCTGCTTGGAGGAGAGGGTCTTCTAGTGCAAGGCCAAGCAGAGTCATCTCCTAGCTTTTCTCCCTGGCGTTCTTGCTCTGACTTGCCCACATGTAGAGGCAGAGCTCCACAGCCTGATGGGCCAGCAGGTCAGGAGGCCCATGTCAAGCTGCACGAACAAGCATCCCTACCTTCACTTTGATGCTACAGCCTCTGTGATACCATAGCTAAGGCTTTCCTTGGCTTTGCACAATATCTTGCTCCTTCTTTCTCCAGTTGTATGACTGACATGGTCTGGCACAGTCCATGCCCAAAGCTGGTGTACACTTCCCGCCCTCATTTTAGTTCCTCGTTCAATTTTAAGATGCAGTTTTTCTGACAATATGCCAGTGAGTCATGCTTCATCTGGCGGGCAAACACCATGGTCTCATGGACCCTTGGTTGATTTGTTCCCATTTCTCTGAGCTTAGGGGAATAGCGCAGATATGGCCTGTGTCTTTTATAGACTGGCCATAAGAATCTAAAGGACTAGCCAGACTTAGCTGCATACTGAGACTCTAAACAAAGCAGAACCAAAGCAGACAGTGGCTGCTTATTGTAACCACACAGAAACAGTGACAAATGGGCACGGATGTCCTTGAAATTGCTGACAAATGACTACCACTATGATAGGGAAAGACATCTCAAAGACAAATCGTTAAGGATTACGAGCAAAAGTAGACTATTCTGAAACTTTTCAAGACTCCCCTATGAGTTTCCCATTGGCCCAATGATGAGTTAGTGCGAGTCTGGTGACTTAGAATAATACAAAAGTATTTATTTATGGTTATGGGGATAAGGCATCTAGAATGTACCTTAAGGGATAAAAATCAAGGTATTGGATTACTTCTGGAAGCTCCAGGAAAAAAATCTATTCCTTTTATCTTCTACTTCTAGAAGCTGCCAAAATTTATTGGCCCTTGGCCACATTAGTCCTGGCTTGTGATCACCTTATCTTCCCCTCTACTACAGCCAAAACTGCCTCTGCCTCCTATATATCAAGATACTCGTGATTACTTAAAGCCAAGATAACTCAGAAAAATACATCCTTGATATAATCAAATCTTCAAAATCCCTTTATCCTATAATATCCACAACTTCCAAGGATTATAGTGTGAATTTGTGGTAAGTAATTTTCAACCTACCATAGTTCACTCTCTGGCCCCAAAGACTCATGCTGTCCCTACGTACATCCATTCCATTCCAACATCCCCCAAACTTTCAGCTCATTACAGCATCAAATCAAGGTCCCAAATCTCATCAACTCGGCAAGACAAGGGTGAGGCATGAGTATGAGTCACCCCAGGGAAAATTCCTCTATATCTATGAACCTGGAAAACAAATTATCTTCTCCAAAAATACAGAGGTGTGACAGGCACCAAACCGCTGTTAAATGCTTTCTCATTTCAAAAGAGGAAAAAACAAATGGGAGGAGGAAAGGAGTCATTAGTCCCAAGAAATTTCAAAACCCGAACAGAAAAACTTGCCCTGTCTCCAAAGCCTGAGAGTCTCCTGCTGTCCAGTTAGGGGGCTCCCTTTGCACCCAGCCTCTCTGCTCTCTGTGCTCCTGGACCTATCCTTTTTCTCTTGGCAGTAGCGTATATCTCATCAGCATGAGAATTCCAGGAGCCTGCAGCCTCTTCTCATTTCCCTGTGTCCACCATGTTAGTCTAAGCGGGCTGTGCTTCTGTTGCTATGGTGCCTTAAAACATGGTGGCTCTCCCATGACTGTCATGGGGATTCACTCACTCCACTAGACAAAAGGGTCTTGCAAGCCTCTCCTCTGGACACTCTCCTCTCTACCCTGACTTTTGCTGAGATGGCTGAGGGAACCAGTGAGTGGCATGTCTAATTTCTTCAATGTTATCAGAAGGTTGTCTAATCCCATTTTTAGCCTTTTCTCTGGAGCATGATTTCCTGGTGTCAATGTCATAATTCTTGCAATTTTTGCCACTTGGTGTGGTAGGCCAAAATGTTTGAGGTCAAGGACTAGGTCTGATTTAAACTTGGTATCACAAACACATTATGTTCCTCCTCTGGCTTTCAGCGGGAGTTTGACATCTCAGTATGGGACAAATACCAAGAACTAATGTCTGTCTGTTTTGGGTCTGCTGACCGTCAAAGCAGCTTCTGAGATAACCAATGTATGGGGCTTAATCTTAGAGTGCTCCAGGAGAAACCATCACGGGATTAGGATAAGCTGAGCTTGCCCTGTGAACATGCAGTTTCAGGAGAAAAACATTCTCACCTCCTGGTGCCAAGGTGCTCTGATGTCTAAATTATAAACCAAATGTGTCTCCATCCAAGACTAATAATCTAGATTGCCCAAATTTACAGCATCTGTCTTTAGCTATGGGCCACCCCAGGGTGACAACTCCCAGGTACTTTCAGCTCTGTACATGGGGTATCTTAGGGGCATATGCCTTAGAAACCTAATGTTAAGAGTCTAGGAAGTTGTGGTAGTGAGCTGTTAGAAAAGAAACATGCAGAGGCTGGAGGTTGTGTATGTGGAATGACAAGGAGGAATCTAAGAGTCCAACAGCATAAACATCATATTATAAAACCACACAGTAGAACTGGTGTGAGGGCGCACGCCTTTAATCCCAGCACTCAGGAGGCAGAGGCAAGCGGATCTCTGAGTTTGAGGCCAGCCTGGGCTACTGAGTGAGTTCCAGGACAGCTAGGTGCTGTTACACAGAGAGACCCTGTCTTAAAAAACAAAAAAACAGAAACAAAACAAAGAGAGAGAGAGAGAGAGAGAGAGAGAGAGAGAGAGAGAGAGAGAGAGAGAGAGAGAGAGAGAACTGGTGTGGTGATTAAAAGTGTGGTACAATGGCCACATGTGCTCTTAGCAGAAACACTATTTTCTCTTACCTGAGGCAATGCTGTGACATGCTGCATTCTTGCTTGGGAAGCTTCTGTGAACGACCAGAGATGTTCCGATATTGGAAGTTAATCCCTGACCACAGTACTGCATTCCACTAGCTCCTCCACCCATGCTCTGCCCAGTCCTAGTGGTCATCATGGCTTCCGTCATCAGTTACTATGCACTCATCCCCTTCCTCTGACAGTCCAGCTAAGTGTTCTGATAGAAGAGAGCAGAGACTAAGTGCATTCCCACTAGACAATGTGATTGGTTCCCTCTGACCTGAGAAAATGCCATCCATTTAACCAGTCTGTCAGCTGGGGTGGTGATTCAGACAGGTCACCTTCTATAATAGTTGTGCTTCTATTTATAGAACAAACTGATTAATGCTCACGGTCAGCCCTGATTCGTGTGAGCCCTGTGTGAATTCACAATGTCGCTGCAGCCTGCTACTCATCCCTCTGGTGGCAAGTGGCATGTTCTCTCAATACCTTCATTTTCTGCCCTTGCTGCCTGGAGGAATGAGGCCGAATATGAGTTCTCATCTGGAGGCCAGAAGAGGTGGACCCAGCCCCGGTCTAAGGTGGCAGTGCCCTCAACCTGCTCACTGCCCCGTATTGAACTCTATCCCCAGATCCATGTGCAGACAGTGTTTTGAAGGTAGAGTTTTTAGGAAGTAATTGAGATTAAGAGAGCTGACATGAGAGGATCAGAAGTGGTCAGAAACACAGATGGTACATGATTTTTTTTTTTTAAAAAAAAAAAGATGCTGGGGGAGGAGCTACAGGACGAATCAGGGGTAGCAGGGGTGGGAAGATGGGGGAGGAAAATCTCTGAAACACACTTGTTTTGAAAATGTCATAATGATAACTAGCCCCTTGTATGCTAATTTTAAAAACAAAAAATTATACAAAAAGACTAAGCATGTCACAGTAGTAGGATCTCAATCTAATAGCAAGAGTGACCTTGTGAGACGGTACATGCACCGGGTGTGTATGGTGGTTCATGTCTGTAATCCCAGCACTCAAAGGGTAGAGGTCGTGGGGCAGTCTGTGGTAGCAAGTGAGACCCTGCCCCCCAAATATGAAAAACCAAAGACCCACAAAACTGCTTCTGGCTCTTTGTGTCTGAGTGGAGGAGAAGGAAGTTGGAGCAAGTTTCGCTCACAATACTTTCTGACACTAACATGTGTTGTTATCTCAAGTTAATTTAAATCAGTGCTTAGTACTAACCCTTCGTACACTGTCTAGAGTAAGCCCGGATTTGCCTTGTGACCACTCGGCTCCCAGAAAACGAGAGCAATGATTAGAGAGCAGCAAGCAAACACAACCAAAGAGACTCATCAAATGTGGGCCATGACAGACCTGCACTTACAATTGACACAATTGGAAATGAAATTCCAGAAATGTATTCTAAGTTCTGAGGCTGTTTTAATGTATCTGCACAGATTCCTAGCCCCTCTGCAGCTGAGAGAGAGAGAGAGAGAGAGAGAGAGAGAGAGAGAGAGAGAGAGAGAGAACGCACCCACATGAGCGTATATGTACATGTGTGCTCATGCATGCAGAGGCCAGGGGACAACATCAGTTGTCATTTCTCAAGATCTGTCTACCTTTTATTTCTTCTCTTCTCTTTCATTGTTCTGGAACTCACCAAATAGGTACTAGGCTGGCATGCCAGCAAGTTTCACATCTGGCTCTTCCTAAAGTGAGGTTCTGGAGGTCAAACTCAGGCCCTTCCTTGTGCTTCCAGGGCACTTTACTGCCTGATCCATCTCTCTAGCCCCTCTACCAAGCAGATTTTGATTTCACAACTTTTCGTTGAGTTTGAATTCATGTTTACATGATTAGAAGCAAACAAACACTTTTGTCCAGGTAGGCTTCAAAGTGGGCAGAACGTCCAGTCAATGGGACATTTGAGATTAAAGCTGGGAAAGAGAAAGATAAATGTGAACTGATTTACTCCCAAGATCTCAGATGATGTCACCTTCTGGTCCACTGGGCCCATCACCAGTATCTTAGAAAGGTGGAGAAGTCCCTAAAGCCGGTGAATCTCGGCACCAGCAGTAGTGAACCTCTTTGTGGGGTATAAATTGCAGTGATTGGCATGTTAGTAAATGTTACCAGTGCCGTTATGAGTCCAACAGAGGTTCCTCTGAGGAAAAGTCATGGTGAAGAGGAAGGGCTGAGAGTCTCCCCTGAGCATCTCCAACTTGGCCAGGAGTAGTATGCAAATTTGAACAAACCCTGTGTCTGTCCACTCCCTCAGTTGTGACCACCTTATCCCTAGGTTTTTCTACACCTCTGACTCGGACTTTGCTCCTGGATTTTGCATTTGAATTCTTTATTCCACCCCCTAGCTTTCCATGGCATTTGGCAGGACTCTTTCCTGTTTGGCTCTTCTATAACCCAAACATGACACTACAAGCTTTGACCAGTCTGCAGGGTCAACCCAGAAGCCACTTCTTGCCTAAATGTTACTTGTTCACCATGGTCTGAGTCACCAGTTCTGAACCTTCTACCTGCAGCTAGAGGATGGAGGAGAAACACTGGCTTAGGCCACTCCCTGTCAAAAGAGGATGCAGTTACGTCAGAGCCAACTGAGCAGGTGACTGTGAAAGCCTACAGCTCAGTTCCCAGGATACAGCAGCTGAGTTCCAAGTTGAATTCCTTCCTGGATGGCATGCCCTTACTTTGAAACAGAGCTGGCGGGGACTTGTGCCCTCCTAGTAATTAAGGTTAATGGGTATTCCCCATCTGGAGGGTAGCATGGGGGAATCTACCTCTTTGAAGCCACATTCCTGGCACTTGCCCCTGGACCAGGAGATACTGATAATATTCCCCTGGGGGGAATCTCCAAGATCTAGGGCCAGACAAAACAGGAGAGGGTCACAAGGTGAGTCTGCTGAGGTCTGACCCTGCAATGTACAAACTATCTGATACTAACCTGAGGCCACTTGCCTAGAACTTCAGTCAGCTCTTGAAAAACCAGAGGACTCAGCTCTGCTCTGCAACCCAGGAGCAGAAAGCTTAGCATTTTCTTTCTCTCAGAAAGCCCTTCCGGTGGCCATGTGGAGACCATGCTAGCTGCAGGACCTGAAGTTTAGGGAGGGGTGACAGAATCCTGGGCTTGCCCCAAGTGCCACTGTGATATCACTCTGAGACCAAAAATGTCTGTTCCCTGCCTGCCAGTCTCTTCATCAATGAAATTCTCCATTTATTAAAAACAAACATACAAACAAACAAAAAAACAGTATACTTTTATAAAGAGGCCCAGAGTAATGGCTGCCCAGCCTGATGATCTGAGATTAGTCACAAACTCACAAGGTGAAGAGAACAAACTCCCACACCTCTGACCTCCACCATACATGTGCCATGGAATGTGTGTGAGTATACACACTCACACAGAAAGTGTAATAAGGAAGAAGAAGAAGAAGAAGAAGAAGAAGAAGAAGAAGAAGAAGAAGAAGAAGAAGAAGAAGAAGAAGAAGAAGAAGAAGAAACTAGGAAGAGATAGTGAATTCCAGATACTGATGTGAATGCTGCAGTTCTCTGGGGCGAAGAGTTCCTCTGTCTGCATCTTACCTAATGTACATTCAAGAGTGAGAAGAGCAGATAGATAGGTGTGTTACAATTCTTTCAGCTTTTCTGCATGTTTGAGAATATTGAGAAAAAGACCTCTGGAGATATCTTCCCCCCAAATTGGCAGAACTTAAAAGTTTAAAAAGCCCTGGACATGTAAGGAAGGACCCTAAGTCAACAATACACCACAGATACTTGCACATCCCTATTTACTGTGCCATTCACAATAGCTAAGAAACGAGACCAGCTTAGATGTCCATCAGCAAATGAATGGACAGAGAAAACATGGGACACACACACAAAGGATTTTATTTGGCCATAAAGAAAAATGAAATTATCATCTTTGCAGGAAAATGGACATGACTGGAAACCATTATGTTAACTGAAGTATCCAAAATGCCGAAAGACAAATACTATGTATTTTCTTTTCTAGGACTTTAATTTTAAATTTTAATTATGTATATATGTGTATACACATAGGGAGTTTTGGGTATAGGGCATGAAATTCAAAGGGGACAATGGGAAGGGGAGGAAAGAGATCATAAAGAAGGGCTGGGGGTGGGGGGGGAAGAAGGTAATAGAACCAATGTGACATGAAATCACAATAGGGTCATCGCACCAGGGGTCAGGGTGAGCAGTAGAGGAGGGGGAAAGATGGGGGAAACAAAGCAAAGTGTCTATGAAAATTCCACAATGAAACCCATTTCTTTGTATGCAGTTTTCAAAAACTAAAACTAATTTGGAAAAAGGAAAGAAAGAAAATCCATCATGAGCCAGGGAATGTGTGGAGGGGCTGCAGGGCACTCTTTCTTCCTGGCCAGCCATAGTCTCACGTGGGGTAGAAGTCTCCAGAAACAACTAGTCTTCTGTCCTTCTGTTCCAGCCACCTACAGCTCTGCTCTCGGAGAAGCCATATTGACTCATTGGCTCAAGCTGTGATGTTCAGCTGTCCATCTTGCCTCCTGGAACAGCTCAACCCAGGGTCTTCCTGAAGTGGTGACCACTCCAGCTGGCAGGTGAGTGGTCCAGGGATGGCTGAGGACAGAGATGGTCTAAGGGGAAGTGAGGATGCTTTGAGGTTGGGGTGTGGGATGCTGGCTGTCATTTACCCGCTTTGTAGCTAAGCTTCCATATTTACCAAATGAGCCTGTGTGGAGAGCTGGGCAGGCCTCTCATCTGCATGCTCTGTGCTCTGCAACTGGCCTTTCTAGGAACTGAGCTAGTCCTCCTCTCCTGCCCCACCCCAATCCTGTGTCAGCCCATCTACTTGTTAACTGGCTAGTCCCAGGGCCAGAGGTTGTGCTGGATTTTCAAACACAGGATCAATTTTATTTAATGCACAGGTCTCCATAATTCAGGTATGGCTGCCTGCACTTAGCAAGGAGAGCATTAGACCTGAAAGTCTGTAAAGCACCCCTAAGTGCTTGAGGGATGCTGCCCAGACCCGTTACAGCAGCAGAACAGGACTGGGGTCTACCTGACTGCTCCAATGTTGCACCTTCTGTCCCCAACACATCTTTCAAAACAAGGCTGAGCCCCAGTACAAGCCCTGGGGAGTCCCCGGAAGAATATGGTCCCGTTGCCTCCCACTGCTCTACAGCGGCAACTCTTTTCTGTTCCTACTGGCTGTTTAGCCGTCAGTTTCTTTAGAAATCCAGGTTCTACTGAATACTTAAGAAATACCCTCTGCCCATTTTTTAAAGTGTTTTGATCATGCTCTGCCACTACATTTGTTGAGTGGAGAGTGTTGCCCTCATGACTTCCTGAAGGGCTTTAAGATTGGAGGTAGCTACAGGGCACTGCCCTCAAGGTGGTCCCTCAGCCCATTCCACCCATGTCCTGCTGAGACTCACTGTCACACCACCACTACCACCCTGGGGTGCACATTGCTGGAAACAAAGATTGCTTACAAGGTATTGGGCTGTGACCACGAGTGCCCCTAAGTTGGGGGTCCTCAGCAGTAAACTCTTGTCCTTGGAGGTAACTTACACAGACAAGTGACCCTAACTTCTTCACTGACTGGCTCTCTCTACAGGGGTAGAAAATGGTACCAGTCAGGCCGGAGCCCCGGGAGGCCATAGTCACTGCTGCAGGATGGAGGAACCCACTCCTGAGCCGGTCTATGTGGATGTGGACAAGGGGCTGACCTTGGCTTGCTTCGTTTTCCTCTGCCTCTTCCTTGTAGTCATGATCATCCGCTGTGCCAAGGTCATCATGGACCCCTACAGTGCCATCCCCACGTCCACCTGGGAAGAGCAGCACCTGGATGACTGAGGCATAGGACAAGTCACAGTGTCCCAGGATGCACATCTTCATACCCTGTTCAACATCCTCCAAGCACTTGGAGGCTGGAAGTGGCTACGGCCACCCAAAGATGGAGAAGGCTCACCTTCACCTTATCCGCTCTCACATGATCACCACAGGGAAATGCCAGCATGCTAGAGGCAAGGCAGTTTGGGGAAACCTGGGGAGAAGAGTGCTAAGCCATGACTCAGGCAAGTGGGGTCCATCCTGGGACTCCACTGGGAGACTGCAGGGTGATGGTCCCCTGTCTAGGCTCCTGTGCACCTTTGGAAACTGAACAAAGAACAGACACTCTGATCTGCAAACAGTGGTCAGGAGGAGACTGCCCTTCAAATGCACAGCACAGAGAGGCTGCTGAGAGCCCAGGACCCTTACCTACAGCCTAGCAGTGGAGGGGCAGGAAGAATGGAAAATTCAGGGGTCTTCGGCAAATTCTCACAACGCACACAGCTACTTCCAAACGGGGTTCGTTTTGTTTTTTTAACTAAAATATAGAGGGGTATATTTTTCCTGTTAAAAATGAGATGTGCATTTTAGACACTTGGGAAAATATAGAAGAAATATAAATATAATAAAAGAAAACTATAAATAGAAGAACGGGAGGTGAAAAGCACTTATAGTCTGACTTCCCAGAAGCCATCATTTTGATATATTTCTTCAAGTCTTTTTTACAAGAAATTTTTTAGTAATTCACACCGTACGCATGATGCTGCATTGATTCATATGATAGCTCAGATACCTTCTGCCTCTCAAAATATCGTGGCTGTTTTTTTGTGACTGAGAGTATACTCTGTAGGTCATGACTGAATATAGTCCTTTTCTTTATCTATTTAACTTTTCCACAATGTTCTCACCCAAATTACTTCACCCAGGAACCTTCAGAAGCCCTGCATTCCAGGAGCTCCAGGCAAGATCTGGGTTCTAGTCCTGCTTCAGCTACTCAAAGGCTGTATGATCTTGAGAAAGTCATGTCACCTCTAGGTGCCTCAGTTTCCTCATTGTAAGATGGGAAGGGGAAGTCTGTCTGTCTGTCTGTCAGTGAAAGGAGCCAAGCTACAGTGGGAGCTGAGACTAGGTTGCTGGTGAACACTCTTCCCTGTCTTCCCTTCCTCCTCTTCTCCCACACACTGTCACCTACTATGACCTTGCTGCAAGGATTCTGGGTCAGAGCCTGCAGCACACACCCCCCCACACACACACCAGCAGCCTCAACTCCTGTGTTCTCGTTCTATGACCCCTAAGTAAATCAGCACCTGTGAGCTCCAATTTCCTCATCTATAAAACAGGGGAGTAACATCTACCTCACAAGGTTGTTGCGGAGATAAGACGGGAGAGCATGAGCAAACAGGAGCATCCCTTCCTGAATCTCTCACCCTAGGAAAAGAACCCTGCCTTCCAAGAGCCAGAGCTCCCAGCACCGGCCGGCGGGACACTCACAGTGGCCTCTTCTACACGTGACACCACAGCATCCGGGGTCCACTGACACACACCATCACCATTGTCAGCTTTTTCACGTCTGGGAGCTGCCTCTATTGTGTCCTTCCAGGGTAGGACTTGCTGCCCTATCAAAAGAGACCTGTGCTGTGGACATCAGACCTCCTCCATCACCCACACTCAAGCCATGGGTTCCTATGCACCTCAGGCTACCTGGGGGAAAGGTTTCCAAAGCACTGTCACTGCTAGGTGACCCCTAAAAGTGAACAGATGATGTCGGGGTGGTTTTCCCGGGCACGTCCAGTCTCTCTCTCTCTCTCTCTCTCTCTCTCTCTCTCTCTCTCTCTCTCTCTCTCTCTCTCTCTCTCACACACACACACACACACACACACACACACACACACACACACAGTGGGATGTACAAAGGGACAGTTGGCACAGGCCCCAAACATGGCTATGAGCTGTTACCTCCAGCCAAGCCTTCCTCAGAAACCTACCTCACAGACCGCAGGCACTTCTGTGGGACCTGTTAGGATGGGTTTACAGAGTCAACCAGGGCCTGTTCCCAGCTATTAATGACAGCACAGGAAGAAGAGATCTGAAGAGCTCTGAAGACTTCCTATTGGAGCTCTCTGGAGGGAAAATGGGATGCCCCAAGCTGTGCTTCTCAGATTGCCTGCTGAGGGCAAACCACACCTGCTAGAAGCTCCCTCCTCCCTCCCCCAGATCTGCAGACTAGGCAGACTAGAATCAAACTAGACAGCCTGGGCCCACCAGGCACCTAGGTTAGCCAGATTCCTGGATGGTTGCACACCCCTGTTTAAGAAGCATTGCCTAGGGCCCCTGGTCTCAGACAACTTGCCAAACCTAGACCCCTTAGTATTTTTCACCTTATCTCTTCGTGCTGTTTTCATGGCAAGGGGAAATAACATTTGAGAAAAGAGGTGATTTCAAAACCCACCCCCACCCTCCAGAGCCAAGCTTCTGAGAAGGCAACAAAGCAGCGGTTTCTATTTCGTGCCCATGTCCTTACTCACTTGCTCACTTGTTCATCCTCTTGCAAGCTGTCCATAAGTACCTTTGGCTGTGTAGCTTCAGACACTCATTCAACCAGAATCCCTTCACAAGCAGCTTTTCACAATGTTTCTTCTCCTTGTTTGTATCTGTGTGCTTGGTGGTGGTTCGTGAGTGTGTGTGTGTGTGTGTGTGTGTAAGAGAGAGAGAGAGAGAGAGAGAGAGAGAGAGAGAGAGAAGAGGAGAGGAGAGGAGAGGAGAGGAGAGGAGAGGAGAGGAGAGGAGAGGAGAGGGGAGGGGAGGGGAGGGGAGAGAGAAGAGAGAGAGAAGGAGAGGGGGGATGTGGGTGAATGGCGTGTACACGTTCTGGTGTGTGAATATAAGCATGTGTGGAGGTCAGAGGACAATCTTGAGTGTTGCTCCTTCCTTGTGTGAGACAGTCTCTTCTTCACTGTTCACCACTTTCTACCCCAAACTAGCTGGCCAACAAGAATTCAGGGATCGTCCTTTCTCTGCCTGCCGTCTCCCACGAGAGTACTGCAATTACAGATGTGCACTGCTGTGCCCACGCTCTGTCACATGAGCTCTGGGGATTCAAACTCAGGCCCTCACACTCACACAGCAAGCACTTTGCTTACTGAGCCAATTTCCCAGCTTCCTCCACCTTTACCATGATTAAGGTCTGTTTTTAGAAGAGTCCCCTCCCTTGTGCATGCGTGGAACAATGCAGACCCCTGCGGCAAATACTTACTGTTGCTTTCCTTTTCCCATTATACACGTGCTGAGAAGAGATAGACAGAAGAGGCTGTGCTGAGCCTGGGGCTTGCTCAGGAGAGGGGAGAAGGAAGATTTCTAGCACACCTCTTCTCGAAAGAAGGAAAGGGAGGCCCCCATCTCTGTCACTTGATGATGTGAAGGCGAGAGAAAGGTGGAAGAATTTCCAGTTTTCCTTCTCTCGTGCTTTCTCTTCTGAAGGATGGAGGAAGCGGTCCTTTAGGGACCAGAGCACCCTCATAAGTTTCTGCGAGCTGAGAGAAAGCCTGTAGTTATGGACAGAGAAGGAAACACAGCAGCAAAATATTAGTGCTGACGGCTGGACGTTGGCAGAGAGGAGATGAAGAGAGGCTGGAGGAAATGAGGGCTGTAGAGCCAGCTACAAGCCAGAGAAGAAGGCACACTCTCTATGGCAGGGAATGGATGGCGAAGTCCTTAGAGAATGGCATCTAGTAGCTGGGTTCAAGATGCTGCAGTGATGTGCTGTGTGGAGTCCCTATGTGTTATCTCACGCTCTCAGCAAAGGCAGATGCATAGTCGTCCTTTCGTGCCCATTGAACTGCAACAGTGGGTCCATCTGTGTGGTAGGCCACAGAGAGGGCCCAGGTGTCCCAGAGACAAATGGGGTAATAAAAACATTTAGAAACAAGAAAGCCAGATGATAGCCACCAGAAGGAAGGTGGTCCCTGAGCATGCTCAGAGGTTGATTGATGTAAGTGGTGGGACCCAGCTGCCCCAGTGTGGCCTATAAATTGCCATGACAGCCATTTTACTTTTCCAATTAGTTTTCAAATGTCCACATGCTGATTTGTTTTGCTGGAGTGATTGCATTGTTGGGTGTGGAACTCATGGCCTTGTACAAGTGAGGCCAGCATTCTGTCAATGATATTTGCCCCTCGCCCCACATGTCCTTGCTGGAATGAAAAACAAGTGGCTCTCCACCCCACGGAATTGCCCCTGGGACTCCAGAGGTTTCCAAAAGAGGCCGGTCCTTTTTTCAAGCACCAAGCGGAAATAATTGCAAAGCCTTTTGTCCACAAGAATGAGTCCCTGTCCCATTGCTATTGAGGACTGGCCCTGCTAAGTAGGATGGATAATATCCATAATAGTCTCTGTAGCTGATGGCCCAGGCTACTGAGAAGTGATCACATTGAGTTTCCTACATCTGTTCTGGCACAGATGGACAGACAGACTCATCATACTTGCTTCTGCCCATCTGCGCTGATTCCATAAGTCCTTGACAGTCATCGACTAAGACTTTCCCCCTCCCCCCACCACCACCTCCCCCAGGGAAGGCTCTCTGTAACTGTCAGTGGCTAGCAGGAGCGAGAGGGTGCACTTGAAATATTAATAGAGTTAAAGAAAGTCCATTCACAGAGGTTGGGTAGAGCTCAGGGAAACAGAATGGCAGATACCAAGGACAGCCCTCAATGAGACATCAGACTTACCTAAGCCTGAAGAGACAAGGAAGGACAACCCGATCCCAGCAGGAGTTGCTGCAGGGTAGTCAGGCAAAAGGAGCTGTGCCACAGGTACATCTAATACTCTTGCCTGGGACTGGACTATATAGCTCAGTGGTAGGGCACCTGCCTAAGATGGTTGAAATCCTTGCACAATTCCAGGCCAGTAGGGCAAGAGTTGGAGATACCTTTTGCCTCCTTTCTCAGTCTTCCACTGACAAAAATAATAGACACTAAAGGATGGGGTTGCTGAGTAATAGGATCTATGTATGTCGGCACACTGGAGTAACTAAAAATTAACCAGCACAGCCCACCCCAAGCAACACTGAGCATCCATCAGGAACTCTGCTAAGAAGGGGAGGCAAACACTAATCCTAAGGAAACAGTCCTGTGGACACCATATTGCCCCAGATAATGTCAATTTTGCCTCATTCCCAGGCAGACCTTACACTGGAATGTAGCCAGTGCAAGGCAGAGAGGCTACAGAGCCTCCTCTTAGTGGTCATGAGGCCTGGGATGGACGGTAGTCTTGGTCTTTCCCCTCCTATCCCACGTCCCCTGCATAGTCCCTCATTGAGAGAGGAGACAAATCCTAGTCCTGCTTTTATTGAGTTAATACATGCCCAAAGAACTCAGAAAGGGGCCTTCAGGTCTAGTTGGAAGCACTTTAGAACTCCCAGAAGAGGGCCACAGGAGCTCCTGGATCTGTAGTCCCAAGATGAAGAGCACTGGAGTCTCCATAGAACTAATTAGGAATTTAACCCTAGACTTCCAGAATGGGGACATAGGGCACCAGATGTACCAAGTGTCCCAATGAATCTTTGGGCTCTGGAGTGAGTCTCCTCTGCCCCTGTGGGGTAGCAGTAAAGCCATAGCTTCTAGGGTGTGGGAAAAATTGCCTGACAGTGCAGCAATCCCCTTTTCTGTACACTGGTTCACCTAACAGGCCCCAAATGGCACAACGCCATCTTCCAGTTTATCGGACTCCCACCATGTGTGCTGGTGATTCCCAATCCAGAACATCGATTCTTATTTATTACAGGGGTGGAAAACTCAATTTCACGAGTCACACACCATTAGCTGGAAGATATAATAGAAACGACATGGGGGTTCCTCACAAAGTTAGAACTAGGCATGCCATATGATCCCACATTAGGGCGATATCTAAAGGAAATGCAATATTTCAAAGCACTCTACTCCCATGTTGATTACAGCACAATTCACAATAGCCAAGAGCTGGAAAACTTATAAATATTCATCAATGGATGAGCAGATGAAGAAAATGTGGTACCTGAGTACAGTGGAATCTGATTCATCTCTAGAAAGGATGAAGGCTTGTCATTGGGATATGGATGAAACTGGAGGTCATTCTGTGAAATGAGCCAAGCACAGAAAAACAAGTACTCATGATGTCCTATATGCAGTCAAAAACCATCGCTTCCTCAGAAGCTGAGAGGAGAATGGTGGTTACCAGAGCCTGGGGGAGCAGAGGGGGACCTGGTCACTGGGTCCTATGTTACAGTTAAAGAAATCAGTTCCATTGGGTTACTAGGCTGCAGATTCAAATGAGCTTGGAGAGGGAATTTTGAATGCTTCTACCACAAAGAAGTAATGTTTGAGGTGATATATAGGGTTATCTGGACTTGGCTCTGCATAATATACACACATATCAAAACATCTTATGATATGCTATAAATATGTACAATTTGTGTATCAATTTTAAAAAAATAAATAAAATAGAAAAGGGACAGATACTGCTTTTTTTTGTATGTCAGTTACTGAAATTAAGCCTTTGAAAATCCATTCTATACTACAGTTTTGCCAGTCGTTTCTGGAGGGGGGGCAAGGCAGATGCAGAAACAGAGTTGAGGGAGGCTGCAGCTTCTACATTCCCTACAAGTTGCTGGCCGGGGCAGTGACTAGGACACCATAATCCATACAATCTATTGCCTCTGCTGTAGGTCGCATGCCCCAAGTAGATGTTAAGTCTGTATTGTTGAAAACACCACATACTTTGGCTAAAGCACCTGGAGAAATTAAGCTGAGACTGACCTGGTTATTGACCTAGTACCTAGTATACCATGCTATCAACATGCCAGGCAAGATGTGCCTACTGGTTCAATAGTAGAATGACTGTTATAAATGCAACCAACCACCTTCTAAATAGATTTAAGGCCTATTCTGTGTTTGGAATAGGAGGGAGCCTATGTTAGAAACTGTGAGCCAGGGCAAATCCCAGCAGTTGTGGAGGTGACTGCTGTTGTTTGTTAAACAGAAATATGTGCCCATCAAATTATCTTCTAAAGATTCGTGCACATATCCTTAGATGACTACACCGATCAGCTTCTATCATGCAGGGAAACTTCTTTTTTTTTGCAGTGGGCAGGAGTTATTATGGGGTTTCATGAGGGGTCAAACTGGAGAATCAGTGACTGTTGCTGTGATGTAGTGGCCCAATTCTAAGATAGAAGTGGAAGAAAATAAGCAGGCATCTATATCATCCTCTCTAAGGCTCAAGGAACATTTCAGAAGAGGGAGGGGAAGGCTGGAGGAAGTGGTGGAGTGTTGTGTAGCGATTTCCTCCAAAGGGAAGGTAGGGGTGAGGGTTATGAGACTCAGGAAACAAAACAGGGAGCCCAGGAAACTCATAAGACTCAGGAAGGTCATAAAGTTACAAAGCTCATAAATGGCTACTGAATGGCATTACTCATTAGCGTGCCTGAATTCCCACTCATCTAGCCCAAGAAGAGTCACAGGCACCCTCTTTGATCACTCAGAAACTGGGCCAAGGATCCTGCGTAGAGTGGGTGAGAACAGAGGACCTCAGGCAGTGCTGCTTCTGGGCTCCAGTGGGTATGAAGGAGAAAGGTGAGCACCAGGACCCTTGCTCATCCTAGCCTTGGCTCAGGTGTGCACCTAGGACTTGGTTCCGTGGTGATAGCCACAGGAGGAGAGAGTTTTGCCAGATAACCAGCACTTAGATTTGGCGCTTTAAGTCTCTATAATACTTCCCCACCCCATGTGTATTGTTTCCAGGCTCACACATGCATGTACACACACACACACACACACACACACACACACACACTGGTTGCATCTCTCTGGGGGGGGGTGCAGAATACTTCAGGGGCCACCCTCTTCCCACATCCCAGGGAGTACTGAAGGCCTGAGGTGTCTGATGGAGAACCCCATCAGGGCCTTCAGCCTCACACCCGGAAGCGATGAACTAATTAATGACTGTCTCCATGGGAGCAGCATACACTGACTCACTGGACAAAAGCAAGGACAGAGAACTCTGTGGCGCTTCCTACAAGCAAAATGGCTTTATTCATTCCTGCACGGAGGGCAGCTGCAGCATTGTCCCCGGCAGGCCAGGCTGTGGCCTGTGGCTTCTGGAGCCTCAGGCTGGCGAGAGGGCAGGCAGCACCTTCCCGGCACACTGGCCGAAACCAACACGGTAGCCGTCCCCCTGGCAGTGACCTGAAACACAGTAGGGCAGGATCAGTCACAGAGCTGCAGACTTCCTGGGCGTGAGCTGCTTCAGAGGGTGGACTGGGGCAGCATGAAGACAAAGGGGGCATCACTCGGGACGGAAGCCGACCCAGGGCTTTGCCTTTCATTTAACTCACTGCACAGCCCCATCCTAGAGACAGGTCCCCTGCCTGGAGCTGTGCCTCCTGCTACTCAACGTGAGAAGGAAGAAATGAGATCCCAGCCGCCAGTGGAAGAAAACTCAAGCACACGACTGAGAAGCCCCATGGTTCCCTGGACCAGATGGGGCAGCAGATCTGTGTGGTGAAGAAAAACAGGCAGGTGTGAGAGACGCCACTGTCACATGGACTGCAGGATAGGAAATGGGTTTGTGTCACGAGGTTTCAGATGCCAAGACAGAAGTCTCAACTAACGGTGAGCTAAAGGGCAGTGGGCAGAGAAGTGCCTAGCCGGTCTCCAGGAACAGGTCCTCACAGGTCCAAAGCAGAATGCCAAGTGAGGACAGAAGAAAAGGCTGGAGATTGATGCCTGAAGCCACTTGCTCAAACCGAGGGTGTTTGGTTACTTTCTTCTTCTATGTGGTTCCATGCAGGGGCCACACAGGTCCAAATCCTGGCTCTGCTTGTACCCATCTCTTCGACCCAAGGATTCGGATTTCAGTTGTGGTCTCTGTATATGAAGGGTGAGGTCTGGGTACCCACGGGCACCTTATACAGTGTGTCATATGAACTACATGAAAATCTACCACATAGTCAGTCATCAGGGAGCGACATAGGGACTTGTCTCCTCATTGAGAAAGCATGAGAAGACATGATAGAAAATGACATGATAAAGGAAAGTCAGAGGAAGCCAGTAGGAAAACCAAAGAGAACCAGAGCATGTGAAGCTGGAAGGCGGTATACAGGCCCTGGTGCCAAGGCAGGACAAACCGGGGCGCCTGTGGATCCTGCTTCCCACAACCACACAGGAAAGGACTCCTCCTGCCCTCCGTGGTACAAACATCAAAACCACCATGGGGCTGCCTGCCTCAGCCCCAGGGCCCCTTTTTCCAGGCCTGACAACTGCCCAGCCAAGACCGCATTGTTAGAGGCAGCTGTCAGGCTCTGTCGTACTGACATCAAAGAGTCAATGTCACTTTCTCTCTCTCCTCTCTTTCCACATCAGCACTTGAAAAAAAAATGCTTTCACTCAATCCACAGGACCACAGCAAGAACCTGGGGTTGGCTGGCAGGCGCTGGAGCAATACCATACATAAAACTGGCATACAGCAGTTGGAGGACTTGCTTGACATGCCGAGGTCTAGCCTTGGAGAGAGCAGCTCACCACGGGAGCTGTGTCCTGACCTTGCTGTCTGTGTGTGCCCTAATTCACCTCCCTTATGCTCTCCTAGGTTTCTTACTTTGCAAAACGGGGACAATGACACATTTTCCAAAGGCTTGGGTGAGTAAAAAGAGAAATCACAGAAGTAGATATATACCTCCAACACAGCGGGACTCCGCAGACATTTCATAAGTACAGTCGGCCCTTGGCATCTCCAGGGTAAGCCCCTGGGCAGTTTGCATATGGCCTACACACATGGTCTCTACACCTCAAATCATCTAAGGGTGGCTTACAATGTCTAAGACAATACAAAGGCCATGTCAAGAGTTACACTGTATGGCTTAGGGAGGAATGACAGGAGAAGTGGATATCTTCAGGAAAGACCCAACTCTTCTCAGTGTTTTCCCTCCGCAACTGGTTGGATACATGACAGTGAAGCACAGAGACCATGAGGCACTGCACAGTTAACCAGAACTAAGATCAGTGAGAGCAGAGTGGGTAGTGGTCAACCCCGGGGTGTCGCCTGTTGTCCTGAGCTCTGCCTGAACCTTTCTCCTTGGTCCGGTCCACTCAATGGTGTGCCTAGCCTGTCTCTATGCACTTCAGATTGAGCTGTGGACTCCAAAGACATCAGCTCCCACACTGGGACCTCAAATCTACCTCACAGAGTAAAGGCTTTCAGGTGGGATTGTGGAAAGAGCCTTGAAGGCTCTTTGGGTGGGTCCTAAAACCAACACGAGCATGTCCTATGAGACAAGGAGGGAGGTTTGAGGACAGAACAAGACTGTGTCTTGATGGGAATGGGCACTGGAGCTCTGCTGGTGGTGCCGTAGCTGAAGACCAAGAATAGGCCTTCCCCCCAGGCACCTGGAAGGAGTGCAGCCCCTTCTCCACCTGCATGGCAGATTTCTGCCTTCCAGAACTATAAGAGAAGACCATCAAGCTCATGAGCTCTTATCACATCCAGGAAATGAAGAGGAGCCCTTGGCTAGGTATGGGAGCTGACAGGCATGCTGCCGACTTGAATGACACTAAGTGAGCTCCCGCCAGAGGACAAAGGTGACTACTTTAGTGGCAGGGAAGGCTGAACCAGGCTGTGCCAGGCTGAGATGGAGGGTCCACAGAATCTATGAAAAGTGGTGCTGTGATAGCAGAGAGTCTGTAGTAGAAGGACGCCGGGTGAGTCACACAGAATCACACACAAAGTGATGACAGATTGTGTGAGGCAGCAGATGGGTACCATGAGAGGTTCTCGGGCAGAATAGAAGCATTGTGGAGCAAGCAGGGGGACCCTGTGAGCAGTACTGACTAAAAGGTCTATTGTAGAAGCTTCATGAGGGCTCCAGCTGGGGAATATCTAGAGCATGTCAACTGCACAGAGAGGAAAGGACACCTTAACGAGATATTCAGCAGACTAGGATGAAGAAATGGGTCCAAGATTCCTGTTGTAAAATATTATTTTAAGGAGTGTTACTTTTGTCTATGTTGCATTTGTTTAACTCTGTGAAGCTGTGATACTTTGCCTGTATAAAACACCCAATGGGCCGGGCGGTGGTGGAGCACACCTTTAATCCCAGCACTCGAGAGGCAGAGGCAGGTGGATCTCTGTGAGTTCGAGGCCAGCCTGGGCTACCAAGTGAGTTCCAGGAAAGGCTCCAAAGCCACACAGTGAAACCCTGTCCTGAAAAACCAACCAACCAAACAAACAAACAAATACACCTGATGGTCTAATAAAGAGCTGAATGGCCAATAGTGAGGCAGGAGAAAGGATAGGCAGGGCTGGTAGACAGAGAGAACAAATAGAAGAAATCTGGGAGGAAGGAGCAAGAGAACAAGAAGAAGAGGATACTGAGGTCAGCCACCCAGCCACACAGCCAGCCATGGAGTAAGAGTGAAAGTAAGATACACAGAAGTAAAAAAAGAAAAAAGCTCAGAGGCAAAAGGTAGACGGGATAATTCAAAGTTAAGAAAAGCTGGCAAGAAACAAGTCAAGCTAAAGCCGGGCATTTATAAGTAGGAATAAGCCTCTGTGTATTTATTTGGGAGCTGGATGGTGGGAAACCCCCGCCCCTAGAGTAAAAGAGTAATAAAGTAACCAACAATAGTTTCAGTCCACAGGACAGACTATTTGTACCAAGGCAGCATCAAGGAAGTGTGGGAGATCAGAGGATACACAAAAGGAAATGAGTGGCAGGTGGGCTGAGAGACGAACAGGTGAGAATGTAGGAGATGGTTATAGGCCCCATGGAGGAATGCCCTTCAGAGAGGGTCCCATCAAAGAAAGGTCAAGGGGCTTGGCTCTCTAGAAAGTTATGTAAAACAGCAGAGGACAAGAAGACCTGGATACACATCATCACTGGTTCAAGTACTTTAACTGTAATATATACTCCATGCTTTAGATGCCCCAAGGTGAAAAGAATTAGGACGGTACAGATCAGTTGCCTGGAGGGGAAACCAGACTTCCTTATTCACCGTCTGCAATGCCTCCATGAAATGCCACCCTCACTGTGTATCCTGTACAATAGTGTACGGACGACACTGCAGGGTGAGCCACTCTATCGTGAGCTACTCCTCATTTCTGGAGTCCCAGGATGCCCTCTGGGGGACTCAGTGGGGGCCCAGTGCACTTCTTCCAAGAGCAAAGCTATTGGCATCATCCTCCAGCTCTGTTATCAAATTGTAAAGATGAGGCCAATCAAGTCTCAGAATGTTGAGTACATCAACGGTCACACTGTTGGTAAGTCCCTGGGAGGTCACTGGAATGTTTATGACTCCAAGAAGTGGTCTTCTAATTGTGATCGTGCCTTCCTTGCTATTGATAAATATGTGGAGGGCAAAATGGCAACAAAGATGTGAGGTCTTCAACCTCCTGGAAAGGAGCTGCTGAGAATTTCAGGCACTACTGTAGTCATGCCCTCCCTGACCCCAGTTCCACATCAGCCCCTGCCCATGGATTGGGACATAGTCCAGAAAGCAAGGGCCCCACCATTACTGAATAATTGTTTGGGGGAAGAGATGCAAAATGGACTCTCATGATGTTTCCTGTGTGGACACTAACACATGAAGTCCCCAGGGTATAGCCCAGGCTGTAGCCCAAAGCATACCATGCAAACATAGAATCTAGAAATGCCCGTAAGTGAAAGGGAGATAGATACCCATCTATCTCAGCCCGTGGGGCTTGGTGGTCCATACCTGCTATGATGACTTCATCACCATCCAGCAGGAAGGTCCTGGTCTGCCCCTGGCCTAGATCAATTGCCTTTGTTCCCCTCCAGGACAGTTCCAGCATAGAGCCAAAGCTTCCAGGTTCCTTTAGAAGAGAAGGGGGGGGGGTGACGACACGTATTTATATCTTGGTGATATGATATATCAGCTCTCGTGTGGACAGTACAGTGAGACACAGGGGCCCATAAAACCTTTGAGGCCATTATAGACATGTCCTGGTAGCTCAACAGGCTGTGTCTTCATCTTTCCTGTAAGCACGATGTCTATTCCGGGTCCTGTGCCTATAGTGTGCCCGAGGGGCCTGCTTCAGTGTGTCTTCTCATTCTATAGACTGCAGCTCACAACCCCAGACAGTGTCATGTCCAACACCCTACCACTGGCAAGAGGCTGTTACCTCCCAGTCAACATGGCCAAGATCTCACCGAGTGAAGCCAACCTATTTACCACATCATCATTTCCAAAGTTGTGCACCCCTCTCCCCAGGCTCGTGGTGGCTCAGGGGTAGATGAGAAGCCTGCAGCTGTGAGGTCACCTCCTTCTAGGAGGGAACAGAGGGTTAGAGAGAGTGGCTGCTGCTTTCCGGGGAAACAGAGTCAAGCTCTGGATCTCACACAGATATCCCTTAGCAGGGAAACGGTTTACCCCCGACATTGCTCAATTTGACTAACTTTGGTTTGGTGTCTCAGGGGGTAGTTTGACTCACCGATCCACTGATGGTTCCAGAAGCCAGGAGGTCCCCAGGTCTCAGATTGCAGCCATTAACAGAGTGGTGTGTGAGCTGCTGCAGCATGGTCCAGTACATATGCTGAGGGCAGGGACACAGTAGGACACATATGGGCATCCCACTCTCCGGGCAGGATGCAGTCTGCTTGTCCCATGCCCTCCCTGCCCTCCCCACTCCATGCATACTTATAATTTATGCCTGCCTCATTTCAGTTGAGATTTTGCCTTCCTCTTGTCCCTCTCCAGATGCCCTGCTGTCCACCTGCTAAGGTTCTGACCCACCTCGCCCACCAGCTCTAACCTCACTTCCTCTGGAACCTCATCTCTCCCAACCACCTTTTCCAAGATGTCTGAAAGCTGGGCCTTCTCAACCCTTTCTGTCTGTCCAGGCCTATGTGTTCATGAGCACCTGAGGCCTGGGAGTTCCCAGAGCTGTTCCTGGTGGACTGTCCTTCCTGCAGTAAGGCCTGACTGACTCCTCAGACCAGGACTTGGAACTGCCACCAGCCCTGGAGCTGAAATGATTTTAACAGAATGTCAGAGTGAGGTCAAGGCTTCTGTGCCAGAAACACTCAGAGGCAATGCATGCCCAAGCCTCCACAATGACACAGCTTCCTGGGTCTCCCTTCTACAGCCATACTGGCAGGTAGTGGATCCTCAGAAGTAGATTCTTCCCTTGGTTCCTCCTCAAGCTCTCTATTTCTTTTAACTACAAGGAGGTTATGCAAAACAAATGCATCCATCCATAGAGTCTTCAAGTGGCCAAAGAACATATGAAGAGGTACCCGGTTGTGTTAGCCATCATGGAAATACAACTAAAGCCACAATTCCCCAAATGGCTGAGCTGAAAAGGCAAACACTACATGTCCATACACGGAGTAGCAGAATTTCTTAGATGTCAGTAGTGGGAATGTTCATGTGATGGCTAATCTCAGTTGCCAACTTGATGTAATCTAGAACCAAGTGGGAAAGAAGCCACTGTGAAGGGCTGTCCAGATTCAGCTGACCTGTGGACACACCTGTGAGAGATTCTCTTGGTGAGGTTAATGGAGGTGGAACATCTTGGAAACATCTTGGAAAGCTATTCAAAATTATTCCTAGTTATGCATTTTGCTTTGTGGTGTGTGTGTGTGTGTGTGTGTGTGTGTGTGTGTGTGTGTGTGTGTGTGTGAGTGTCCAGTGTGTGTATGTGTGTGTGTGTGTGTGTCTGTCTGTCTGTCTGTCTGTCATGACCCAGCAATTCTATTCCTGGATATATACCCAACAGAAATGTGCACACGGGTACTCCAAGAGATGTGTACTAGAATGCTGACAGTAATTCAAAGGTGGCCAAAATATGGAAGCAACCAAATGCCCATCACCCATTGTGGAGCTGGCACAGCAGCACCCTTTATAGCAACAAGACAAACAAATTCCCACTGCAAAGAACAACATGGCTGAACCTCACAAATCCAGCATTGCAACAATGAAGTCCAGCATAAAAGATACAAAACTGATAAACAGACAAAGTCTGAATGGCAAGAGAAGCATGGAGATGTGGTCTGCCTTGGGAAAATGGTGGCGTAACTGTAAAGAGGCAGCAGGCTGACGAGGGCTGGGAATTCCCCTTTCTGACATGGGTGCTGGATGCACAGGGATGCTTGCTTTGTGAAAACTCCTGAGCATTTACACTTATGATTTTAGCATTTCTGTATCTGTACATGTGTGTGCTGATGTTTCAAAACAAAACAAAAAACCTCTGCTTTTTTCTCTTTTTGAGACAGGCTTTCTCTGTGTAGTTTTGGTGCCTGTCCTGGATCTTGCTCTGTAGACCAGGCTGGCCTTGAACTCACAGAGATCCACCTGGCTCTGCCTCCCAAGTGCTTGGATTAAAGGCATGCACCACCGCTATCCGGCAAAACCTTTGCCTTTTGATGGCTCTGTGCTTATGAACACATACTTCTATAGCAGGGAGCCTGAGGTGCTTTCTTAGCACCCATGTTGGGTTCTCACAACCCCCTGTAACACCAACACCAGGGATCACTCTTTTCTGGACTCCATAAGTGTTTGCACATGCATGTGCATACATGCATGCATGCATGCACACACAATTTTTAAAATAATAATAAATATTTTTAAAAGGTGTGATTAAGACATAACCGGGCTGCCAAGGTGTAAGTAAAGCTTGCTGCACAGGCACGGGGGCCCAAGTTTGACTGAGTCCCCATGGCCCTCATAAAAATCCGGGTGCGGGTGCGGTGTGTACCTGTCCTCTCAGCACTAAGGAGGTGGAGACAGGAGCATCCCTGAGATTGCTGGCCGGCCAGCCTAGCCAGTCAGTGAGCTCCAGGTTCAGGGAGAGACCTTGTCTCAAAAATAAGGCAGACAGTGACTAAGGAAGACACCCACTGTCAACCTCAGGCCCCCACATGTGTACACAACAGCACTTTCATCAACCCAGCCCATGAGGACATGGGATCCAGAGGCTGGCCCTTACAAGATGTGAATTACTCCCAGAAAACTCTGGCCACATCTGTGCAGCAGCCTCTTCCTTGACAGGACTCTGTGATGTCACGCATGTCTAGGGAGGGACAGGGTCATGGAGACTCCAGGCTTTCAGGTGGATGTCATGCTTGTCTAGGGAGGGACAGGGTCATGGAGACTCCAGGCTTTCAGGTGGATGTCATGCATGTCTAGGGAGGGACAGGGTCATGGAGACTCCAGGCTTTCAGGTGGATGTCATGCTTGTCTAGGAAGGGACAGGGTCATGGAGACTCCAGGCTTTCCGGCTGACCTGCCCTCTCATCCCTAGGTGGATGCCAGTCTCCTGTTCCTGTCCCTTTCTTCCCTCCCACAAAGCAGTCTACTGGCCTCTAAACTCACCTTAAAGTTGGACCTGCAGATGGTAGCCGCCTGGCTCATTCCTTCTCCTGTTAGAAATTGAGAAGTAATACTCATGAAGATTTAGTCCCACCGATCAGAAAGGAAACCTTTCCAATTGCTTCCACTTGCCTGCTAGGATTTCACTTAGTCTGTGGAACAATATGCTTAGAGGGTATCAGAGCGTGGAGATGTCTACTGAGGCCATCTGGTCCAGGATGGGCAAAGATGTGCATCTAAGCTCTCGGTTTCTTCTCCCACACCCACAGGAAGCACCACTGACAGAGGCATGCGTGCCTCTGAGTCTAGACCTGACTTCAGAGTACCTCTTCCTACAGTGCTCCTAATATCCACCAGGCCACCAAAGACAACATAGGCTGAAACCTACATATGACCTTGATCAAGCACAGCCTGCTACTCTCTGGAGAGCTGATCTACCTGCTACACTTCATCGTTAATGCCAACAGTCCTTACTAAGCACCTACTTCATGCAAGGGACCAGCCAGGGCTGCCATCTTCTGATAGTATGAACCGCTAGAAAGTGCTTCCACCCTCAAAGCCCAGCCCTTCCTTCCCTTGGTGCTTGTTGCCCCTCTACAACAGGAAGCTTGCTCTGAAGCCCCACAGGAGGTCAGCGTGCTCACATGGCTGCTTTCCAACCCTGTCATTCTGACGTCAGCGTGGAACGTCAAAACTGAGCTGAGCTCTGTACCTCCGGATGCCGTGATTTCACCCCTATCCTGGAAATGCCCAGAACAAGAGCAAGCTAGGACGGCACTGCAAGGGTGTATCTACGAGTGAAAGCACTGGCTTGGAATTTACAGCCCCAGCACTTAGTTCCAGCCTTACCCTAGTCAGTCCCACGACTCAGGGTAATCCTTCCTCTCTGAGCCTCAGTTTCCTGACTTGAAACATGAAAGGATGGGACCAGCAATTTTCCAGAGGGTACCACCATGGCTTTTGGATCTTTCTTAGATGGAGCATCCTGCTATTTGATCCTTAAGAAACTGAATCTTGGGGCTGGAGAGATGGTTCAGCGGTTAAGAGCACTGGCTGCTCTTCTTAGAGGACCTGGGTTCAATTGCCAGCACCCACATGGCAGCTCACAACTGTCTGTAACTCCAGTTCCATGGGATCTGACACCTTCACACTAATTCACATAAAATAATTTGTTAAAAAAGAAAAAAAAGAAAGAAATTGAATCTCCTGCCACTTATGAGGGCTGAAATCTAGGAACTGACCATAAGGACACAACACAGCCTGTGTGTAATCACAGACAAAAGGAGAGAAATTGAAGGAACAAGGAGCCAGCTAGAATTTGGCCTTGAGGAACTGAATATGTCTCTCGGGCAGGCTCTCTTCCACCCTGAACATGAAGATGACACCTGCCCCTTCCTAGTTACAGGTTCTGTTCTGGGTCTAGATCCAGGTGTATGGATCGGTTTCCTTCCCCATCACCATCACACAATAAAATCAAAGGTATAATCCCCGTTTCACAGATGACAAACTAGGACATTACTTGATTACTTGCCCAAGCCCCACAGCTGGACAAGAGAAGAGCTGAGACTGACCTCCACCACGGCCTGCACAGCAGGCCCCTCACACCACAGCTTGGCCTGGAGAGCCAGCCCCTCAGAGCTCAGTCTGTGAAGAGGTTCAATGGAGGCAGGCCATCCCCATGGATCTCTGCGCTGTCTAACCTGCTGCTCAGGGCTGAGCCCTGCTTCTCATGGTCCCATGAGCCTCTGAGATCGGACTTTCAAACAGGCACTTGATGAAATGGTGCCACACATCTGGGGTGCGGGGGGGGGGCAGTGTAAGGTAGCTGGCAGTGACAAATGTGAGCAGACACTAGGCAGACACAGAGTAGAGAACCAGTGTTCCCATAGAATGGAGGGTGGCCCTTGCATTCTCTTTTTCTTTACAAGAGCCCCACACAGGCTCCAGACTGCAGCAGGTGCCTCTAGTGCCCCTCAGCAAAAGCTCAGGATCCCTTGGGGGCAATGGCACCTGCCCATGCCTGCCTGCTGAGCGTGGGCAACACCACTCGCCCTGCCACATACCTTTCAAGGCAACCGACAGGTTGATATCAAATGTGTAGGGCTGCTTGTGGCAGAGATACGGCAAGGGCTTGGGGTCCTGGAGGAAAGAGCACATCAGGGAGGGGCTGTCAGGGGGGCTGCATTCCCAGCAGCCTCTGCTTTCCAGCACAGAGTGTGCCACGTGGCAGCAGAGTTTTTTTCTCCAGAGACCCGGTTCCTGCACACTGTCCATGGTTGGGCAGTAAGAATCAGGAGGCTGCATGTGCTAGATTTGAGAAAATCGGCTGAGGATGGGGTGCATGAGCAGGTCGGGCAAAGGAGCAACACTGCAGGGGAGGATAGGTTTGGAAAGGGGACCGTGGGAGGCAAAATGGTCCATAGCATCTGTAAGGAAAGGCTGGGACAAAAGAGAGGGCAAGTGCCTGGAAGACAGAGTGCCTGGCAACAGTGAATCTGGCAGCCCTATTTGGTGCTGGAACACCTGGGGAGGCAGCTGATGGCCAGGCAGAGATGCTGTACAAAAGAGAGCATTTCCCTAAAATACAATACAGACAATCGTATAGCAGGACGTAAGATCACCCTGGGTGATTTGAACAGCCGTGTGTTTCTGATGGTAACAGTGCTGACTAGTGATGCTAGGGGGGGAATACAGTTCCTTCCTGGTGCATGAAGGGTTAAACGCGAAGCTGCTTCAGAGGAAAAAAAAAACACCGATTAGTTGGGAATGGACAAGGGTGGTGACAGCAGTACACAGATGGCACTTGGGAAGGACAGAGGCAGCTGGGGTCACAGACAGCTCTGTGAAGGTGGACCTGGAGGAAGGATGAGGAGGGGAGATGTGGGCCATTGAAGGCAGGGGCCCAACAGGTCCTGTGAGGACAGAAACGGAGAGGGGGTGGGGGAAGACAGACGAAGGGGAGGGAGAGCAGCGGAGGGGAGAGGTGGGTGCTACGATGGGAAGAGCTAGGGAAGAGCCGAGGAGATGGAGTGAAGGCCTTGCTGGAACTTTTATGAAGGGCCCATTTGCAGGGAAAGTCCCCACGGTTGTTCAAGAATAGAGTTACATGGACGAGTGAGGGGGAAATGCGGCAGGACACAGGCTGTTGAGACGATGCCAGGGAGAGGGTGGGGAGGAAAAGTGGAGAGCCCCGAGCAGAACCCTCTGGGGGACAGCTGGACCCAGAGACAGACACAGGAGGACCAGATAGGTCATTGACAGACCCATGTTTGAGAGAACATCTATGCAAGCTAGGGCCTGCAAGGTGTTGGCTATAAGGCCAAAAGGGCAGGGTGACTGTAGTGAAGGGTTGGGGCAGAGCATAGTGGGACAGGCTGGGGAGTGAGAGCGAGGGCCACCAGCCTAGGCCTGGGCAAGGGAGTGGGTACAATGTAGCAAAGACATGCACTTTTTTTATACCCTCTATTCCAAACGCATTCTACAAAGTAGACTCCAGAGGGAGCTGTTGCACAAACCAAAATTGTGCAATGGGGCACCGGTGCAGTCAGGGTTTTGCCAGGCAGTTCCCTGAACTCAGAGAACTCTGAAGGCTACAACATTACATTTTCCCCTCTGAACTGTGTTGGAGGGAGAGACATCCCTGGAGCCACGGCGGCCTGGCCACTGCACCACGACGATGCTCCAAGCACTGCCTTGTCTCTGTATTTGCTCCAAGGGCAGCAGGAAAGGGCAGAAGCTGGAACTGAGAGCACGGCGTTCAGCAGAGGGGTGCTTACCTGCTCCGGGTTGGGCACAACAAAGGGCATGAGGGCATCCATGGGCACCACCCACGGGGAGATGGTGGTTCCAAAGCTCTTCCCCAGGAACGGCCCAAGGGGGACGTACTCCCACTGCTGGATGTCTCGGGCTATGGGAGAAGGCACGAGCTTAGGGCTCATGATGGCTTACAGCCACTGCTCACACCAAGCTGCTTCCTGCCCTTGACCTGCAGGGACCTCTCTACAGGGCAAAGCAGACCTCCCGGGGAACGAAAAGAAGGGTGTTCAGTGTGAAGACCGAGGTCTTTGGAGGCACTGTGCCAGGCTACAACACAGGGTAACAAGACTATCCCTGAATGGGGTGGGGGGGCGCTCTCCTGGGATGGGTGAACCCACTTCCTTTTACACATGGTAGCAGGGCGCAAAGCTGGCACTCAGAGGCTAGGCTGCTGAACTTTAAGGCTCAGCTCGGTCACTGGCTAAAATCCCTCCACACTCAGCTCTTCATCAGCACAATGGGATGATGGCGTTGGCAATGGTGAGTGGAGATAGGTGGGGCTTAACAAAGGTTTAGGTACTGTCGGCTCCATCCTTCCACAGATTATGAGGAAGCAGCTGAGGGAGGCTGTGACTGGCCCACATCCTCAGAGTCAGAGGTCAGAGGCATCACTCTTGTGGTCCCTGGGCCTTCTGCCTCATCCCCAAGCCCTGTGTGCTCCTCAGAGCAGAACCTCAGAGGAAGCTGGGCCACCAGGCCTTACCACTCCAGTCGTTCATGAGGACCATCCCGAAGATGTGCTCGTGGGCTTTGGAAATAGGGATTGGCTCTCCGAATGTGTTCCCAGGGCCTACAAAGAAAGCCTGTCATAGGGAAAGTTGGTTAGAATCAAGATGACCCGTCACTCCGGGTCACTGTGGGTTACAGAGAAAGGGAAAATATTTCCAAAGTCCAACCAGGAACCAGGGCTGCCTGAGGACCTGGTACTAATCACTGGATCTCTGAGACCAGAATGGCACTCATGTGTGCCCTGTTTTCCTACCAGCCCCATGACAGTTTCTTCCTGACCCTCAGGGCATCACGGGACATCCTGCTCCTTGCTTTGTTCCCTATACTCCATAACCTAATATCTGACAGCTCTGTTGTGAAGAACAGAAGCATGAGATGTGCCCGAGCCAGAGCACCTGACACCGTGGCTCACAGCCCAAACTGTCTCCAAATGAATGGCATCTGTGCAACAGCCATTAACCAACAGAACACCCAGTCATGTCTAGGGGAACCTAAATGGGGAGGGGGGGGACCTCCTTCAAAGCACAGAATCAGTTACAGTCATGAAACCAGGGTCATTTTTATTTGTTCTGTGACAAGGTTTAAACAATGCAAAAATTTGCATCAAGATACAAAGCAAAAAGACCTGGGGTCACCGAGGCACGAAGGATCCCACCATTTTCAAGTGCAGGGGCTCACCACCTCATTTCTCACAACTGCACGATAGTCTTTAGCACTCTCGTAATAACATGCTTAATTTTATTAATTTATTTAATTTCAATAAAATGTAGAGCCTCACTAGGAGGAGAGGAGGGAGAGAAAAATTTGGGAAAGATTATTTTAAATTATAAATAAATGTTTTTTTAAAAAAGGGAAGCCTTGGTATAAGCATGTTTATGAAATGGTACAGGCCCGGCCACAGGTGTAATGAGGTGGGTGTGGCTTGTTAACTCATGTGACATTCCATAAAATCACCGTGAATGTGAACAGACAAGGTGAAACAATACTCCCGTCAGAAGCAAAGAGCTGGGTTTTCACAGCCTCTGGCTACAGCACTTACCAACTGAACAATAAGTCATTTTATCTTACCATATTTTACCTCTTCTTGTTAATGATAGCCGGTAGAGAGCACTGGCTCAACACCAAGGTCTCCATCAATAGCTACAACTTGGGTAGGAAGGAGGCTTTTCTAACATCTGTCTCTGTAAGGGACATCTGCCCTATTGCTGTTAGGAGACCACAAGCACTCTCCACGTGGGGGACATGATAAATAACAAAAGCAGCTCAAAGCACATAAGAATGTGGAAAACATGGGGTTGGGGGACACACCAGAAAACTAACAAGTGTTTCCAGAAGGAGACCTGAAACAAGAAGACAGGGCTCCTGGTGTGACCTCAACGAGGGACCAGTGTGTGCATCCAGACACTCCTATGTTCTGTGTCTCTGTGTGGCAATGGCTTGTGTTAATATCTGGGTTGCCAAGGAGCTTAGCAAGTGGGTGAATTCTCGAACACAGAACCTGAAGGAAGAACACCAACTGTGCCCAGGGGTCAGATGACAGGTCCACGGGGCTGCTGTTTGCGGCTGGACAGGCATGAACTGCTTCCCAGCTTTCCTGCTGCAGGCCTTTGTGGATCCCCCTCAATGAAACTCTACACATAACTCACCATTTCCAACTCCACGTCCAGGAGTCTGCAGGCACCATACACAGGAGGCTTTGCTGGAGAGACAACAGATAAAAGGCAACCATCAACACCACACTACAGAGCTCATAGCAAAAGGGCAGAGCTGGGCACTGGCAGGGCCTGGAGACTGGAGTCGCTTACAGTTATCAGGTCTCATCTGTCCCATGGGTCTTCGGATTGGGGTGCCAGATACCACGATGGAGGAAGCCCGGCCATGGTATCCCACAGGTAAGTGGAGCCTGACAAAGGAGAGTGAGAGGGGATGGGTGCCATGGCTGTTACATGGTGTAAATTCAACTGCAGAAAGAAACAGAGTCAGTATACACTCACTATTCAAAAGTGAACACATGTCCTCAAGTGTCCAAAATGAATTAAGAAAGGAGAATGGAGACACCAAATGTGGTGTCATACAGCGGGAAATGATCCAGCTCTAGGAAGAGAAGGGGGCAGGGTGTGCCTGTAATCCCAGCACTCGGGAGGCAGAGACAGGAAGGGTACCACAAGTTTCAGGCTGGCCTGGTGTACATAGTAGGTTCTAGGCCAGCTAGGGCTAGCTACACAGTGAGGAAGGTGAGGAGAAGGAGGAGGAAAAGTAAAGAACCCAGAGTTCTGCTGCTTCCTTTGTGGGCCCTGTCCATCTCCAAGGCAAGGGAACCCTAGGAATAAATCACAAAGCTCAGAACAAATAGCTATCCAAGGCTGGGGAACACTGCCAGAAGATGCTTGTACAACAGGAATAGGGAGAGGAAATAAAGGAGTCGTCCACATATCAAAACACTACCAAGCAAGGTGGGGCCAGGGGTGCTCTCCGATGAACACACAGAACTACGCGTGGGTGAGAAGACAGCCCATGATAAACACCAGTGCTGTTCCGAATAAAGCAAGAGGTTATGCCGGGAGTGCAGTGAGTGGCAGCTCCCCACAAAAATCTGTCTGGACCCTCCAGGAAGATGTATGAATGACAATTACTAGCCCTGGATCATCTAAAAGTCCCTATGGCCCAGAGTGTCTTTGTACAAGGTGGAAGACATGGAGAAGAGGAGATAACCATGTGATGACAGAGGCCGGTGAGAGTGATATAGCCACAGGGACTGTCCATCTGTCCATGGTGGCAGGAAAATGGACAATCAGGGTCAGACTTGCACGACACAGCAGGCTGGGCCCGGTCTCCAGGTTCCTGCTTAAGGTGGGCAGATACGACAGAATGCATGCAGCCCTGCATGGCTCCTGGCTGTTTATCCATCAGAAACGGTCTGCTCTCATGACCGCCGGGAAAATGATCCAGCAGCTTGTCTAGCCCCAAAGGAGCTGCCTCTCACCACGGTGCCAGAACTTGTCTAGCCAAATATCAGGGATCAGGAAGTGAGGGGCAAGGCTGGGTGAGGGAATGGGTCCTTACCCTCATCTGAAGCAAACTGGGGAGCCACAGCCTTCGGCCTGCATTCCCTTCACAGAGTAGGAACAAGAGGCCTTTCTCTTGTGGTGTGTGATTCAGGGTGGTCCTCAGTGCTGCCTTTGGTTTACCTTATGCACATGTTCTCCAATATAAAGATAATATAGGATGAGCCTCCCTCCTCTAAAACGCTTGAGACTGGAAGTATTTCAGATTGCTGATTTTTTTTTTTCCAGAATGCTCATGGTTAGAACATTGGCAGTTTGCCGAAAAAAGAATCTAGAGATCAAGCAGCACAGAGAATCGAATCCCCTTGTCTGTTCTCCAGAGGGGAGTTGAAGGGAACTGCCCACAGGCCCTTGACAGCCCCCCACCCCTCAAGTCATGCTGAGGGAATCAGAAGCTAGGTCTGCTGTTTCCAGAGGCTGGAACATCATCACTTCTAGTTTTTCCAGAGAGAGAGAGAGACAGTCAGAGAGAGAGAGAGAGAGAGAGAGAGAGAGAGAGAGAGAGAGAGAGAGAGAGAGAGAGAGAGAGATGATTTTGAATTTATCTCACCATCTGATCTAGGACGTACCAGTTGGGCATCAGCGCATTCTCCTTGCCCCTGAACATGATGCCAACATTAGTGGCATGCTGCCGGGAGGAGTAGAAGTCTGTGTAGTCTCCTGCAGAAGGAAGACCCAAAACAGCCAGTGACCTAGATGGAGGAAGGCCAGTCCCACGTGAAAGGACTCACACCCTTCTTTAAGGACCCCTTCAGAAAATAAAAAAGTAAGCCCACACTTTCTGAACCAGGCAGTGCGATTTAAGTATGAAATGGCTGCTACCAATCACTCCCTCCCAACTTGTAGCACATGTAACTGCTGTGACCCTCACATGGGCGAGCCTTGACATGCCTTTGTCTACTATATGCCTGCTCCCTAGTCTCATTTCTTCCTCAGCTCTGCTGGCTTAAATCCTGGCAAGTCTAAGGCCCCACTACAGAATGCTTCTTTGGAGTGGGCTTCACTCTGCTCCAGTCCCAGGTGTGCAGAAACTGTCACCCTTCGGGCCAGTCCCAGCTTGGCCCCTATTTCATGTGACTGGCCCTCAGCACCAAGAACAAGGCATCTGATCTCTGTATTTGAACTTGTATATCAGTGCCTGTGGATTGTGATGAGCTGAACTTGGAGGTTCACAAACTCCAGGTGCCCCTCTCTCTCAAATGCAATGGATTACTAAGATCTCCTAGAAAAACCACTTAGGGTAGTTTGCTTACTCATCTTCCTAAACCTTATACCACCACCATTCCCAAAGCAAAGCTGAGTACCCCAACTCCAGCAGCTTGGACTGGAAGTGGAGGTGGAAAGATGAGGAGAGGCCAGCTAGGCAAGGGGCTCAAGGGATGGACAGACCCTCACTTACTGTATCACTACTTCCCACCTTCTGTCCTGTGCACAGAAGTAAGAGTGAATGTATTTACCACAAAAACAATCATGTCCATGACAGTAAAAACAAGAAGCCACAGCATCAGTTAACTAGAAAGGATGAAGGACCCCTAGAAGACAACTAGCTTGCCGTAAAAGTAGAGCACAGTCCTAATGGGAAGCAAGAGACAAGCCCATCCTCAAGCCCGCCTTCCACCTAGCTGTGGGCACTAGCACCTCTGGAGGACTCTGCCGAATGGAGAAACTGGTTCCGGAAACCCCATCCTTCCAGGGCAGAACTGTACAGTTCTCAGATCACAGGTGTCCAGGCATGAGCAGAGGCTCCCTCTCATGGCTGACATACAAGGATACAGCCTATGCCTGACCACAGGCTGATGGGCCCATCCTCAGCTTCAGGCTATCAGGCTGTATCGACAGCAACTTGCAGATTCAATCAAATCAGATGCCTGGTCAAATGCATACATGGGCCCTGCAGGGGTTGCGGGGGAGGGGGTGCCTCTGGCTTTCCTCAAAACTCTCTTTCCAGACAGCTCAGAGTGCTTGCCTGACAACCTTCTGGGAAGAAGGAGTGAACTGCTGTACAGGGAGCCATGTAGCTAGTCACAAACTTAGACAGGCTGCTACTTCTTCAGGAGAGCAGGCTTGAGACAACCTGAGCCAAGGCCAACTGTGTGCTGAGCTTGGTCATGATGGGATCATCTGGCAATCCGAACGCCCTCGCTCTGAGGCTTTCTTTCCACCAAGATATGGGGGTCCAATGCCTCTGCCCAGCCATCTAGGCCCACTAAACTACTCAGGTTGATAGAACAGGGAAACAGGACTCACCTATGGCAGCAGGAAGGTGCATCTTGGCAGAAGCCTGGGAGGTGAACGCACTGAAACATAGAACCAGGGGCTCCATCTAGTCTTCCAGGCCCAGAGCCCTCCCACCAACATGCGACCCAGAACAGCAATGGGTGAAGTTGGCCTGACTGTACCAGGCCAGTCAGCCAAGCAGCAGTGCATGAGGGCACTGCCAACTTCCCCGCCCTTATCGCCCCTGGCACGTCCCTCTCTCCTCAGGTGTTCCTCACCACTGCCGAAGCTCCTTGTCATCTCTCAGCCTGGCTTGGCTGGCAGACAGCAAGTTCTGCAAGGTTGTTCTTGCCTCCTTCCAGGCCGCTTGGCCCAGGCCCATAAAGCTGTTGAGAGTTGTCTAAGACCAAAACGTGATCAGAGATGGTTATGCCTGAGAAAAATCCTCCAGCCAGCCCTCCCTCCTGTCAGAGTCTGACTTCTCTCTATGCATTCACAAGTCGGGGCCTTTGTTTACATTTTTGTCTTCTCTGCATAAAGCTAGAGAAAGCTGGTTACCTTCTCGATGCCCTGTCTCCTCCTGGATATGCACCTCACAATCAATGCTCCATAACTATTATGTGGGCAGCAACCCACAAACTGCGTAAGTCCCACTCATCTAGAGACAATATTGAGTCTGTGCCGGAGGGTGGCTAGGAGGACTGACAGAGAGGATGTATGTAAAGCTCCTGTACAAAACAGGTACTCAGAAGATACCACAAGCACCCCTGCCTGTGTGTCAGGAAAAAGCAGATCCTAAGAGCTGGCCTGTGACAAGGGAGGAAAGTTGCACCAACCCCACAGGCATGGAAGCCGAGCTGACTGCCCCCAGGTACTCCTGCACGCCTAGATGACAGTGCAGCCATCTGACATAGACACAAGCAAGGCTGGATGCTCCAGGACTGTACCCTTGAAGGACTGGGCAGCCATCCCCCATGAGCATGGAGGCCAAGATGACTGCCTCAAGCTGTACCCCAAATCTGGACTGTAAGGCTCATGGCTCCTTTTCTCACGGTTTTCTTGGGCCTTGAAAGACCAAAGCATGAATAGCCCAGTCTAAAAAGGAACCAGAGTTACAGAATATCCTCATCTCAGAGGCAACTTGGAAAGACCCTCTCAACTCAGGAGCTCACATTCTATTGAAAAACCACCCTAAGATGTCAAGGATACCTCCTGTTACCTATTATGTCTCAGAACAGCTCCCACTTATCCAGGGATAACCTGTGACTAAGAAAACACTATCTCATTTGCAGTAGGTGATGAAATGGAGACAATCCATGACATAATATCCTACCTCATCAAAGACATGCTGGTGTTTGGAGAGGACAGGCCCAGTGAAGAGGTGTTTAATGACACTGAGGTCCAAGATTTGGTCACCGATGGCCACACCAATCCGCGGCTTTGGCTAGGAGGAGAATGATGCGGTTAGTTCTGACAGGCCCAGCTCATTCACTGCAACAGCCACCCAATACGTAGGGGCCAATGGGTTCCTTTGGGACAACCCTCATAAAGAGAGGACTGAGGACCAGAACCCAGGACAAGAAAGAAAACAAAGCTGTGATCTCTTGATGGAAAATTAATCAAATACCCTCCATAAAATAGAGGAAGAACAGGGAGCCTGAGGAGGCAAAGTTCCTAGCATTGCTTACATGCCTCTAGTGATGAGCGGCTCACCACCTTACCAAGAACCTGAATTCCTCTTTATATTGGGCCTAGGGCTTTGCTCAGGGCCATTCTATGAAGCAGAGCAGTGGGTGCTCCACGTGTAGTGACTTGGAGTGACAGCTCTGGGGTAGCCCGAATGCAGCAGAACTCAGGTTGCAGGGTGCTGCAGAAGCCACAGTGCTCGACCACGTGAATGAATTTCTTTTATGCCCCCATAAAAGCTCTGCAGGAGTTCAGATGAATACAGTGACCCAAATATTTTATCAAGGCTGGTCTCTGGCCCCACAACACTAAGCATGTTGGAAGATTCCACCTCCTGGAACTCTGACCTAAGCCAGGCTTCCTTGGCACCTGAACCAGCAGTCCTGCCATTCTAGGAAATTCGTGGGAGCTGAGAGGTGGAATTCTTGGCTGGCCCTTTCTCCAGTGCCTGCTTTTTTTCAGGGGCTGCTTGGCAGCCCCTAGGGGTTAGGGATAGACCAAGGCCACACAACCCTGAGAAGCTTCACTGGAGAACTCATATGTTTTCAGCTCTGTAACTCCATGGGCCTCGGTCTCCCCACTATGCTTCAAAGAAAACAAACCTGAGCTACATGGGTCCAAGTGACAGTCCACTCAGGTGATGTATAACCTGGGGAGATCATCCTACGCCTTGCTGAAGGCAAGAAGGAACCTCTATCATTGAGTCACCTCTATGATCTAGTCATAGGCGTTACCTGCCTAGTCATAGGTGAACGAAGCCTATACTTTGTTTATACTAAGTCACTTTGGTACTATAACACCTGTTAAGGGGGAGGAGTAATCGGTAGTCCTACCCAGATCTGAGGCCTATGAACCACAACAATCACAGGAATAGCAAGATATTCACAAAGCGGTAATAATGGCACTTAGATCCTGAGGGTCACCCACAGCTGTCTAATTAGACTTAAGGCCTTCCCAATAGGAGGGGATCCATGCCTGTTACTGTAAACCTAGCCAACGGCCCATGGCTGGAGAGGTCACAGACCCAAGAGGAGAACCTACTACTGCCATTTTCTGAAACCAATATAAAAATCTAAGTGTGTTCTAAATATGCATCCCTATACCCACAGATAAGTGTAACTCTCACCCCTCATCAAAGCAGCTTCTTTTTGCAATAGATAGAAACCATCAGAGATCCACAAGGGGTCAAAACGCAGAGAAGAATTCATCATGGGTGCCCAACTTCTGCAATGCAATCCCTACTCCTAAGGCTCAGGAAAAAAAAAAAAATCATCCAAGAGGGAGCAGAGAGACAGTAAGAGCCAGTGGCTCAGGACACCTGTTGATAGATCATTTCCCTAGACATGACCAGGGAAATGCACCTAGGAACTCTCAACAATGTAGCTGCCTGAATAAGACCAGCACAAAGACTCCAGTGGGCCTGCCAGGACTGATTGGAAATTCCACATGGCCCCACCCCTAGATGAAGAGCTACAGGAGGTCCATAGTTGCCCCCAGGGACAAACTCCTGGATACATGTACATATGAGCAAAGCTAAATGAATTCAGTGGGATATATATACATATGAATGTACATGTAACAATAATAAAGAAGAGATCATGAATTTGGGAGGGGGAAGGGAGAAGTTGAAAGGAAGAGTGGGAGGAGCAGGAATGATTTAGATGCAGTACTTCTATATGAAATTCTCAAAAAAATTAATTTTAAAACTAAAAATTAAATTTTTATTACTAATTAAAAAAAAAAGCTAGGCATGGTGGCACACTCCTTTGAACCCACACTCAGTAAGCAGAGGCAGGCAGATCTCTGAGTTTGAGGCTAGCCTGGTTTGCAGATCTAGTTTCAGAACAGGCAGGGCTACACAGAGAAATCCTGTCTCAAGAAATCAAAATAATATTGATGATAACAACAACAACAACAACAACAAAGACACTGCAGAGTATGATGTCTAAAAAGCCTCTAGCCACACATAACAATAGCTCCAGATTCCTCTGGGAGCACAAGTCAGAGTCCCTTACTACCTAGGCAAGTCCTGACGATGTACTTGCCTGCACAAATGTGATACATCTGCCTAACTCATCGGTGCTCCCAGAAAAGGCTGAGAGAGAGCTCCTCCCCTGAGGGCAAAGTACCAGAGGAGGCCAGAGGGAGTATTCTGCTTCCAGAAGGTGGTTGGCTGGCACAGGTTAAGGCTCCACACACCACGACACATTAACTTTGTGTCCTTGCAACATCTAGTCATGCTTGGTGGTTGTGAAACCACCAGTTGACTCTTCTTTCCAAGGCATTCAGCACACGCAGGAGACAAAAGGGCAGCCATCTGGGCAACAGATGTAGAGAAAGGGACCAACTACCAGGAACCCCTTCCTTCCTTCTGCTGGTGCTTGCTAGCCAAGCACTCTACCTATGCTACCTGCCAATCCTGGCGAAGATATTCTGACTCCTGTTACGTCCAACCAGTTTCCATGGCTCTATGGCTTACAAAGCTGAATCAACAGTGTAAGCAAAAAGCAAGCAGAATATACCACAAACATTTTGGAAGGATATGCTTTTCCCACCCAAGGAGCCCTTTATGTATTCGCTGATAACTCCACTCCACTAAAACCGTTTTTAAAGATTTCTTTCTAATCAGACTATGCATACAAGTCAAAGTTCATTTCTCTTGCCCCACAGAACTGGTGATCAGTTCAGGGAATGCCTAGCAGCTCACACTAGAGCAGAAAAATTTAGGCTAAAGGTAAAAGAACCTGGTATCTTAGAGCGCACAGTTTCTAGGCCAGGAAGTACTTGCATCCTCGGAGTTGCTCAAAAATAAGGGAGTCAGCTCGTACTTTCCAGGTTGTAGAGTCAAGGACTAGCAATAAAGTGAACAACCACCCGGCTTCTTGGAAGGAAACCGACTTCAGGACTACGCGTCCGTTTCTGGGTCACAATAATCTCACGGGCCTGCTGTCCAGGCGAGGGAGGATAATTCCCATTTCGCTTTGCATTTGTTCTCGCACAACCACACAGACTGGGACTGAATTTTAACATCGTGCACAGCTATGGTGGGTCATGAGCCGCATTCGAGCCACAGGCACCTTCCACAGAGGCTCCGGAGGAACAGACCGGAGTTCCCACCTCCCCGCGCCCCAGCCCAAGCGCCGAAGCTCACGTGGCTTTGAGTGGAGAAAACGCCATAGGGCAGGTTTTGGATGGGGAAGTCGGAGTCCTCGGCCACCGGAATAAAAGACATGATGACGAGCACTAGGCAGGAAAGCCCTCAGCCGCAGGGGTTGGCTAGCGAGACTGTGCTTAGGGCGAGAATCAGTCTAGCGGTGCACTCTTAGATGCAGAGACCGCCCCGAACCGTGGGACTGCTGTTGCCCCAGGCCAGTACACCGTACCGCCTGGCAACACCCCTACCCGCCCCCTCGGGACCGCCTTCCCACTACAGGCACCCTTTTAGCACCCGCCCCGGGACCACCCAACACCCTTCGCGCCTCCCTTACCCTAGGCTCACCCTCTTTCCCACCCAGCACCCGCCCCGGGACCACCCCATTCCCATGCCCCTCGACCGCCCCGCCTCTTTCCGGGCCCGCCTCCACTTCGGCCCTCTTCCACCCCGGAACCGGCCGGCACCCGCTCCGAGACGACCCCATTTCTCTCTCCTGCGACCTTCCCGCACCCGAGACCACTGCATCCATCCTGACACATAAGACAATCCTCCTTATCCGCCCTAGACATGACCGGAACCATGGAATCACCCGGCCCCATCCCGCCCCTGGGACTCCGCCTCGTCCACGCCCCGCCTTGGTCCTGCCCCCTCTCCATCCCGGAACCCGGGACCGTTCCGCCCCTATGTCCATACAACCCCCTACCCGGTACAACACCTGGGTCCAGGTATTCGTTCTCACCTAGAACGCCCCAGCCCCCAAGGCCCCGCCCTGTAGGTGCTTCATTTCCATAATCTTCCGGCCTCACGGTTCTTCTGAGCGGCCCCGCCTCCCTAGGAGCCCTGCTATTTCCCGGACCCACCTCCAGTTTGCACTTGGGGATCCACCTGGTGACCCCTTTCTTCTGTCCAGGGTTGCCTGCAGCTCCTCCGGCATCACTGGATACTGCAGACGCCCTGTCCCCAGCTCCTCTGCCTGCACAGCCTTGCTCTGGATCCGCAGAGAGGCTTCCAGAGCTGTTGCTGGAAGGGTGGAGTTGGAGCCAATATCCAGAAAAGTGTGACGCGCTTGTGTTTAACCTCTCATAGTTCTACCTCACCCCCCCCCCAGCCCTTCCTCCCGACCCGTACGATACTAGTGGGAAGTCCGCTTCTGAGTGCATGTGTGTAAAACGGGAGGGAGGGAGGAAAGACTATGGACTCTGAGTCCAGAAATATTAGAAGTATGCCTAATCACTGCCTAGAAACTTCGGCGTGCACGATAGTTCAGATGAGGTCTATGGGAGTACCCCTAAGGCTATGGTTGTGTTGGTGGAAATACTTCAGGAACGCAATCTGATAAAAATACAAAGGATTATTTGAATTATTTTGTATTTGCAGAGACGTGCTTTATGGCCTAAACCATGATCTCTAAGAAAGTTCTATGAGCTGCTGAGAATTTGTACTTTCTAGCTGTTGGAAGGTGTAATGTTTAACATTGTCAATTTGACTATTGGATTTAGAATCACAATGGAAACACACCTACACGTGTCTGTGTGTTTCAAAAAGGTTAACTGAACGTGGGCAGCACCACTCCTTCAGCTAGAGGCCTTGGATAAGTGAAAGGAGAAATGGATCTAGGCACCAGCATTCATCCTTCTCTGCTTCCTGGCTGTGGATGCAATGTGATCAACCTCTTCCTTCACTCTTTGCCGTGCCTTCCCAGGTTCCTTCCCTGCTATGGTGGGCTGCATCTCCTCAAATTGTAAATCTAAAGAAAACCTTCCATCCTTAAGTACCTCCCGTCAAGTATCTGGTCACAGCAATGAGAAATTAATACAGATGGAATATTCTGTAGATATCTGTTAAGTTGGCTACATCTAAATTGACCTCTGAAGTTTATCGATTTTTAGTCTGTATGATCTACCTACTGATGAGAGATTAAAGTCACTTAAGATTATTATATCAGAATCTATCTGTTCTTTTTAAGTCCATTGGTGTTTATGAAACTGAGAGCTCCATCGAAACTTTAGCGTATAAGTGTTTATGATTGTTATATCTCTTCAGAGGATTCTTTTTGCTAATATGTAGTGACTTCGTCTCTTCTAGTTTTGGTTTGACATCTACTTTTTTAGTTATCAGAATAGCCATGTGAGCTTCTATCCACCTGATAAATTGAGTGATGCCTATGTTTCTTGGAGACAAGAGACAGTTGGATCTTGTTTTTTAATCCAATCAACAGTCTGCCTCTTGAATTGAGAGTTAAAGATAATTTACTTTAGGTCATTGTTTTTATCATTACCATTTTTTGGGGGGTTCCCAGATTACAGCATCAGGTATTATTGAGGAAGGCTTGTTGATTCCTACAGATTTTGTAGGTGGTTTTTCTGATTTGTTGGAATGCTCATTCTTTTCTTCCCTATTTGGATTAGGAGTCTGTGTTGGGCTCACTGGATTGTTCCTTAGTTCTCCTTTGCTCATGTATTTCTCTCATCAAATGTATTCTTTACTGTCTGTGTTCTCTTGGCTGAGCCTATCCTCCAAGTATACTCTGTAGTGCTGGTTTGTGACCATGAATTGCAATAATTTGTGCTTGTTTAAAATGGCCTTATTTCTCCATGAGTTTTAAAAGATCATTTTGATAGATTGGTAGTTATTTACCTCCAGAACATGAAATCTATCACCCCATGCTTTCCTGACGTTCAGGGTTTCTGTTGAGAGGTCTCGAGACTTGACATTTTTTTTTTTTTAAACTTCTTTTAGTGTTCTTTTGTACACTATATAATGAGGTTTTCTGGTCATGCGGATTTGGGGTTCTAGATGCCCCTTGCATTTGGATTCTTGCTGTAGCATCGAAAAATTTTCTCCTCTAATTTCATTAAGTGCATTCTCTGTGTTTTTAGTTATTTCAGATCCTTCTACCCCATGAATTCCTAGATTGGTTTCTTGACTAAATCTTGAAAGTTGCATCATACTTTTACTTTTTCTTTTCTTCTTTTTTTCCCCCAAAGCTTGTCTTTAACCCCAGCACTTCAGAGGCAGAGGCAGAGGCAGGTGGATCTCTGTGAGTTTGAAACCAGTTTGGTCTACATAATGAACTCCAGGCCAGCCATGGCTACATAGTGAGGTCCTATCTCAAACAAACAAACAAACAGACAGACAGACAGACAGACAGACAAACCCCAATTCTTTTGCTGAATTTCTCATCCATTTTGCATAGTTTCTCATCTGTGTTGTTGACTCTTCTCTGGGTCCTGAATGGATTTCCTTCCTCCATCTGGTTATTTGTATATTCTTTCAAGACATTTATAATTTTTTACATATAAGCCTTCCAATTCTTTTTACCTATTCTTTCCTCTTCACGCATCGCCTCTCCTCTCCTCTTTTCTCCTCCCCTCCCCTCCATCATCTCCCACTTCTGGTTAAAAGGGCTCATCAAAGGGTCTTTCTCATCTCTGTGAGATCAGTTAACTGTATTTATGTTGGTTTATTTCTGAATTGTTCTGTTGCACATACATTATTCTGCCAGTTATCAGTCTTCATTATGGGAGCAATGTAGTTAAATTTTGGAGTCTGTATCAACTTGCACCTTGTGTTTTTTTTTTTAATTGACTATTCTGGACCTTTTTAATCATGTTGATGTCTAAAATATAATTTGCTGAGATTATTGGAATTGTACTGAATTTACCTGAGTGGAGAACAACAGATTGAGTCTCCTCATCAATGACTATGGACCAGCTCTCCTGTTCCATGTATCTTTGCTTTCTCATTAGTTTTAGTTTTTCCTTACATAAATGTTATACTTATTTTACTAGACTTACAACTAAGTATCTTTTTGGAAGGTAATTCAAACTGTTACTTTCTTATTCAAAACATTCTTGTTGGTATGAACACTGACTTGTTTATATATTGCAATCCACATAGTTGCTTCTAGCTATCAGAGTTATGCCAATTCTTGTAGGTTTTCTATGGAGCGGACATGCCATTTGCAAATGAATACAGGTTTTCTCTCCCTTCCCAATCTGAGAAACTTTTCCTATTACATTAGTGGATCAACAGGATATAAAGGGGGAAACTTTTTTACCTCATTCTCTCTCAGAGAGAAAGTATCAATTTTCTCACCTCTTAATATACTAGGTAGGTTTGAGGTATACTTTTCCTTTTCTTTTAATCTATAAATTTTTTCTAAATTCCTAGTTTGTTTCATTTTCTCATGAATGGGTGTTGGATTTTGTTGTATTTTTCCTGGATCTATCAGTAGGACCATGATTTTCTTCTTAGACTGATGTGAGACCAGATGTACAACTAGCCCTGTAGACCAAAAATAAATACTGCCTGATTGTGGCATATAATTTTTAAAATACATCTTTAGGTTCTACTTGCCAAGTTTTTGTTAAGGACTATTTGCATTGACATTTATGAGAAGCACTGATCTATTCTCTCATAATGTATTTGATAGAATACATTAGAAAGCATTATCTCAGGGCTGAAGAGACAGCACAATGCTTAAGAACACTTGATGCTCTTGCACAGAATCCAAATTCAGTTCCCAGCACCCATATAGTGGCTCACAACCACCTGTAATTCTAGCTCCAGAAGACCTGATGCCCTCTTCTAACCTTTGCAGAAACCAGGCAGGCACAGGATATATATATATATATATATATATATATATATATATATATATATATATATATATATATATATATATATATATATATATACATGTGTGTGTGTGTGCACGCGCCAAATACTCACACACATAAAATTTAGAAATTAAAAAAAAAGGCAAGCATTCTCTCTGCCACTGCATTCTACATGAGATTGCAGAGAATTTGTCTAATTTCTTAAGTGTTTAGATTCACTAGTTTACCTACCAGGGGCTTCCCACACACACACCATGGTGATTATACACTCTCTTTAATGTATAAAACACTGTCTTATGAATTTTAGAAGCCTGTTCCTGTGGCTAATTTTTCATCAACGTGACAAACACTTGTATCATCTGGGGAGAGGGAATCTCAGTTAAAGTGCTTCCATCAGATTGGGCAATAGGAAAGTTTGTGTGAAATTTTCTTAATGATGTAGTTGAGCCCAGCACCTATCCAATTGTGGGCAGTGCCACCCTTGGGCAGGTGGTCCTGGGCTGTATAAGAAAAGGGAACATGGCAGGAAGCAGCATCTCCATTGTTTCTGTTTCAGGTCTTGCACTTACTTCCCTCAAACACTGATGGTCTGTGACCTGGGACTTACAAGCCAAATAAACCCTTTCCTCCCCAAGTTGCTTTTGGTCATGGTGTTTATCACAATAGGAAGACTAGAACAGGGTCTTTCGAGAAACTGGCCAGTCATCTAATTTATCGTTTGTGGGCATAGAATGATCCAAAGTATTTTTTAAAATAACTATGTTCCTGGGATCTATACTGATGGACCCTCTTCCCTCCTGATAGAGATCACTTCCCCCTTTTAACATTACAGATGTTAGTGAACATTGGGGACCCACAGGTTTCTAGTTGTAAAGGTCTTTCATTGGTTATATTCTATTCATCACATCTCCACATTCCTCACTTATTCCCCTTGCCCTTCTAATCTTTTAAAAACAATTTTTTTTTTTTTTTTTTTTTTTTAAGATTTGTGTGTATGGATGTGTACCATGCACACAGGGGGCCCAGGAATCACAGAGCCACCATGTGGGAGCTGGGAATTGAACCCAGATTGGTAAGAGCAACAAGTACTCTTAACTGTTGGGTCATCTCTCCAAGCCCCTCTGAATTAATCTTAATGATTACATACTAAAAAAGGAAAACCAAAAAGCTAAGAAGCCAGTATGAAAAAGAAGCAACAAACTTCACAGATCCTTTCCTAAATTCCCAACAATATTCAGCCAAATGTTCTAGAAATTCTGTGAGGAAAAGAAATTCTAGCCACTGTCAGTTTTGTGTAAGTTGTCTTGACATCAGCAAACAGGGCTCTTGCATTGCATACTTGGAGTAATCATTTCATGCAATCCAAGTTAATGTCTCAAAAAATTTAAATGACAAGAAATTCCACATCAACACAGAAGGGACAAAGAATAACAGGTTGTGATTTACGGTTTTATAATTAAGGCACACTGAGGCTGGAGGACTAAAATTTTATTGAAAATAAAAGTAACACTTACATGCTGGCCATGGTGGCGACGCCTTTAATCCCAGCATTTAGGAGGCAGAGGCAGGTGGATTTCTGAGTTTGAGGCCAGCCTGATCTACAGATTTCCCGGACAGTCAGGGCTACACAGAGAAACCCTAATTCAAAACAAACAATATAACAAGCTGGTTCAGGAGTCTTTTCATGCACCAGTCCCAATTTCAAAGTGAGGTTATCAAACAGCTTTATAATTAACACTTTCCTTTTTAATATTCAGCTTGAGGTAAACAAAACAGGATTAATCATAATCCTTGGCTCAAGATACTCCGCACTGGCTCAGAAAGCCTTCTTTTGCTTACTGGAGTATCTTGAACCTGCTACCCCAAAAGCTGTCAGCTGTCACTTACCAGCCTATGCTGCCTGTCATCTAAGGAACAAGCTTTACATCATTACCCTTTTCTTCATATAAACTTCACTACGGTTTGTAAGAGGTCCATTTTCAGACCTCTCTTCCCTGCATAGCAGAGTACTGAACACAGAGCTCCAAGCGTGTTCTCCATTGAGCTGTACCCTGGCTCGTTTAACACTTTGTACTTTGTATTGACCTCACATTCTACCCACCACTCTTCAGTGAGGACTTGGGTTACTTCTAAGTTTTCAAGTTTGTTATAATCTAAGTTTTTCTTGTATGTGTAGTGAAACTTCTGGAGGACAGAGTGCATTAAAAGCCCAACTTTAAAAAGTATCAACAAACTCTGAAGTGTCAAACCACTGTTCACTAACAGCAGCATGGAAACCCTCTAACACTGCTACTGCAAGGCTTCAAATTTTTTGGCAAGTGGATAGGTGCTGTTATCTCCTGTGGTCTTGATTTGCATTGTAGCTTCTTTCCACTAAGTAACCTGTCTCCCCATGTGTAGATATGATAGGACAGATAGTAACAACTTGTTTAAAAATGTTTTACATTGTTATGGATTTTAGTTTATTGGTACAAATTTGAAGTTAATTTTGTTATACTGTATATATATTTCTACTCTCATTTGAAGTACTAGGTTTATGTAACTCATTTAGATTGTAATGGGTAATTAAAAATACAGGTTAATAATTAGTCTTCTATGATAAACTTATAGTCGTGTTAGTTTAGTTTTCTAGGTATATATAGATATATTTCAGATAGATAGGTGGTCTTCAAACACTTCAAAGACCTACAAAATATGGCATTTAAAATTAAAAATTTAGACTTTCTGGACAGTGAGACATGTCTGCTCCTGGCAGTACCAATTTACTTCAGAGAGGAGGATGGACATCAAAGACACTCTATATGGAGTTTATCTTCTTCTTGGCAAAAATTGCCATTTGGGCAAGAAACTGTTCTTCCCTGGACTGCTTGATCGACTGGACATACAGGACCAATAGGAAGGTGACCACTAAACTTTGCTTGGCAAAATGGTCCTTCAGGTTCCTGCTTCACAGAAGAAACTGCCAGGCATTCTACAGGACACAAAGAAAAGTGACTGAGAGACTCTAGGCCTGTGGGCTAAAGACAGATGCCCCAACTTCACAAAAGAACTTTGGATGATTGTCCAGGCTGCCAGCTGTCTGTGTCTACTCTCGCAAGACTCCTGAAAGTTGCTTGCATCCTTCTCCCGTTTCTCAGGTAACATTATATCCTTCTGAGGTCTTTGATTTGTTAAAGACTAGACAGTTATAATTTTCTAGTTATGATAAAAAATAAGTTACATATAAAACCTTAGACTCATAAATATAAGATAGAATATCTTCTTTAATTTTTGCCAAATACAAATAGACTAGATTTAACTATAATTCTTGCTTGATAATTGTTTTGTTATATGTAATTTTACTATGTGAAAGTTAAAACCTTCCTTTTTGAAAAAAAAAAGGTGTGGGGGGGAAGTGCTGTGGGATGTTCTCTATGCTGTCAATGTATTGCTTTGATTGATTGATAAATAAAACACTGATTGGCCAGTAGCCAGGCAAAAAGTATAGGCGGGAGTAACAAAAAGGCAGAGTCAGAGAGATGCCAGCCACCGTGAGAAGCATGATGTAAGATACGAGTAAGCCACGAGCCACATGGCAAGGTATAGATTTATGGAAATGGATTAATTTAATATATAAGAACAGATAGCAAGAAGCCTGCCACAGCCATACAGTTTATAAGTAATATAAGTCTCTGTGTGTTTACTTAGAGGATGCTAGTGGGAGGGATCTGCCCTGACTGCTGGCAGACCGGACACAGAAAAACTCCAGCTACACCCATGTTCTCTAAGTATCTTAAGGTCTGTTAGGTGGTCTAACTATTAATCTTTTATTCTCTTGGAGTTTTAAAATGTTGTATTACATTTCCATCTTTTAACATTCTTCTCTATAGTGTCAAAGGATTTATTTCCTCTTTCCAGCTCGATGTCTCCTTTCCCTAAAGCATCAGGCTATCTTTACCTGACACCAGAGTTCACTTTGGTCCTTTGGTAGGCAATCTAGTGTCTCCCATTGTAATCTCAAGGCAACTGGTACTGTTCAGACACTACTGTGGAAGGATGTCTTCTGGCTTTTCAGTTAACTGGTGTTAAGTTGTAGAAACTGGCATTCTATCTTGCCACCTAACTAAACCTTACTGTATCTGGTGATTTCTTTCTGGATTTATTAAGGTGTGCCATTAAAAAAAATCATAAAATGTTCAAAACTTGAGTGCTGCTTCTGGCTCATGGGTGTCTTGTGCCAGTGTCTAGGATATGCAACAACACCATTCTAAATACACACAGTAAAATGGGCACCTTGTCTGTCTCTCACTTTGAAACAGTCTGCACTTTTTGGCAGATCTTAGTTTTTCTTTGACTGATAGGTTTTACATAGACATTATTGGCTTAAAGAAAATTCTTTCTATGTTTTTTTGTTTTTGTTTTTGTTTCTCGAGACAGGGTTTCTTTGTGTAGCTCTGGTTGTCCTGGAACTCACTCTGTAGACCAGGCTGGCCTCGAACTCCCAGAGATCTACCTGCCTCTTCCTCCTGAGTGCTAGGAATAAAGGCGTGCACCACCACTACCTGGCCTAGTTTTGTTTTATAAATTTACTATTTTGTTTGTGTATGCACGCGCCCATGAGTGTGGTGACGGTCTCTGGAATTTGGTTCTGAAAATGGGCTTCTGTGGCAAGCACTTTCATGCACTTGGCTATTTCACTGGCCCCAAGAAATCCCTGCCTAGCATGCAGTCTGGACCCCATCTCCAGCATTACCTGCATAAACCAGCATGGTGGAAGATGTCCTCAGCTACATATTAGCTGGGGTACAACAGACTCTTAACCAATCAATCCCTTTCTAATCCTGCTATTTTGTTAATTATGAAGGGGCTCTTTTTTTTTTTCTTTCCTTTTCTTTTCAAGACAAACTCTCTCTCACTATATTATCCAGGTCTGAAGTTTATTATATTGACTAGATTAGCCTCGGACTTGCAATGATCTGTCTGGTAAATACTGAATTACAGGCACACACCCCCATGCCAGGCTTACTTTATCCAAATTTACTGAGACAGTCACAGTGGTTAATTCTCATTTAAATCTATCTGCATGATCAGCTAAATATATAACTGTAATATTAAACCATCGTATATACATTAGTTAGTAATTAAAATTAAGAAATTTTACATCAAGGAATTTGTATTGTAAAGTACAGCCAATGTCTTTTTAAACAGACTAATTTCCAGAAGTTTAGAAACCAGAGGACAAATAGGTCTTTGGAGGGCTTATAATTTCGAGTTTATAATTCTTCTACTGATACATGAATGTCTTCTACTGAGACACTGAATGTCTCTAATCCTGTGGAGTAAAGGAGCCCCCATTAGATGTTAATTTGGTGTGTCAGAGTGCAGGACAGTCAGTTGAAGGCCAGAATATGTGAGAGCTCAGTAACCTGGTTTTGAAAAAACTCATAGGAATATAATTGGCATAGCAAATGAGCATGAATAGATGTGAGACAAACAGTGGTACTCCTAACAAATTAGGAAAGCAAAATGGCAGAAGATTCAAAGAGACATTAACTACCAGAAAGAAAGAAAAAGCAGCATTTTTTTTTTCTGGTTTTCCTTTTTATTTAATCAAAGACTGGTGAATAAACATAAATACAGCACAATGACTTCAGATCACTCTTTATATTGTGCACACACAGACCAATGAACAGTAATCTGAAAGAAACTTGCAGTCAGCAGTGAAATGCATTCAGCCTTTCTTTCCCTTACTAAAAAAAAAAAAAAGAAAAAGAAAAAAAGAAAAAACCCCATAAATTTAGAATCTCCTCAGCACATATTCTCCTGTGACAAATGATTCCGACATAAATAGTGGGTGCAAAGAAACTATGCTAACATATGTATAACCTTTGTTAATGAAAACAAAACAAACACAAGCAGCCATAATGATTAAGATACATTCAGTTACTGATAACTAGTTGTGCCCAGAAGGGCATTATCAAAAGGGAATCGTGCTGCAGAGAAAAGCTATATATACATACACAATGAGAAATAAACTGCAAGATCAACACATGCATGTTTAATACTGGAAAAATCACAGCCCTCCAGAATTTCTCCACATTTGTTATAAAAGCCCTCTGCACTCAACTAAAATTAAAATGATCTTAAAAGGATAATACTTCTTTTCAGCCACAGAAACTGCAATGGAAATAAATGTTCAGAGTCATTTTCAAAACAAAAACAAAAATCTATTCTTCTGATGACATGCATGATTCAAAGGTCTATGCAAGATACGGTGCTCTACATTCCCAAGGACTAGGAAAAAAAACCTCAAGTCAATTTTTAGTTTGCAGATGGTCAAAGGATTTTGTATTCCAGCAGGAGTTCAAATCTTCTGGATCTTTTCTCCAACAACTACTGGATTTTCTTTTCTGATTTTCTCAGCAGCATCAGCTTTGTAATTGTAAGAGCAATTGTGTACATCTGAGTAACGGTGCACACCACAGTAAACATTTCCACACCGGCATTCAAACCCTGGAAATGGATGAATATGTGTACAGCATGGGTTAGACAGGATGGCGAGACAGTAAGTTCTTCCCACAGTTGGTGCTAAGTAACACTGTTTTCAAGTCTATGAAGAATCACTGTAAGGTTCTAAAGCTACATTCTCAGCTCACTAGCAGAGAGCTTCCTTTCTTGCACCTATCTACAAATACATGTTTGCACTAGGGCAAGCCCTGATTGCTTCTCTGAGCTGGTTTCACCTGTGATAAGAGCATAATTTCTTCCTATGAAAAAAGAAGGCTGCTAAATTGAAAATGGATCATTTCTTTTTAAACTGAAAAAGCATAATATAAAAGCAAGTCCTACTGTCAGGAGATAACTGTAGCATTTAATTACGAGCAGAGCAGTGAGTCCTGCAGAACTGCTTCTGAATGACAACTCTTTTAACTTTTCCCTCTGCTAAGCTCTGAGGAGATGTGAACTGTTCTGTGGGGGAAGGTCAAGAAGATAGAATCCAGGGTCAGGTTCCTGTGCATCAATGTCCTCAATATCAGAGGCAAATCACTAAGCTTCCTTGAGACTCACGTGAGCTTTTTATGGAATTGTGAATTACTCTAAGGATCAAGTGAGTGTCCATATAAAATAAACACCCAATAAAAGCTACTTAACTATCCAGGTGGTGGTGGTGCACACTTTTAATCCCAGCACTTAAGAGGCAGAGGCAGGTGGATCTCTGAGTTTGAGGCCAGCCTGATCTACAGAGTGAGTTCTAGGACATTCAGGGCTACAGTAAAACCCTGTCTGGAAAAACCAAACCACCACAACAAACAAAATAAAAAACAAAACGCTACTTAACTTGAGGGGTATGCTCTGTGGGTTAAAACCCAGACACAGCTGCAGGGAGAATGGCAGTTCTGCTCCTCCAAAATAGGCGTTTACATTATTATGGATTTGGGGAAACAGAGCTCAGGAATAATCAATATTTTAATCAACATTGTCATTCACCTTCTTTACTACATTTTAATTTTAAAAACATATTCTGAAAATTTATGTACTAGAAAATTAGCCAAAATTAGATGAAAATTAAGTCCTAGACCTGTAGTCAGGAAGTCTAAAACTCTATGCAACTTTTAAAGGATGCGTTTGATATTAAATATGTATGTTTTAAATAGATATTGGAGGAGTGGGACAGTTTAGGTTAACTTTGACATCATACTTTAATCTCCTTTAGTGACAACCTAGTTTTTAGCATGAAGTGATCCTAAGGTATCATTTTCTTTTCTGTTTTTTTTTTTTTTTTTGTGTATGTGTGAGGTAGGATCTGATATAGCATATGCTGGCCTTGAACTTGTGGATCATTCTGTCCTCCTGTCCCAAGTGCTGGAATTACAGGCATGTGCTACCATGCCTCCCTCTGAAGCATAATTTTCATTCAAAGTCTTACTGTTCTCTGCTCATATTTCTGATTTTTATATAAGTATTTGGCACAATGCCCAAGTAAACAATCAGTGAAACTATTTGTAGCTGCATCACATTCTAGTGAAGCAAGCCCAGTACAAAGCTTGCCTGGCCTTAACCCTCAGCTCCCTTGTCAGAGAAGAGGCTGCACTTTCCTTGACAGGCCTCCCCTCCCTTTTGTTTATGTGAATGGATCACAGAACTCCTGTCCCTGAATGCCCAGAGCAGCCTGACTGCGCTTAACCTATCTTCTTTGCTAATATTTTTGAATAGTTCCCCTTTAACAATTTTGACAACTGAGTTACAGCACCAGGCATGTACTAGGATTGTCTTCTACACTGCACCAAGCTGCTTTGCTTTTAGCTCACTGACCATGCATGGTCAATCATCAACATTTTACATAAAGCACTCCACAGCTTACCAAAGTCCCTCCAAAATACCATCTCCTTGAAGGCAGGAGACATCTTTGCCCTTCACCGACATTCACCACATTGACCTTACTTGTCAAATACTCTCAAACCCAGCTGACATGAATTTTTAAATGCTTAAAAAAAAAAAAAGAATACAGAAGTTGACATGTATGTAGCCAACTCCCATGCTTACAGAGGCAGCAGCAATATTAACTGGCCTTAACAGTGAGCATAAGTTATTCAAAACATGACCTTAACTTTAAACCATCCAAGGAAGCCCTTACCAGTAAGTCCCACTTTCTTCCTGCACATGAAACAGCGATTCTTTTTTTGTTTTGGTTTTTCAAGAGACTTGCTTTGCTCTTCAGATGGCTGCTGTGTTGTATCTGATACTGAAGCTGACAAAAATAGGAGGGCGACAAATTTAATTATTCAGTAAGATTTGGTGTTTGGGTGGTGGTTGATCTATATACCCCATACTATCCCATAGATTTGTAATTCAAAGACTAGCTAAGGAACTGGTTTATAGGCCAGGAAAGAGATTCATAAACTTGGGCTATGTATAAAACATGACCCTATTTTCATTAAATGCATGTATACATACAGGTAGAAGGTAACCTGTAATATACTAAACAGTGGTTCTCAACAGTGGCTTACAGATCTTCTTCTTTTGGTATCTAAAGTGGGGAGGGGGAGAGGGAGATAGAGACATATACTGACTACCTAGAAGTCTAAAGGAATGGTATAAGAAGAATAGCCATATGAAAATTAACACTGCAGAGTCTGGTCTACAGAGACTTCTCAGAAAACAGGAATACCAATGTTCTCAGAATGTTCCACATAAAACCACTTAAGCCAAGAGTTGTGGCACATGCCTATAATCCAGTATCCAGAAGATTATTGTTTGAGCCTAGTTTACAGAGTAAGTAAAAGGCCAGCCAAAACAACAAAATGAAACTCTTTCTCAAACCTATCCCTACTCCCAAAGCACTTAAGATGCTAGGAAAAAGAATCAGACATAAGTAAACATTTTAAAGTTAACAAACAATGCATTTTCACACTAAAATCAAGAGCAGATGCATTGAAACTCAGTTTTAGTCACTGTCACTAAACCCTGCTAATGTGCCTTTTCCTGTTACTTGTCACCCTGGCCCTCCTGAGTGCCCCAGAGTCTGCAACCTTGCTTGGTACACATGACATCTAGCTTGAAAACAGTAAGGGGCCTATCACGGTTCAAGTTCCAACTTAACCATTTGGTCACAACTAGGGCCGTTCCAAGGAGTCACCACTGTTGCCAACTATTCTGGCTCATAGTTCTACAAGCTACCCCAAAAGGCTTTCCCATTCCAACCATGTGTGTTCTTTAGAGTCATGATCCAATACCCTTCCCTCATCAACACTCTAGCTTTCCACCCTATTCCCTACGCTTCACCTGTTGCAGGTGAAAAGCAAACAGTGTAAACATTTTGATGGTTGCCCACGATTCTCCAGGTGAGGTCCAGGGATCTTCACCGTTCCTGTCAACTTCTCCTGGCCATGTTACATCATCCCTTAGCTGCCATATATTGGATCCACACAGCAGTGCCTGACTTCCTTAACACATCTCTCTCTCTCACCTGTGGGCTCTCATGAGGTCTTGCCATGCCTGATCTTTAGCAACTAGCTCCATCTTGTCTTTTCTGTTTACACTGATGGAACCCACTCCTAACGTCTCAGAGCAGGAAACCCTCGCTATCTTGTGTTCCCATGGTACTTTCTAAGCTCCTATAACTGTCTACTTAACTTGGCTTAAGTGAATTCTTTGAGGGAGGGAACCTGTCCCATGGTCAGTGTTACCAGAGCCTATCATGATTCCCATGTCACTCAAGAAATAAATGTCTGTGGATCTGCATTAAGTCACTTACCCACTGTATCTATGGAGGACATTTCCATAGCCAGAGCACAGCACCTCTTACAACTATCTACTTATAGCAGATACACAAATACTTCTTAGTGGACTATAACTTGCTTATGTTAACTCATCTAGTATTAAAAAATATGACACCAGACAAAATACCATACATTGGAAGTGAGTGAGTGTATGGTAACTGAATTCTACAGCACAACTTCTCCACTAGACAAGCTAAACCCAGGCCAGAGAAACTTCTGCTAATATACACCCTTATTTCTTATGGCTTTTGAGACAGAGTCTTAACTCTAGCCCAGGCTGGCCTCAAACTCATGGTCTCCCTGTCTTGACCAAGTGTGAGTCACCACATCTGGCCACATTGTGTTTTTTTAAACAAAATAGGGAGACAAACTTTTTTATTTTCTACAAAAAAGTACCCCTAGAATATGAGCTCATTGTGAACAAGGGGTGAATGTGTTGTTTTAGTCTTTGTCTCTAGAACAATATTAGGTAAGGCTTGGCTCTGTAAACTGAACTCAAAAATAATTTAAACTGTAATCAGAAATGAACCTGTATATTTATTTTCTTTAAAATTTGTAAGCCATGATATCTAACCTGTTCTCTAAAAAATATGGTAGTCAAAAAATTAATGCTTAAATGTCAGTAACACTATCACAGATTTCTTTACTAAACAAGATTAGTTTAACTCTTGAGAAATTTTGGGAAGTAACCAGAAATGGAAAGAGTGAAAATTTATGTCCTTCCTCTGAACACAAGTGATTTCACACAACTCAACAGTGAAACTTGCTGATTAGCCCTAAAGAACTAAGACAAATTACTGATGGCAGGTGCAACTTTGAAGTTAAAGACTGCTCGGCTGTCTTAAAAGCCCATAAGCCAGGGCTTGCATTTGGACTGCTGAGTATCAGATACAGCTGAGAGGTGATGGGGACATCTGCTCACCGCAAACCTTAATTCACAAGCAATACGTTGAGTACTCTGTGAAAGACTGACTCCAAGAAATTACTGTCTCCTTGGGTTATATGTGAGATTTAAGACCACAGAATGCCTTATCCAATTCTGTTTATAGAAAAGGAACTATTCAATCACGAATAGAGCTATCTAGTAGCAAAGAAGCCAAAGAACCATAGTCTTACTGAGTTTAAAGTTAAGGACAGTTTCTTTAGAACAGGATAGGTTTCATACAGGGAAATGAAAATTAGAAATATACTGCATATTGTTAATAACTAAGAACTGCTGACTGTCTATATCATACCCACTGGTCATACATGTTTGTGGTGAGGCCAATGTAACAACATAAAGGCAGCAAAATCAACAGTACTGTGCTTGCCAGCTGAATTGCTAACTGGAACCCTGACTAGACATGGTCTACTGGCTATTGCTGTTAAGAGACTTCAAAAAGCACTGGACAGGTAAGAGTGGTTTAACTACCCACATGGAGGATCACATTCAAGAGGAACAAGGCCCTCTGCTCTGGGTCCTGTAAACAGAAAAAGAACACAAATGTAATAGTAAGTACACAACATGATTTAAATACTACTTGTTTGGGACATATTCATAAACACAGTGGAAAAAACAAACTGAACTTAGCACAAAACATTATCTTAATATGCCCACTTTCTCTTGGTGGTGGATACAGTATCTCTATATAATATGATACATAATTTTTTCCCTCACAGTCTTGACAATTCTCAAGAATCAGATGACTTTGTTTTTTTGGTGTGCAGCATTTGCAGAGCCCAAGCATGTAAGACAAGCACCCTACTACAGAGTTCCAGTCCAGCGAAGGATCGGAATTGAGGAGCTCAATGGTTCTGCTTACTTCTGCTCTGAACCCAGTGCTGACACAGAACAAATGCTCTCTAGCTACTACTTAGGGACTCAATGCAGACGGTTAAAACCACCAACTGGGATAATTTTAATTTTCCTTTCAAAAAGAACCTCATTTTCTGATGTGTGTGTTTAAACAATATAATTTATGTTCTTCCCAGTTTAAAAATTCTATGTAAAATAAGAAAAAAATTTAACTACCAAGAGAAAAATCAGACTAGCTCTGGTACTAGCATCCAAAAGAAACAAGTCCTATTTTTATTATTTTCCAGGAATCATATTAAGTAGAAACAGGTCTGGCAAGATAGCTCAGTAGGTAAGGCTGCTTGATGCCACCCCTGACAGCCTGAGTCCAATCCCCAGAAGCCACACAGTGGAAGGCAAGAACAACTCCAGTGAGCTCTAGTACCAAGCAAGGACATGCTTTTATTCTCTTCAGAATTAAGAGTGAAGATGCTAGTTTACCTGATAATTATCCTTAACTTTTTGAGAAACTCCACATTGTTTTCCAAAGCATCTACACTATTCTGAATTCCCATAATGTGCAAGTGTTCCAATTTACACACACCAAAACACTTGTTATTGCTACTGCTGGCAGTACTCTGTGGGGGGTCCCGTGTTAATTCATTATGGGTATGCTTTTGCAATTCCCTGGTGACTACAGATGCAGGGCATCCTTTCACTCACTGATTGTCAGTTTGTACTTCTCTGGAAAAGTATCTACTCAGACCCTTTGCCTATTTTTATTTCCTTTAAAAACATCTTATTAATCCTCTGAGAACTTCCTACTGTACTTAATTTATTAGATTTTTATATTTTATTTTATGTGAGTGCTTTGCTTGCACATATGTATGTGCACCACATGCATGTTTATGCCCTTGGATCTAGAACTGCAGTTATAGATGGTTGCAAAGAACCATGTGGGTCCTGGGAATTGAACCTAGTCCTCTGCAAGAGCATCAAATGCTCAGCTACTGAGCACCATTCTACCTAGTTTTCATTGGATCTTCATATTCTGCTTTCTTTCACTCTTTCTTCTCTTATTTTTACAGCTACCAGAGATTTAAACTAGGGTCCCATGCATGTTGCCCAAGTGCTCTACCTCTGAGCTACATCTCCCACAGAAAATTTTACTTCTTTATACACTCTTATTAGACAGATGATGTAAAACATTTTCTGTGCTGCTTTTCTACTCTTTTCATGGGGGAAAAAAAAACTTGAGAGGACACTCATCTATCCTCTTTGGTTGCTATTGATTTAGGTGTCTTATTTAAGAAACTTCTAATCCAAAACCACAAAAATTACACTTTAAGAGTTTTTATAGTCTCAGCTCTTACATTTATGTAGGTTTTGGTTATGTTGTGGGTGAATTTTTACATCTTTTATGAAACAGGGATCCAATTCATTATTTTGATCAGACTTTCATTTTCCCACTGGATGACCTCAGATCTTTGTTTCATATCAACTGCCCTTAAGCTTCTGAGTGTATTTCTGGACTATCAATACTATTCCACTGATCTGTGTGAGTAGCTTCATTGACAGGACTTCAGTTTGGATCACTGTATCTTTTAATAAATTTTGAAATTTAGAACTGTTAAGTAGTGCAATTTTTTCAAGACTGTCTTGGCTATTTTCACCCATTCTTCAAAATCTTCTGAAATCCCTGATTTATTATGTAAGCTTTTCTAAATAACAGTCCCAAGTTAGCCCAACAGTTCCTGCTGTGAACTACTGATTTAACAACTCTAAGAATCCTGGTTCCCTTTGCTTTGTCTTTGACAGCTCAGCCTCCAAAAAGCTGATTCATTCTACACCGAAAAGCTTTACAGTCAGTCAGTCATCTTTTATTCTAAGCCTCTGATAACTCTTAAATCATTTGGTCAATATACAAAACAAGAATATCCCTCACTGTTTGTACAGCTCATTCTGCATCTGCAGTCTGAATTATTTTAAATTTCCTGTAAGGTGGACATGATTAAAGACAATGAAAATACAGTGCAGAAATGCTGTCAGGGGAAAGACATGAAACCAGAAGCTCTACATCTAAACCCCATCTTCCTTTCAGTCTGTACCACCCAAGACCCGGAGGGCCGCGAGGGTAACCGAAGTTCAGCTTTATCTTCAACAAGGCAACCAATCTGGTATAGTAGTGAGGAATACACCAAAATGCATACGTATTTTGTCTTTAAGCTAGTTTTTATGAACTGTATGACTTAGATTTTTAAGAGCTTGAGATACTATCTTTTTTAATTAAAAAGGGTAATTAAACAACAAACATACAGCAATAGGCTAAATTTTCATTTAAGCATAAGAAAAGTTCTTTAGAGCCATGATGCCAAAATCAAAGCAACACCTACTTGGTGGCATCCTACTCTAATTATAAACAGAATACCTGCAGAAGAAATGCTATTCTGAAAGCCCAGTGACACTGGAATACACAAGAATACCAGGCAGCTTTGCTAACAAGCTAATCCTACCTGCTTGGGGGACAAAGGGGACTGGACACACCAGCTAGATGTACACAGCGCATCCCAGACCATAAGCACCACACTGTCTAGTGGAGGAAATAGAGCCACAGTGGATGCTGGGGTTTCAGCTCCCCATATCATGTGCCTGTGCTACAGGGGCCTTTTCAGTCTCTTTTTACTCATTCAGTAGACGAAAACATCATTCTCTGATTTGGTCAGCAAGGAAACTATGTGTAGAGGAAGTGTGTGTGTATATGTAAGTATCTATATACAAAGAAGCATATTATATTTGTGTTGACAAAAAAGGAAAATATTTTAAATTTAAAAATAAGTAAAAAATTTTAAAGGAGGCTGTTCCAGATGAGGAGCTAGCTCTGTCTGCAAAGTGCTGGTTCCCCTAGAACCTATGCTTGTAAAACAACAGTTGGGTCAGTGGCATGTGCTCCTATCGCTCCAGTCACGTTACACAACTTGGTCAATTCTGGCCAGTAAGAAACTGTCTGAAAATAAGAAAAGCAGATGGCAATAGAGGAGGGACACCCTATGCACTAGCCTCCACATGCACACAAACTCACACACAACTTTACAAGTTGAAGACTAACCCCTTCCTTAACTTAGGTAAAAGTGAAGCTTATATCTGATTTGCCAAAGATTCAGTTATGCTGAAGTTATGAACGCTTAAGTCTTTAAGGAACTGAGAAGTTAGTACTGATCTAAATATCATTCAAAGCATATTTGTAAAAAAGAAACTCTCACTTTTAAAAGCATTCCACAGTCTCCTAATATGACGTCACAACTACGTTCTCAATTAATTCATTCAGGGTGGGCTGGAGGAAATTATGATCTCCATATATCAGAATAGTATAAAGTATCTACAACATTACTGTATTATCAATTCACCTACCTATAATCTTTACCATTTGCCAAACTGCTCAACTCTTACTGCACCTTTAATCTGGTTTGTTTTGGTTCTTTTTTTCGAGAGAAGGTCTTACTATGTGGTCCTAGCTGTTGTCCCGGAATTTGCCTCGTAGACCAGGCTGGCCTTGAACTTAGAAATCTGCCTGCCTCTTCTGGGACTAAAGGCATGTGCCATCACACCCAGCTGCATCTTTAATCTTTATGAATTCTTTTCACAGACAACAATCTAAAAGGTGTTGTGTTCTAAGACATACACAACTAACTATTGTTCTCTTCCATCTGTGCTAGCCTCCTTCTCAAAACCATTTGCTCTTGGGAGCTCCCCTTTAGTTGTGTCTATGGCCTAAAACTAATCAGGATCCAGACAGATGACTCTGTTTTCTGTTCCACTGCTGGCTCACCTTCCTGCTTTACTTTCAAATTCTTGCTTTAGCAGCTTATACCAGACCCTCCAAATATCAGGCACAATCCTCATCACTTTTCTTTTACCTACCTACATCTTCCAAATAAGCTCTCTAAAATTTTAAATTTATCACTTCTTCCTCAATTCATTAACATTTTCTCTAACAGGCTGGTGAGATAGCCCAACATTTAAGAGCACATACCGCCATTGCAGAGGACTCAAGTTCAATTCCCAGGACCCACAACGAGCAACTCACCATTACCTGCAACCTCAGCTCCATCAGATGCCTCTGGCACCTGCCCTCACATGCACACAATCATACATATAACTAAAACCCTTTTCTGTAACCAATACCTGTCTTTACATCACTGTCACTATCATAAAGCTTTGATATCAACTATTCTAGTTTATATAACTAGTGGATAACTTAATCAACATTTTTCCTTTTATGCATTTAAAATACCCCACAAATCCCTACTATTCATTTTAGTTTTCTATTTACTATTACACTTTATGAATTTATAGTGCTATGTGGGGTAGGTTAAAGTATTTATATTGGCCACACAGCAAAAGTCACTTCCTGTAGCAAAATCTGCACAAATAGGTAAATCTGGTTAAGCACTGACTGGACAAGAAATAAACCAAGGATAATTATATTATTTAATATAAAATTTAACAAAGTTCAAATGAACATACCAAATCATCTGTCACTAGCATGCCCACATCATACATGATGCAGAAGTCAGTGTGCTCTCCCCTTAAACCCTGCCATGGTGTCACACATCCCTGAACTTATCTTTGCACAGTACACTCCCTTGGATGACAGGATAAAACAGCCTAGAAGAGATTAAAAACCTCCTAAATGCCTCCTCACTGAGAATGCCTGCAGATAAATTTTTAAGGGTACTTGGGTCACTTGAATCCATTGAACCAGGGTGACAGAGAGCCTGGGGTGCCACACTATGAATGCAAGCAGTTGGATATGACTACTACACTATAGGTCACATGGGGAGAGGAGTGCCTGGCAACTAAGAAAAGCCTCAGATAATGAGTCAAAACTAAAGACAACCAGATTCCAGCAAGTCTGTAGTCCCAGTGTTTGGCCAAAATAACAGAACATAATAGTTTAGTGCCTCTACTGGCCATTCTAATTATGGTTTTTAAACAGATTTGAATCTTCTCTTTATGCTGATCTCATTATGTAAGTGGGAAATAGATCCTAACATTCTAATCAATTAAATATTTGAGAATATGAAAAATACTATTCACAAAATAAAACTATCAAAGCATGTACTTATAAGCAGGTATTTTTCTAATACCCAAGTCTATGTATGCTAGCATCTGGCCTACAGAATTCAAGTGTTAATAAACAACAAATACATGCTCTATCATATGCAAACCTTGCAGGTCTTCTGTCTCGGATACTGCTTTGTCCACAGATGTACTGTCCACTTGGGAAGGTGCTACAGATTCTGATAAAAGTGACTGATTTGATACAGGGCTAGAAAAGCAAAACATATTATTTTTTTAACATAACATTTTTAAAAATTAACTTTCTTCTTTGGTTTTGAGATAGGGGTGAATTCTGTTTCCCAGGATGGTTTAAAACCCCTGGGCTCAAGAGAACTTCTGCCTCCTTCAGGTGAGTGCCACCACACCCAATAACAGTTCAGTTTGAAAAGGTCATCTTCCAAATATCCATATAAACTGAAGGTTCATAGTAAGTACCACTTACCATAGAACACAGAGACACTGGTAACCTAACATAATCACGGGGGCTTGGAAACCAAGGCTAAGTTGGGCCTGAAGTTTATGCTTTGGAAACCAAAGCAACAGCATCTATTTTTTTGTACAACCCAAGTACCACATGAATGCACTAAATAAAAACTAGAAAGATGCAGCCTTGCTTCAGAAACTCTCAAACAGAGTTAAACAGAGTTGTTAAGTGAGCATCTACTATGGACTTTTAAAAAGGAACCACAGTGAAAACATTTGGTGGCCTGCTTTGTAGCAGAATAAGATGGAAACAAGTCTTTCCTTCCCTCCCCTCTTTTTCTTTCTCTTGTCTAGAAGGGCCTCAAATTGGCTGTGCAGTTGAGTCTGGCCTTGAACTCCTGATCCTCTTGCCTCCATTTCTTAAGTCTGAGATTATAGGCATGCACCATGACTTTCAGAGATTAAAATACGTACTTCTGTATGCATTCCTCTATCTCTGACTTCAGAGCTAAAAACAAAAAATATATATATTCTAAAAAAAATGAGTATTACCTCATGATAAAAACAAAAAGAATCAGAGACAAGGTTCTTCTGATTCAAGGCACCAATACATGTAGACCAAGGACTGCAATGTGAAGAACTAACCCAACATGGGTTAGTTTAAAAGGACTTCAGCATCAGGTCAAGATGCAGT